>NC_090695.1:55953701-56563861 GCF_013368605.1 Nyctibius grandis | reverse complement strand
TTGACATGTTTTAGCTTAGAATTGTATTCTGTAAATATATGGCTGAGAAGGCATGTAATTAATAAGTGTCTGACAGGTTTTTTTCCCTGAGGAAAAAGTTAGAAACAACTCCATAAAATGTGGAATTTCTCCTGTGTTTTCTGAGTTCTATTTAATGTTTGCACTTTTTCTACTGTTTTAATATCCCAAATACATGTAGTCTTTTGAGATTGCTGTGGTGTGGCTCAGTAACGGCTAATTCTGCTTTTCATTCCAAATTCAGATTTCAATTCAGATTCTTAATTTGTTCAAGTGTTAAAAATTTATTTTGAAATGTAACCCTTTTGAAACATAGCAGTAGAGAGGCACTACTCTGTTAGTGAATCTGTCATAAACTCTCTCAACAGAGAAGACTTTTTCCTTTCTTGCAAATGTAAATGGGATTAAAATCTATTAATCTGGATAAAGTCATCAGTGAAAACAATAGAGAAGGTGGCAGATGCATATTTAAGCATCTGTGCATTCATTGTTACATGCAAAAATAACCCAGATGTTGCCAACAGGTAACAGAGAAATAAAGCAAGTTGTCAAAGGGCATTACCCTTGGTAGGTAGATCCCTTTTCTTGGTGAGTGTGTTAACATAACAAGTGACATTGTCATAAAGTAAGAATCACATTGATAAAGACATTTATCAATGTCGCATTGCCAGGATGCGACAAGGAAGGCTAAGGCCCACCTGGAATTAAATCTAGCAAAGGACGTCAAGGACAACAAAAAGGGCTTCTTCAAGTACATCAGCAGCAAAAGGAAGACTAGGGAAAATGTGGGCCCGCTGCTGAATGAGGAGGGTGCCCTGCTGACAGAGGATACACAGGTGGCAGAGTTTCTGAATGCCTTCTTTGCTGCCTTCTTTGCCTCAGTCTTTACTGCTAAGGCTGGCCCTCAGGAATCACAGACCCTGGCTGGAGGTACGAGAGAAAGTCTGGAGAAAGGAAGGCTTTCCCTTGGTCGAGGAAAATCAGGTTAGAGATCATTTAGACAAACTGGACACCTACAAATCCATGGGCCCCAATGGGATGCACCCATGAGTATTGAGGGAGCTGGCAGGTGTTATTGCTAAGTCACTCTCTATCATCTTTGAAAGGTCATGGAGAACAGGAGAGGTGCCTGAGGACTGGAGGAAAGCCAATGTCACTCCAGTTTTCAAAAAGGGCAAGAAGGAGGACCCAGGCAACTACAGGCCAGTCAGCCTCACCTCCATCCCTGGAAAGGTGATGGAACAGCTCATTCTGGATGTCATCTCTAAGCATGTGGAGGAAAAAAAGGTTATCAGGAGTAGTCAACATGTATTCACCAAGGGAAAATCATGCTTGACCAATCTGATGGCCTTCTGTGATGACATGGCTGGCTGGGTGGATGAGGGGAGAGCAGTGGATGTTGTCTACCTTGACTTCAGCAAGGCTTTTGACACTGTCTCGCATAACATCCTCATAGGAAAGCTCAGAAAGTGTGGCTTAGATGAGTGGACAGTGAGGTGGATAGAGAACTGGCTGAATGGCAGAGCTCAGAAGGTTGTGATCAGTGGCGCAGATCTAGTTGAAGGCCTGTAGCTAGTGGTGTTCCCCAGGCGTCAGTAATGGGTCCAGTCTTGTTTAACTTTTTCATCAGTGACCTGTATGAAGGGACAGAGTGTACACTCAGCAAGTTTGCTGATGATACAGAACTGGAAGGAGTGGACGATACACCAGAAGGCTGTGCTGCCACTCAGCGAGACCTGGACAGGCTAGAGAGTTGGGTGGAGAGGAACATAATCAAGTTCAACAAAGGTAAGTGTAGGGTCCTGCACCTGGAGAGGAATAACCCCATGCACGAGTACAGGTTGAGGGTTGACCTGCTGGAAAGCAGCTCTGCAGAGAAGGACCTGGGAGTTCTGGTGGACAAGAAGATAGCCATGAGCCAGCAGTGTGCCCTTGTGGCCAGGAAGGCCAATGGTATCCTGCGGTTCATTAGGAAGAGTGTGGCCAGCAGGTCGAGGGAGGTTATCCTCCCCCTCTACACTGCCCTGGTGAGGCCACACCTGGAGTACTGTGTCCGGTTCTGAACTGGGGTTCAAGAAAGACAAGGAACTACAGGAGAGAGTCCATCAGAGGGCTACAAAGATGATCAGAGGACTGGAGCTCTCTCTTATGAGGAAAGGCTGAGGGAGCTGGGTCTGTTTAGCCTAGAGAAGACTGAGAGGGGATCTTATCAATACTTACAAATACCTAAAGGGTATTTGTCAAGAGGATGGAGCCAGTCCCTTCTCAGTGGTGCCCAGCGACAGGACAAGGGGCAATGGGCACAAACTGAAATATGGGAAGTTCTATCTAAATATGAGGAAAAGCTTCGTTACTTTGAGGGTGACAGAGCACTGGAACAGGCTGCCCAGGGAGGTTGTGGAGTCTCCTTCTCTGGAGATATTCAAAACCCTCCTGGACGTGACACTGTGCGACATGCTGTAGGTGAACCTGCTTTGGCAGGTTGTTCGACTTGATGATCTTCAGAGGTCCCTTCTAACCCTTACCCTTCTGTGATTCTGTGATTTCAAGATGGGTGATGTAGCCAGGATTAACTGAAGTAATAAATAAGGTAGCAGAGCGTGTTGCAGATACATAGCCAAAGTGAAAAGGTAGACGAGAAATTACGTATGTTAATCAAAAAGAACCATCATTTACTTACTACTCACTTACTTGCTGTTGGTCATACTGATCTCACTGTATATGTCCACACAGTGTCAATCCATCATAGATTACTCCAGTACAAAAAGACTTGGTTATCTTTTTCACAATCCACCACCTGTCAAGAAATGAAGAAGTAACTTAATGTAATGCGTATGTGTATCACGTAAATTCTGTTTAAGGGATGCTTATGTGGAAAAACATATCCTATCTCCCTGCTGTTGGCTGAGTTGTTAGGAGCCAGGTGTCTTCTCTTCTCAGTCTTTCCTGCAGGGCCATCATTCTGCAGGTGGGAAGGGGAGGAACATCCTGTAAGCAGAATGTGGTATCTTTTTCTAGAGTTTGTTGGGATGAGGTTGCTCTAGTCCTTCTAGCTTCTCGGACAACATCTAGTGAAAAAACAGTCCTTTAGAGAAAGGAGAAGGCCTGAAAAAACAGAACTTGGGTTTTTTTTGTTACTGTAACCATATTTTTATGACGGTACCATTGATGATGACATGGTCTTAGGATGCTTTATCCACTAAATTGAAAACATAGGAGTAGGAGTCTTAATGATTTTTAAAAATTAAGCTGTGCGTGATTCTTATATCAAGTTAAGGGAGTCCAGTAAACTGGTGAAAGACAATTTCTTCTCAGGACTCAGAGATCATAAAAAATATTTTAACAAAGATGTGTTTTACAGTTGTCTAATAAAATATACCCAGTGACCATCACAAGATAAGCTGCTTTCTTACATTTTAAAGAACGTATATTGTGCAACATGCATTTTATTATAGGAAAAAAGCTACTGGAATGTTTTTTGAAAGAGATGAGTTCTCCTGTTTTCCAGGTTAGTAACTGGTACTATTGCCCGAGTAAAGAGGTATAATAAATAGTTTCTCTGAATAGAGAAGAGCATATTCTGCCAACTGTTTTCTATTCTTTGTGACACACATACCACAGATAAAAATCTCAGTAAGTTGTGATGGCTACCTACTAATAAGAAACCCCCAATCAGTATTCTAAAGAGCGTTATTTAGGAGGTACCTGCTTCTAGTTTGTTTAAGACAGTATTTATTTATTATTGCTTTCTAAAAGCTATTCTTCTAATTGATAAAAAAATAATTAATTAAAATATTACCGTCATATATAAACAGAAGCTAAAATGCATGTAGCAGCAACAATGTCCTTCATATATACATGGAAAGTTACATGTATAGAAGAGACATGACGTAAAACTGCTGTTCAGGAATTTATGATGAGAGTTAACAAAAAATAAAATGAATGATTTTTGAAATCCTAAGCAAATTGTTCTCTCTCTTCAAGTTAGAGTTGTTCTCTCTCTTCAATTGCCAAGTTAGCCATTGAAATTGAGTCAAAGAGTCCTTAATACTTTTTCTTGTAAGCATTATATATATTTGTAAATTAACAGAGATCTCTAGAAAAGTCTTGTTTGCAGGCTTGTTATGCTTGCTAGCTGCTCTGAAAAAGCAATTTAGCAAAGCAGATGGTTTTAAAATGTTGATTTGTGATTGCATAATAAATAAATTTGTAATAACCTTTAAAGCAGTCTTGCAAAGAATTAATTTTATTCTTTCTTACCTAAATGACATTGAAATATTAACTAAAAAGAACTTCTGCCCAGACCCTTACAAGGGCCCAACGCTGAATTACAATTGCTGTGTAATAAACATTAACCTGAATTTTACAGTGGCATAGTTTTTTTCTGTGAATTTTTTGGTAGACTAAGAACTGAGAAAACAACTCGCTTTGTAAATGATCTTTGTATTACAACATTTTGTTAAGGGAGAACTTCTCATAGAGATTTCCTCTTCTCGTTTGGTAGTTATGACTCTTTCTCTGTGACACCTATAGTTACCAGTGTGAAAATATTAAGGCTGTTAAAAAGAAAGAAAATTTGAGGAGTGCAACACCCATGCATTTTTATGCTGATTTTTTGCATGCATTTTGTGTTCCTAATAGAAGTTAGACTTCTGTTTCTCTTTTGCTGTGTGCTTACCTTTGCTCATATTTTCTGATTTCATATTGCTAGCTTCTACTCTTCACATTCTCTCAGGACTCTTAATTTAGGATGGGCCTGAACAATGTATATGTGCATGCCCTGTGCACTCATGTGGTAAGTCAGATGTGCTGGTTTCTAGATGCAGAGCCTCAGGTGAACTCAGCTCCCTGGGCACGTGGTGTGATGTCTTGAGCCAGAGACCAAACAACATGAGATCCAGAATCAGTGTACTTTCTTGTAGAGTTCTTTGCACAGTGAGCCACACCATCTAATTTGGTGAGCATTTGCTAATCATCTGCATAGCATATGCACAGTAAGTGGGATGCATCCAGTGGAAGACTGTTTTAATAGCAAGCTGTTATTTGGATAAGGAGCCTGTAAACTTCATTTATGATCCAGAGCTTTACCTTGCAGCAATACCTGGAGAGAATACAGTGGGTAAAGTCTCCTTACTGATTCTGACTCCAGTGAGGCTACTGAATGGAGAAAAACAGTATTTGAATGCCAGTTTCTTCTTCTGCCTCCGCTGCCCAAGAGCAGATTTCAGATGCTGCCTTAGCACATAGCTAATGAGAACTCTGTGCCAGAAAGGCATGTTTTATTTTACAATACAGTGAAATAAATCTTACAGTAATTGCAATATTAAGTAGTGAATTTTCAATCCTGTATTGAAGGAGTAGAAATTATTTACTTCAGCTCCAGCAAAAGCAGAGTGCAACTCTCAAGTGGATGTATGCTGCCCAGGATTTTCATAGCTTTCAAAAATTCTGCTTAGAAAAAATAAGACTATTTGAACCTGTTAGTATTATGAAGAACTCTGATAATCGTATAGGTTGCTGGAAGTTATTTTCTTTGTAATATTCTTCCTTTTTTCCTTACTACTTTATAATGAATTGTCAGCTAAGATGGTTTGATAAGGTTTGTTGCAAAGGTGGTATTTGATAGAGGTTTTTTTCTGATATCTTCTGATCTAAAAATATGAATACTGCCTTATGTCATAATTTAATACAGTAACTTTTTAGTATTCTGTTGTGATACATTTTAAGTACTCAGTTTATCCTGAGAGAAGTTAAAAGTGAGACCTGCTAATGAATTTAGGGAAAAGAAACCCCTTATGTTGAGATTTGACAAACGCTTGATGTTAATACAGAGCCTTGAGTTTGTAACATACGGACGTGACTAACCTGACTGAAAAGTAATGTAGTAAAGATGGGATTCTAGTCTTAAAATTGTTCAGTGAGGGTTGCTGCATATTTGAGACTGTGAATGCAGTCTGTAGCCTTCACCACAGGAATTTTCTGATGTAGTTAAGCCTTTGTCAGGGATGGTTTCCAGTATGAAGAATGGCAGAACTTTGTGTAAAAGTATGGTTTATAGGACTGTGTAAGAAAGCATGTAACTTTTCTGTGATGCCACATCAATCTTAAAAAATCGAGCATTTTACTCATATTTTCTGGGTTAATTTTTTCATTTTTCTTTGCTCTGTGCCTGTTTTCACAGAGGTTTTTTTGTGCTTTATTCTGCATTGTTGACCTTAAAACTGAAGAAAGAGAAGTAACTATGAGAAGCTGCTTTGATATTCAAAACAGGAAAAGAACAATTTGCCAGTGTCTCTTAAGGCCGCACATGTCACAAGGAGTTTTCATAACAGCTAATTTTTAGCGAATTTAGATGATGATCAGAGAGACTGCCTGTAATATTGCTAGCATTATGTGTAAGCTGGCCGGGGTCCAGCCTGATAACCTGAGACAAATGGACGGAGTGTAGAGAAGATTATCAGGAAAATGGTGAAGGGGTTGACAAAACCTGCTTCCTGTTCTTTTCTCCTTTCAGAGTGAACTCAGCATCTTTTCATGGAAAAAGGAAAAGAAGAAACTAGAATACCCTTCCTCACTACTATCTTCCTGGTCCCAGCTTCTCTCTTAGTGATCATAGATCTTATTATGGTATTTCTACTTTGAGAATAAGGGATTTTAATTCACTGAAACACTCAGGATCACCTAACTCTGTTTCATCTGCTCTTAATTTATCATGCAATCTCCCATGTAATCAAAAACAAATTGCAGGAGTCCCTTCCTAGGTTTAGGGGAAAAAACAAATCAAAATCAAATGTAATCTGCAAGATGCAAAAAGCAATCCCAAGCCACAAAATTCTTTCTTCTCCGTCTTTCTGTTCACTTCAATTTACTTGAATTTAGCTTGCCCTGAAAGGATAATTTAATTTAGAGGTAGGAGCTTTGCATGTTCATGAACTGTGTCTTCTAGAGTGGGGCATTTTGAAGACAGATGTGTAATCTTGTGGTGCAGTTATCATTTCATGCAACTATTTCAACCGTTTATCTTGTAGAACCTTCAAAGGTGCTTCTGTCCCTCCAGCAAAAAGCATCTGCATAGGTTGTCAAGATAAGCACCATCTTATCTTGACACACCTGCATCAGCTCTCTCTGGAAGGGTTTGTCTAATTGACAGTAGATGCAAACATCTTTATAAGTTCCAACGGTTGATTCAAGGTAGTAGAAGGAAGCTTGTAGTCACATTTTTTGTGTCTTACCCCTTTTAGCTGTTGGACTGTTTAATCACAAGCTGATAGCCTACTTTCTGTTTCAGGTTTCTATATACTTAAACACTTTTATAATCAACATAGGTAAAATTACATCTGCAGAAATATTTTGAAAGAATTTCTTTTTGCTAAGTCAGACATTCAGAAATAGACTATTTAAGAATCTGGATTGTCTATTCAGTCTTAATTTAGCTTTAGCTCTAGCATATACGTTATGATAATATAATATGAATATATTATATGTTACTTTACATTACAATATTATGAAAATTAGGTCTCCTTTCTGTACCAGATCATTACCTCATACAGATCTGAACAGTTTTCCAGGAGTTGTTTCTCATCTTCAAATCCATTCTGTAGCCATAGGCCTTATTTAGTCTATTCTGTCAGTGATCTGACACACACCCCTTCCTCGTTGTGCATTTCTGGACATTTTTCACCCTAATGCTATATGCATTGTTGACATTTCTCTGCAATGCTAGTGTGCATTCCTGATACCATCATAGAATTCCTATTTGATAATGGATATATGGTTGCCAAAAAAGCAACCCCCTACTGAACTGGGCACTGAGTTTGTGTTCCTTGTTTTATCCAGGCTCATGCTGACATACATTAGAGTAGGTTTGCTGAACACTTGCAGCTGGAAACAGGTTAAGCTATGCTTTTACATATAAACAGCTATGAAAACATACAGTAATCTAATAGTATGGGAAGGTTGTCTGAATTAGCTTTCAACTATGTATGTTCAGCTTATATCTAGACATGGGTAGCTAGCTTTCAAGGTGGAGTTCAGCAAGGTCGTAACATCCATCTTTGAAATTGGATAAGATAACCTGTTTAGATATGTACTGAATCATTTGGGATGCAAGTTGCCTGTGCCACTGATGCAGAAACAATTCAGAGGTGACAGGTTTTATTAGATCAGGTGCAGCACTGCTTGATTGCAGCTACACTGGCTCCCAGGCACGTTCAGAAAGAGCATAGCTATTTCTGTAGTGCCTGTAACAGGAACTGATAAGCCATCTTAATCCAAGATCTGGGATTACTTCTGCACCCTGTTCGTGCTATCCTACCTGCAGTTAGCTTTGGTCCAGCTTGGCTTACTCACTCTCTTCTGAAATTAAGGTGACTCTGTTGGTGCTTTCTGTATGTTACAGCACTTTTTACTTCCACAGGGCGTGTTAGGTCACAGAAGCATTTGCAAATAAAGCCCAATATTCTTCCTGACCTAGCAGGCCCTCTTTTTGGCCTTTGTTGGAAAAGAGGACTACACGGCATAAAGTGGAGAAATACCTACAGATCCAGTACAGCTGGTGCTGAGGTAGAGCTCATACAACCTACTAAATCTTAACTGACTTTTGTGGAATTACTCATATTTTCTGTATGTAGTGATACTTTAGGCTATAGCACCAAATCACAGCCAACTCCCTGTATTTCTTCTGTTAGTTGCACTGAAGCCAACAAGCCCATTTATAACCAAAGTCTCAGAGATGAGACTGAGGTATGTATAAGTTATTTGTTGATATGATGTACAATATTCATATTATCTGAGCTTTTCTGCTAAATTAATTATCACCTTGTATAAAGGAGAGCTCACGCTGAGAGCAGCGGAAGTGCAAGTACTCTATGGCTTACCTCAGCCTAAGGTTAGCCCTGCTCTCTCAGGTGCAGCTGATTTCATACACAGGCCTGGAATGCTGATTGATACAGAAAAAAATGTTAACTTTTAGTTTCATGTTATGTGATTCATCTGCTGTGTTTTCTACTTTGTATGGTGGTTTTTTTTCTGTTTCCTGGTTCTGGAGGCAGTGACATGTCTATAGACATCATTCAGGTTTTTTTCCAATTCAGAGATCCCTTAAAACTTGTAAGAAAGTTTTGCATGATCTACCCCATTGGCTGTATTGTGCATCCTCAGTAGCTGACTTTTGGCAGCAAATTTCGGAATTGTGTCCTATCTTGCAGTCATATCCTGAATCTTTACTCTACACTGTCAAAAATCAATGCAACAAAAAAAATGGTCAGTCAAATTCTAGACATTCAAATTAGAGATAAGGTGCAGATTTTTAACAGTGATAGTGACAAGACTGGCTTTATTTTCCATTCAGCAGTTCTTTTTTTTTCTCTGGAAGATAGGCTTTAGTCAAATAAGTTACCTGTCTCAATACCCAGCTGTTGCTAAAGCCACCTTCTGTCTACCCTACAGCTTCTCTTCACACAAATATGACCTCTGCCTGTTTCTGTAGTTTTTGTCTCTCTCTTACTTTATCCTTTCCTCTTGCACTCAGCTAAGCTTACAGCTTCCCTTTTTCTTTCTCTACTTCTCTGCAACCTGCCGTGCTTCTGCCTCTGCCAGCTTCTCTCTTTCTGGGCACATCAGACACTCCCTCATGGATTCCTTCTCTCCATGTACGTCCAACTTCACCCTCTTCTCCCCAGCGCTCTTGTAGTACACACGCACATGCACACATACAGACCCCATTTCTTCTTCCTCGCTTCCCTTCTTAGTCTTTTAGATTCACATGTGCCACTGCCTTCCTATTTGCTGCATGGTTTCCAGCTGTGAGGGTACTAAGAGAAGAGGGGGAACAGTCATATTCCTTTGTTGGGGCATAGATGGTGGTGATGAAAAATTCCTTTTGGCTCACAGCTTCTCTGTTTGATGAAACAAGACCAAAGCCCCGCTATACAGTCATCTTTTATTGTAACATTTGAGACTGGAGTTTGATTTTTATGTTTTTAAATATTTTAAGCTTTGATGTTACTATATTATTTTGTCAAGATTGCACAAAAATAGATCAGCAAATAGATGAAACTAGAAAATCTGTTTGAAAACTGAATAAAAACAACCAAACATAAAAAATCAGCAAAGCGTTTGATAGCTGCAAGAATTTCTGTATCCATCTTATTTCTTTAGTTTTATTTGTTGGTATTCCTTCACATTGTTATTCTTGCTTTACCTAGAACAACTTTTAAGTAAAAATATTTATTATGTAATGTGTCTGCATTTAAAAAATGTTCATTGTTTTTCTTCAGATTAAAAAAAACCCTATTCTTCATGTATGTTCTGTTTCACATGGACTATCACTACTTTCTAATCTGGAAGCGTTTAGAAGGCTAGTGATTATTGGTTTTGAAGCATAGTCCAATCATAGGAATTAACGAAACAAAACTGAATGGAAGACATCCTGGGGAAGATGATTTTCCTTTTAGTTAATTTCTGAAGTAGGTTGTATCTACCCACTCATAGTCCTATATCCTCATAGCCACAACACCAAAACACAGAGTCCAAGTAGTCTGGGCAGGATTATTTTGTGCAGCACAGAGGACAAGGGATGCTGGCTATTGATGTCTCACTATGATTTCTGGTTTCTTCTTGACAGATGGTGACAGACTTGGTTTTGGACAGGCTTTTATGCCATTTGGACATAAGTAGTTAATGTGGTAGAATCATTGGCTTCACACTCTAGCTTATTGATCCACCTTAAATCTAAGGCGAGCTTGCTGACCATTGTCAATATTTTCCTTTTTTTTTTTTATTATCATATGTCTATAGTCTATCATCCCGTTTAAAGGAAGTGAAATAGCACATATAATGTGTTGTAACCTTCTTCTCATCTTCATTTTATTGTAGTGTAGTTATTTTGTGCTAATGAGTCATCTCCATCGTGGTCTCATTACAGATCTGCTAAAAAGTTATCTGCATCGCAGTCCTGGTGCAAGCAACGTCTTCTATGTGTTTACCTATTTGTTGCTGCTAATCATGTCCCTGGCTCTCAATGCACACCATTCTTTTAACCCTTGTTTTTTTCTTTAATCTTCATTTTCACATATATGCGTTTCCAATCATACTTCATCACTACCATTGTTAATATTACTATGGCAAAACTTTGCATGTTGATAGCAACCTTTATTTGCTTTGCTTAACAGGAAAAATGGTTTTAACTGGATTTTGCTATAGTACTCTGTAGGCAGTTGAAAAACCTTGGGTTTATTTACGGTTACTATTTAGTAAAATAAAAAAAAAAGTGAAGGCACTGCATTACACACAAATGATTCATTAGTTGAAAAGTGAAGGCACACTATTTTAAGGAAAATGAGTGCTTCAGCATTTCTAAGCCCTTACATTTTCAATAGTTTGTCAAATAGCAGCTTACTTTCTTACAAAAACTTCTAGAATTGCTACAGATGCATGTTTACTATTTTAAATTCATGGTTTTAAGTAGCTGTGTTTGGGTTTGTTTTTGTTGATAATGTATGTGGGATTAAGATACTGGGCAATAAAGAAATTCTAAATTTCTTATGTTAGTCAAAAGACTGACCATATAAATCCTCAAATTTATAAATGATTACAGGTGCAGATAAAGATCATTTCTTTAATATTATAACTTATAAAACAATTACAAATATTGAATCATGGAGCTCCTCTGTGTTAGGTGACCGTTAAGTGCTATGGCCAGAAGCACGCTGCATCTGCATGATTAATGTGTGTATCAATGTGAGAAGAATTAAGTGGAGTCTTTAAACAAACTGCTACTTAACAAGGTAGTTTAATGAAGGAAATTATTCCACTTTATTAAAGCTTATATGTAAATAATAATTATATAATTCCATACCATTCTTAATAATTGCTATTCTTAACAGGTTTATTAATATTTGTATAATTATTATTTATAACATTATTAAAATGTATGATACTATATAGAGTTATATAAATAATGTATATTTATATATCTATATATCAATAAGTGCGAGACTTCCCACCATAATTTCAAAACTATATTTTAATTATGTTCAGTATCGATACTGGCTGTCAGAATAATGCCAAGAGTGCCTAGAACAAGTAGGTAGGTACCATTTTGGGCACCAGCTCAGGAGAACACTGTACTATGTACTCATAGTTGATTCTAAGTGCCATTAAAGTCAGAGATTGCCATAATAAAATATTTTGTAAACTGATTTAACATATTTCGTTGCTGTTTCTTGTTTCTTCTTATAGACCACAGATAGGTTTTTTTTCTCTTTCAAAACATTAGCTTACTTTTGTGTGCACCATTAAGTGAACTGTTTTGTTGCCATAAAATACTACTTAACGTACAGCATAAAGTTTATGCTATAAAGTATGGCCAACACTAGGAGATGCTGATATGTGATATTTTCACTCTCTTAAAATTTCTGCATATGGTGAGAAATAGTTCACATTCACAGTGAAATACATAAAGGGCTGTTTTCAGGAATCCAATTATAGCAGGCTGCTCTCACGTAGCTTCTGCTTATGCACTACATTTTGTCATCTACTTAGCAAAATAATTCTATCGTATTAAGGAAGACACTCCAGTGCTGTTATTTATCCTCCTGTAAACCCAGAACAGACAGTCGATTTCTGCTTGGTGATAATACTATAATGGCCTAATTATTTCTGTAGTACTTGCAGTGTTTGGAGCAGACCTCATTTCCTGGTAGTCTTGTGTGCCATTAACTGGAATAACAGGTAGCCATGTAGAATGCAATGGAAATTCCACATATAAAAGAAAGCATTACTTACTACTCTGTAGTCATTTAGTTTTGTTTCAGTAGTTTCATAGTCTAATTGGTCTATTTATTTCATTTTTATCAACAGCTATTATATTGGAGATAATGCTCTGACACTATGTGCTGCAAATAGTGAATTAGGGCTTTTATATTTAAACTTGTTTTAAGAAGCACACAAAGATATTACGTAGCTACAGTTCTATGCTGAAGGGTTTGTAGTGAAGTCTCTTAACACAGCTTTGAAGGTATTCATGTGGCTGCTTTCCTGTGAAGATGAATAGCTGGAACATTGGCCACAGTAGACAGCAGAAGTCAGAATTTACTAGTAATTCTCTTAGTTAAAGGACAGACACTTAAGCCTATGTTGGTATCACAATGGTGAGAATAATCAGATTTAACCTAAAATGGTATCTTGTACAGAATGAGATGTGTATCACTTTGCTCTTTTACTTTGTCTGCAACTAGCAGTACTTTCAAACCAATATTGAACAGAGTATTTTTGTCATCTCTATGCAAGGACAGATAGAAGAAAACAGAACTGCTAGCGAAAACATACCTTTGCTGATTTTTTTTACTATTGAGACTCTGAGACAGATTAAGATAATTTTATTAAAACTGTGTTTTGATGATAGGCATAAAATACACTGTATACAGCTTCAGGTATACGGTGCTGGTTTTGCTCAAAACTCTAGAAGATCATACAGTACGTGCCAAACACTGAAAATTAGCAAGTCTAAATCACTTCATGATGGCATGACTGGGAGGTTACAAGCTTGTGCTCTGTGAGTTTGACATATTCTGATTTAAGGAACTGAGCATCTTTAAATTCTGTTCAGAAATGAACTGATGAAAATTAGGATCTTAATCTGATTGCCTGAACATCTTAGAAACAAATTTATAACATGTATTATTCCTAATTTTTTAATGGATATGATTAGCTTTTCTTTTGATACCTTGTTATCTTTCGTAGCTTGTTATTTGAGGACAGATTTTTTACTGTTGATTGTGGAGAGCAATAACTCATTTGCACAAAGAATTTATAAGAATTGTGAGGAACATGAATTTAGACTCACAGTGTTATAACACTGTTTCTAAATAGACCTTTCTTACTTAGGACTTATTCCTTCATTTTTAGTATGGCTGTGTGAGAAGGCCTTTTTTTTTTTTTTTTTTTTTTTTTTTTTAGGATGGTCTTATATGTTTTTCTGCAAGCTTCCTTGATTTCCTGTTCTCATTCAAGTAATGCCACAATTTGTCAAGACTGGAAGACTTTCACATTCATAAAGGCATATAATCATACTTACTAATTAAAAGATGATTCCTGCGTACAGAGCAGTGACTTCTTAGTACATAAGCAAAACAATTTTCATCAGCTTGTTTGCATGTCTTGGAGGGGGGAATTGCTTAAAAATTATTGTTAACTGTCTACTGTAACCAGAATAATTCTGTTTACATGTGTAAGAAATGACACATATTTCAACAGAGTGTTTATCTTCCTTCTCTCTGGCAATACCTACTTTTTGCCAGTTACCAGACTACATCAGTAACCTCTCAGATTAAAGGAAAGGTGACCCTTGTGCAGTCCAGTTCGCAATAGGATTCTATTCTTTTGAGATTTCATTAGAATTTAAAATTCAGTGTCCCAAGATTCACCCTGTCAGACTTTGGAGATGTAATGTATGTAACTATCTTTTGTAAAACAGAGGGTATTTCTCGGCTTTAGAGTCAAGGGCATCCAGTCAGCTCTTGATTTTCCATCTGTGTGTTACCCAGCCTGGGAGTAAAGGGCATCGTGGGCTCTGTACGTGCCAGAAGTACTGTTGGTGTACTCAGGATGCAATATTTTCTTGCTCATCTAAGGGATGCTGCTTGGCCCAGCATGAAAGCATTCACTGCGTTCTGAGTAAAAAAGATCACTCGCCTTTTCTTTCATCCTTGCACTTTAAGAATGTGTTCCGGCAGTCTAATTTTAAATACCTAGATGATCCACAGTTTTGGATTGTGTGGTTTATATAAACCCTTTGTTACACTTACAAATTTAAAATAGACCATATATGCTTTAAACAGACTGTGTTTTGCTGTTATATGCACTGCTTTTTAAAAATTGCCAGAAATTCGTCACTGAGGAAAGGATGTATCAGATAATTTTATTCACCTCTTTAATTGGAATCAGACTATTAAGAAAATCAGAGTTCAGTAACTACCAGTGTACTCCATGGGTCAATACTGGGTTCAGTCCTGTTGAACATCTTCATTAATGATCTGGATGATGGGGCAGAGTGCACCCTCAGCAAGTTTGCAGATGCCAAACTGGGAGGAGGGGCCGATATACCTAAGGGTTGTGCTGCCATTCAGAGGGACCTGGACAGGCTGGAGAAATGGGCTGACAGGAACCTTGTGCAGTTTAACAAGGGGAAGTGTGAAGTCCTGCACCTGGGGAAGAACAACCCCAGGCACCAGTACATGCTGGTGGCTGCCCAGCTGGAAAGCAGCTTGTCAGAAAGGGACCTGAGGATTCTGGTGGACACCAAGGGTTGAACATGCACCAGCAATATGTTCTTGTGGCAAAGAAGGCTAATGGTATCCTGGGCTGCATTAGAAGCGTTGCCAGCAAGTCCAGGGGGATGATCTGTCCCCTCTGCTCAGCACTGGTGAGGCCACACCTGGAGTGCTGGGTCCAGTGGTGGGCTCCTCAGTACAAGAAAGACTTGGACATACTGGAGAGAATCTCATAAAGGGCCACCAAGATGATGAAGGGACTGGAGCAGTTCTCCTAAAAGGAAAGGCTAAGAGAGCCAGGACTGTTCAGTCTAGAGAAGAGAAGGCTCAGGGGGATCTCATCAATGTATATAAATACCTGAAGCGGGGGTGCAAAGAGGACAGAACCAGGCTCTTTTCAGTGGTGCCCAGCAACAGGGCCAGAAGCAATGGGCACACACTGAAATGTAGGAGGCTCCTCCTGAACCTCAGGAAACCCTTTTTCACTGTGAGGATGTCCCAGCACTGGCACAAGTTGCCCAGAGAGGTGATGGAGTCTCCGTCCTTGGAGATATGCAAAAGCCATGTGGACATGGTCCTGGAGACCCGGCTGTGGGTGGCCCTGCTTGAGCCAGAGGGATTGGACCAGATGACCTCCAGAGGTCCCTGCCAACCTCCACTATTATATGATTCTGTGAAAACAGAGTGTTTTCTGGCTTTCCTGTAGAGTTACTATGTTTACAAAAAGAGGATTCAAGCAAAATGGAAGCTGTTTTTTATCTATAGTTTACCAGCTGTTTTTCTGAGAGTTTTCACTGAAGGACAGCCCAGTCATATCCTGATCATTTACACTAAAAGAAACCTGATCCCAGGCAAAATGAATAAGCAAAGCAGCTGGCAGTGAAGGTGCTAATTTATTTTACGATTACTCCAGTGTAACATTTGAAGGGCATCACAGTTACACTTTATAACAGCAGGCTTTTTTCTTTAATATTCTCTTATTTTGTTTCTCATAGTATGAAATACAAATAAAATGGCCTTCTAAGAAAATTCTATATGAAACTTTTAATATATTGTGTCTTTTCACATTCCTAAGAAAGGCAGGATATAAAATTGTCTAACAGTGCATTATTTGCAAGAGGGAATTGCTATAGTCAGTTCAGCGCAAAGTGAAGAGAAACAAAGACCAGAGCAGTGGCTGGCTACACACTAGCAAATAAATGTGTGGTGTGGAAAGCTCTACTCTGATCTTTTGTCTTTGCCTGAAACAATAAAATATGTTTTAGAAAAAATCTTTAGTACAGTCATATCAATCAGAACATGGCATTGCAGTGTTTATATAATGTCTCTAATGTCTCCTCTGCTTATCTTTGTCCTAAATCAGTTTTTCAGAAACTTTTTTTGCAAACACAGATTCCTTTTTCGAAAACCTCCATGCTGACCCCTTTGCCTCCTCCTCCAAGGCAGAAGATTGTGAAGTCACAGTAATAGTTGTTTGTCTTCAGTTGCCCGTGTCAAATATGCAGTTAGCATTGCCCAAGAAGTCAAACACTTTGTTACCCCTCCTAACCCATCAGTGTAGAATTGGAGAATCACCAGTTAAAAATCGGTTACTCTCATGTAACTAATAGGAAATAACCTCTTTATTCACAGTTTGTATAAACCCTTACAGCAATCATTCTGTGATTAGAGAAGTATATTTATCACAAATTGTCAATTGTTTTTGTCAACAATTTTCATATGTCTGTATTTAATGTTCACTGGTGGCGATTTTGGGTATGTTAAGCACATGCTGTGCAGTTTTCACTTTTAAGTACCTAGTATTTAAGGAAAGTTAGGGAAATTGCATTTTGAAAGGTGAGTTCCTTCCTTTTTCTTAGGCTAACCTCAAACTGATGGGTTGAGGAGAACGGCTTATAGCTGCACTTTCTTTGGTCTCCGTACCCTTAGTGAGAGATAAATGTGAGTATCCTATCTGTCATGTCTCACTGTCCATCTGTCTATTTTTCTAGGAGGTGATTTCCTGTCCTTTTTAAGAAAAAAGAAGGATGAGCTAAAAACCAAACAGCTGGTGAAATTTTCATTAGATGCTGCTTCTGGTATGGCATATCTTGAATCTAAAAATTGTATACATAGGTAAGGAAGCTATTTTTTCCTCACTATTGTAATTTGATCATTGGAAATGCTAGCTGTTTAAGTGTATATGGTGCTTATTATAAAGAGGAGTGACCCCTATAATTTTAAAAAAAAAAAAGACTACCTTTTTCTGAAAGGAGGTCATTATTGCTTGTCTAATTCAAAACTGGTCTGTTCATTTGGGTAAAAGTAAGGACTACATTATTTGGTCTGTATAGTTTATTGCTATTAATGTAAGTTAATAATGATTTTTCACCATAATAATTTGCATTATAAGGAGCATAATTCATACAGCGACAATGAATCATGGCAAAAAGCAATCTGTGAGGCTTTTGTCCTGTCTGAAATTTACCAGTACTTGCATGGCCAACAAAGAAGTTAAGTTACGTTTGAAGTGTGTTTCAGAAAAATCCACAGGTTTCTCAGATAATAGGGGAGAAAAAAATAGAGTTCTGTATATAAAAATATTAATTGCCTGGACTGCTTTCTCTAAAATATGGAAGATTATCAGGCAGTATGCTTTTAGGGTACCTTATTTCTGTTCTTACCATTCCTTTTTGTTGTTTCTTCTTCAGTTTAACTCTGCCATGGAGCTGCTTCTACTCAGTGTGTATCAAAGGGAATGTACTTATTTTTCACCTATTTTTCTCTCAGAATATCACAGTATATACCTCCTACAATGATATGGCTGAAATGTGAGACATAAACATGATGATAATTCACTTCACAGAAAAATTATGAAGAGCAAGTTTTTATTTGTAATATTGATGACTTCCGCTTTGTGTTGTAGAATATTTGTAGGTGAACTGTGTGCCACTTCACTTACATAATCAACCCATGTCATATATAGCACCATTCTGATGAATGCTATTATTGGAGACCTGAGTGGCGTTTCTCTTAGATTTTTATCAACAGTGAATTGTTCAGTTGCAATCATGCAAGTCAAGAAGTAGATTTATCTTTAAAAACATTGTTCCAACAAGACTAAGCTCAAAGCCTATTTATAAAATCTTACGGTATTATTGTAAGTGTCATTTATGGTTTTTTTGCTCTTTTTTGTGTTCGACTTGATTTAAAGAAGCTTACATAGGATAGTAATCCTATGCTGTTTCTAAAACTTGGAAAATTGTCAATTAACTTGTGTCTCAGAATAGACTTCTGCAAGGTCATGATTCATAAGAAACACTGAAAGAAAAAAACCTAACTGACTATATAAAACTATGGAATATTCCTTTTGGGAAATCCCAGAAAAGTATTGTAAACACCATGGGAAAAAACAGGAATAAGGTCCCAGCATTTTGTCGTGCTAGAATGTGTTTCAGCCTGGCTTTGTTTGCCAAGAAAATAATGACATAAAAATCAGAGCAAGTAATAGCATTAGTGATTTACACTAGCCTCATAAATGCTCTAGTGCTTAATAATTTCTGTAGCTGTCAGATCAATATTAAATCAGAAGTGCCTGTTTAGAACTCCTGTGTTCTTAGAAAATAAAACCAAGGGGAAAAGTAATAGCTGAATAACTAATATTTATTAGAACTATATTGTGTACTGTCTTAGTTGGTAATTGCAGTTGCTGAAAAAGAGTACAGTATTTATTTATTAAATGATAGTGTGATGCCTGCAAAATATAAATAATTTTAGAAACAATTATTTTTGGAGAAGTGCTATCCCTACCTCCCCCTCCCCTTTTTTTTTTTTCAACTCTGGAAAAAGGCTATCCCTGCTCATGTATGTGGATTAGTACTGTTCTACCTACTGTAGATGGCAATGTGGCTTCAGTGTATCTCCGAAAGATGCACTGGCAGTTAGCAGTGAACAGGAAGAGCTTTTGTCAAGGTGCGTTTACAAAGCTAATAGTGATTCAGAAAATATATTTCAGAGAAAGCATATATGTAGCAATGTCTTGCCATATGAAGATTTCATTCTTTCATTTTTTTCCATTGGAAAGCTGAATTCAAATGGGTCATATAGATCTCAAGTCAGGAAAAAGAGCTGTAATCTAATCTGTTTTCTTAGTGCCATAGACTTGCCAATGCACACAGCCTGGGTTACACATACTATGGTACAAGTAGGGAAAAAGTTCTTTCCCTCTGTTTACTTTTAACTTTCAAAATCTTCACAAAATGTGTTAATTATTATCACAGATTGTCACAGGAGGTTATCAGAGAGGGCTACCACTTTCCTTAAAGGCAGAAACAAATTTTTTAGTAAACCTATCCTGAAGAAAACTACAGTTTTAAAGTGCAACCAAGCAAGCAAACAGTATCTTCAGGAAAACTGCTGACTTCTGTGAAACACACATGTTAATATATCAAAATACGCATTTTCAGTATTATTTTACCAATCTGATTTTCTGGGATATTCAAGATTATTTTGGGATTTATGTGGTTGGCATAATATGCATTTATTATATTTATGAGATAGTTCTTCTGAAATTGACAGGTAAACATAATGAAAATTTCTAAATCAGGAGAACCACCAACCAAGTTTAGTGACTTTAGCAGTAATGATAAAGGCACTTCTGGGTCGGGGTTTTTTGAATTACTAATAAAGGTTAATTGGCAAGTGCTTACTCTAGGAAAGCAGCTCATGAAGTTTTAAAATGTGTTTTACCAAAGGCTAAACTACATTTTAGTAGGATTAGCATACGTAAAATTTTTCTAGGTCTGTTCCCTGTTTGAGGAATTTGAGCATTTATCTGGGTTTTCTGGGTGCCCTGGAAGATGGATGGAGATACGTCTGTCTAGAAAGCCTGTCTGCCACAGAAGCACAGAGCATCTGTTGCTTGCTGGGTACTTCCAACCTGTTGCTCACTGGTGGGTGCAACAGGCTTGGTGCTGTGCTGCAAATACACTAAAAAAGGGAATGACAGGCTAGCAGGGAAAAGTCAAACTGTCTAGTGCTTTGTAAGCAACCTCGTAGGTGTTCAGGACTCAGAACCCCACTGGAGTTTCAGCCTCTCCTTACCCAAGCACTGAATGTGCATCTGTGTGACTGCATGATCCGTACAAGGAATTTGGGAGCCTTTGTTCCCTCCTTTTTAGGTCAGGTAAGACAAATTAGTCACAGGTAAATTTAATGTTGAGAGCATGTAGATTAGAATGGAACAATTTAATTCATAGTAGGAAGAAGATTTAGCACTATGTTAAAAGAATAGTAATTTTTTTGAAAGAACAATAAACTTGTTCTTTTTTGTCGGAAACTTCATCAACTGGAAGTGATTCGCAGGTAAAAAGGAGGTAAGAAAATTAACTAGAGAGAAAATGGACTAAGCAGCGGAATGTTTTTTTTATTTTGTTTAAAAGTCCATAGGCTTTGATTACTATTACTTAAGAAGGATCAGTAATATGTAATTAGAAATAGTTATGTAGGTTACAGCAAAATAAAATTGTTTTGCTTCAAGCTGTTGTTTTACTGCAGTATTCTATTTGTTGTTTTAAAGATTTGTTCAGAATCCTCACATGTTTTCTTAGTAGTTTAGGTGACCATAACTTAGTACCATGTGCATTTCAGTTGCTGTTAATGTGAAACTAAAGGCTACTTAGCAGTTTATTAAAATTATTTTTAATGCCAATTTTTCTTTGTAGCTGCACTAGCTATACTTAGCCTTTATATTTTAAAATTCTACCTAAATCTGTATTGGCTTTCTGAAATTGCTGTTTGAGTTATACTTTGACTTAGACTTTCAGTAGTGGGGCCAGTGCAACAACTAATCTGCTCTTTGTTTTCTCTTTTTATGTGTGCTATGTTGTTTCAGTAGGTGCCAATATAAAGTTAAAATGAGTCAGACTTAGAATGCTTAATGCATGTGAATGATTATTTGATCTGCATTTTCATCTCCTCTAGCATCCAGATATCACTTGTTATTTGCTCTCCCTTTGTTCTGTTTAAAGAGCAGAAATGAGTGGGCTTAAAGGGAAAAAAAATCTGCATGAAAAGATATTATTAAAAGAAATAAAAAGAGTGGTTGAACATATACAAAGAATGTAGTCATTTCATCTCCGTTTAATTAACATGAGGTTGAAGAATTTTCTTGCTTTTTTACCATATGCTATTGTTTAGATAGTTCCATTTTTTCTGTTAATTAGAAACACAAGATAAGGATGGAGATGTGATAATTTTGGTTGGTTCAATAAGCATTTATGAGTAGTCTTCTTTTCCAGTATTTGATTTGCATGTGATGAATACATTTGTCTGTGATTTATTTTTAGTTTCCAAACCAGTCCTGTGGGAGTATAGGAGAGAAGCTGCAACTACCCAATTCAGAGAATTTGGACATACCTATTGTTTGCTTTATTTTCCTCTCTTTTTACTACCATCATTTTATAATGAAAATAATTCAAATTATGGTACAACTGAAATGGAAAAATATTTTAATATTGAGAGAAGCAATTATGTGTAGAATTTCCTCTGTTTTTATCATTTGATATTCAGTACAACCTTTCAAAATCAAAGAGACAGTTAGGTCTTGAAAATATTTCTGTGTGGAAAATTGTGTTGTAGCTTTATCTGAAAGTAATGCATATATAATTCTAACTGAAACTAGCAGAAATATTTTTCTTTTTTTCAGTTAGCTACTATACTCCTTGATAGTGTTCTGCACACAGTTTCACTGCTTTACTTGAGAAATAGATTAATTTTTACCTTGTTTAAGAGCTTTTATAAATACATTAAGAACCAGTTTACTTTTAAAAATAATTTAACGTGAACCTTATGAGGTTCAACAAGACCTAGAGACAGCACCAAGGACAAGTTGTTCCATCACCTTTCCAGGGATGGAGGTGAGGCTGACCGGTCTATAGTTACCTGGGTCCTCCTTCTTGCCCTTTTTGAAGACTGGAGTGACATTCGCTTTCCTCCAGTCCTCAGGCACCTCTCCCGTTGCCCACGACTTAGCAAAGATGATGGAGAGTGGCCTAGCAATGACTTCCGCCAGCTCCCTCAGCACCCGCGGGTGCATCCCATCAGGGCCCATGGATTTATGGACGTCCAGATTGCTTAATTGGTCCCTGACCCAGCCCTCATCAACCAAGACAGATTCCTCCTCTATCCTGACTTCTTCTGGGGCCTCAGGGGTCCGGGGCTCCTCAGGACAGCCTCCAACAGTATAGACAGAGGCAAAGAAGGCATTCAGTAACTCCGCCTTCTTTTTATCCTCTGTCTCCAGGGCCCCCACCTCATTCATCAGTGGACCTACATTGCCTCTAGTGTTGGTTTTACCTGCAATGTATTTGAAGAAGCCCTTTCTGTTGTCCTTGACCTCTCTTGCAAGGTTTAATTCCAAGGAGGCCTTAGCTTTCCTAGTTGCCTCCCTACATCCTCTGACAACAGACTTATATTCCTCCCAAGTGGCCAGCCCCTCCTTCCGTGATCTGTACACCCTCCTCTTCCACTTGAGTTTGCCCAGCAGTTCCCTGTTTAACCATGCAGGTCTCCTGGTACCCTTCCTTGACTTCCTACTTGTTGGGATGCTCTGGTCTTGAGCTCAGAAGAAGCAGTCCTTGAATGCTAACCAACTATGTTGGGCCCCCTTACCTTCTAGTACCCTGTCCCATGGGATTTCCCCTAGCAATTGTTTGAAAAGGCCAAAGTTGGCCCTCCTGAAGTCCAGGGTTGTGATTCTGCTAGCTATTCTTGTCCTGCCACATGAGATCCTGAACTCTACCATCTCATGGTCACTACAACCAAGGCTGCCCTCAACCTTCACCTCTTCAACCAGACCCTCCTTGTTAGTGAGGATAAGATCCAGCAGCGCTCCTCTCCTAGTTGGCTCATCCACCATTTGCATCAGAAAGTTATCATCAATGCACTGGAGGAACCTCCTGGACTGAGGATGGCTGGCTGAGTAGGCCTCCCAGCAAATATCAGTGTAGTTGAAATCCCCCATGACAACCAGGCCCTGTAACTGAGAGACTGCTCTCAGCTGCCTGTAGAAGGCCTCATCACCGTCCTCATCCTGATCCGGTGGCCTGTAATAGACACCCACAACAGTATCACCCCTGCCAGCCTGCCCCTTAATTCGCACCCACAAACTCTCAACTCGCTCCTGATCCGCCCCTGGACAGAACTCAATACATTCTAGCTGCTCACTCACATAAAGAGCAACTCCACCACCTCTCCTTAGCGGCCTGTCTTTCCTGAACAAGACATAGCCATCCATGACCACATTCCAGTCATGTGAGGCGTCCCACCAAGTCTCTGTAATTGCCACTAGATCATAGCCCCCCGACCGAACACGGATTTCCAACTCCTCCTGCTTATTCCCCATGCTGCGTGCATTGGTGTACAGGCATTTCAGGGAGCGAGCTGAGCACACCGATTTCACCCCAGGGGGATGGGAGGCCTCCTGGTCTACCTCAACACTAGAGCGTTGCCCCAGTGGTGCAAGCCCAGCTACTACCCCATCCCCCTTCGAATCTAGTTTAAAGCTCTCCGAATGAGCCCTGCTAATTCCTGTCCCAGAACCCTTTTGTCCCTACGACATAAGCCTTTCCCATGTATTACTGTCAGGTCTGTTGTCTTATAAAACCAGCCATTATCAAAGAACCCAAAGCCCTGCCTGTAGCACCAGTCTCGTAGCCAGGCATTTATAGAGAGAATCTTACTATTCCATCCCGCGTCATCACCTGAAAATGGAAGGAGGGAGGAGAAAACAACTTGTGCCCCAGACTCTTTCACCAGCCGTCCTAGGGCCTTGTAGTCTTTCTTCATCCCCCTCAGACTACGGGATGCAGCTTCTTCCAGACCTGTCTGGAAGATCAGCAGGGGGTAGTAGTCTGTGGCCTTCACCAGGTTGGGGAGTTTCCTGGTGATATCCCTGATTTGGGCTCCAGGCAGACTGCAGACCTCCCTGTGATGGGGGTCAGCTCTGCATATTGGGCCCTCAGTTCCCTTTAGGAAGGAGTCTCCAACCACTAAAACTCTTCTCTTCTTCCTTGTGGAGGAGGTAGCTATACGCCTGTCAGGTTTTTCTGACTGTGGTGGGACCTCTGATATAGGTTGCCTCTCCACCACATCCCCATTGGACTGGCTGTATTCCACTAGGGCTTCATATCTATTGCTCAGAGGCACCTGTGGAGGCGAGGTAGGCAAGGAGGGCACTCGCCTTTTGCCACGGTCATAGACTTGCCTCCACTCACTCCTCTCCTCTAGGTTATTGTTTTCCACCTGAGAGGGGCAGAGTACAGTTGTCCCTCGATCCTGGGAGCTCTCCGGCAGGTGCTCCCATTTTTTTTGTTGCAGGGAAGGCAGAGCCTGGCTCCACCAGTCTATCTCCATTTCAGCCTCCCGAATGCCCCTAAGCCTTTCTACTTCGGCTTGAAGCCTTTCAGCCTGGCTTTGCAGCTGTGCCGCTCGGCCGAGCAGATCATTTACTTGCTCACAGTGCACACAGCCCCCTGACACCACAGAGATGCTGTAGCATTCCCTGCAGCCTGCAACCTGCACCATCGCCTCCTTCCGTGGGAGCTCTGTCTGGGTTCCCACATCCATTTTGGTCTTCTTCCACCGGGTAGATACCATTGTTCTTTCACTGAGCTGGGAAATACCTGTTGGTGACACCCCTGGTTCACAGCTCCTTGGCGCCTTCCTCGCCTTGTGCACTGGGAGGGAGTCAGAGCCCTCCCCAACGAGCTGGAAACTGCTGCGGCCTCTCCTGCCCTGGGACACACCCAGTCACAGCTGAGTCTCCCTCTCCCCTCTGGGCAGGGACCGGTCCCTGTCCTCCAGGAGACTTTTTATCACCCGATCACAGGGGGGTGGTGCGTTTAAGTCGCTTAAATCGCCCGCGGTGCCTCTGGCTACGCCCCCTCCTCTCCTGATTCGTTGCTGGGAACCTCCGGGTCCGGGTCCGGGTCCGGGTCCGGGTCCGGGTCCGGGTCCGGGTCCGGGTCCGGGTCCGGGTCCGGGTCCGGGTCCGGGGTGGGGGAGAAGCAGCTCGGGACTGATGCTCGCGGGGCGGGGGGGGCCCAGAGTACGAAAACCGCCCGGTTAAGCCCGATGTCGCTCTCGCCCCCGCACTAACCTCAAGTCGCTGCCGCCGCTTTCGCTGCTGCCGCCGCTGTCAGCTGTTTGTTCTGGTTTCACCGCGTTTAAATCGCCCGCGGTGCCTCCGGCTAAATACTTGTCTGTGCCTGCTTTTGACTGGCTCCAAGCAATTCATTGCTCAGCAGAATGTTCACTTTGGTTCTGTTCAGAAGTAGCTTGTTCTCCTTGAGCATAACGTGTTTCTCTGAATACTGCTTTTCCTCCTGAGCAACTGCAATACCTAAGACCCTTATTGCAGTTTCTGTAGCTTTCTGTGCTGGTGATGACTTATGAAGAAAGACTACATTTTGGTGGAATGAGTTTGTCTTTCTATAATAGATGGACTCTTCAAGGTTTATTGTGCAAGCATTAATTTGCCATTATTAATTAGCTTTTTATGATTCATTCAGAACTGCATGTATAAAATTATGTGAGGTGCAAGATTCAATTTCTATAGCTTTGTTTCATAGAAAATATTTTAATCATTTATTACTGAATTAAGAAATTTTGTACTGTTGTGTTAATAGTTGATCATGCTTCAACGAATAAGTCTTTCAGAGAATTACTGTCACTAGTACAGTTGAAACACCACATAAATGTAATGAATAATTGTAATTTCAAACATTATTTATAAGCTGATGTCTCTGCTTTATATAAAAGGATGTTCAAAGCATGGTTTTTACAATATAAATATCAGAATTTTTTCCATTCTATTTAAAGTTAAAACCACAAATGGGAACTTTGATGAAAAACTGTTACTTTATGTAGGCCACTTTATATAGGTATGTTGTTAGTGTTAAAAAAAGATACTATGCAATCATAGCATTGCGAGTTTTGCACAGGTTATTGGTTAATTTTTATTTGGTCTATTGATCATAAGAGGTACTAATGGAAGAACGACTACAAATGTATAGTGTTTATTTGGACAAATGATCCAGATTGCAAGTATACAGGATGATTGCAGAAGCCCTCCTTTTCCCCGCTCTATTGTAAGTGGCTGAGGATCTGTCTGCTAACTCTTTTGAAAAAAACATAAGTTCAAAGAGCAGCCCTTGGGAGTCCTGGTTTTTGCTAAGCAAATTAAGGAAGCGTTGACTGTTGCCAAAACAATGGTGCTGCTCCCCTTGCCACAATGCTTGGCACTCTGCTTCTAATGCAAGAAGGGAGTGGTGCACCTGTCTAAAGGCTGTGGTGTTTGCTGACACTCTGCTAATGCTGTAGCAAGGCGCTTAGACTCTTCAGCCTGTCCCTGCGCTCCAAGGGTGCGATGCTGTTGACGTAGTCTGTCTGCACAAGTTTCTTTTTTCATCAGTGGCTATTAAAACTGCATTCTGGACCATAACATTTATCAATACAAATGTGTCAGTGCTTTGAAACGCTCCAGGAAATTATTTTTCATAGTTTTCACACTACTGTGTTTCTTCAAAATGTGGCATTACCAAGCCTGAAGTAACTAATACAGTGTTCGATGGCTGTCATCTAGGAGGAGAGATGGGTGAACACCACTACATTTCCCTCTGCTTGCCATATAGAAACAGGTTAGACTATTACATACAAAGTTTCAGCTTTTAAAAATAGATTTCCAAGGGTTTTTGAGGGGTTTCTTTCTTCAATTTACAGTCGTCTCCACTGTCATATTGGTAAACGTGGTTTGATCCTAGAGAAATACAATTAAAATTGGATCAGCTCTGAATTGGTACTTCTGGTTGTCTGAAATCTTATTTGAGCAACATGATTTTTTTTTCTTTAATGAGCTTGTAGGATTCTGATCTGAAAGTATTAACAAAAAAAACGGGAGCCATAAGTATCAAAACCCATTAAATTAAATATTATGAATATTGTATACTTTAAACTCATTATAATAAATTAGAGAGATTATTGAATTCTAAGCATACTGTAATGTTAGTGGATGTGAACTGTGATGAAGAGATGCTTCTGAATAAAAATTGAGCTTCCTTCTAATCTATTATCTGTTTCCCTAAGCTATTGAATTCTGGCATGGCTGAATAACAGAAGATTTTAAAAGGGAAAGGAATACAGTTTTTCCTTCTGGACTCTGTGTGTTTGTTGTAGAGGTTGATACTGCTTCCCCTTGTGTGCTTTATTTGAAATTCACTCCAACCGCTATTAAAAGCAAATTAGCTAGCTCAGATTTAGCTTTGCCACAGCTGCAGAAGGCTTGTAATTAGAGTCTGCAGTAACAGTAACCAATGGGTTTGGATGGTCAGAGTACAAGAAATGTCTGAATACATTTTTGTTTACTGTAAATCTCAACATATCATCCTATTTCAATAAGGGCATGCTATCTTTCATATATTCCTGAATTATGCTCGATGAAGTCCTATTGCCAGAGGAGTCAGTGATCACAGTGTATAGGAAATATGTATTTGAATTGTGGCTTTTTGGTGTTATTGTGTTATGTAAATAAGCAGTAGGCTACACATGTGATTATATTAACTTAATGATTGTCACATTAATGACAGAACTGGAAGTTCTGGTATCTTTTGGGGCTTTTTTAAGAATAACACATTACTTTATTCAGCTGCTATTAGGGCAGATTTTGTTTGCCATTGGGAATTTTCAGCATCAATTATGTCTACCATTTGCTACTCTTTTAAATATCAAATTATCGAGGCATCTATTAATAAAAGTGCAAAACAAAGTTGTTGTTTACCTGTGGTCGTTCTGAGGCTAATGATAATAATTAATAGTTCCCAGAGGCCAGTTCAGTGTAGAATATTAGATTCTGCTATTTCTCAGTTTGGAATGGCAAATTTAAGTTTCTTCATATGCAATAAAGAGAAATTAACTTTTTGTTTCCATGATTGAAGTTTCTTTTGATAAGGCAGTTATAACATTTCATCTTATTTAATTGCAATTTCCTTTTCGTTCATCTTACATCTAGCCAAGGCACAGTCTATGTATCAGCTGAATGGCATCAGCTGAGTTCCTGGGCAGACAGAATGGGAAGATGATTTGGCGTCATGAAGGAAAGACATGAGAAACCCTTGCTAAAGAGCATACATTGTATACAAATATAGCAGGAAGGAAATGTGCCATTTTTAGGATAATATTGTGTAAGAAAATGAACCTAAACACACTTTTTAAAGTTCCTTTACTTTCTGATGGTCCAGAGACCATTCTGAGGGTCCAAAATTCTCGTTCTGAGATTTCGTGTCTTTTCTTTCCATTGTCCCTACCCTTCCAGGTTTTACTGCATAATTGGCTAAGACATGAATGAGAAAAAAAATTTGTTAGGAAGGAAATATTGTTTATTCTTGTTACAGCATAGGTAAAACACAACTGTTTTACTAGCTAGCTGGTATTTCTGCTCTCATGTGTTTGAGTGAGTAACAATGAATCCGCTCCCGGAAATCTCAGATAGTGGTCTGGTCTTTCTGCCATGCTGAACTCATGTTTGGGTTCCAAGGCTCATCAGAGGGTCCAAAAGGACAGCACAAAGAATATGTTCAGAATACTGTGAGATACTGTAGTAAAATATTGTATATGACGCATATAGTTACGTGATCTGTTGTTTTAGAAGTGTATCTATTTTATTCTTGTGAGACGGCTGTTCTTGTGTGTAAAACCAAAACAAAGTTCTTGCATTAGAAAATTTAAGTGTTTTATAGACAGTGGGGAGAAAAGTTAAGTGTCAAAAGCTAATTATAGAAAGGATGATATTTATTGTAAGAAATCAGAAGAAATTCTTAGGTTATAAACAATTCATAAGATATTTCAGAGGGGGTTTAGTTTCTTTTCTTGTTACAGGAAAAGCATATTATGAAAAATATTTATTTTTTTGCCTTTGTGCAGTTGAGTCAATGTGTCTTTTTCTCATGAGATATCCCTGATACAGAAAATTCCCTCTTAAAAAATGAGCAAGCTTTGCTAGAAGTAAAGCAAATGGGATTGAAAGAAATGTAAGCAAATTTTCTTTGACTCCTTCATTCTATTTAACAAGCTGTAGCATTTTGAGTGTTATGGTGTTGCATTAGGGTTGTTTTTAATTAACTGCAATACCACTTTCATGTTGATAAATATTAGGAATTTACAAGTATTATTCAGACAAAATAGTTTGAATAACATCTTTTTTGGAATAATAAATCTACTCACTGCATGAGAGTGACAGGCTTTCTCTAATTAAGAAGTGAAAAGTAAAAAATGAGAGTACAGGATATTGAAACTAAGATAAAAGTAACATACAACTAGTGTTTTTGAAAGCTATTCTGGTGATCATAAAGCCGTATAGCTTTCCTGCATAGTATAAATAATATTCTCTCTACACTCATAGTCCTGTTGCAAAGGAGAATAGTGGATGAAATGTAATTATGATAAATGTAAAAAGTTTAGTGACTTCTACTGTTCAGAGAAATAACAAGCCTTAAGTTCACAGTCTGTGAATTTCTGTCTTGTGTTATACAAGGTCAATAAAAGCATGTACTCTGGAACTATTGTCAAAGGACATACATACATACTTTATGCAGGAGCTGCAAATCATGTTTGTGGCTGACTGTACCACCAGTGGTGTTTCCACAGAATTATTAAACTATATTCTTGATAATCTGTACCAAAAGGAAAGGTGGACTGCAGGATTTCATTTTTGCAACGGGTAAAGGAAGCATTATTGACAGATGATGAACAATGAAATAGATGATAGGATGAGACAAAAGCAGAAGATGATGGACTGGGGAGGAGAGGAAGAATGCATTCAACTAAATACCGGTCACCTCAGAAATGAGGTACAGGGTTCTTCTTTGAGCATAGATCATTGACCAGAGGGTAAGCATGTGTGTCAATGTTTGTTTAGTAAAGCCAAAGCATGCTTTTGTGTACACTGTTTTCTTTTCTTTAGGGTGTAGAACTTTTCTTGTTTCATTTCTTATAGCAGAAAATTCTAATTAGTGTTTGTAGAAAAGGAAATATATGTTGCACTAAGATATAATGTATTGGTTCAATATTTTATTGGCTTCCTGATACTGATTCTTGACATTCCAAAGAGGAATATACCCCAGTTGTTTCAGACAGGAAACCACTTTCATTTTAATAGAAAATTCTAAAGCTGTATGTCAATGGTAGTGAATAATAATTTCCCAAATTGATTTCCTGAGCAAAATAAACATATTTCGCTTTTCTAATTTTTATACACAAATATATATATGTATTTATATATGCATACTAGGTTACACCTGTTTTGTGGATTTAACAAAATGTTTATCCACTATTTTTTTCAGATAGTACTAGTGATGAGATACCTTACTCTAATGTAGTTCTGCCCAGTGCCTCAGGAGGTTTTTCAGAAGTGCCTCCGAGCTTTACATTGCTGTAGCTTTGTCACTGAAGTATTACATTCAGCGTAGGTGTGTGGCTGTCTGCATAGTGAAAAACAGATGAAGAAAGAATGTAAAATGGGCTTTAGTGTGCCTTCATGAAAGAAGCTAATGTTAAAGTTTATGCAACTGAAAAACATTATGTTTTAGAGAGTGTATTACTTCTGCATGATCATAGATGACATATAGTTGTACATATCAAATAACAAACAAAATGCTGTTTTTCAGCTTATTGTTGATCTATCTTTGATCTATCATTTTTCTCATACAGCTGAGAGAAACTTAGGCGAGGTTATGCATGTTCATCTCAGTTCAAAGCTAAATTCAGTTCCAATAAGTACTGCTCACAAAAAGATTATGAACTTATTTAATGCATCTTAAAGGAATCACAGTTGCTAAGAATAAGTAAAATAAAACATACAGTAAGCTAAGTGCATGTTACGTTCTCTCACTTTTTGTCATTGTAGTTCTCAGCCTCTTTCTCTCTTGTTTGGCAGAATTATAGTGCAGGGATATGCTTTTATTAAACATTGTTATATCACTGTGAGTATGGATTGAAATAGGGACTTAGTCTTTGTCAAAGGCTATTTCAAAATCCCTTATGCAAGGCAATAGGCAATGAAGTAAGCCTTATTGGCATGTTAACTGATTTGGAAGATTGAGGGAGATCATCGAGGTACACGGGGCTGTAAGAATTGTTGAATCAATGTTTCAGTATTTTGGTGTTCACAAATTTAAGCTGAGTTACTCAAGCCTGACAGAAAAAACTCCTGGCAAAGCTGGATGTCAGATACTTCATCAAGTCTCATGGGTTCTGGGAAGTAAAAATAGATCAGTGAAATAAGGGCCAAGTCCCAGTTTTGGAAAACTATATATAGGAGTTAGGATGGCAGAATAAGTAAAAACTTGATTCAAAAGGCTTCCTGCTTTTGGAATAATTTCTGGGCAGGATTTTGGAGATCGGTATGATGAATAAGCTTACAAATGCTTAAACAAGGAGTTTTTAAACTTTCCTGCTATGAATATTGCTTCTTGATAGTTGATTATAAAAATCTCCATTCCCGTTCACTAACAAATGAATTGACTGTCCTTCCTGTTTGATATCAGAGACCTTCCTGACTTCTCATTCACTTCCAGGAAGCCACCCTTTCTTCCCATTATTGCTTATGCAGACTGTCCTCTCTTGCACATGATTATCTGGACTAGTTTCTTATCCTCCTTACAGGGTCATGGATGGAATAAAGAAGTCCCACTCAATCCTCATTTTCTTTTACTGAGACCACCCCTTGCCTCTCTTTTGTGTTGCAAATAATCCTTACAGGAGCTAGCGTAACTGCTTAGATAAAAAACTAGTCACAGATGTGAGTTTAATATCTCTCTAGCTTGAAATGATCAGGGATTATCATGTTCCTGAATGGAAATTCTGAGTATCATAAACAGAAGCAAAAATTGAGATGACAGGATCTCCCATGCTGCTATTGTCTTATTTTAGCTGAAGTCAAGTGTGAAATAATATTACTGTGGTTACAGATATATTTATTTATACTGGTTATTTATTAATGTATTTTAATTTCAAAGATTTTGTTTAACTTCTGTATATTCTTATATATATATATATATTCTTCTATAACACAGCTGGACTTCAGTTGCAAATTGAAACTAGTTGTTTATAAGTTTGTAAGTAAATAACAATCTTTCCTACCACAAGAGAGCATTGTAACCTTCAGAGAGAGTCAGGCAGAACTCTTAGAAGAATGTAAATGCTATGGAAGATTTTTCTATGTCAAATATAAAGATATATTTTTTTCCTTAAATAGGCAGTTGTTGCTTTTTTAACTATTAAGTAGCTATTAAATTGAACTGCTTCATCTTCCTTTTGGGGAGTATTTTATAGCAACGGATACGGTGCTTGGTAATCTTTTACATTTGACAGTGAGCCAGTATTTTTCTATGATAGTTTTAACCTATTCTTCAAAACTACACAGTTCACCTCTACTGGTTTAAGCAATCTGACTTACAGTTGACTTGCATAGCCAAATGACATAGAATCTTAGTCCTGTGGAAAATGTGTATCGTAAAGACTATTTCACACACTTTACAGTGCAGCAGCCACAGCTGCTGTTCACCCTTCTTTCCCCTAAATATTCCATATACTGTAGCTGAACATTTTTCAAAGAAACAGAGGTCCAGGAGAACCAGGCAAATCTTTTCACCAGTAATGTGATTGTAAAGTCCAAAAAAGGCTAGAAAGGTAAAATTAAAAAGTAGAAGTGTAAGAAAATTGTCTCCAGATCTTTTGAGTTGCAGTGTGATAGCTGCAGTCAGGGAAGGCTTCCTTTAATGTCAGTAGATAGTGGAAGTAATCTCAAGCTTTCCAACTGGACACCCAACCACCACCATGGGATTACAAGTTTTAAAATCCATGGAAGAAAAGATAATTGAAAGATTGCAAGGTGTGCCATGGAAACGAAGTCTCAGTACTCCAGTAATCATCTGGGTCACTTTGACAAATGCCCAGTTTCTGTAGTGAGAACCATCTATGAGAAAACGAAAGTGCTTCATGTGGGCATATAGGACTGTCGGATCAACTGAACTCTCAGAATCTGTCAATTATCAATTCATTGCAAATCAAAAGCCGAAATTTTTACAGAGGAAACAGTACATAAAAAGGATTTGAAGTGAATGCACTACCATATTCTACCTTGTAAGGTATAATAGTCTAAAATTTGATCTCTCGTCCCTATTAAAATTGCTGTTGTCCCTCTAAGTGTCACAGTCATTTTACTGTAGATAAATAGACTACAGTATTTATAGAGTAGATAATTGTTAGAAGTGTTAACTTATTAGATAATTGTTGTGGAAGTGTTCATACTTTTGTATATAAAAGATGATGCTGGGATGAATGAAAAGAAGAATTCCTATGACTTTCTCAGTTTATGATTCAGTTCTATTTCATTTCAATAGGTCGGGTTTAGAGGTTTTGTACATATGTACACCTTTCATATTATGTTGAATTGCAATGCTAGCTGATATATTGCCTTAATAACACAAAGGAGATACATATTTTAAAATCATTCCTGACAAGATTACCTAATATCCCTTCTAAATTACCTAACCTATCTTTCATTTTAGTTTATATGCATACCTCTGTGAACTTGGTTTTAATCTTCTTACCTGTAAGAAACAATAGTGAATGTTATTTATTTATCTGTGATAACAGTGCCACTGATGTACTCTTAAAGCCTATGGACAAATACTGAAAACATATATTGTCATTTCCGATTCATAGCTGTACTTTTCTTACTGTTCTGAATTTTTTTTTTTTTTTTTTTTCTTGACTTATAAATAGCTTAATAATAACAATAATACTCTGGACTTCCTGCTTTTAAGTAGTACTTACTTACTTGGTTTCTACCATTGGCGCTGCCCTTCCTTTTATCTTTTATATTTTTTTTCCATTTTTGTTTGTTTTGCTTTCACTTGCTGTGGAAGGCCTGAGACCTCTGCTGTTCATACAGAGAACAATTGTAGGAAATGGTGTTAATGAGCAGGAGAAAGTCATGTTCCCATGACTGTTGAAGCTATAAATAATTATGTTGAAGCTATAAATAATTATGATTACCTTTGATGATACTGTATTACTACAATTACTTTGTCATGGTTAAGATTGCAGACATGCTTAATTACAACAGTAGGGCAAAATATTTCTTACTTCCTTCTCTAAGTCCTCTGTTCAGGAGTATGTAAACTTTTACATTGGAAAAGAAGTCATCAGAGTTATGCTATGTAGAGGAAAGGAACATTTGCTACCGGGGAGAACTGATAAGGAGTTACTGCTGTGCTTGGTGAAAGGAGCCATAGCAAACTTGCTGAGGGTGCACTCTGCCCACTTGCCAAGATCATTAATGAAGATGTTCAACAGGATTGAACACAGTATTGACCCCTGGGGTAGACTGGGAGCTACTGGCCTCCAACTAGACTTTGTGCCACTGATAAGCTCCCTCTGGGACTCACAGTTTTCAATACACTTCACTCTCTGCTCATCCAGCCCGTATTTCAACAGCTGCTTCTTGAGGATCTTACAGGAGGCAGCGTCAAAAGCCTTACATAGGCTGCTGAGATAGATAGACAATATCCACTACTCTCCTCTCATCTACCAGGCCAGTCATTTCACTGCAGAAGTTTCTCAAGTTGATCAAGCATGACTTGCTCTTAGTGAATCCATGCTGACTAATTCTGATTACTATCTTGTCCTTCATGTGCTTGGAAATCATTTCCAGGATTAGCTGCTCCATCACCTTCCCAGGGATCAAGGTGAGGCTGACCAGCCTGTAGTTTCCTGTGTCCTCTTTCTTGAAGGTAGAAGTGACATTTACTTTAGTCTTCAGGCGCTTCTCCCAGTCACCATGATGGATGAAAGACTATTGAGAGTGGCCTTGCAGTGACATCAGCCAGCTCCCTCAGCACTCGTGGGTGCATCCCACCAGGGCCCATGGGCTCATGTATGTCTGTTTTGCTTAAGTATTACCTGACCAGATCGTATTCCACCAAGCGTATGTCTTGCTCGCTTCAGACTTTCTTCCTGTTCTCTGGGGCCTGGGATTCCTGAAGGCCGGTCTTGCTAGTAAAGACTGAGGCAAAAAAGGCATTCATCCTGTCCCATCACCTCAGGCCTGTTGCTCATCCATCCTGTTCATCGCTCCCTCACAGCATTGCTGGTGACTCTCTCCCTCTTTCTTTATTCCTAGCTGAAAGCTCTTTTTACCAGGTCAGCCATCCTATTCTCAAACATAGCTTTGCCAACTTAGTGAGGTGGATCCCACCTCTCCTGAGCAGACACTGATCTGTAAACATGGTCCCATGGTCATAGAACCCAAAACTCTGTTGCCAATACCAGCTCCACAGCCAATTATTGGCCTATACATCGGTGCCGTCCTCCTCGTACTCTTTTCCCTCACCAGCAGGATTGAGGACACCACCTGGGCCCCCATGCCCTTGACTACTGGCTCCAGAGCTCTATAATCACTTCTGATACTCTCCAGGTAGCCTGTGGCAGTATCACCACATGGAAAAACAACAAGGAGTAGCAGTCGGAGGGAAACACAAGCTTCGACAGTCCCTCCATGACATCCTGGAGGCAGGAAACCTCTCAATTATAGGTCAGGTCAGCTGATAGGTGCCTCTGTACCCCACAGCAGGGAGCTGCCCATTACGATCACTCATCACTTCTTCCTGATGGTCTTGCATGGTCTGGTGGCCCAAATCCTTTATTTGATGGCACATCTGGCTCCTCATCCACTTTGAGGATGGTGACTGTATTTTGTTGTAAGCCCTTAGGCAGGGCAGGAGCGTTACTGTTGGAGGCAGAAGTCATGAGCTTCATCTTCTCCAGAGGCTGCTTTTACCTTAATATTAGGGGTGGACACTGCCTACATCTCAACTGCAACTGGAATGTGGGGCTCTTCAAGCTGTTACATCTCAGAGAAGATCCTGTCACGTCCCTTTCATCTTCTCTGATGCTGTGTAGCCTGCTCACTTCCTTCTGTAACTCCTCCACTTGGCAGCACAGCTCCTTCAAGACAGCACTGAAGGACAGGGGGCCATCATCGCTCCTGGCATCAGAGAGAGGCCCCAGGTGTTCCCTGCAGCCTGGGTCTTGGAGGGCTGCATCCACCATCTGAAGCTCTGTCTGTGTGGAAGGTTTTACTTTAAGCGTTAAGATGTCTCCTGTCCTATAATATCAATGACCTTTTGAACGTGACCTATTCTTAAATATCTTAGATTAAGATCCAACATAATTAAAATTAAAACCTCCATCTTTCAAGTTCCTGTTTCACCACCTCCTTGGAAATAACGCTGTGGGCAACTCATGATGAGGTCTTGGCAGTCTCTGATGTGCTACAAGGACTGTGTATAGGAGGCACACTTTGAAGCACTAATTGTCGGTACACACTTGCTGAACTTTCTGTAGGTTATGGTCAGTATTGTATTCAAGTTGACAGTGGAAATTCGCAAAATTACAACCATGTAGCTCAGCAGCTTTCTTAGAATTGTCTAGAGTTTTTAATATTTATGGTGAGATTCCATAAATGGCATGCTTTTGTTAGCAGCAAATTCACATCAGCTCAATATTTTGAATGAAGGGACTGCATTGCATTAAAGATGCAGTGGATACAGGCTTTGATGTAAATAATATAGGTAATGTAGCAGTGATTTAAAATTCTGACATCTATCTTTGCAGGAACCTACCTGTACCCAGCTGGCAACATCTGTAGTGCTTTTCTGTACAGACATTAGCAGTTTGTGTCACAAATTGCACTTAAAGTTTGTTGGTTTGCCCATTATTAAACTTACTTTAAAAGCTCTTTTCAAAAAATGTTGCTCTCCAGTTATCAATTAATTAGCAGTTAGCAAGCAGTTAACTGATTTATTTTATTGTATGGTACCAAAATGCCATCTTAAATTTGACTATACCAGTTTTTGTGCATGCTACTTTAAACTGAAATGAAGGTACAGTAAAAATAAATCGGTAGAGCTGTTTTGCTGTGAGCTGCTAGGAATTCATATTGTAAGTGGGAAAAAAATACACTTCAAACCTTTTTGATGAGATACAGAGTTTGCATGTATATGGTTGAAAAAGTCATCTTTTCCTATATGATAAAATTAACAAATGTACTCATTCAGAAAATGAATGCTTCTTGGGGTCATTTCTACTTTGACTACTACCTTTTTGCTGTGTACTGTTTATGTGATAGTATAACAATAGATTCCAGGGCATCTGACAATTCAAATGTTTATTTTAAATCAATAAGAAGTTACATTAGCTTGCTTAGTCCACCTCTTTGAAACTGACATTGGTCTGTACACCTGTTAAACTGGTTTTGTTTTTTTAAGTACCTGCATTAATAAAATAGAATTTCTTAATTTTAGTAGGCAGCTTTCTCACAATCTAGTACATAATGAGCTTTTATTTTCCTGTGCTCAGTTTAATTCCGTTACTTGTATTTAATCAGAGTCCACATGAGTTTTCTCTTTTATTTCTACATGGTTGCTCAGTAGTATTTGTATTTTACTGAATGTCTGTATTTAGGCTTAATTTTTCAAAATATATTAATTTCTGTTTTACAGATTACATCTAATTTTGTTGTTTCCAACAGACATTTCTCCATCCTTTCTTTCTTCCTTTTATCTTTTTATTTCTTTGCCTTTACTGTTGTTTGCAGCAGCTCCTAATTTGATATCATCTGGAAATTTAATTAAATTGCTATTTGACTTTTCCTTCAGATCATTAACAAAGCTGTTAAATGAAAACAGGCAACTTCAGTCCGTTGCCACTTTTAAGAAATTTTGTACCCATAATCTCTTTATGCAGGAAGATTTTAGGAGTTCAGCAAATAATTAGCTAAACTTTGGTTATTTTATAACCTTTGCCCACAGCAAATGCTAAAATAAATGTAACAAGTTAAATAGCAAAGAGGATCCTATGTGTCTACAGTGTAGTGCTAGAATGGTTTTATGTGTGGAAATATTTCAGAATAATAGCCAGGTATAGTAAAGCCATAGCTTTGCAATAGTTCACTAATAGTTCATTCTATTCATATCTTTAGATCTACCACAGAAAAGTGTTTCCTGCACCTCCAACAAACTTCTGAGTCCCCAGAGGACACGGGAGCACTCCAGATCCATAGGCAATTAACACTATACATGAGTGAGCATGCTTCAACAGAGACAGATAACAGCCAGAGGCAGGGTGGCTTCTTCTAAATATAGAAGTCTGGATTTTCCAAGGGGAGGACAGTCTTGTAACAGATGACTTCATGAGATAGCATGAAGTTTTAACAGGAGAAAAAGAAAGGAGTTCAGTAGGTGACGAACTCAGAGCCCCTGGCCTTATTAACTTTTATTCTTTAACTCTTCCCAGCTATAAAATCGTACCATGATGAACATGCATGTACATGTGAGTTCTCGTTTCCAAAAGCTATGGCAGTCCTGTCACATCTGCTGCTATCCATATGAGATGTAATCATGATCCTTAATCAGCACACTGTCGTCTCATGTTTCATCCACGTTTCCTACTTCAGGTACCCCACTCAAACTGTCAAAATCCCATCACTTTCTTCTTCCTCTTGAGACCAAAAAAGTGCAAAGTTTTTTCTTCCACCTTTATGTTTAATTTTTGGGTGGAAAAACTGTTGTAGATTTTAAGTAATAGCAACAAAAAGGGGGAGAGAGGTTCAGTTTATTTCCTGACTTGTTAATTTACAGAAAATGAGTAAGTCATTTTATTCCTTTCAGTTTCTATATATAATTCTCTACAATGTATTAGCTACATAACATTTAGTTTGTATTTCTCTAAGCTAACTGCAAATCTTACTTAGCTGTCTAGGACAATTAGTAAATTATTACTCGTCTTCATTTTCATTCATCTTTCCTTTAGATTCTTTTATGACAGTTACAAAACAGACTATTTTTAGAATACTAAAATATCTTAACATGCAGTAATCATTTGTTGATAATCTTTGGTTAAAAGGAGAGAGATATTGTGAAGTACAAATTACAAAATGTTTTTTACTCTGATTAGAAAAATGTGATTTAATGAGCTGTTATTATGTATCTTTGTCAAACTGGTTTCCATTGCAAAAAATGCTTAGCTAGCATGTGCTACCTGTGCCATCCATTTAAATTTTTCCCTTCCTAAGTAAGAAACACTCATAGTGTAATAATTGCTTTAAATTGTGGTTGATTACTCTCTCTCTCTTTGTTATTGGTTTACTTTATGACTTTGTCTTAAAAATTCAAGAGGTTTTGAGTTCTTTTTCTTTCATACTCTAGCCACAAAGTTGAGGACTACAACAGAACTGTCTTGTCTAGCACTATTTGATTTTACTACTCTGCTCTGTCTTTTCCTCCTGAGTTGTAATCAGACCTGATTTCTTTGGTTTCTTGCTTATTCCTTGTGTATTATTTTCATGATTATGTAGTCTCTTGTACCTTAATTATGCTGGATGCTTCATTTCTTTGTGCACTGATTATTAGCTTTTCATTTTTTAATTTCATTAAATAAAGTGTATTGGGTGTCTACTAAAAAACCATGAACTTTAGTCCATACTTATCTTTTGAAATCTTTTGAAATCTTAATGCATACCTGTCTGCTGGTAGGAGCAGAAGTAGATTTAAGTGATAGGAATGCATTTTGAGCTGACTTGATTCAAGAACACAATATTGTTGGTGTTAGCTGTTGAAAAAGCAGTAGTGGCTAAACTTGTTGCCTCCCCCAGCTGAACTTTGATATACACCAGCTGTAAGTACTTAATTCTAACCTGAGAAGAGAGATAAAGATTTAAAAATATTTCCTTTTTCACTGACACCTGAAAAGCCCTGCAAATACTATACTATTGTGCTGGTTCATTTTATTCTAATGAAAAAGGTGGAAAAGACTAACGTGTATTATAATTATGCTTAAAAATTTATTCGTTCCTTGGGTACTTGCAGTACTTTTTGTCTACTTCTCATGCTCTGCTTTTCATTATTAGTCTTCAACTGTTTTTTAAACTTAATACAATACATAATCATATTAACACTAGAAAATTACTTAGTTTAATAAAATGAGAAATTCATTTTCTAAAAAAATTAATCATCAGAAAGTCAGTGCTGGAAGGAAGCTACTCTGCTTTAGACATTTTCTTTAAATTCAGCATGCAAGCTTTTCTATCACTGATATATAATGGACAAGTGAATATGATCTTTGACCATATCTGATCTGCCTCTTCAGATGTTTCCAAGTTTGTAAACAAGTTAAACCAATATTTAATGCCTCTGTACAGAGAAATCAATGATATTTTGATATTATGCTATAGAATAGAATAAGGAAGAGATTAATTCAGAAATAAATTCAGAAGTAAGAACTAAATTGAGTCATCCATCTTGTATAAAAGGGCAAAAACAATTACTGTAGCAAGTTTTGTATCATCCCACAGGTTGAATAATGCCATAGTTTTATCACAAAAATACACTTGTTAGTACAATCATATGCTCTATTGTGTTTCATTTTAGTTACTTCTGTGAATGACATAGTACTTGTGGAAATTTCTGCTTGAAAATGATATTTGCCTTACTATCTACTTGTATGGCTGGTCTTGGAAATAGAAGACATCTGTGATTGTGAATTGTGTCCATTGCAACTTTCTCGAGCACAAAATGTACACTTAAGTTCTGGTTCATCTTGGATAATTACCCATCTTGGATAATGACTTTCTGGACACTTAATTTCCCCTGTAATTCAGTTAGCATAAATAGATTTTTAAGGAATATTAAAAATCTTATGCGTATCATAAATGTATCCGTATTTGTGCTTCTTCTGTTCTGTGATATTTCTGTCAAAAACTTCAATACCATAGGACTGGTTGCATGGAATTCAGCAGTTGTTTTTTTCCTGTATGTGTCAAGTTGTTGGGGATTTCTGGAAGGTGTTTTCCACTTTTCAGTTGCCCTAATACTGTAAGATTTCCATAAAGTTACTTATCATCCAGTCCTAGGACTATCCAGACCCTTAGTTTTCATTGAGACTATCACTAGGATTGCTTTTTGTAATTTTTTTTTTCTAGAGTTCACTCTCATGTTGTAAACCATTACTTTATGAGAAGTGAGGAGGCTGGATAGGTTACTGTGCAGTTGTACAAACTTCACTTGTAAAGGGCTTTCTCAATGCTATAAAATCTATGCTATGTAAATCTTTGATTCCCATAACTTCAGAAAGGAAAGAGCAGCTACCTATAGAAGGTTGAATATTACTATAAAATTGCAGGGAGTAATAATGTACTCTTAAGTTATTCACAGAGGACAAAGATAAGGTAAGCTCTCCTGCCAAACAAATGAAATAAATCAGTACACAAAAGAAACTGAATTGCAAACTTTTGTTTCAAGATATAAATGAAGTACACGGGAAAAAAAAAAACATTCGTAAGTCTCGCATTTTGCTCAGTACATTACATGTAATCAGCAGTGCACAGAAAGAATGGGTTATAAAAATCTACAGGCATATCAATGCAAAGACGACTATTATAGACTAAAATGACTATGATGCAGTTTTCATCAAAATAATTGTTCAGAAAAAACAGACAATAACTATTAAGCTCTAAAAAAGTTGAGAAACAATGCAGATGAAAAACATTTAGATGCTGCTGATAGGAATGTTTCTGTCCCAGAAGCCGGTATTGTGAAGAAAACCTCAGAAATAGGAAAAAGGTGGGAGCAGTAGATGATATATCAATTTATTGCTTGATTTCCATCGTCATAGTTGACTGCTTTGATTATCCTCAGGAACTGCTCATTGTCTACTGTGCCCATCTTTCTGTCTTTTAAAATAGCTGGTACAGAAACCATGTCCTACTAGGAAAATGGAGAACACATAGTAACTTACCTGAATACAACTCCAAGAACATAAAAGTTTTATAATGTGTCAGTAGATCTGTATACTCCCTTGAGCCATCTCTGGGCTGCAAACAATAAGTTTACAATTGCTTAATTTTCCTGTGTTATTACCTCTGTAGGAGACAAGTGCCATATAATGTGTGACAGCAACTTGTGTTTCTTCCTAGTAAAAATCTACCCAAAGCAGGCAAGTGAGAAGGCTCCAAGATGCAGGAGTGACTTTGTTGCTCTTCAGAGCAGGAGTCTGGATTAGCTCAACTCTCTTGCATGTAGAATTACCAATCTTGTTTTTTAAAAAAGTACTGCACGACTTAAAAATGCAAAATATTCAGAAAATAGGAAGCTTGGGTTTCTTTTTATTCCTCTTTTCTCTCCAGACTGATTTTCAGTCTCTTCTTCACAGTCATCCATCTTAAAAGGTTTCTTTTTTAATTAAAATTGAGATTCATACTTAATGCAGTTATTCAACTCTAAAAACTAGACTTCTTTTCATATCAAACACTAAGTATTAGGAGACTAGAACTACAACTGTGAGAAGTGATAACATTATATAGCATTTGTGCTTCATTTTTGTGCCTCCAAAGGGACACTTTATGCCCTTTGAGGTATGAGTGAGCTCTGTCATGGCCAAGAGGTAAAACAGAAAGTTTGACTCTGAAACATAAACGTTTTGGGGAAAGCATTCTATCTGAAGTCCTAAAGTCAGTACTTCTACTCCTCTACAAAAATAAATAATGTATCTAACTTAGTATGCCCAATATTTGTACATACCTCAAGGTATACCTTACTGTAATCGCGTGTTTATTCATTAATAACTGACCTTTTTGCAGACTGTAAAAATGAATATAATCCACTGATTCTCATACTATACTTGCTCATCAGAAATGACTGTGTACAATAAGTACAATAAGTAAACTTTTAATCTGACTTTATATCTTAATTTTATTTTCAAGTACACGTATATGAAGGCATTTGCAGCAACAGACTGTGGCACAGAAAATATGAATATATTTTTCTGTAGAGCAGTTCATTTAGCAGTTTCTTCTTGCTGTGTTTGTACAGTCCAGGACAGCTGTCACTTGTTCAAAAAATGTAAATAGCATGAAGGTTAGTGGGGTGGGACTGAGGCTCAAGTTCACTGCAAGAGGTTGTTTCCTTACTGAGCTGTGCAGTCCTTAGCAGATGAAGCAATACGCTTTGTCCTCATGAATGAAGTGCATCACACTCTCCAGTTCTGAATGGAATGCTGTAGCTTTCTGTCATCTACTGCTGTGACCCATGCCACAATCTACTGAGCAAAACACTTAGAGCATATCAGGAACATAACAGTTACCAAGTACATTTTTTGAGGGTAGGGGTGACAATGCATAGATGTTTGGAATTTTGAGTTAGGAACACTGTGATCCTCAACAGTGTGTTTATCCTTACAGCATTTTTAAAAACACTTAACAACTCCTACCAGTGTCTAAGGAGCATACTTTGTATTTGAATATAGTTTTGTGTTTTGGAGAAATCTGGCATGTATGAATAGATTCTTTGTTTAGCAACTTCCCAACCAGTTTTTAGTTAGACTGTGTTATAGTGTATTAAAGTAATTTAGATGCTTAAGCTTTATTGGGCTTTTATATTTTCTTCTGTTTTCTTTGGCCTTTATTATTTGAAGTTTGCCTTTTGATCAATGTGATCTTACTAAACTTAGGTCACAGGAATATGTTCACCAAGTTGCTATAAATCATTTTATATGATAGCTCTTACTATCATGACAATGAGAGTGAATAATGCCCTGCAGACTATTTCTGGAATGTAGGATACATTTTACTCTTACAGGTGGAGGAATAAAGGTTCTGTGGAAAAAATGCATTTTTAGATAAAAGCTTGTTTTTGTGCTTGCATTCAGCTACTGAATTATTTGGGATTTGTTTTGTTACTTTTTTTTTAATTCTTTTTGCAAAATTTTTAAGTCCTTCATCTGAAAATTCCAGAGTGCTTTAGAGGGAGTAATTGAATGTCACTAATGCTGTGAGGTGGGAAAATGTACTCATTTGATAGTTGAGAACAACTAAGCAATATCCAAAACTACGGATAGCAAGCAGAACACCTGACATTATTGAGAAATCACTACTGCATTTAACTTGGACTTTCTCTGGTTTCCTAGCACTGTTCATCTGTGAAGATGAAGATGGACTTGCATTACATGAGGAACTCAGAAATTATTAGCATTGTAGTTAACATTGCTCCATTAGTATTCATAATGTGATAGCTAAAATAATACGAAGAAATAAGTAAAACAAAGTGTAAAGGGGGAAGACAACATAGAATGCATGGAAGGATGTGCTTCTGACCCACTAGTATTTTTCCAGTCTGTTCTTATGTACATACTATTTGCTGTGTTCTCCACCTATAGCAAAAGTAGCAGTGTACACGTATCAAGAAAGTTCTGAAATAGGTGTGTTTTGATTTACACACCAGTGGAAATTACCTCAAGTGTTTGAAGGAAAGGATGTGTCTTATAGTCCACAAGAAAACAACATTTTCACTTGTAGACCTGCCACCCCTTCTTTTTTGATCTAGTAATAGACTGTTTTCACTGAATTACATGTGCAGAGGAGATAAACTGATCCTGTTCACTTAATTAATTACTTACTTTTATCACATAAGAGTGTTTTAACTGCATGATCGAGGGAGGGGATATAAAATGGCTCATTAGTTCAGTGAGGCAGTCTGTCCTGCTGGTTTAATAATGAGTTTACTCTCTTGTTTTGATTTCCTTTAATTGATGGAATTCCGTTGAAATACTAGGTATTACTTGCTGTGTAGTTCTTTTGGGGTTGTGGAAGGAAGGGGGAAAGGGGTATAAGAGTGTCCTTAGAGGAACGTTTTTGAGGTTTATGTCTTTACTGACAGACATGAATCCAGGTGGTAACAACTCCCAGCCGAGAGAAAATGCCTCTACGTCCTCTTTAACTGCCTATTGGATTTTTAACAAAAGTCTTATGAGCTATTTCTTGCAGTTTCAGCGTATTCAACCCATATTAGTGATTCACAGAATCACAGAATCACAGAATCAACCAAGTTGGAAGAGACCTCTGGGATCATCAAGTCCAACCGTTGCCCCTACACCACCCTGTCAACTAGACCATGACACTAAGTGCCATGTCCAGTCTTTTCTTTAACACATCCAGAGATGGTGACTCCACCACCTCCCTGGGCAGCCCATTCCAATGTCTAATAACCCTTTCTGAAAAGAAATTCTTCCTGATGTCCAACCTGAACCTCCCCTGGCAAAGCTTGAGGCTGTGTCCTCTTGTCCTATCGCTAGTTGCCCGGGAGAAGAGGCCGACTCCCACTTCACTACAACCTCCCTTCAGGTAGTTGTAGACTGCAATAAGGTCACCTTGGAGCCTCCTCTTCTCCAGGCTAAACAACCCCAGCTCCCTCAGCCGTTCCTTGTAGGTCAGACCCTCCAGACCCTTCACCAGCTTGGTCGCCCTCCTCTGGACTCGCTCCAACACCTCAACATCTTTCTTGAAGTGCGGGGCCCAGAACTGAACACAGTACTCAAGATGCGGCCTCACCCACTGCCGAGTAGAGAGGGACGATCACTTCCCTAGACCGGCTGGCTACACTATTCCTAAGAGAGGCCAGGATGCCATTGGCCTTCTTGGCCACCTGGGCACACTGCTGGCTCATGTTTAGCCGGCTGCCGATCAGCACCCCCAGGTCTCTTTCCGCTGGGCCGCTTTCTAACCACTCTTCCCCCAGCCTGTAGCACTGCATGGGGTTGTTGTGGCCGAAGTGTAAGACCCGGCACTTGTTCTTGTTGAACCTCATGCCGTTGGTCTCGGCCCATCTATCTAACCTGTCCAAAACCCTCTGAAGGGCCTTCCTACCCTCCAGCAGATCGACACTCCCACCCAGCTTGGTGTCATCTGCAAATTTACTGAGGGTGCACTCAATCCCTACGTCTAGATCATCTATAAAGATATTGAACAGCACCGGCCCCAGAACTGAGCCCTGGGGAACACCGCTAGTGACCGGACGCCAGTTGGACTTTGCCCCATTCACCACCACTCTCTGGGCTCGGCCATCCACCCAGTTTTTAACGCATTGAAGAGTCCACCCATCCAAGCCCCGGGCAGCCAGTTTGTCCAGGAGGATGCTGTGGGAGACAGTGTCGAATGCCTTACTGAAGTCTAGATAGACTACATCCACAGCCCTGCCCTCATCTACTAAGCGGGTCACTTGTCATAGAAGGAGACCAGGTTGGTCGAGCAGGACCTGCCTTTCATGAATCCATGTTGGCTGGCCCCGATGCCCCGATTGTCCTGCATGTGCCGTGTAATGGCACTCAGGATGATCTGTTCCATCACCTTGCCTGGCACCGAGGTCAGGCTGACAGGCCTATAGTTCCCTGGATCGTCCTTCCGACCCTTCTTGTAGATGGACGTTACGTTTGCTAATTTCCAGTCAGCTGCAACTTCGCCAGTTAACCAGGACTGCCGGCAGATAATAGAGAGTGGTTTGGCAAGTTCATTTGCCAGTTCCTTCATTACTCTGGGGTGAATCCCATCCGGGCCCATAGCCTTATGGGTGTCCAACTGGCACAGCAGGTCACTAACCGTCTCCTCCTGGATCATGGGAGGTTCACACAGCCCCCCGTCCCTAACTTCAGGCTCTGGGGGCTGAGTCTCCTGAGGACAACCGGTCTTGACATTAAAGACCGAGGCAAAGAAGGCATTGAGCACCTCTGCCTTTTCCTCATCCCCTGACACTACACTACCCTCCTCATTCAGCAAGTGGTGGAGGCTCTCCTTGACCCTCCTTTTGCTGTTGATGTATTTGTAAAAGCTTTTTTTGTTATCTTTGACTGTAGCAGCCAAATCGAGCTCTAATTGAGCTTTGGCCCTTCTAATCTTCTCCCTACACGACCTGGCCATGTCCCTATAGACCTCCCAAGTTACCCGACCCTTCTTCCAGAGCAAGTAGGCTCTCTTTTTTTCCTTAAGTTCTAGTCTAAGTTCCCTGTTTAACCAGGCCGGTCTTTTTCCCCGACGGCTTGCCTTCCTACACACTGGGACAGCCTGCTCCTGAATATTTAACAATTCCCTTTTGAAGCATGTCCAGCCTTCCTGGACTCCTTTGTCCTCCAGGACCGATTCCCAAGGGACTCAGTCCACCAGCCTCTTAAACAGGCTAAAGTCAGCCTGCCAGAAATCTAAGGCAGAAGTTCTACTCTTGCCCCTCCTTACTTCCCCCTGCTATCGAAAACTCTAACATTTCATGGTCGCTACTCCCAAGACGGCCACCAGCCCTCACATCTCCCACTAGTCCTTCTCTGTTCACAAACAACAGGTCAAGCAGGGCCCCTCCTCTAGTGGGCTCATTTACCACCTGCATGAGGAAGTTGTCCTCCACACATTCGAGGAACCTCCTAGATTGCTTCCTTTCTGCCATGTTGTATTTCCAGCAGACATCCGGCAAGTTGAAGTCGCCCACGAGTACAAGGGCCGGCGACCAGGCGGCTTCTGACAGCCGCTTGTAAAATGCCTCGTCCGCCTGCTCATCCTGGTTGGGTGGTCTATAACAGACTCCCACCGTAATGTCTGCCCTGCCGACCTTCCCCCTGATCTTCACCCATAAACATTCAACCTTGTCATCCTCACCATCTTCCTCAATTTCAACACAGTCCAAGCACTCCCTAACATACAACGCTACCCCACCGCCTCTCCTGCTTCGCCTGTCCCTCTTAAAGAGCTTATAGCCATCCATAGTTGCACTCGAGTCATGAGAGTCATCCCACCACGTTTCTGTGATGGCAACCACATCATAACCTTCCTGCTGTACAGTGGCTTCTAGCTCTTCCTGTTTGTTGCCCATACTGCGTGCATTGGTGTAAACGCACTTCAGCTGGGCTAGCGGCCTTGCCCCCGATGCAGGCCTGTCACCCCTAGGTTTATTTGTGGCTGCCCTGGTCTTATCCCCCTCCCCCATAAAACCTAGTTTAAAGACCTCTTGATCAGCCCTGCCAACTTCTGGGCCATAACCCTTTTCCCCTTCTGATTCAGCTGTTCCCCATCCAGCATAAGCAGGCCCAGTGCCATGAAAGCCGCCCCGTGGTCAACAAACCCAAAATCCCACCTACGGCACCAGTCTCTTAGCCACATATTAATCTGTTGTACTTTCATAGTCTTTTCCCTATTTTCAGCAAATACCAAAGGAATTGAAGAGTATATCACCTGTGCACCTACCCCCTTTACCAAACGCCCCAGGGCCCTGAAGTCCCTTTTGATAGCCCTGGGACTTCTCTCTTCAATCTCATCCCTACCCACCTGGAATACTAATAGTGGGTAGTAGTCAGAGGGCCTCACCAGTTGAGGAATCCTCCTGGCAATATCCCTTACCCGAGCCCCAGGGAGGCAGCAGACTTCCCTGTGAGTCGGGTCTGGCCTGCATATGGGGCCCTCCGTTCCCCTTAGCAGGGAGTCGCCTATAACAATTACTTTTCTTTTCTCCTTTTTGGAGCTGGTTGCAACCCTCTTACTTGGTTGCTTCTGTTTACGTAGCCCCGTAGAGGATCTTTCACCTAGATTTGTATCTTCCTGACACTCAGGAAGATGCTCAGGCTCCAGCACCTCATACCTATTCTGCAGGGGGATGTGGGGAGGGGAGGAAGGTTGGGATGGGATTCTCCTGCCACCCCGAGCAGGGACCTGCCTCCATTCCCCCCCATCCCCTAGGTCTCCTCCTGCTCCTTGTGGAGGAGGAAGAGGATCCTCCACTACGCGGGGGAGCATTAGGCCCGTCCGTTTTCCCCAGGACAGGCAGGGAACAGCACTGCCCGCCGTCCTCTTCCTGGGATGCTCTTGTACTCCTTAACCTTTCCACCTCCTCCTTGAGTAGGGCCACCAAGGAGATCAGGTCGTCGACCTGTTCGCACCTCACACAGGTGAGGTCTCCGTTACCCTCGAGTGCCAGGGCCAGGCTCTGGCACTCCCTGCAGCCTGCCACCTGCACCTCCGCATGCTTCCATGGCAGGTCCGTTTGGGTTGCCATGTCTTTTCTGGCACCCGCAAGGGACTTAGGGCCCCGCCGAGTGGAAACCATACCTGCCTGCCCGCCTACCCTGCTCGCCGCCCTGCCTGCGAGAACTGCTGCGCAAACTGCCACGCCCCTGGCAATTCCTAGTCAATGTCCTGTTTGTGTTTATAGGAAATGAACAGCAGTGCTTAAAAATGAAATTTCCAATTTACATATTAATTTTTATTCCTTAGTAGTTGGGGGGAAGGCACTTTGTTTGTAATAGGACTAGGAACTTACATAATCTTGGTATCAAATAGTGAGAGTAAGCTTTTCTTGTACTAATGAACTTGTTCTGTAGCAGCATAGTGTAATTTGTGCCCAATTTGTACAGCTTTCTCAATATGAAATAAAGAATATTTTCTTGTTTTCTGTGGTAAAGACAAATACTGATTTTATGGAATTACTGCAGCAAGTAGCAAATGCTGTAGCAGAAAAAAAAAAACAATTCCTGAAGCAGAGCGAGATACCTAATTCCATGCAATTATATCTGTCCTTCTTCAGGATGTTGGCTTTAGGGAACATTAAGGAGCAGGAAGAGAAAACAAATAGAACATACTTGTTCTTTTAGGGAAAAGAAGACAAGTAGAGCATAGTTGTTTTGTGAGCTTTTTTTTTTTAAAAAGGCCATCTAGAAACACTGAAATTATCTCTAATACTGACTCCTGATAGTTGGTTTTGGTCATCAGCCCTATACGTTTACATTTGCTTGTTTTCCCTCACTCACGTCATCTGTCATACACACTTGAATGAAACCCTGTTGTCTGTACGTCATATGCAAGGTTAAGATGTAAAGGTTTTTTTATAAGCGCCTTAACTCTATTGTACTAGAGCTCTTTCTTTTTATCTGTAGCAAATTGAAATGAATTAGAATTTTGGAAACTGGAAGAAAATGAAAACTGCTAGGTACTAATTTAAAGCAATGGAAGTAATACTTTTTGATGCCCTTTTTTTCAGATTCCGGCTGTCAATTATATAATAATCATAATGACCAAAATACATTTTGCTAATTTTTTCTCTTGCATCTAGACTGAAAAATATGAACATCCTTTTAAAGGAGGCTATCAGATACGAGGAGAAACAGTGAGAAATTGTTTGAAAAATATTGAAAAATCTTAAACAAACCTCAGAATAATAATAATAAAAAAAAAAGTTTGATGTAGCTATAGCCTCCAGTGTAAGAATGTTTTCAAAAAGGCTTTGAAGCATGCAAATACATGCTAGGAAATCTGGAAAATTCAGCAACAAATCACTGAGGATATGAAACACATGTAAAATTACAGCAGAAATGCTAACAGGATACTTTCAGGACATTTATAAGCCTGAGGAATGAAACAATAAATGTTAGTCCAATAGACATTGTGAAGAAATTACAAGCAAGAGAACAGGGATAAAAGAACCTGAAAAATACATCTACAGCGGATGCAGCTGCAGAATCTGAAGTGGCTGGTGGTGGAGCACTGAGAATGAAATTGTACTCATGCAGTTTCACCCCACTGAATGACAACTTATTACAAGTGCAAAGTAACAGAACTTTTTGTGGGATTTAGCATGATTTTAAATATCACTGGATCTGCTAAACGTTGTTTATTTCTATGTGCTCCAAGAACCAACTCCTCACACGGATTGTGAAAAGAAAGCTAAGTGCCTGAGAAAGAGATTACAAAAGTCTTTTAAAAAGACTATGACTAAAGTGAACGAAAAGGGGAAAGAGGAGTTCACAACTGAAGTATTTTCTAAGTGAGAGAAAGAGCCTACTTTACATGTGAGAAAGGAAAAAAGCAAATTTGCTTAATTCAGAAGTAAACATATTAAGTGTTCAAAAGGCTTTATTAACACAGATGATGTATTAAAAGTAATACATAGTATTATTGCTTCAAAAATGTGAGAGTTTTAGCTAAAAACAGAAAAAGGTGTTAGTCCTGTGAGACTCATAACCAGCACAACTACATTTACTTCGCTATTTGTAGCTTTATTAGTAAGTTAAGTTTTATCATAACACATCCTTTTCTATCTTATTGTTAATAGCTTGGCACTCACTGTTTCATAAAATTTTATTGATATTCTGTGGAAGACGGCAATGAAAATGCTTCTCTATTCAAAACAAACTGAGACAAAAAGAAAGAAGCAATTTGCCTGGAAAGATTGATGGTGGACATGACAGTTGTGCTCATCCGCACAAGCTGTGGGCCATTAGCTAACCAGTGGCCTGTGATTCCTCCCTTGGCACTTGTGTGCATCATGGCAGCTTGAATGGTATCATTCCGTGGCCCACTGCCAGCTAATAGACAGCTTGAAAATGACTGTTTCATGAAGCAAAGTCTTTGTGTGTCTGTGGTCTTTCAGAAGACCTAGTGTTAATTTATGTATATCCTGAACATACTATCACAATCTTTACCAACTTTCTCAAATACCAGTTTGATTTTCATGGAAGTGTTTTTGTAAATTTTCAGTAATGATGAAAATCTACTTCCTGTAGATGACTCTGAAAGAAAAAGAAAACTGTCACATAAAAACCAGACAAAAATAATGTGAACTCAGTGGAATCTTTGTGTGCAAGCATCATACTGTGTACTATTTACAATATATTTTCCCTAATAATCACACTTATGTATGAGGAATAAATCTAAGACAGCTCAGTATGTAGCTTTTTCTTAGTCTGACTCAGAACATGCTTAACTGATAGGTCAGACTCAGGTAGGAAGATGTCCATGATTTTAATTTAACTCTGTAAATTTTCTTTGAGATAACAACCTCATTTGTTTTTCCACTCCTTATGTGCATCTGTCACAAAATCTAGACCATATGGAGTAAAACAATAAAAAAACTAATGTCTGAAGTATGATTGAAACTAAACCATAAATTCTTGAAGTTTCATGGTGATACTTTTTACAGACTTGAGTATAAGCAATAACAATTTTATTTTGTTTTGCACCTCTCTTACTTTCACCAAACAATACCACATGCTAATCAAACTATGTAGCATAGTGCATATTAAGCCATTTTATACATTTGTGCATATCTGCAGCTGGAGACTGTGACTTCAGGCCCATTTTCTCTAACTGCAAGAATTACTGCATTTATATCACTGTAGCATCAAACTCAAGAGCCATAAATGTTCTTAGTGGTAGGAAAGTTGCGTGAGTCAAATATGTTAAAATTCTTAAATCAAGTTATAGTATTTGCACTCAAACGCAGGCTCTGTCTACATATCAAATAATGTAGTACAATATCAATATGGATCGGTGATCAAAGTAGTTGTAGATATGCGAGCTTGAACATTCTTATATATATTGCTCAAGACTTTTACTTTAGCCTAAATATAGTTCAGTCCCTTGTCATTAATGTCCCCACCATGCATAGCATTTGAAGCTGTTTGTCATTGGTTCAGACCTTTCTTTCTGCGTTAGCTGTAGAAACCAGTTTGGTGCACGCCATGGGCAGAGTTCTAGGTTAGTTTCTTCCAAGAGTACTCCAGTTTGCATGCACCAAAATCATTCTTCTTCAAAACCAATGAATGTGCATTAAGTGCTCAGGAGATTCACTTCAAAACTATGCTACATCTCCAATACAAAACATTAAAGCTAATGTACTTATTCTGGAATATTCACAGAAGACAAGCCATTTGTGAGCATATTAGCTATTCAAGCTGAAAACAAACATTGTAAATTTAGTTTTAAAATACTTTGTCCATGATGTTCCTAATATTATACATTTAGTTCTGTTGCTTAACATTTTTTTCCCTTCAAAAATTTCATGTATTTTATTGCATTAAGATGGGAATAATAATATGGCTTATTATGTAGTATTTTAATACATTATGAAACAATGAAATGTAATATACATATAGTATGTTATAATATATTATTAGTATGTATTATTATTCCAAATGTATACTGTAGAGAAGCCACAGCAGGTATTACTTTTATCAGGTACTACTACAGGCTGTCTCCTAATCTAAAAAGACATGTTTGAGGTGGAGGGAGGGAAAGGAAAGCTGTTGATCTTCTGAGCTTCTCATCCATCACTGAAGCAAAATTCCTTTTCCTGTAATACTGAGTAGCTTTTCTTTTTTGATGGAAACTGTAATGCTAAGATAAGATGGGCAGAGAGAAGATGGAGTCAGTTCTCTGGTTTCTCACTATCTTTCATAATTATGGGAACATGTTTTAGGGTGCTGCTTCAAATTCTGTTTCTTTTTGTATAAAATGTGATTTGTTAATCTGTGGGTTTATTTTTGTGATCTCAGAGGGCAGTTGTGGTGGGTTGACTTTGGCTGGCTGCCAGATGCCCACCCAGCTGCTCTCTCACTCCCCCTCCTCAACAGGACACGGGAGAATATGAGACAGAAAAGCTTGTAGGTCAAGATAAAGACAGGGAAATCACTCACCAATTACTTGAAAACAGACTTGACTTGGGGAACATTAATTTAATTTATTGACAATTAGAATAGAGTTGGATGGTGAGAAATAAAGACAAAAACTGAAACACCTTTCCCCAACCTCTCCCTTCTTCTGAGGCTCACCTTCAGACCTTCATTCCCAACTCCTCCACCTCCTCACCACTGAGAAGCATAGAAGGATGGGGAAAGGGAATTGAGTTCAGTCCATAATAGCTCCTCTCTGCTGCTCCTTCCTCCTCACACTGATCCACTGCTCCAGCATGGGCCCTTTCAAGGGCTGCAGAGGAATCTCTGCCTGAAGCACTTCCAGCATCTCCAGCACCTCCTCCCCTACTTCTTCACCGACCTTGGTGTTCACAGGATTATTTCTCACACTTTTTTTTTTTTTCCTTCCTCACTCTTCTTTTCCAAAACTGCTGTGCAGTGTTCAACATTTCTTAAAATGTTTTCTGAGAGGCGCCACCATGTTGGCTGAGGGGCTCAGTCATTTTAAATGGCTTCAAGTACTTTCAAATGTGTAAAAATGTGGGGGTTTATTTCGTGTTCTAATTTAGAGACCTGGCTGCAAGGAACTGCTTGGTAGGTGAAAGCAACATTTTGAAAATAAGCGATTTTGGAATGTCCCGGCAAGAGGATGATGGCGTGTACTCATCGTCAGGCCTAAAGCAGATTCCTATCAAGTGGACTGCTCCAGAAGCTCTCAACTATGGTAAGGACATACCTGTATCTTCTTCCATAAATAAAAAGAAAAAAAAAGTAGCGTAAGGAGCACCAGGACTACACCATGGGCAATATTTGAGTATATATGCGTATTTCTAGTGCCCAGTTCAAATCAATAATGTTTAAAATAATTTTAATATTTCAGTCTTATTTATGTATAAAGTACTGTTTTGCATTCAAAAAGAATAAGACAGCAACATCAAAATTGCTATTATGCAGCAATAAAGTAATACTTTGGTTATGTCGCTGACTCATTCTAGTAGACTACCTAGTCAGTCATCTAAATAGTAATGGTTAGCAAACTGAATGTCAAGTTCTGCATATTTATGGCAGTAATTATTCTAGCACTTCTTTGAAAATGGTAAGAAGTGTTAATATACTAGAACTAGATTTAGATAAATCATTGCGTTGGAGAAGAGTACAGTCACTGATTTAAATTTTTTTTTTAACTGCAGCATTTTTATATATTGTTAGGCTGTTACCTTGGGGAAAAAAATCCATTATTTCTGACCAAGGGAAGTGGTCCATACTATGTCAATAATAGTTCCAGAATAGAAACAGCTGCTGCTGTAATTAGTTTTTTAGCTTGTATGAAACTAGAAAATTAAGTTGTTCTAAGTAAAGTGGGCTGTGAAGAAGCAGTATATTAAATGAAGGATGACATGTTTTGGATGGTGCTGTTCAATATCTTTATAGATGATCTAGACATAGGGATTGAGTGTACCCTGAGCAAATTTGCAGATGACACCAAGCTGGGGGGGAGTGTCGATCTGCTGGAGGGTAGGAAGGCCCTACAGAGGGATCTGGACAGGTTAGATAGATGGACCAAGACCAATGGCATGAGGTTCAACAAGAACAAGTGCCGGGTCTTACACTTCAGCCACAACAACCCCATGCAGCGCTACAGGCTGGGGGAAGAGTGGTTAGAGAGCGGCCCGGCGGAAAGAGACCTGGGGGTGCTGATCGACAGCTGGCTAAACATGAGCCAGCAGTGTGCCCAGGTGGCCAAGAAGGCCAATGGCATCCTGGCCTCTCTTAGGAATAGTGTAGCCAGCCGGTCTAGGGAAGTGATCGTCCCTCTCTACTTGGCACTGGTGAGGCTGCACCTTGAGTACTGTGTCCAGTTCTGGGCCCCGCACTTCAAGAAAGATGTTGAGGTGTTGGAGCGAGTCCAGAGCAGGACGACCAAGCTGGTGAAGGGTCTGGAGGGTGTGACCTACGAGGAACGGCTGAGGGAGCTGGTGTTGTTTAGCCTGGAGAAGAGGAGGCTCCAAGGTGACCTTATTGCAGTCTACAACTACCTGAAGGGAGGTTGTAGTGAAGTGGGAGTCGGCCTCTTCTCCTGGGCAACTAGCGATAGGACAAGAGGACACAGCCTCAAGCTTTGCCAGGGGAGGTTCAGGTTGGACATTAGGAAGAATTTCTTATCAGAAAGGGTTATTAGACATTGGAATGGGCTGCCCAGGGAGGTGGTGGAGTCACCATCTCTGGATGTGTTTAAGAAAAGACTGGACATGGCACTTAGTGTCATGGTCTAGTTGACAGGGTGGTGTCAGGGCAACGGTTGGACTTGATGATCCCAGAGGTCTCTTCCAACTTGGTTGATTCTGTGATTCTGTGATTCTGTGGATATAGTTCTCTCAACCAGTTCTTTAGTTGAGTACTTAGAAAATAATTGTTTAAAATCTTCATTTGAAGTGTCTATAAATATTTCTGCCATCTCTTAAAGCTTTTTTTAAAAATCATATATTGGATGTCATAAGTTTATGTCTTATGATTGATAGCAAAATGCTTCATCTCATTAGCACTTTTGCAGGAGTTAATACCATATCACAATAAAGCAGCTCTTCCCTTTGGAAGGCTAATAATAAATTTACTTACAATAATTGATCCTGTGGGATCAATTATTCTAAGAGGTGTTAGTGTTGTTAGCATTCACTGGGGAACACGATTTTCTATTTTGGGTGTTTGTTCCACTCTAAAAGATGTTTTGAATTTTTATTTTTAACATTTCAGAGATGTGTACGGTTTATTTGATATAAAATGGAAACCTGTCCTTCATAGCCATATACAGTCCAGTGGACTGCATTAACCAGGAGACAGGCTCTTGTGACAACACCTTCACTTTGTGCTTTCGAGACTTTTTTGTGCATAGTACAGGAGAGGAGAGGAGAGTTAATTAACATCTACTTATTTTGTGTTTTCTAAAATGCATACATACTTAAGCAGCTTTAAGTTAATGTATTCAGCAGTCTAATATTCAACTTTCAAAATGAAGGATCATTTTTTCCACTCCCTTGAAAGATGTGAGTAAAAATATTTGGTTTATGTTTTACCATTTACCATCCTAATAATATGGTCATAAGTATTGCATTAATTTGTGTAGGTAAGGCTGAAGGTATTTAAGCATATCAGAGTGAAATAGAACTAAATCTGCAATATTTCAAAAGTAGTTGGCAACCAGTGTCCATGTCAGTTCTTAATGGCAAGACTTAATGGTTGGAAGAAAATGAGGGATAGGATCGTTTGGCCATTACATGAATGAATGTAATGAATTCTACATAGTAGAAACTATGTAAAAGTTCATTTTTTTAGTCACTTCTGGATTTGCTGTATATGACAAATTAATAGCAGTCACAAAAAGATTTTAAATTAAAAAAACACAAGTTGTGAAGTCTAGAAACCAGATTAGGGCAAATGGAGTGGTTCAGGCGTCGTTTGTGAAGTCATAAGCGAAATCCTGATGCTACTGGAGCTTGTGGGAGAGTGAATCTTTGGTTCAGTGGGTGCTGTTCAGTGCCATTCCATACCATTATTTTTGCTTGGAGCTATATGATTTCCATCACTTCCAGCAAGAGCAAAAAAATGTTTTAGAAGCTCCTAATAAAATTGCATATTTAGGCCAAGTGTAGGGTATTTTTGCTTCCTGCTCTCTCAAAATTAAAATACACATTTAATATATATGTTTTTCCAGTGCAACATTTTGAGTTTTTTGTCATTTTAATAAATTACTGTGTGGAAGGGCTTTTTAGTGAATGAACATGCCTTTTTTTTCACCCAGATAGTGTCATAGCGGAAAAGATAATTAACTGTGCAGAACTTGTACTTTCTTTAAAAAAAACCTAATCACCTATCTTGTATCTACTGAATGATTTGAATGAAAAGTGTTAAATTACTGGATACCAAGCTCTGTAAAGAGTCAATACATTGACAAGAAAACTTATCTTATTACAAAGAGCGTAGTAAATGTCCATAATTGCCATCTACGAGTCACACAACCTAATGTAGCACAGCTGGAAGTGATACTTAGTTTAACAGTAAACTGAACTTTCTGACATCAGAACAGTTGTCATATCACTAACTGTCACTATCATTTACATGTATTTTCCTTTTTTTCTAGTCAGAATTGGCTTAGTTTGGTTTGTTTAATGATTAGAGATGAACAAACAATGCATTCACAAGCATGTGTATATTTTAAAGAATAAAGACACATATATAAAATGTAATAGCATGGGACAAATTAAAGGAATCATGAAAAATAATTAAAGTAATGTTGAAAATAGATTTTTAGGGTAACGTTTTCACAGATCCTGCTGCAAAGGGCTAGGAGCCTTAACTTTGTGATGTGAATCCATCCTTCTTAATGTGAATCTGTCAGGGACAAGAGAAATATCTGCTACAAGATCTCTCCTTCTCCCATAATATAAAGCTTTCATTACGCAAAGAGGTTTGGAATTCAGTTATCTGTTTTGCTATCTCTGAAGCATAGTTGAAGATAATGGAACCAGCAGGCCAGATTTTTATTTTTTTTTTAACTGATGGGGTGCATCAGTTCTTCAAGGTCCAAATTAAACAAGTTGAAGCAACTAGACTTTCATTTTCAGATAACAATTTCCTAAAGCATGAAAACCAGGCCCTCTTCGCAGTTACAAACTATGTTGATGGTAGCTCCTCTCAGAATACTTATTGCCATGGTATATTAGGGAACACGGAAAGGTAATTTTTTTAAAACTATCTTTGAATTGAAAGTGATTCTAAACAAGGGGGGAAAACTGCTGACCTTTTTCTGTCCTTTTATATTAAAAGAAAAAAAGTATTTTTGTACATTAATAAGGAAAGAAATTCTTAATTTGTATGAAAAATAACTGACATGGTGAGGTCTGTCAAATTGTGGAACTCTAAGTTAGCTTACATTATTGCTAGGTATTGACATTAAGATAATTTCTTTCTCATTTGAAATACAGGAGACTGATATCTGCAGAATGTATTATTAGTAGCTACAACTTTGCTCTGCTTAAAGCTTGCCAATGTAACACTTTGCAGAGTGTATCTTTCACTTTGCAATTTTCGTAAAGTGTTTTCACTGTACAGAAAATTTGGGGCCATAATTATCACAGAATCACAGAATCACAGAATGTTAGGGATTGGAAGGGACCTCGAAAGTTCATCTAGTCCAATGCCCCTGCCGGAGCAGGATTACCTAGACCATATCACACAGGAACGCGTCCAGGCGGGTTTTGAATGTCTCCAGAGAAGGAGACTCCACAACCTCTCTGGGCAGCCTGTTCCAGTGTTCGGTTACCCTCACCGTAAAGAAGTTTTTCCTCATATTTATGCGGAAGCTCCTGTGTTCCAGCTTGCACCCATTGCCCCTTGTCCTGTCAAGGGATGTCACTGAGAAGAGCCTGGCTCCGTCCTCATGACACTTGCCCTTTACATATTTATAAACATTACTGAGGTCACCCCTCAGTCTCCTCTTCTCTGAGCTAAAGAGACCCAGCTCCCTCAGCCGTATTATCTGAAACATTAATTTCTTTGTACATTAAGCTGCGGGTTTTCTCTCCTTTTCTTAGGAAGATACACATCTGAGAGTGATGTATGGAGCTTTGGAATCCTTTTGTGGGAGACCTTCAGTTTGGGAGTATGTCCGTACCCTGGAATGACCAACCAACAAGCACGAGAACAAGTCGAGAAAGGTAGTTATTCATAGGGAATGAAAAAAATGCTGCATAGATCCAGAAGGATGTAGTACATACAGTATAAAATAGCAAAGAAATAACATATGGGTCATCCAGCAGCTTTAGCAAAAATATTGTGAGATTTTCTAATTGCTGAATCTAGCTTTCTGTGAGGAGTAGTGTGATATATAGGCTGCTTGAAAAAAGGAGTATACTGACTAGTGACTTAAAGGACAGAAGGCATAGCATACTGACTTTCATTGTTGCAGAAATAAAAGGTGAGGTGGAGAGAAGGGATTTACTGCAGTGCAAAGCAGAGGCTTGACCAGAATGAATTATTTAGGATTATGCTAATGCAGGTGTAAATATTCTAAACTGCCAGAAGAAAAAATCTGTGTCATTCCATCTTCTCTATTAAAGCATTTCAGACAAAAATTTAGCAATTATGGTGGAGAATAGTAAGCTAGCTGAAAGCCACATTTCTCTTTTACAAAATAATCAAAAGGCTTTTATTTAAAGTAGCAAATAACTGTGAGCAGGATTTCAGGACTTTGCTTTATTTTCATCATCTTTAGTGGCATTTCAGAACTTTTCCTGTTCTGCATAGTACTACTGTGTAATTCATAAACAGGTTCAGCTAGTAAAACTGCTAAATGATTAAGAAAAAACCCCAGCTAGTCTGCTGACTTACACAGATTGCCAGTGTTCGTTATAAGCACTGTAGAGGATCATCAAAGTTTCTGCTTAATAGGCCAAATCAAAAAATCCAATGTTTTCCAGAGCAGAGGAGTGTTTGTGAAAACAAGTCCTAATGCCTAAGTATTGAGGTTATGTTTTAATCCACTGAGAGTAATAACCTCTTGAAACTGATAAAACTCAAAGATTTAGAAGTATGTTTATGCTTTTTTAGCACTTTGTACTGTGGGGAAAATAGTCCTGTTGGCCCATCAGCAATTCTTTTTCATTTTTTTTAATGGAATTGTCGTTTCTTTTATCAACCCGTTTTCTTGGTTTTCAGTATATAATAGCTCTTCTGTTAGGATAGTCAGCTAAGACACTCCAAATTCTCTTCCTGATCTTACCTATATCAATTACTCAATCAGTCGGAGCCTTCAGTGAATTTAGTAATTTGAATGCTTGCTTTAAACCAGGATAATTTCAGTTCTAAATAACTATATAGTATCACCTCACTTTAAGGACAAAAAGTAGTTGCTGCTGTCACTGTTTTGAAGAACCAGTTTCTAGGGGAAGCTTTGTGAAGGAAAGGATTTTTAGATAGTTTCATATTATCTTGCCTGAAAGTGTCCTAGAGCCTAGCCATTCTCCTTTGAAGTTACATGCATTAATCCAGCACCTAGAGCAGATGCATGCAATATAACAGAGGAAAAATATTTCTCAGATTTACCTGTTTTATGAGGCCAGTGTCATTTACTGTGTTTTAGAAAGAGAGATGCAGAGACCTGTGCAGTAAGTCTGGAGTCACAGAGCTGCATTTAGCTGTAGAGTCCTATGTGCCAGTTCACTTTTCTGTCTACTGCCTGTCGTTTGCTCAGAGTGCTACATGTGGTAAGTAGTTCATAGAATCACAGAGTCACAGAATGGCTAAGGTCTGCGGGGACCTCTGGATATCATCTGGTACTGCCCACCTGCTCAAGCAGAACCATCTAGAGCTGGGTGCCCAGGACCATGTCCAGGTGGCTTTTGCATATCTCCAAGGATGGAGACTCCACCACCTCTCTGGGCAACCTGTGTCCAGTGCTCGGCCACCCTCAAAGAGAAGAAGTGTTTCCTGAGGTTCAGGAGGAACCTCCTGTGTTTCAGTGTGTGCCCCTGGCCTCTGGTCCTGTCGCTGGGCACCACTGAAAAGAGCCTGGTTCTGTCCTCTTTGCACCCTCCTTCCAAGTATTTGTACATATTGATGAGATCCCCCTGAGCCTTCTCTTCTCCAGGCTGAACAGTCCCATCTCTCTTAGCCTTTCCTTTTAGAAGAGCTGCTCCAGTCCCCTCATCATCTTGGTGGCCCTTTATGAGATTCTCTCCAGTATGTCCAAGTCTCTCTTGTACTGAGGAGCCCACCACTGGACCCAGCACTCCAGGTGTGGCCTCACCAGTGCTGAACAGAGGGGACAGATCATCCCCCTGGACTTGCTGGCAACACTTCTAATGCAGCCCAGGATACCATTAGCCTTCTTTCCCACAAGAACATATTGCTGGTGCATGTTCAACCCTTGGTGTCCACCAGAATCCTCAGGTCCCTTTCTGCCAAGCTGCTTTCCAGCTGGGCAGCCACCAGCATGTACTGGTGCCTGGGGTTGTTCTTCCCCAGGTGCAGGACTTCGCACTTCCCCTTGTTAAACTGCACAAGGTTCCTGTCAGCCCATTTCTCCAGCCTGTCCAGGTCCCTCTGAATGGCAGCACAACCCTTAGGTATATCGGCCCCTCCTCCCAGTTTGGCATCTGCAAACTTGCTGAGGGTGCACTCTGCCCCATCATCCAGATCATTAATGAAGATGTTCAACAGGACTGAACCCAGTATTGACCCTTGGAGTACACCGGTAGTTACTGGCCTCCAAATAGACTTTGTGCCACTGATCACCTACCTCTGCGACTCACTGTTCAGCCAGTTTTCAATCCACCTCACTGTCTGCTCATCCAGCCCATAATTCAACACTGTCTTCATAAGGATCTTGAAGGAGACAGTGTTGAAAGCCTTACTGAAGTTCCCTCATCTGCCAAGCCAGTCATTTCATTATAGAAGGTGATCAGATTGGTCAAGTATGACTTGCCCTTAGTGAATCCAGGCTGACTGCTCCTGATGACTTTCTTGTCCTTCATGTGGCTGGAAATCGTTTCCAGGATTAGCTGCTCCATCACCTTCCCAGGGATCAAGGTGAGGCTGACCAGCCTATAGTTTCCTGTGTCCTCCTTGAAGATGGGAGTGACATTTGCTTTACTCCAGTCCTTGAGCACTTCTTCCAGTCACCGTGATGGATGAAAGATTATTGAGAGTGGCTTTGCAGTGACATCAGCCAGCTCCCTCAGCATTTGTGGGTGCATCCCATCAGGGCCCATGGACTCATGTATGTCCATTTTGCTTAAGTATTCCCTGACCAGATCCTGTTCTACCAAGTGTATATCTGTCTTGTTCCAGACTTTCTTCCTGGTCTCTGGGGCCTGGGATTCCTGAAAGCCAGTCTTGCTAGTAAAGACTGAGGCAAAGAAGGCATTCAGTACCTCAGCCTTTTCCATGTCCTGTGTCACTAGGTGCCCTACCTCATTAAGCATCTTCCTTTTGTCCCTTATGTACTTAAAGAAGCCCTTCTTGTTGTCTTTGACATCTCTGGCCAGATTCAATCGCATTTGGGCTTTAGTTTTCCTAACTTCATTCATGGATGCTCAGACAATGTTTCTGTATTCCTCCCACATTACCTGTTTTTGTGTTTGAATTTTCCAGGAGCTACTTGTTCATCCATGCAGTACTCCTGGCATTTTTGCCCAGCTTCCTACTCATTGGGAAGTTGCCTTCATTGCTTTGAGTAAGTCTGTTTGGTCCAGGGTATGGGTGATATGCTGGAAAGGCCACTGATCTGTGGCTTCTGAATGTTTAGCTGCTAATTTACTTAACTGATTGTTCATTCTCTTGCTCATCGCCAAGTCAGAGTTGGCATCAGTTCAGTTGATGGCAGCAGAGAGGTATGAAAGGCCACTGCCTATCTAAGCAAACCAGAAGAGTAAGAGAGTTAAGATGATGGGAAAGTATAACAGTAAGTTAAGAAAATAGGAGAGAGGAAAAATAAATGGATAAAGTACAAGTGGTAAGGGAACTTCTTAAGGAGACAAAAAAGGGAAGCGACAGAATAAAAATCGATCCATTTTGAAAAAGAGCAAAGAAATTTACTCCCATATTAATGTTTATTATTGATTTCCTCAGTGGGGGGAAAAAAAGGGAACACAATTAAAACCTAGAGGATAGCTGCTTCCTAAGATACAGGAAACAAATCTATGCGGGTTGCTGCTCTTAGGGATGAGAAGCGTACTGACAATTTACCATGCCCAACTTAAACATCATTGATACCTGAGCTTTTATTAGTTTAATAATTATCTATCTTTTATAGGTTATATATTGAAGATTTTCCTCATATTACCCTGAAGATCTTTTTTAATGCAATGATCTTGAACTTCACTCTTTTCTTTTTAGATTTGTCAATATGCATCAGTTTTCAATGCTAAACATTTTCCCCTTTTTTTTTTGTGTACCAGGCTACCGAATGTCAGCACCACAAAAGTGTCCAGAAGAAATATATAAAATAATGCAGAGATGCTGGGACTACAAACCAGAAAACCGGCCAAAATTCAACGAGATTCAGAAAGAGCTGTCTTCAATCAAAAAGAAAGTGACATAGTGATAAACAAGTGCCAAGCTCAATGTGTAGGACTTTATTTTCCAGTGAAGTAATTTTTTCCCCTCAAACATTATGCATTTATACAACATTATTTGCAATATTCATCTAGGATTACCTTGAAATTAACTGTTTTTTTATATACGTATGTACCATCTTGAATGCTGTCTGCACCTGCATTAAAGACATATACTGCAAAATGCTATATATCCAGTCACAGTAATATTGTCATTTAGGTTACATGTAAATAGAAGAGCACATACTATAGATTCAAGGGACTGTGGCTTCTATCTGTTTTACAGCAAGTAACTGCTAGTGACATTTTTCAGAGGTTTTCTACTTTAAGCTATGTTCTCACTCTGCTGTCCCTGTCCTGTATGTCAACACCAGCAGCACTCTAATGTGGTGACTGTCATACATGTTGGCCTTAAAACTGAAGGCAGTTTTGCCAAGTATTTCAACGAGAAACTTTTGTATTTTTAAAATTCTTTCTGCAACTGATATTTTTAAGTGATTCTTTGTTTTAAGGATGAAGGTCAGTTAGCTTCTGGATGCAAATGTGCTTACTGAACAGTGAAATCCAGAATTTTCTTTTGTAGAAAATTGAGTTACTTGTGCATTTCTTACCATACTGTAGTAAATACTTGTGATTTTTGATGTGATTTACTTAAGCCATGCATTTTCTTCCTACAAAGCCATCAGAATCCAGTAATATGTCTCCTTTCCAATGACCTATGTTTATTTAAGAAACAAAAAACCCAATATCAAGTCTTGATTACACATGTTAAGAAATACTGCAAATCATCTGCCTTCCAAAGAATATGTAAAAGCAGTAGGCCAACAGAAAGAGGTATACTCATGATAGCAGCAGATGACAGTTATCATTGATATTAGAGGAGTTAAAAAATGTGAATTGCTACATTTGCTTTTGACCCTGATTTTTTTCCTTAAATTGGTAAAAATTCTCAGAATGCAGATGGAGCCTACAAAAGTTTATGCTAAGCAAAAGTACATTCCATGCATAGTGTCCAAACGAAAATACTACTTCTGTATGGCATAAGGAAATTGTTCAAGAAACTAAAATAAAGAAGTGTGTTTAAAGTCTCTGACAGGCTGAGGAAGGCAGAGTAGAAATACTAACCTTCTAACTTTTTAAAATCGTTGCAATCAGATTTTATAAGACTGGGGATAGGCAAGCTTTAAATGCCAACGGAATAAAAGCCTTGTATATATTAAAAAAAAAATTACGCCAGAAAGAATAGAAACTTGCTAGATAGGGGAGGGAGAAAAGGCACAGTTTGTTACTCAGGCTCTGGGTCATCTTTGCAGCTGGAATTATTCTCTAGGGCCATATGTAGAAATAGGAACAAGTTACAGTATCCTGGTCTGACTTCCAGTGTTAAGGTGCTTAAAATTTTTCTAAGAATTAACTAAAAAGTTTCTGATCAAAGGAGGTCAGTTGCTGCTAATGCAAGTAAGAAACAGGGACTGTCAGTAACACAGTGTCTGGACTGTTAGCCCTATATTTTATTATTACAGTGGGATTGAGATGTAGTGAAGTCAGTGGCTACATTACATTTTTATTTCTGTTAAGGTAACTTTTCTATTGTGCACATTTTTGCTAGCTAAAGTGTATTTATAGTAGTACTGAGTGGTAATGTTAAAGGGCTATGTGTGACCAAAATAAGTGTAGTCTAGAAGAGGTTGTCTGTTACATTGGACTTAGTGTCCAAATAAAACAAAGAATGATCATGCTGGAGCACATCAGCTGCATTTGAGGTGGAACTGTCAGTATCCAAGTATAAGGAATGGTGAACGCTTCTGGCATTTCTTAAGTGATTTTTTTTTTCTTGAAGCTAAGGAAGCATATACATAACCATGAAGGTACAGTGCTTGGAAAATTTGGTGGCATAAATTTAAACTTCCTTGTGAGCATACTGGATATATTTACTTACTTCTGTACTTCCAAGTAGCCCAAAGATATTTTTCAAGAGCAATGGGAACATTCTTGTTAGTTCGTATGCTTTTAAGTAGTACACAAAGTTTGTGCCTTACTTTGCCAGTATGCTAATGCAAATGCAAGTGTACTAAGATTTAAGGAATGTTCCATAATCATTTGGAATAATCCAAGATTCATCCAATGGCAGGTCCTCATGTATGCATCACTAAAGTCTGCAAGTGAGGATAATGGTGTCTCCTCTGTCAGCATTCATAGGTTCACTGGAGAGTTAATATTCTTCTTCTGTGAAAGAGATGAACTGTTTCTTTGCTATATGCCCTCTTGACAGGAAAGAAATGCTGTTTTATTTTTATGAAATAAAATACTGTTTTATTTGTCTTAAGTTAACCAGTCACCATCCTGTCTCTCACGTAAGAGATAAAAATTGTACTCATACTTTATTCTGAAGTAGTTAACATTCGTAATTCTTATCACACTTCCATTTAAATTGAAAGGCTTTTTAAAACATAGGATTTCTACAGCAGCAAGGAAATATATTGTTATTCCTGAAGTAGGCATCAGTTCAGTTCAAAAATGTAACTCTTTGGGAGAATACCAGAAAGAGTTTATTGGTATAGAATAAATTTAAACACAGGTACATGTCTCTTCACTATTTAAACTGTTTTCTTATGATTAATTTGGCAGTTCGTGGCAGAATTTGTTCATTGTGTCTCACTCGTAACTATTGGAATTACACAATTTAGGAAGTGGAATCCATAGTAATAGATACTGTTTTTAAGTTTTTGTAAACTTCTCACACAAGAGTTCACAAAAAAAACGGCCATACAATAAAATTTAAAAGAAAGACATGGTATTTGACCATCAAAGCCACCATATCTGCTTTCTGTGGACTTTTGATGACTTAGTCTTGCATTCATAGGTTAGCCAGATAAAGGTCATTTGGCTCATGTACTGTGTTTATCCTAGAGAACTTACAAAAAGTTAAGACTCAGTCCCTTTTGCAAGTGTAGTGTTTCAGGTAGGTTCTTACACTGGCACTGTCCCAACCAGTGGGAGCCTGAGGGAATCCTGAATTTTTTACACTGTTAAATGGGAGAAACTCTGGATACTGTTAAGGGTCAGGTAGAAATACCTCAGTCAGGCTGCCCAGGGAGCTTGTGGAGTCTCCTTCTCTGGAGATATTCAAAACCCGCCTGGACACGACCCTGGGCAACGTGCTCTAGGGGAACCTGCTCTGGCAGGGGGTTGGACTAGATGATCTCCAGAGGTCCCTTCCAACCCTAACCATTCTGTGATTCTGTGAGATGGAATTCAACAGGTTATCTGTTATTTTCATCTTTTTTTCCAAGGAATTGCATTCATCATTTGAAGAAAAATTGTTTTGAGGGCAAAAAAATCATCCTTAGTTTGTTTTCAGTAGACATAGAGAACACATGTTACCTTCAGAGTTCAGTCATCAGTGCAATCATAAGGATTCCTAAGCATTTCAATTTTATGGAAAGTGAAATAGTGAAAAGTGTCTTGTCTGGAAACAAACTTTGCTTCAGCAAAGTGTGACCTTGTACAGTCAGCATCCCACCAAGATATTATCTTTGAAATGTACATTTTCATTAGTTTCTAATAAAAACAATGAACTAGTTTTTCATTTAACAACTACAGTTATATTGCATTTCTTCTTAACAAAAATCTGCCTTATAGTAGAGTTGCCTAATGTTTTTATTGGAAGTTGTTATTGGAACATGCATCACCAGAAGGCTATAAGTAAGAACTGCAGTTTGTAAAGTAAGCTTGATCTTATTGATGAGAAACAGAAGACTGGTTAAGGAAATATTAGGTTATTCATACTTAAGTATTTTTTCATCTGTGTCTTTGACCACCTGTTACACTTACTCAATTCCTACAAGCACATCACTAAAACTTACTACACATCGCTAAAACTGACTATGAAGTTATCCATTTGTTATCTCTTAGAACGATTTTGTTATCCCTTTTGCACCCATTGTAAAGATACTAAAGAAAAAAACACTTTCCTGAGGTTACAGAGTAACCAACTCTCAGAAGCATTTAAAAATATCTCCCCCCTCCCCAAATTTTCCCAGATGTGCTGCTGCATAGATATTAACAATAGTGATTAACAACTAGACCTGTTTCCATTATTCTTGCTGTCACGTCATGCCAGTGCCACTGATGCACTTGAAACAGTGAAATATTTGCACAGATGAATTAGTGTGTAAATAGTGTCATCAAACATGATATTCAAGAGCAATAGTTCTGAAAATGGCTGGTCATCACAAGTAATGATAACATTGTAAAGACGGAATAAAAAGAAAGAGGCTAATTGAGAGAATCCACTTTCTGTAACAGCTGTCCTGTTTGTAGGCAGTAAATATGTTGTGACAGTGCACTTGGATTTGTAACATCTTTATATGACTGAGCATAAAATAGTTTGCTATTAAAAGAAGAGCTCACCAATTTTTTTTTTTCCTCAAGCACAAAAGGACACGCGATATTGTTGGAAGCATTCTTACTAGGCAAGTCAGGTTATGTGGAGGGAAGAATATGGAGGGAAGAATACCCCTACTACCAACCAAGGTACATACTTTTTTCTTTTAGAATCATATTAATGCAGTCCTTCACTTTCAGGAATACAGGACTTTAGTAGTTAGAAAGTGTAGAGCAAGTCCAGTATTGCTGAAGTTCCAAACAACCATGAGTTTTTAAGAGTGATCTGGTAAATATGGAACATCAGCTCTATTACAAATGTTTTCTTCTAGTTTCCTTCTGGAGATTTACTGTAAAAAAAAAAGGAGTCCTTAAACTATCATCAGTAACAACTTACAAAAAAAATGCATCAGCCTCAGAAACCTATCAAGCTTCAGGCTAGCTTTCCTTTCTAAAAAACTTAAAAAAAAAAAAAAAAAAAAACAGCTTCAAAAGCTGAAAGCTCCAAGTTGAAACAGAAGAATCCTTTCACTTGTCACATTTTGAACAGTCTTTCAAGTATTGCCACAGTTTCTTTCCTGAAACTGGTAATGCATCTGTGATTTCCAGCTCTTACATACTTTTCAGCATTGCGTATTAGTGCATTATTAACACCCAACTTTACTTTCAGACCAAGGTGGGGAAGACTCATTGAAAAGTACGGCAAGTTCTGCCTGGTAGTTCCCACATTTTCCTTAACTTCCACATTCAGTTATCAGAGTCATTGTGTTCATTATAATAAACATCCCATAGAAATCAGCAGCTAATCCACAAAAATTTCACAGCTTTGACTTTAGAAGCCAACTTGGTTTTGGTTCTCTGTCAAATAAGCAAAAGCAATTTCTGTATTTCAGCCTTACTACTAATCTATAAAACAGGAAGGTTCAGAGATACCTTTACTGTTCTCTCCAAGGGAATGCTACCTCCACCAATAACCATAAGTTACCCTCATGTCCCTGTTATGTCCCTCTGTCTCTTTGACATAAAATTCTAACTGGAATGTATGCCCAGGTGTAGATCTTGTGTGTTAACTCTTGAGTTGTTTCATTTTCAGGAAGTTGTATATTATTAGCTGGTTTAGAACACCATTTTCTCCGATATCATCTAGGCAGGACTTAAATTAGAATTTTCAGGGGGTTTGGGTTTTTTTTTTGTGAGATGAAGGAGTAATTAGATTGCTCGCTACATGCGTTGTTATTTTGCAGCTGTTTCAGAATGTAGCTCTAGTTCATTTATAGATCTCAGATTATGTATGCCTTCTCTAAATCAAAAACTGCTAGCCGTACTTAGAAAAAATGGATAAATAAAGTCCTCAGATACAGTTGACTGAGTGAACTATAAAGTGAAAACATAGAAGAGCCATGAACTACACTCTTCCTCTATCCTCACAGAATTGAATGCTTTGTAAATAAAAGTTGCAATAACTGGCTTTATGTTTATAGAAAAATATGACCTGTGAACCAGTATGCTCGCCTAGGACTCACATTGCTACTAGCAAAGAAGGCTTGGAAAAAAGTGTTCCTAATTTGCTACTATTTGGAAGTATCATCTAGTTTTAGAACTACAAATGTTTATAGATAAGTACATAACTTTGTGAGTACAGTAAGAGAGAGCACATGCTTCTCCATTGAAACCCTTAATCAATTTAAGGCAATTATGCTTTTTAAAAGAAAAATCAGATTGATCAGCAATTCCTTCTAGATTACACATGTTGAAAGTATGAGCTAGAAGTTTCAACCACTAAAAAAAGAAAGATCCACACCACTGCCTTTATATACAGTCAGCTCAGTCTTTCTCAACATATAAAGAATTACATAATTGTTAAATGTAGTAATAATACAAAATCCTTTGATTACTGATATGTAAACTTCTTCACTCTGATCTTTTGCTTCAATTATTGAAGAATCTTTCTGCTCTTTAAAAAGGGCTGCAGTAAACTTACAGTTCTAGCTGAGCTCTGCTGTAATAATCTGGCCTGTTGCATCTACCAAATATTTCCTAATTCTGGTGGCTCCATGTACCACTGATGGTGCCCTTTCACTTACTTCAAAAAAGTTACTCTTGTGACAGATTCAAATATATCCCTGGTTTTGTTTGACTGAAAAATATTGTAGTGACGTTATACTTTGATACCTGTGGCAATGTGTTTGCATGAAAATTAAAGTAACTGTGAATCAAGTTGAAGCACATTCTTCAAATCCCATTTTTCATCAAGTTGTTACAAACCCTAAATATATCCTTAATTGTCTACATTGTAAAAGACATCAGAGCACTCGTGACTGCCTAGTTTACAATACAGAGCATCCTGCTCCTACTAGGGAACAATATAATGCTAAATATGCTCCTTGAAAAATGAATGATTTTGCTGTCAGACCAGATTCAAACAATATCTTTAAAATTAACAGCAGCAACTTAATTCCAGCTAAGCCTTGCTGTAAACTTCCTTCCTCTTAACAGACCTTTCCAAATAGTGTTAATTTTGATTATTGTAATCCATTTTGCTTCTAGAAATTTGACTTCAGTTCATCATATACCATTACTTATGCTGGTAATTATACCCCCGCTCCCCACCGTGAAGTGCTGAGACTTGCAACTAAAGAAGATCAGCATTGCTAAGTCAGTAAAAGTCTACATGGAACTGATCTTTCACTAGGTGTCTAAGTTGATATGGCTTAATGCATTTTAAATATCACTAAAGTAATTGTTTCAATTAAAACCTGTATACAGGTTGAACAGCAGTATTCCTTGCTCAAGATATCTCTGCTATAGTAATATGCGTATTTGACTTGAAGTCAAGAGGAAGGTAGAACTGTACCTTCCTTCCTCTCTAGTTTATCAGGGAAGGGGATTGCTGAGTTCAAGTAGCCAGTTCAGGTGCTGTCAGTGATTCTGATACATAGTGTGGATGCAGCCAGGATGCCATAGAGAAGGTCTGGCCGTCTGCACGGCCCCTCTTTATAATACGCCTGTGCGTGCTATGGGTCACAAATCCACTGGAGACTGGAATTTTGCTGTATCTCTTGAGTGTGGCTTATCACCTGAATCTGTGGTGCTGAAGGAGAAATAGTGACCTTTTTTTCTTCATCACGAAATGCAGAAATGCCATATACATTGGGGAGTCTCTGCGTTATTTTCCTTCCTTCCACCTCCTGCTTGGTCATGTCACAGATTGAAAGTCCTCGGTAGACGGAACAACTAGAAGAAACATACCTGTTTCTGCTGTTAATTGTATCATTACCAGGAACTGACAAGTTAACTTGTTTTTTCCATGAAGCTTTCCACCTAATTTTCACTAAAATACTAAAAACATGTAATAGGAAAAAAATCGATACAGGCTCGTCACACAGGACACAAAAGGCAGGTAGACTTCTACAAAGAAATTTTGAGGACTGAAAGCCGACAATAATTACCTGTGTGTCACTTCTGTTAAAGGAGTGTGTAGTTACCTGCATGTTCAAATGACTTCCAGAGATGAAACTTGGACTAAGATTGTTAGGACTGCTGTTTTATCTGTTGCATGTGTTACTTTTCCTTTGTATAATTGCAGGCATCTGGAAACGGAGGAGGGGTGTTGGGGAAGGAGGGAAGGTTTGCTCACTGACCTGCTAGCACACGCAAGACTTTTCACACCAGTAACCTTGAGTGGGGCACAGATACTGTTTGCAAATTCATGTAGATTTCTATTCAATTTTGTGCCAAAGTATGCACCAGCAAGTTTAATATCTGGTAAAGCACCTTTTGTACTCTTTGTTGTTTAAAAATAATATATTTGTGAAACAGATCGATAATACGTAACACTGGAAATGCGTGCTTCTTCCCAAAAGTACACATGTAAAAAAACAAGGAAACAACATTTGTGAGTTTATCCGGCTTTTAAGCAAGTCTGAAAATGATAACTATGTAATACAGTTGCCAGTTGTCTGACCTTTATAATTTTAAATAGATCTGCATTTTAACTTTATTTATTTGCCATTTTTTTATATACTTTAAAGTTACACTTTTGAACTCAAGCTAACTTTTTATTTTCCTAGGCTGTTACAAAACAGAATTTCAGTATTTTTGTAAACTGCAGACCATTTTTGAATAGTCCTTTGTCTTTTCTTGTGGACCAGTTACCACTAATGAGTCTGCAGTCCCTTCTTTACTGTACTCTTCCAATAAATGTAAAATATTTGTATCGAGCTGTCTATCTTTTTTGTTGTTTACAGGTTGTGTTTATTTGCTTGCTTCTGTAATCAAGTGGAAGATCAGCCCTAGTAACATTGCTCTTGGGAATAGCTACAATTCAAAATACTCTATTTCATAAACTCAAAAAATCGATTTTATTTGATTTTTTTTGGCGATTTCTGGAGTTAATACCTGTGTGATCCTCACAGTTTGTCACTTTTGTTTACCTTTTGCATATCAGAAGGTCTTGAAAGGAGTAACCTAGTGGGCAGAAGGGAGAGGACATGTTGAAACAGGCTGAGAATCGGGGCTGGAGCTCTGCAGTTGTGAGGTGTTACATCACGTTTCTCTTCAAGCCAGAATTGTGTTAAGAAGCTAGCCACTGAAAAGCAAATGTGTATTCTGCATCCCAACAGCAAAGCAAAATCTACAGGTGTTTCCAGTTAAGAGCAATGCAGCAATCTAAAAGCATATCCAAGCTTTATACTGTTTCTTTTACATGATCTAGTGCTCTGTTCCCTGTATATTAAAAAAAAAAGACATTACTCACATGCTAAATACAAGTCACATTCTTTAAAGATACTTTATGCTTTACTTTGAATGAAACCAGTCTCCATAATATTTGGCATTTTCACCACACTTTGATACATTTATTTCTATAGTCCCTTCTTAATATAAAGACTGTGATACCAAAATTATGACCTAGGTAAAAAAATCAGAATTATTATGCCTTAAAAAATTTTAGACTAATCTTTTGAGATCTTGTGGCTAATGTAACATATGAATACCCTATTGAAAGAACTTCTTCCACTGCCTTATGCTCCCTGCAGACACACTTTGTTTAAACACCCAATAACGAGTAGAAAGACAGGTTTTTGTGTACCTGTGCCCTTACAGTGTTATTAAGCACACTGCGTGCTGGCACAGCACTTCAATTTGCAAGACTTGGTGCCTGACTGAAGAAGGAGCTAGCACAGAAGTAAATTTATGTCACTGGTTCATAAGTGGGACTGAGGTAGTTTTCCCCACCATCTCCCAGTAATCATGAATGGGAGAGATGTAAGTCCAAAGCTCATCCCCTGAATTTACCAGTATGTGTTGAAACAGAAGACAACACAGCATGGGATTGCACATAGCTCTAGTACAGTTCTGCTGAGAGACTAATTCATTAGCAGGATAATTTTAGAAAAGGTTACTGCAAGTAAATCTGTTCTGCTCAGCGATGCCTGGCCTCCAAATAATAAAAACATGTTGTTTGAAAACCTGCTACTGCCAAACATTGACCAGTACAGGGTCATCAAATTTCCTCATTTGAAGTGTCACAGCAGTTAATTAGGAATGAAGCTAAAGAAAGGAGACTTCAAGGTGATCAGGGCCTTTGTACAGTGCTGTATTTTTAGATGTAGATTCAAAGGACTTGGAGTTTAAAAGATTAAGTTGATAAGACTTCTCAGAAGATCCTAAAGGACATTAGGCACCTAAGGATGACTTTAAATGGCAGATCACACCATTTCCATATTCTTGAGATGCCTGATTTAGCCACTCAGGCACGTCTTTCCCTAACAAACCTATCAATCAGTCTGCAGTGGCAAAACGGTCCCATGCAGGAGAACATATGCCCCAATTCCAACAAGACATTACATCTCATTTCATATTTCAATTCAAGTTTTCCACTTGGGACTTTTCCTGCCTAGCTGACTTGTGAGTCCTAACCTTGCAGGTACTGTACAACTGGCAAAACTCCACACAGAAGACATTTGGGCATAGAAGTGTTTGGTACTGGATAGAGTACTTGCGTCCATCCATTTTTTTCTAATCACCCAACATTTGCCTGTCAAAGCTAGATCAGTTATTTTTCTCTGCAAGTGAAAAATACCTCCCTCTCTGCAAGTGCACATACCTCCCTCCCTTTTAGAGCCAAATACTGCGCATGCAAAGATGTTTTGATACTCGGATACAAAACCTCCCTTGAAGTTTGACAGAAATACTGTTTTTGTTAAACGAGGGAGAGATGTTAATCTTGCTCAGAGATACAGAAGAGGCTTACAGGTCAGGACTTCAAGCAGGAGTTTGTGCCTGCCTTCAGCCTGATGTAAGGTATTTGGGGAGTTAGTGGAAGAGCAGGGAGTGGGAGAGTTGTTTTGGGGAGTGGATTTTTTCCTTTCCAGCATATTCAATTTAGTGTCCCCCTGGGTCTGCTGACTTCCATGAATGTTGCTCCTGGGTCCCTGAGTCTCCACTACCTCCACGCTCTGGGTGCTTAAATTGGGCCAAGGAGCATAGAGGGCTTCAAAGCCAAGCATTCCCATATTTAAGATGTTTGATGGATCAACCCCCCCAACAAAACCAAATAGCTCTTGGGAAACCTGCAATAAGTCACACTTGCTCAGCGTGAAGCCCGAGGACTATCACAGGTCAGCCAAGCACTCCCATATTTAAGATGTTTGATGGATCAACCCCCCAACAAAACCAAATAGCTCTTGGGAAACCTGCAATAAGTCACACTTGCTCAGCGTGAAGCCCGAGGACTATCACAGGTCACTGACTATGAATCACAGAATCAACCAGCCAGGTTGGAAGAGACCTCAGGGATCATCGAGTCCAACTGTTGCCCTGACACCACCCTGTCGACTAGACCATGGCACTAAGTGCCATGTCCAGTCTTTTCTTAAACACATCCAGAGATGGTGACTCCACCACCTCCCTGGGCAGCCCATTCCAATGTCTAATAACCCTTTCTGATAAGAAATTCTTCCTAATGTCCAACCTGAACCTCCCCTGGTGAAGCTTGAGGCTGTGTCCTCTTGTCCTATCGCTAGTTGCCCGGGAGAAGAGGCCAACTCCCACTTCACTACAACCTCCCTTCAGGTAGTTGTAGACTGCACTAAGGTCACCTCGGAGCCTCCTCTTCTCCAGGCTAAACAACCCCAGCTCCCTCAGCCGTTCCTCGTAGGTCACACCCTCCAGACCCTTCACCAGCTTGGTCGTCCTGCTCTGGACTCGCTCCAACACCTCAACATCTTTCTTGAAGTGCAGGGCCCAGAACTGAAGACAGTACTCAAGATGCGGCCTCACCAGTGCCGAGTACAGAGGGACGATCACTTCCCTAGACCGGCTGGCTACACTATTCCTAAGAGAGGCCAGGATGCCATTGGCCTTCTTGGCCACCTGGGCACACTGCTGGCTCATGTTTAGCTGGCTGTCGATCAGCACCCCCAGGTCTCTTTCCACCGGGCCGCTCTCTAACCACTCTTCCCCCAGTGCCTGTAGCACTGCATGGGGTTGTTGTGGCCGAAGTGTAAGACCCGGCACTTGTTCTTGTTGAACCTCATGCCGTTGGTCTCAGCCCATCTATCTAACCTGTCCAGATCCCTCTGTAGGGCCTTCCTACGCTCCAGCAGATCGACACTCCCACCCAGCTTGGTGTCATCTGCAAATTTGCTGAGGGTGCACTCAATCCCTACGTCTAGATCATCTATAAAGATATTGAATAGCACCGGCCCCAGAACTGAGCCCTGGGGAACACCGCTAGTGACCGGCCGCCAGCTGGACTTTGCCCCATTCACCACCACTCTCTGGGCTCGGCCATCCAGCCAGTTTTTAACCCATCGAAGAGTTTACCCATCGAAGCCCCGGGCAGCCAGTTTGTCTAGGAGGATGCTGTGGGAGACAGTGTCGAATGCCTTACTGAAGTCTAGATAGACTACATCCACAGCCCTGCCCTCATCTACTAAGCGGGTCACTTTGTCATAGAAGGAGACCAGGTTGGTCAAGCAGGACCTGTCTTTCATGAATCCATGTTGGCTGGCCCCGATGCCCCGATTGTCCTGCATGTGCCGTGTAATGGCACTCAGGATGATCTGCTCCATCACCTTGCCTGGCACCGAGGTCAGGCTGACAGGCCTATAGTTCCCTGGATCATCCTTCCGACCCTTCTTGTAGATGGGCGTTACATTTGCTAATTTCCAGTCAGCTGGAACTTCTCCAGTTAACCAGGACTGCCGGTAGGTAATTGAGAGTGGTTTGGCAATAATAGAGAGTGGTTTGGCAAGTTCCAGCAGTGCCAGAATTATAAGCTTCTGATATGAAAATGGTTTAAAGGACTGTGTGGTCTCTGTCATACACATTCACTGAGGCTACTCTGCAGCTAGATTTCAGTCCTTCAAGTCATGTTCTAGTCATAAGAAATGCAAAAATAATGTAACATCACTAATAGGGTCTGAATTGCAGCTGTACACTTCATCTCAAAGGACATAATACAGATAACCACAGAGAAAACGCAAGTCAATAACACATGCAGACACCACTAACGCTGCAATGCACAGAGTTCTTATTTAATGCAGTTTCATCAGTGTTCACCTCCTCCTCCATCCCCCTCAGTTCCTTGCAAGTCTGCCACGCTAAAAGCACTGCTGCTAAGCAGTCTTCAGAAATGCATCTGGACTAAAGAAACAGCTCTGTGTTGAGAACACAAAATAATGAGACACTGTGCTCTCATTTTCTAATAAGTAAGCTCAGACAGCTTTCAGTGACCTAATATTCTTCAAACAGAAGTCAGGGAAGAGTAAAATCAAACTACTACGTAGCTTTGAATCCTCAAAAGAACAGACTGGCATTTAACCATGCTGTAATGGAAAGAAGCATGCATCTTCAACACACATTTTCGACTCATGATGTATTAGTTGTCTGACAGCTGAAGGAAAAATGAGACTGCATTAGCAACAGCTGGAGTATATTGAAATATTTTTCTACTTCCTTTCTCAAAAGCTTGCATTGCTAACTGTAATTCACTAAAGAGCAGGCACAGAGAAGGGTAAGGAGGATAATCCAATTGCTAAAATTTAGTCTCTGCAGTCGGCAGCTGTGAAAGCCCATCCTGTTAATACTAACACGTAGAAGTCTAACACTGTAAAGTTAGACCAACACATGCTAAGCCCTTACATAAAAATTTTGACTCGTAAAGACCCTTGCTCATTTAAATCTTACAGCCCTGTGTGTTCAAAAAAATCCTTTCCAATACTCTATAAACCTGAGTTTGAAATGAAAAAAATGCAGTGTACTAGATCAAGCCAGATAATTAGACCACCTTCTAATATGATGGAGCTAGACAGGTAGTTTCCATTTCACTCATAGTTATCAACCCAGAGGGTCAGGTCACTAACATCTGGGCCTGACTGGGGATCATTTTTGTGCTATGCAGCTGATTTATTGAGAGACACCTTGGCCTTCTCTCTTTCCCTAGACTTCAGGTGGACCTGACCTGGAAGGTGGGACCTGGTGGACCAGGGGTGGTCAAGAACACCTGAAGTCTGGGGAAGGACAGAAAGTCAGTGTCTCAATCAGCTGCATAGCACAAAAATAGGGCTATTCACAGAAAAGCAGGTACAAAAAAATCAATAAGTGATACAAATGGGGCAATTCCAAGTTTATACCCATACACGGCTTGGTTATAGTCTAAACTATATGCACAGACTAAATTTTACTTGACATGGGGACTGAAACCAAACTGCTCCCTCACTTAGAAGCCTCAGTGGCTGATTTCGCATTTGAAGCAGAAGTAAGCTGGTTTTTATATAAATCCAAATTTGCAGATTTAGTCATTGGATCTGACCTTACCCAGCCTACTGCAAGCAGATTTTCCTCTGGTGGAGGTACAGCAAGCCATCTAGGTTTTCATTTTCAGGCCCTCCCAGGCCCTCTCAGTGCTTCTGAGATAGACATGCTCCTGTATCTCTCTCCTTCAGGGCTAACCCCAGAGTGATCTTCAGAGAATACCTCCTGAGTGAGCCCCATCCAAAACATAGCCAGGGACATGACTCCTCTCTCTTGCTGTCACATGCATGGCCCAGTGTCATCTGCTAGCCAGCTCCTGGCCTTTCCCTTATGAAACCTGCCCTGAGGGCTGAGGGCTGGGTCTCCCACACCATGGGGCTGCCGGCATCTCTCCCCAGCTGTGGACATTCGGGAACAAAGTTGCCAAGACTCAAAAATCACATCCCGTTTCAGACAGGAGTGTTCACTGGGCTTAAAATCAAGCCAGCATGAAGCCCAGGGTAAGAGGCAAGGAATATTTTCAGTGTGCTCATTTTGGAAGTCGGTGTGTTTTTAGAGCGGCTCTTTCATTGCAAGTCACAGCAAACGCACCATCCAAACACCCTCTTCTGGCCTGGGCAATGCCTTCCTCCTCTCTGGAGTACGAAGCCCTCACTTGGCATTGACAGTAAATGGGGAGAACAGCGAGCACTTCCATTACATCAAGGTAGATGGCATTTGAAGTACTTCCTCACAAACAGGAGACCCACACACTTCAGGCATACTTGGATCGGCAGCAACAGGCCCAACCCCAAAACCTCTTTTTTGTTTTTAAAAATAGGAGAACTTCTCAGCCGGTTCCGCGTCCCGGCAGGGTTTCTTACAGCACCGTAAGAGACAATTTTGCTTTCTTGCTGTGACGTATATAGCAGGATTCCTGTTTGATATCTACTTCTGCCAGCTCTTCCTCAGACTTGGCAGCTCTGTCAGGCTTAGGATGCTTTTATTTTTTAAACAGCAATAATATTTAAGGAGGTAAACTGTGAAAAAACCCTGCTATTAGAAGCAGTTGGGCAGCTTTGAAGAGGCTGTCAGCCATGGCTGCCTTTTCCTATGGTAGCTGAAATTTCAGATACAAGTGATGCTTTTAATAAGTCTCAGACAAAGAGTTTCAGTTGTTATTTGTACAAGCTAGCATGTTTCATCTCCACTTTTCCTTTACGGGAAAATAGGTTTGCCTTGCATTCCAGGACAGAAAATAATTCCCATTGATCTTGTGTCTAAGCACCTGTCTTTTGATCCCGTCAGATTCACTCTTCATACAGGCATTTATGTGAGACTCCTGGGACAACAAATGCGTTTTTCTGACAAGTGTTCAACACATTATAGTAACCAATTATGAGGTTTCCTGAACAAGCTGAGCCGTGGAGAGTTATCCACAGACACCCCAAAACTCACCAGCTCCCATCCCCGCCAATTACACTTGTAGATAAAGAGCCTGCAGCGCAGGGGCTGGGTACGCCACAACAACCTCCTCCTTGTAACCACTCGACAGACTTAATTAAAAAAAAAATATCCAGGAACCTTTGAAACTGTTTGATCATCTAAAACATGCTGAGCTAATCCAGGCAGGAACAGAGCTGTTGACATCCGCCTTCCCCTTTTTTAATTTTTTGGAAAGTCAGTGCCTTCAAAGGGGTATGCGAGCCTCCGGTTGCCAGGCTTTCAACAGAGGGCACACAGAGAATTTTTAGATATGAGGCAGTGCACATGAAGTGCCTTAGGGTGGAGCTCGCAACGGCATCACACTTTCACACTCCGGCCCCATGAATCTGAAATTTTTCTGTGATGTGAAAAAGTTGCAGACAGACTGGTTGAAAGAAGCAGACGGGCAGGGTCATTCCTCAGATAGGGGTGGGGGGATAAGGGCAGCACCAGCTCCTCTTCCAGTGTAAGCATCCCCTAGGTGTTTACATTGAACAGTCATTGGAGTAGAACACACGAATGCTAAACATTCCTGGGACACTCACTGGGCTGCAAGGTTAACTGGTCCTCCCACAAGCACCAACATTCCTCTCTGAAGGCCCAGCCAGAAGCACTTCCCTCCTCTGGCCCCATGCAGCTTTTATTTTCACAACAGGGAGAGGCAGGTGGGGAGAATCATCCTTGCCCAGCAGCCGTGACCTTGGCTTTCTCAGCCTCCACAGCTGCAAGGGAAGCTTTACCAAGGCCTTGTGAACAAAGTAAATTGCCATGCTCTGCAGACCTGAGTCCAGCTGTGGCTACTGAACTGGTGAAAGCATCAAGCCCCATTTTGGGGCTCCCAGATGGGCTTCATCCAGAAACATGTGTGAGACACTCAGCTAGCACGGAGGCAGCACCAGACCTTCCCCCAGCAGGGCTCAACCTGCCCCTTTCAACAACCGATGCCTATAGCCACCAGCAGCTTGCACAGTGCTGCTTTGGAACTCGGTGGCTCCTGCCCAGCATCCCACATCCTTCCACGTGTTTGTCCTGCTCTCCTCTGAGCCGAAAGACACCACCTGAAAGCAGTTCCTGAAAGCCAGAGACTATAGATGACTTTGGAAAGCATAAACAACATATGCCACAGCCTCTCACTCGGGGATTATTAGGTTTACGGCTAGAACTCCTCTAATTACAAGATCACTGTGAAATACAAGATTTAAGTAAATTTAAAACTAGAAAATGGGAAAATCCATGCAGCCTTTTAATTTTTCTGAAGTTTCTTCATGGGCCACTTGTAACCAGTATCTGCTTTGCAGTCTCATGTTCATCTGCATTGGTTACAGGAGCTTTTATTGAGGGAGTGGAGAACAGTTCATTAAGGATATGTTTCAGAAAAATATTGTGCCATACAATTGCAGAAAAGCCACAGTTCAGGCAGTTTTACACCCAGCTACTCAATATTGTAGAGAGAACACTAGACTGCTGGATCTTGCCTTTCATACAGTGTTACCACCATCAATTCATAAGGCATTTTAAGACCTGATGGTTATCTGCAAATCCACCATCCATCTCTTAAAGCCCGATTTCAACTAACTGGAAGAGGAGCTGGGAGCCCAGTCTATGTCAAGGTGCTTGCAGCACTGCCAGGTGGGCAGGAGCCCTTCTCCTCCCATCTTCCTTCCAGCCTCTTTTCGTCAGAAGGCGACGATGTGCTCACCCAGCTCAAAAGCCGCAGTCACAGCCGGGTAGGGGAGGATGTCCCTGCGCCCAGTATGAGCCCCTGGCACCGGAAGATGGGCAGCTCAGAATCACAGAATCACAGAATGGTTAAGGGTTGGAAGGGACCTCTGGAGATCATCTAGTCCAACCCCCTGCCAAAGCAGGTTCCCCTAGAGCATGTTGCACAGGGTCGCATCTGGGCGGGTTTTGAATATCTCCAGAGAAGGAGACTCCACAACCTCCCTGGGCAGCCTGTTCCAGTGCTCTGCCACCCGCAAAGTAAAGAAGTTTCTCCTCATATTCAGACGGAACTTCCCATATTTCAGCTTGTGCCCATTGCCCCTTGTCCTGTCAGTAAGGGCACCACTGAGTAGAGTCTGGCCCCCTCCTCTTGACACCCACCCCTAAGGCATTTGTAAGTGTTGATAAGATCGCCTCTCAGTCTTTTCTTCTCCAAGCTGAACAGACCCAGCTCTCTCAGCCTCTCTCATAAGAGAGATGATCCAGTCCTCTGATCATCTTTGTAGCCCTTTGCTGTAATCTCTTCAGTAATTCCTTATCTTTCTTGAACTGGGGGGCCCAGAACTGCACACAGTACTCCAGGTGTGGCCTCACCAGGGCCATGTAGAGGGGCAGGATAACCTCCCTTGACCTGTTGGCCACACTCTTCCTAATGCACCACAGGATACCATTGGACTTCCTGGCCACGAGGGCACATTGCTGGCTCATGGTGAACTTGTTGTCTACCAGAATACTCAGGTCCTTCTCTGCAGAGCTGCTCTCCAGTAGATCAGCCCCCAACCTGTACCGGTGCATGAGGTTATTCCTCCCAAGGTGCAGTACTCTACACTTGCCTTTGTTGAACTTCATCACGTTCCTCTCTGCCCAGCTCTCCAGCCTGTCCAGGTCTCACTGAATGGCAGCACAGCCTTCTGGTGTATTGGCCACTCCTCCCAGTTTTGTGTCATCAGCAAATTTGCTGAGCTCAGTGACTTCCGACGCAGCAGCTCGTGGTCAGGTGCTTCCTGCCATCCTCAGCCCTGCCTGCAACATCTTCCCTCCCCTGGGACTTCACACCTAAAAGGTGCCTTACACAGAGCAAGATGTATTTTCCTTCCCCTCCATCTCTGTTTTACACTTCATGGAGCTGATGGTGAAGTCAGACTGAAGCAACAGAATCAGAGAACCAGAATTTTACTACTTGAACCAAGCATTTGATTGGGGAAAAAATTAAGCAGCATAGTTATTACCTTCTTTCACAGTAAAAGTAGCCTTGACTCTCTAAGACATCTTGGGGTGCTCCTGCTGTGAAGCTAACGACAGCTTAGGCGCTAGAAATGCATTTCCCTAAAACTTTCTGAGGCAAGCAAAATTTGACAAACATCAAAAATCAGAACATAGCCTGTCTTTCTTTTATTCTTGGTTATTATTAATATTCTTCAGCCACAGGGATATCAAAGTCTTTGGCAGCGATGGATGCAATTTAGCTGCTCCCTAGAGATGGCTTTAGAGAATGCATAATCAGTTTTATAAATGAGCAGCTGGCCTGCACAGCAAGGTGCACTCTGCATTTCACCAAAATGAATAATGAATTGCATATACTCTGCATTAAGAAGAAGATTGGCATCCCTCTTAGAAATTGTTTAGAGTTTCTTTTTTCATTATGTTCTCATTTCTTTCACATGTTAAAAGCCAGACTAATGCCTGGTTGTTGCTTAATATACCCAACTTTTACATGCAGTACCCACGCTCGAGCACCAACAGCGACAGCGTATCTGGGAGCTGGCTCGCAGACATGGGCAGTCAGGTGCGCAAGTCAGAACCAGCTCGTGAATATCAGTCTGCCCAGACCCTGTGGAGCCTTCAGTGGTGATAGCCATGAGCCACTTTGTCCTTTACTGGCCCAACAAATTTATAATCTCAGCAAAATGGCAAGTATTTATTTTTATATTGAACAAAAGTATTTCACTGCAGGAACAGAAAAACAAATTCCAATGCCCCATCTATTTATCTCAAACTTAGTGATCTCTCTGATCCAGGACAGAAGTTTTCTCAGGCCCAAGGGCATCTTGTTGACTTTCCACTGGCCTTTTAGTCTATAATGTGATTTTTCAGGTGTCTCTGTGGAAATGGTTTGTGACTCTCATATTCCCATGGAGAATAACCCATCCATTATATAGCCTCCCGCAAAAGCTGCACCGTGACAGGTCTTTTGAGGTCAGATAGGCTACTGTAATGCTTCAAATGGACAGGCATGTCATACCTACATTTCTTGTGGTTCCTCACAAAGCAGAGAAAGCAAGCAGAAAGGAGAGGAAGAGGATGTGGACACTACAAGCACCCACCTGCTTTACAGGGACACATTCATACTCAGATGTATATTTTCATCTGACAACACAGTCTCTGAATAAATCTCACTTCACCTGCACTCCTCCTTCCCCTAGGAAATGTTCTCCTTCCCCCACCAAATGCCAGGAAGCCTTTTCTGAGGTTCCTAGGTCTGCCTGATCAGATTTCACTGGCATTTACATTTCAGTTGACTTGGAAGTCAGCAGGAAGGGAATGAGAGTGGCATCATTGCTCAGATCTGGCTCAAAGATGTCTGTGGGTTTTGTTTTTTCTGATAGTGTTGGTTTCAGTTAGCAGAAAGTTGTGGCAAGAGTGATGGAGGCTGTGTAGACAATATTCACCAACAAAGCAAGCTAGGAGAAAAAGTGCACCTGTGGGAGCATATAGAAACACTGCTAGGCTTCATGCACCATGTGTGCTGCAGGAATTCAGCATCCAGCCACAAGACTCATGACATTGCTGTAGGCTTGCTGTGTCCCTGCACTGTTTAATGAGTTCAGCAAAACACCAATAGTCGTCTCTGCGCAGGTTTTAACACACAACCACTTTTTTGGGCACTTCAAGCTTCTGATGATAGAGAGATGCAAAATTAAATGCAGCAACACAGCAGTCCTATTATATCACTGTTCATATTGTGACTTCCCTCTTTTCACTATGTGGGATGTTACAAAGTCACTGAAGACCTGGAGCATCACATCTGTATAGAAGCCGAAGAAGACCATACAGAGATTTTGGCACCTTGTTCTGTTTCCAGCACTGAGGCCATGAATGGCAACAGCATGTGGAATAACACTACCTTTTTCAGGTCTCTCCAACACTTGAGCAGCAATCTAGTGATGTAGTTAAGGATCCTGGCTGTGGCCAAAAGCTGGCAAGACCCTGCTGGGAAACAGAGCTTTATGCTACTGACATAGCTACAGCTGTAACCGCAAGGAAGCACGGCAGCTGTTGTAGTGGCAGTTCCTAAACTGGTGACGACCAATGCTGCAGCACTGCCCTCCAGCTGGCAGCCATCCCAGATGGCATGGCCAAACAGGCGTAAAAGTGCCTGCTTTTAAGCTCTGAGCATCATTCTCTTTCTTTTGTTGCCCTAGGTATGAAGACAAGGAATATGGGATCCGAACATGGGGTTTAGCATTTGCTCCTCTTAGAAGGCACCAGAGCTCAGTTCTGTACATTCAAGGCAATTCTTGGATGTCATTTGTCTCATTGTCCTGAGGGCAACAGAGGATAGCTCTTTCACTTCTTCATTCTGCTTCTTGATTATTCAGCTGTGCTTGTCTCTGTTCTCAGATCACCTACCATTTTTTTAACATCTAGGCTTCACAAAAATGTCACGAAGTACTTTGTTTCTAAATTTCTAAACAAGCTTATTGCATGCCTACTAAGTAATTGGTCTTAAAATATATTTTTAAAGGATACTGTAGACAAAAAACAATCTGTTGCTAAAGCATAAATATTTTTCTTCTACAGGAAGCTTGCTTTCCCTCAAAAATAATACCACAGCCTCATTAGGAATGAGCCTGTTTTCTGCTGAGCCTCTGGAGAAATGCACCATAATCTAGGATTGAGGAGGGCATTATGGTACTTACATGGCACTGACACTCCATAGGCAGTGAGCAGACAGTTATTTGCATCCTGCCTTTTGAAAGCAAGGTTGTTTTCCCAAGGGAGACCAATTTGTATTTCAGAAAATGCATTTCCAAGTCTTATTCTTTTGCTGTTGTTTCCAAGAATAGACAGTTCACTGCAGCATGTCAAATGGAAAAATTACAGGAGGCTGACGTGCTGTGCCGTTCAGATCAGGTCATGTCATAGCAACTCAGCTGTGGCAGCACTGCCAAAGGGAATGGCTCGCTAGCAAAGCCAAGACCTTGCCAAGCTGGAGAGAGTAGATCGAGTCCTCAGAAGAAAGGATAGAAGTATCCAATAGCTAGGCATACCTGGGGACAGGTGCCTGGCTAGTCCTCCTGATCAAAAGGGTTTCTTCCATGGTTTTTATTCCTCTCTTTAACAAGGAGGCTGAATACCCAGCCCTAGTCCTTAATACTTATTTAGGGAGCAAACTAGTGCAAGCTAGTAAGAGGCATGATGCAGGACCTGGAAAGTAACACCAGCCTCACCTTCCCAGTAAAATCTGAAAATAGCTGTTGTTCTCTCTGACAGTGGTTGGCATCATGAACAGAAGAGTTTGTAGCCCTGCCATATTCTTCTCCAACTGTGTAAATGCAACTACTCACAAAAAAAAACCCTAAAAAGATGTTAAATTTTGAGACATTTGAGATGTTTATTTCTTTTACTTGTTTTGAAGGACCCATTACATGCCCATGGTTGTTTATGGGCCCATCTGTGCAAAATCTGAGGAGCAAAAAGCAGCCACCAGCTTTCAAAGGTTTGGATGGTTTTAAAATACAGCTTTATTTTATAAGTAAATGAAATAACCTATAGACAGGCAGCTCAGGCACAAATACAGTTTTAAAGAAAAAGGGCTGATAGTGTAAGTAATCTACAGTGCAGCTGAGTACTGCACAGAACTGTGAGCCACGGGATGCCTTCTAAGAGAATCAAACCCAATTTCCACCTGCACAGCTGGTCCGTGTTGTAGGGATAGCAAGGCAGAGGGGAGTAAAACACACACGTGTCCCCTTGCCCTCCAAGGCATCAGACTCATTTTACACCAAGTGCATCAAGAAGCTCATAATTAAGCACCCAAGAAAAACTCCTGACTACCCTGCCTGTGCATGCAGGAGGTCAGCTGTACTTTGTTACCTTTGATGGGTGGCATGCATTACTATGTGTGTCAAAGGATTTAGGTGGCTCTGTAGCAAATGTTTGTGATAAAAGCTAGGGGAAAGTATTCCAGCAACATGAGAAAACAGAGCATTGCAATAAAGACCCACACCCACCTCTTCAAGATGGCATCTTGATGCTTTTGTTAATATTTTGGTCTTCTCTTCAGTAGTCTGTCTGTGTCTACCACCACCAAATCTTTTCTTGCCTAATCAGCAAGAGGTCTAACCAGTTGCAAGTAGCAATTAATCTTTTGTATTACTGAATGCTTTCTGGTGGAATACCATGCACACACTTTTTTTTTTTTTCTTTTAAGAAGGCAGTCACCAACTTACATGGTTGTGAAAGGAAATAAAGCAGCAAAATAAAAGTGAAACCCTGTATTGAGTTGTAGTCTTTCCTAATAATTTCTTTATTTTTCCTAATAAAAATGTGAATGTTTTTTGGTAAGATATAGAACCAACTGTCAAGTTAAGTCAGCACGTATTACTTATGCATTTGCAAAGATTATTCCACGATTCAGTGCAATCCTCACAGTCAGTCTTCAAACAGAGAGAAAATACAAGACAATGTATTGTCATTTTCTAGATGAAAAACACGTCAGCAGAGCTCTTGTTAGAACTACAATCACAAGAGAGGCAGTAGGCAAACCACAGCCTGTGCTGCCAAAGGGATTTACAGTTGGTTTCTATGCAAACGTTATTCAATTAGGCATTTTTTTTTCTGTGGGCATCCTGCAAGCAAGCACAGACAGGAGGGACAGGAGGCCAGGGGTGTTACAGCCATTACCTTTCCTTCCCTTCCGGTCACTCTTTCTTTCCCCCTTGTCACTGCATGCAGGTTGAATTTTCTTGTTATTGATTACATAGTAGGCAATACATCAAAGGCTTTTCATTGCTATCTGTGGGCTCAGTGACTACTGGAGCCGAAAAGGAAGGCAATTAAGTTTCATGGGGGTAGATGACAGAGGCTTTATCAGTGCCAGCGCACAGCCCCCTGCAGCTCAGCCCTTCTCGAAGCCTGCAACAGAAAAAGCCTGAAAGCACCCATGCAACATTGCACTGATGTCCCACCCTGCTTCATAAATCCTCCCCGTTTCAACTGCCTCCTCGCTTGTCCTAGCACTACAAAAAACACATGAACACTCAGTAGAAAATACTATTCAAATCTTCAAACACAGCAGTTTTTGTCTATTCTTCTTTTCCAAAACACAGGCTTTCCTTCTCTCAGAAAGAGATTTCGCTTCAGTCTCCAGGTTTGTTTATTTTATATGCATTTTTTCCTGAAGTTCCTCTTTCAGTCTCTGCTATAGTGCTTGAGCCCTGTGACAGCTTATTATTTCTGTTTGAGAGAATTCCCACTCACAGAGAGAAAGGCTATCATCTTGCTTCATAACCAGTTTTTAGAAAAGGCATAGAGCAAATTATTAATAGAGGTGAGCAAGAGGAAACAGAGCTTCTCTAATACCCTCCTGTCCAAACGCTAACATTTTAAATGAGGCTCAGGTGATTGGATATTCTTCAGTGACACTGAACATGGATGGGAGAAAAAAGTGCAACAATATAAAGTTTTTTTGAAAAATAAATAATATTATCTTTGTATTTCCTGTCTTAATTAAGCTAGGCATGAGCAGTGCTGTTACTAGCAGTATCCAACCAAATGGCGATGCCACTGGACCAGCAGCGCACACCAAATCAAGGCAAATGATGGCAGAGCCTTTACCTTGGGTTGCCCCAGGCAGGATGGCTCAGCATCCCACTAGTCAGACCCCTGTCCGGCTGCCTAGGGCCCTTGGAGGAGAGGCCAGCCTGCAGGGCAGGTGGAGTTAGCAGGCAGCCAGCTCTCGCCCATCAGGGCCACCCTGGCTCAGAGCAATGAGGAGGCAGCCTGCTCTCCAGACATGGCTTCATCCATTGCTTCATCGCACACCCCTCACCCATTTGTAAAATTTGTGGGTACAGATTTTACAGATGTCCAACTTCAGTGGAAGTAAGAAGGGTCTCCAAAGAGTAGCTAAGCACTTGCAGAAAAGCAAACAACCAGGAAGAAGTTTTATGGTACACGTCCTCTGCATCTTATCTTTTTTGAATTTCGTGTTCATGAGATCAGAGTTTTATCTGAGGAAAGCAGTTCATTTGAGTTTCTTAGTCAGCTCTGGTTCAGAGATGCATTAAATGAAAGTCAAGGGGAGAGGAGGGAAGGTGCCACTCTGTTATCGCTTCTGTGTCACCTATAAATCCTTATGGACTAGTTCAAATACGGACTAATTCCCACCCTGAAACAACATTCATTCTCTGATGCTGCAAGGTAAAGACACAACTCTTTCACAAAGAAATGCCATTATGGTTTAATTGCTTTTGAATTTAGGAAAGGATAAATTTTGTACCACCTTCAAATGCAGTAGCATACAGGAATTAAAGAGGCTTCGAGTGGGTCTTCAAAGGGTGCTGTCACGAAGCTGGTTCAGGTGAAAGCAATGCTGTTAGCAGGGAGTCCTAGCCAGGCTGCCTCTCAGTTGGTGTCTCTGCCACTGGTGCTGATGAAGCAGCTGAGGTCAGGAGGATCGTGGAGGGCTCATTTACACTAGAAATCTGCTTTGAATCAGGAAGAGCATTCAAACATAGTGTTACCTGGTGACTCCAAGAGTAAAGTAACTGAGTGGTCTTCTGTCTCCAGATCCCTTTGTCTGTCCCTTGCTGTCGCTGGAATTGGCCTGGCTGTTGATGGCAACTTATTTCAATGCTTCTGTTGCCTTCAGGCTTAGGTTTCAAGCCTGGCAAGTACATTACAGGTTCATCTTAGAGCCCAGGCAAGCCAGGGCTCTGATTTGGCAAGGACCCTTCAAGGCAATTGATTTGTCACTACCCATGTAATTCCCCATGAATCCCATCTGTATGCCCTAGCACCTACCAATGGTACCAGAAACCATTTTCCTTGCAAACAGGAAAACCCTTCCTTCCCATATCCATGCTGCACTTAGATACCCAAAAGCCACAGAAGTTTTAAATATAATTCTTTTAAATAGGTACAGATACCATCAGCAAGTGCTAACTTTCACAACAGTGCCTTACTTCAGCACTATTCAAAACCTCTCAGATACCACACGACCAAACTGAAAAAGCAAATTTACACTTCTGAGACTAGAGAGGGTCTACTGAGAAAACCACATTAAAATACAAAACAACACCTAAACCACAGTAAGTGTGTTCTCTCTTTCATCCCTCCTCGTATGATAGTGCTACCATGGATAAGGTATTAAAATTCTTTTTGAGTATTTGTTTAAACACTGCTCATAGTGTTTAGTGTATTAATTATGAAAGCTGTTGTGTCCTTATGTTCATGGTTTCACGTCCTGCACAATTAGGATATATCCATCAACACCATCATAAAACATACATTTGCGCTATAATCAAATCCAAACATAAACTGTAAAAATCCCCTCCAACAAAATATTATTATGTGCACAGTTTGGAAATTTTAAAAGAACACATCAGTCTTAAAACCTTTGCACTGAAAGCACAAAGAAGAAAAAAACATGCAGGGCCCTCCTGACTCTGACTTTCAGCTCCCACATATATGAAACATTAGTTTGGTTCATAAACTGATCAAGGTCTGTCTTAAAAAATAAACGCTCTTAAACGCCTCACTATTCATCTTGGAAATATGCTTCTGAACATGCTGCTCTGATTAGAAGGTGCTTCCTAGCTATTTCCCACTTTATCCTCTCTTGTTTTTGTGCTATTATTGCCTTTCATGTGAAAAAGTCCCTCTCCTCCAACCCTGGCCAGTTTCCTTCATCAGGGTTTGATCCAGCATCATTAAACCACCGATCAAGAATAGCAGAGAACAGTAGTTAAAGCTCCCATGTAGGCAATACGTTTCTGCAATATACACATTGCACAGGCTGTAGGAATAAATGGCTTCTGATATCTGGAACATCTGCTCCCTGAAAGCTATGCCAGGTCTGTAGCATCAGAGCTACAGCAGTGGACAGGATAGAGGGCAGGCCCTTCTCTGCTGTCCTTCACAGTGAGACTGAGGTGTCTCCTCCTGCAAGCCCAGCTGAACAGCCATCCAACCACTCCCTCTTCTACAAGTTAAATGGACACAGAAGAGCAAGCTGGTGAAAGCAGCGGGTCAGCGGTCTTGCTTAGTCCTTTTGCATTTCAATAACTAACCTTTTTCCATTTACATTATGTATTTTTTTGAAAACACAATTATTTTATATGACTTCAGACACCTCATGTAACAACAGATTAAAACAGATCTTATACACAAAAAAACCTTTTCAGACCCAATGAAACGGAATCCTTGAAGGTTCAGGGCAAAACCCCTGTTACTTCCCAAGGGCAATTGTTGCCCATTGAGAAAATTGGAGCAATGCTTTGTCATAAAGGGAGAAAAAGTTACTCTCCTCTCTGCCATGTTTCTTCCTTACCAACCAGTCTTCTTCCTCCTCATTACACACAGCTTACAGCAAAATGGAGGGGTATTTTATGGTACTGCATTACTGCAATATTCATACTTGGTAACATCTGCCATCCAGTTTTTGAAAGAACATCTAGTTTTTGAAAGAAGCAAATGATGAAACATGCAAAAGCCTCAAGGTTTGCTATAAATATATGCAACACTTCAAAAGTACCAAGACAAATGAAACCTTCTCTGAACTCCAGTGCACTGCACAATCATCTTTCCCAGTAACACCTAAAGGTCCTTCTGAAACACTGCCTGTAACAGCAACATCTACAGACCATTGAACTGCCAAAGACTCTGACTGACAAATGTGGAGCACTGGTTTTCCTTGGACTTTTGCTGTAGCATGCAAGAAGCAATGTAACAGCCAAAAAGAGCAGGAAAGAGAGGGGAAAGAATGTGAGACATTCTAGTTTCTTGCATTGTAAAATATAAATTTTCTGGCATGTATTAAATGATTCTATTCACCTAGCTTCTGCTCAGTCTATATTTATGGGCACAGTTGACAAGCAACTTGAAACTTAGAAAAAGTATTCAAGTATTCTAGCATAAAATGCCACCTTTCAAGATGCAAAGTATCATAAGTCACTGTTGATTTATCTCAAAGGTCAATATGGAAAATTGCAGAAACACATGTACTCTAGAAAGACATGCTGTCAGCTTCTCCAAAACTCAAAGCAACAATAGTTTTGTCCTATGTAAATCATATCTTCCCAATTTCTGCCAGGTTAGTTTTATCCCCTGTAGAAGCTCACACTAATTCAAGACGATAATTTGATTCACACCTTTTAATGGCTTTTTTCTTTTTGGGGTTAAAAGGGCTAGCATTTCTGCATTTCTGTTGGGAGGGGAAAGAAATGCAGAAACGAATTAAGAGCCTACCCTAAGAGATCTGTCACTTGCCTCTCCAGCATAAGCCATGTTACTGCTCTTATGGTCTTGTTGTGGGTGCAGTGGAGAAAGTGTTCCCATGTGATTTGGGAGTCGCAGAAGACAGATCCCCGTATCAGCACCCCTGTGCCCAGACAGTGGTGGGGAGAGGAGCTACCACAGCTCTGGATTTGCTCACCGCTATTGGGAAGAGGAGAACACTGTATATGCAGAACCAGGCAGCAGATGCAAACCAATGTATGACCCCCTTTCTATCAAATCGCCTTACCTGCTTTCTCAGAGAAGAAAAGTGAGTGTCATTATAGAGATTAAGTCTAGTCAAGGAGAAAGTAAAATGGGGAGGGCAGAAGAAAAAAGAAAGTTCGAAGGGTGAGGAAAAGCAAGGGAGGGGGAAATAACCACCCAAATTCGGGTGGGAAAAGGGGGAGGAAAACTGCACTGTAGTCGCTGTTACGCAGGTAAAACTGACCTTGCACTATGTTAGCTGATTGACACAGGTAAAACTTGCTGTCCAGCTACAGTGGCATGGGGCAAAGTTAGTCACTGCTGAACCGAACATCCCCACTGAAAGTCAAAGGTGTCCAGTGCCTGACACAGGGACCCAAAGACTCCAGCAGGAACTGTGGCATTAAATGGCTTTATTGCCACAGATTTCCAGGAAAGACTGTGAGACATTTTTAGGCAGGGAGACAGCAGACAACTTTTCAAGCCAATAGGTCTTTGACAAAGGTTTGAGTAACTGAGGAGAGAGACACAAGTCCTGCAGAGTGGTAGGTGAAATTCAAAAGCAAAAAAAAACAAACCAAAACACATTTGATCAGTTGAAGTTCATTTTTAGATGTGACACAAGAGGGCTCTCAGATGTTCTCCACCCCTGATAAATGGCAGTGATGCACTTAAAAGTGAATAGTAGACTTGCCCTTGTTATAGAAAATAACTTGCATCTTGCATGCTCTTTCTTACACTGTATTTACGTTAACTTCTCCCACCTCAGTGTTCTGCTTGGGAACCTCACCAGATTACTTGCTCCACCACTGCCCACGTTCTCATTGAGAAGGTTACATCTACATACATACAATGTCAAGGATAGTGGGACATTAGCTGCCAAACACCCAGGACTGAGGTAGGTTATTGGCAAGAGCAATGAAGTAGGCAGACAAGAAAAGAGCTGAAGTGACACATGCCAGATTCACTACTGCAGGGACACAGACACCATCTGGGTCAGAGTCCAGGTTTGTCTGACAGTTCATGTCATTGCACGGAGCAACTTAAGACTGAAGACTCTCATGTGAGGAAAAATGAACTGCAGTGGTGGCTAAGGAGTTTGATTTATGAGGCAAAAGATCTGTCACTCCTGAGCGCTCCTCAGAGGCCCAGCAGGGCTACCTCTGCAGCGCTCACCACTAAACCATCTCTAGACCATACAGCTTGGCTAGCTTTTGTAAATAAGCAAAGTGTGTCTCAAAACTTCAGATGTTATGCCAGATATTTTGCCAAAGTTTCTCCTTGAAAGGAAAAAACAATGACAAGAGCTAATGTCCTCTGCAAGATGAAGTTTAAAAAGAAAATACGTAGAAATTCCCAGCTGTTGGTGGCATGAGATTAAGAGGAAGGTTTTTTGTATAACTAATGTTACAGCACCTGTGAGTTACATGCTGAAAGCAACCATAAGTAATATGGAAAACAAAACACATTTCAGTCCTCAACAGAGTTTTAGAACAAACAAAAAAAATTTTCCTCCTTTTTTAGGTGTTCACATTAATAATACACATTTTTATAAGTTTAATTAAATAAATTAATTTTATATTTAATTCAAACTGTTGAAGTAGTTTCCAGCACAAACACAGCATCTTTTTAATTGAAATAGGAGTGGACTGTTTTTTTACTTTTCCTAATAGTTATCACTCTTTCTGTCCTTGGAGATTAAATTAACATGTTAAAATCTCTGGAATTACATCAGAAATTAACTTTTTTTAAGTTAAATTATTGCCAGACAGTAGCATTAAGTAGCAACTTCAGTATTGAAAGGGGAAGATAATTTATTTTCCAGCACCTGCTAAGAAACTGTAATGAAAAAAAAAAGCAAAAAAAAAGCCGAGGTTCCTAGATTTCTTTTCTTTTTAAAAGCATAGTACTTTATAGTTATTTAACAACCTGAAACTGCCTGAACTCAGCAAGTCACTTGAACTGTATTTCGTCTTAAAGAAGGAAAAACATAGCATTTGGTCATTTCAATACAAGACCCACTAATGTTGAGGTGTGTTTATACCACTCTGTGTGTGTGTATTGTAGAAGGGACCAATGACAAGACTTTATTTGTGGTCCATTGATATTTTTTCGAAGTCTTTATTATGGTTCTGGGTGGTTTGTGCTGTAAATTGTCTTATGAGACTTTCTCTGCTAACAATTTTCTGTTAATAGGCTGGTGAGATGCTGTACTGAGCATTCAGGTCAGAGCAGTGACAGCCACAACAGGGAGAAGTCATTCAGTACTGGATGATGTCATTTGTCACTATTTTCAGGTCAACATGCTGCTGGAAAGCTACGACCTGATTGCCATTACTGAAAAATGGTGTGATCAATCCCACGACCGGAGCGCTGCTATCGATGGCTACAGGCTGTTCAGAAGGGACAGGCAAGGAGGGAGGGGCAGAGGAGTTGCCCTCTACGTCAAGAAATGGATAGATTGTGAAGAGCTGTCTCTGAAGAATAGCCATGAGCGGTTTGAAAGCTTATGGGTAAGAATTAGAGACAAAGCCAACAAAGGGAACCTTGTGGCTGGAGTTTAATATAGGCTGCTCAATCAAGGGGAGCCTGTTGATGAAGCCTTCTTACTCCAGCTACAAGAGGCATTGTGCTCAGAGCTCTGGCTTCTTCACCCACACCCTGGCTGTGAGTTTTCATGGGAAGAAGAATCTCTTAACTGTGTTTTTTTCATAAAAAGTCTGCTGATTGAAATACGGCTACCACTCAGTGGATTGAGCCATTTGATGTGACATTTAAATGTAGAAATCTCTTACTGTGAAGTGATTTAATACTCCACTGAAACACTACTGTTACAACATTATTTTCATTATGTTCAGAGTAAGGAAATTTTAAAGAGTCACCTGTCCAACCAACCCATTCGCAGAAACTTAACAAGGCCTGCGGACACCTCCATTTGGGTAAAAATCCCGGCGCAGCTGCTGGCACTGGCGGCATTTCTCTGTGCTTCTCCCTTCTACTTCACATCTGTCTGGGAGCAGCCAGGAGCAGAGGCGAGGGGGACAGATGGGCACGGGGGGCTGCAGCACGCCCAGGGCAGATGCACCCGATCCCCTGCTCTCTGCCTCCCCTGGGGACACACTAAGCGGGGTGGCTCTTCTGTGAGCTGGTTGGAGAGAAATGTCTTGGTGGGGGATTAAACAGCTGTTTGGGAAAGAAAAAGAGATAGTGGAGCAGCAGAGGAAAAGCTGAGAAAACAGGAGGCCCCCAAAAAATCTCATGACTAGATACAACACAGGAAGAGTGGAGGAAGAAATCACTACCTGACTAGAGAAAAACCCGAAATAATATATAGGTAATGCAGTGGTTGCCAAAACAACAGACTAAAGCAATGCTTTCCTTGCTGCCTTTATGGCAGCGCTGGTCCAATGACTGTCCACTTATCCACAGCTGAGGATATTATATTTTATATGAGGAGTAATATGAGGATTATATTTTGCTCCTCTTTACTATTTCTGAAAAAAAAAATACTATATTCACCTAGAAGTAATAAGACCTACTTTTCAAAACCAGAATGCATTTTCAGGGACCTCATAAGGAAATCCAATATTGACAATTGCTTCACTGTACAGAATTGTGGAAAGTTGGGAAGGTTAGAGGACAGTGAAAGACAAATATTATACCCATGTCCCCACTAGCTTTTGTCTTCCATTTTTCCTGCGAGATCACTTGTGCTCTCTTCATCTCATACATGTCTGAATGCTCAGAAACTTGATAATAACCAAAGGATTAACAGAAAGCATTTAACTTTCTGCTACTTTTACAAGAGATGTAATAGGTATGTGCTGTCTATCTTTCATTTTCATTGCCTGCAGCAAAAACATTTTACACGTTTCAGCACAATGATTTCTTTCTTTTCTTGATGGTGCTCACCACCGGACTGTTTCTGATAAGGATAGTGTGATCTCTCTTCTACACCTGCAGAGACTTATTTGTCTAGTACATAGATACGCAGTGCATGGCCTGGACATAATATGCCAAAACAAACTAAGGATAAGCAGACTGAAATCAATACAATTAATGCATGACTGAATTTGGTTCCATTTTTTTCATTTAGTTACAAATATAAGAACAATTTATCTAAATTATTTTTTTAAGATTAACTAGACCAATGGCAACAACAAAGCTGCAGTAAGCAAATAATAAAAATTTCATATTTTCATGTGCACTCTATTTAAAAAAAAATTATTCCTTCATTTTATGTGGGAAAGCACTTCCACATATAAGCAGCAAAAATGGGCATAGGTGCAATGAACAGAACATTACAGTCACACGCAAAATAATAATATGAGAAAAGAGTATGTATTTGTTGAAGATTACAGGTATATTTGATACATAGTACCATGAATCATTATATATACACATACATTTCTCACTGGATGCAACATTTGGAAACACATACCAGTGCATGGGATGAATTTGTATCCAATCATGTTTTTCAGATTCCATGAACTGTTTGTAAATTGTCTCACAGCAAGGAGAAATTGTACTGCAGTTTATTATGAGATTTTTTTGTCCCCCTAACCTTCTTGGTATTTCCTCCTAAGAATCGCTGCCACAGCCTTTCACTTTTCTCTGGGATGTTAGGAGAAGGTGAATGGCGGAGGCAAAAATCCGTGGATGCAGAAAGGACAACTGACTTTTAACCAAGCTATTGAATTTTTGTATTGAGCAATAGATAAAACAAGGACATCTTGATGAACCTGGGCTTAAGCATCTTGCAACTATGTTCAGCTCTGGGCAAGATTCCATCACCAGTTTTAATCTCGAATTTCCTTTTCTGAAAAAAAAAATGTGGGAAAACAGGCTTACAGCAAAATAAGGCCCAAACAGAAGAATATTTTGGTTTTACAGGTATTTTAAGTGCACATCTTACAGTGACACATTCTTCAGTCTTCAGTTTTTGTTCTGGCTGATGTTACACTATCATCTTCATTATAATGCTAACAGGCACCAGCAGTACCACATATGAAAACACCTTTACAAAAACAAACCAAGCAGAGACCACTCAAAATGGGCACAGTCCTGGCAGCCCTGAGAGATGGACAGCTGGAGGACAGTGCTTTCCCCATCTCCCCCAAGTCCAACTGTGTAGATATGCACCTCATTTCAATGTTTTAATGAAGCTGCTCTAGTCTAGGCTAACCAAGGGAAACAGTGGACACGGAGAGCAGCCACCCAAGAGGGCTTTGGGACCAGCTTCTCTCTGTCCACTGAACATACAGGGAGCCTATGGAGAGGTCACTTATCCAACTTAGGAACCTCCACAGTCAGTTTTAAACCAGCAAACAGTAAGAGACCTGGTCCTTTATGAATTTTTCTGCTCATCATTACAAAAAACATCCATACAAAAGTCCACTTGTTCAAGGAATTCCTCTTGCTGATACATGAATCAGTATCACAAAGCTGAGCTTGAGGGGTTTTTAAGCACTGAAGAATAAAAATGTCAAACCACCAGAAAACGTCAGAGAGAAAACCCTGATTTCTCCTCCCACCTCTTCCCAGAGTGGTGGTTCTCTTTTAGGTGAGACTTAAAGATAATGTTGGAGAGGTTAATGCTCTGAAGAATTCATTTATGCATCTGTAAATGTATGCCTCTGAAATGATCTTGTTCTAAAGTAATTAGAAGGAAAATAGATACAAGGCATCTGCTAGAAAAGAAAGTATTAAGAAATAAAAAAAACAAATGGGAATGATATTGAGTTCAAAATGGCTTTCAGGAACAAGTGACATGATTTCTCGTAATGCTAGACACAGATCTCAAAAGTCATTAACAGAATGTTATATATCTGTAGAAAGGAACCTTTTTGATTGTTTGAGTGAGTGAAACTCTAGATGAACATGACCTGTCATGTCTTGTAGAAATGCTGGTATAGTCTGCTGTAACTCCTATAGGACTAACACTGTACTTTACATGTTAAAGTAAGCCTCATTAGTCTCATTTTATGGCTGTGAAGGTAAAGATTATGAGATTTTCTCAGGAAAACACAGCTGAAAATGATTTTGTCCTAAAGGGGTGTCAAGGACTTCCGTTTGTATCGCTACGCAGCAGTGCAGCATCCCTGCTCTTCAGGCTACTTCAGGCAGTGATGAATGTGATTTTCACCAGGGAGGAAGAAGGAACTGTAGTTTCTTCTCTTTTGGCACTCTTATGATGTGATACTTGTGGTACAGTATTTCTGTAAATGCAGACCCAATTAACCAGTCAGTACTTGAGTGATACAAATGAGAACGAAACAGAGGATGAAACATTTGGTCCCAGACAACAGGGAGAGCAGGAAAGGGTTATGTGCTCTCCCAGCCCTAGAGAATGAAGAAAGGAGCTTTTATAACCCTGACTTAACAAAGCAGTGAATATTTAAGTGTATGTGAATTTGTAAAGTAATTGCTACATACTTTGCAGAAAACAATTCTATGATTCTATGTCAAAATTCCTTAAAACATTTCCATTCTGTTATGTCTAAAATTACTATGAATACTGGAAAGTAAAAATAGTTCTTGTATTGACATCTGTGTCATTTAGAAAGCCTCTTTTATTGGCAACTCATCACTCTTGTACACAGTGCTAATGTACATGACATTGCCAATGATGCAAAAGAGAAAAAAAGAAAACAGAAGTACAGCATCAATTTAAATCTCCCTGTGTTGTAACCTGGAATAGGATCAAACCATCAGACAGCAACTGACGGCTGCAATGAGCTCTCCAGCCTGGAGTACATCAGCTAGAGCAATATGAAATTGGACCAAGCTCTTTAGCTGGAAAAAAAGAAACAAAAAAAGAACCAGTGTCTATGCAGATCCAATTTACAAACACTGGCCCAGGGTAAACCGTGCTGTAAAGCCTATAAATTCAAAGTTAACAGGAGATTAATTTAGTCTAAACTGAGTTATGAAAGAGCTGAAATACGTTAGAGTGCAGATGGAAAAATCCCATTGTTGTAAGCAATTCTAGTACAAGGGAGTGCTAAAAGGGAGCTAAGGACTGCTAGTTCCTCCAAGTGACAATGATCCTGTGGGTGGAAAGGAGATCCACGAGGTCAAATGGGAATCCACACTGAGGCATAAACTGCAGCATGAGCACTGGGGAGCAGGGGAACCTAATCACACACTGACCCCACAGACTGTTTCTGAGAGTACACTGACAGCAAGATTTAAAACCAAAACCAAGCAATATTGCTCGGTACCATGTAAAACACCTCATTACCAAGTAGGTCTTTTATATTTCCATTCTTAATACTGTAATCAACACGCCAGAACTGCACACAACGAATTCAAGCTTGTAGTTTCCTACATTCAAATGCAATTATATTCTTGTTTCAAGTAAATACTAAATTCATGCTTTATCACATATTTATTATGTGATACATCTTCCTTAGTCAAAGTATGCAAAAAAGTTAGGATTTACCAGTGCCAAAGCATAAGTAAGGACTTTTTTTGGGTTCACTGAGGTAACTTACTCTGTTACTCTGATAGTAAAACAGCTAATAGAAACTTCCTTTCAAAGTTTACTAAGCAGGAAAGTGCAACCGCCCCCAAATGTTTTCATGTCACATCATTGTGTTTAAAATGCTGATTTTCATATGCAGAACAATTTTAAAAGAGTTTTCTCGGTTTCTTTCTGTTCCTGATGATGCTGTGCTTTCATAAATGTTTATGAATCGTGATGATGTGGCCTGTGGCCGTTGCATGTTTTTCAGGCAGGGATTCAGCACTAATTTCTGGTGCTGTTGTTTAATTTGGTGCAGCAGTGGGTTTTGTTCACTGGCTTTGCAGGCAAACTGTGGAACTATTACATGGAGTTTCCAGCAGATTGTAAAAGCAGCTTGTCAAAGGGTATGTTGTGCATATGCCTGAGGTTTTGAAATCTCCTGAAGACCAAATTTCACATGTGTTATCCATGACTGCATGTTTGCTGTTCCGTGGTTACTGTTTGCTGACAGAACTGCACATCACAGATTGTAATTCTTTTAGATACATGAGAATTGGAATTTGATTTAGCTACTTAATTTAGATGACTTGGTAAATCATATAAATTAAAATACATTAAAGATTATTGTCCAAGTCACCTCCTTTAGAGGCAAAACCCAAATTCTCTATGACTAATCCAGTCTTTGAGCCATATACAGCTGGCAGACATTATCCTTACTTCAGAGGCAGAGTGACCAGGCAAAAGCAGGTTTATCTGACACCCAATGCAATTATCGTCTATTATTAGTCTTGGTATTAAGCAAAATACATATAAAAACCTACCCAATAAGTAGGGAAATCAAGGCAATACCTGATTTTGCCCTCTGTCTGCCATAGATTTCAGTTTCAGGATCTTGCTGCTACTCAGATTAATAGAGCCCCTTGTGATAAATATGGGAGTGATGACAATGCGGAATAAACACATATGTAAAATTCATTTCAAAAATACAGCAAGATGAAGTTATCCTACATATGTTCTAACTGTCAATTAAGTATTTACATATACAAGTGCATGCATGTAGACTGACATTTAGGTATACATTCTAGTCATAAAAGTTTAAATAAGAACACATAAGTCTACTGTATCTTAAGATTTTAGTACAAATGAGATAGTTGCTGTCTGAAATTGTACTGTACTCATTTTTAATTTAAAATATGAAATTTAATATATGCACTGGTGAGAAAAATTTGAGACTACAGTCAATAAAAAATGCAAATATTCTAAGGGCTATCATATATGTACACACACATATATGTAATTAACAATGAGAGTTTATTAGGGATATTTATTCCATTGAAGTTGACAAGAGTATATATTTAAGTGAATGAGCCATATATTTCCACTGCTCTCTCATCTCAATGTCAGCATTTTACTTTTCTGTCCTGTGTACATACACGCACAGATGCACACTGTACATTAGTAACAGTGCAAGCAGATGCTGTGACTTACTTGCACTTGTAAAAACGTAATAGATGATTGCATTTAGTTATTCGGAAATTACGTAGTCTGCACAGCCATCACAGAATTGCATGAGTTTTAAAATACACAAATCTAAACACTAATCCATCTATTTTAGATTTGCAGAAGGGCTGCAAAGAGCTTGGTGAATATCCCCTTGGTGCCCACATGATCATATGGCCGCACCCATGATCATATGGTGTCCCACACTGTGCTCCATAAATCCTTCCTTGCCTCCTCAAATAAAGATGCCTTCTCGTATAATAGTGCCTCTGCAATGCTACCTGTCAAACTCCATAAAGTCTCTGCCTTGTCCTCCTTCACATCCTTCCCGAAAACTGCTGAGATGACTCTACTACTCTGTGATCTGATAAGGCAGAGACAGCTGGCAAGCAAAGACTGCCCGTTTTCATGTAAAACACGTTTGTTTTGCTGGCATTTCAGTCTCCTGTAGTCCATCCAGACTTGCTGCACAGTTCTTGCCTAATGTTTTGTATAAACCTACACTAGTTTATACAAACATTTAGGGGATTAAATGTTTTTTTTCCTGAAAGTACTGCTTACAACGATCCCTAATGCTTTATCAAGTGTTCTAGAATTTACCAAATTATAAAAGCCACAATCTAAAATTTTATGAGTAGCTAAAGAAACCAAACGGCATATGCCTTGAGTTTGTGGCAAATAAGTGCTTTTAGAAGAACTGATATGCTTCTGCTTTGAATAATACTGCGGTGAAAAAAAAAAGTAAATATATTTAATATGACTTTAGTTCACCGACGTCAGTGGGAATACTGCCTGAAAAGGAGCCACAAAACTGATAGCAACATTGTTATTTTAATTTCTGGAAAATTACCAAGTTTTTCTTTTACCCGTCAGTACTGCAGCCTGTATTTTGCTACTGAGGGACAGCCTTTAATCTCCTCCTGCTTCCTCACTTTGAACTATAAATCACTACCCATTTACATTAGATAGACTCTCAGAAAAAAGCTAATAATGATAGTGGTCATGATTAAGAAAACATAATAAGCCCATGATGAAGACATTTAAAGGCTGGAAGGCTAACATTTGAGCATCTAACACAATCGTCCCTTCATTAGCTTTTTAAGTAGCAGAGAAAAGAATGCAAATGCTTGCAGGCATGTAAGTGTCTTTGCAATGAATATGTATTTTAGGATTTCAAACTGAACTTTCACAACATCTTTCAGCAAGTTTTGCCATTCTAAGTCATACTTGATGTTTTGCAAAATTAGTCATCACCTCATATGTCAATTTGTCATAGATACAGAGGATAAGAGACTCACTCATGTAAAGAAACAGACAAAGGCTCAGCAACTTTTTTCCTTTCTCACCGCTCCACCTCAGAAAAAAAAAAAACCACAAAGGTAATTTTCCTGTGAATGAAGATGTGTGTCATATAACAGCAATGGTCTTTTGCATTTGGGGACTGCAAAGATATTTGAATTTTATGCATGGAAAGAGTGGTAAGAATTTTGAAGATTTAGATCTTCACATCCCAATTTGTGTGGTACAGTAAGTCATAAATAGTATTTGTTAAGAATGATAGCTAAAAGCTGCATGAGATCGGTTCTAACTGTAGCCGATATAAATATATACATTTATTTTTAAACTGGGTTTTTTTTGTTATCATGATGTAACAATAGATCACAATGTTTCAAGAAGTTATTTAATATTTGATTGATTTGATTTTCACTTGGATAATGCAAAACCTGAAAGGATTTCTAACTCATCTCCTGAGCTTTCATACAAACTAGAAATTCCACTGTATGTTGTACACAGGTGTGATCTCAGTTTTGAAGTCAGGTTATTATATGAAAAAAAAATCTTTATTCAGATATTGTACTTAGACCTACACCTGTGGTATTATCTCTAAGTATTCAGATGATTATCCAGTGAGTGTTGAGATTATGCAGCAAAGACTATGGAAACCTGGAAATGATCAGCACTGACATGCTCCCCTTTTTTTTCCTTTAGGAAATAACGTCTAAAATCTTTCTGATGAGCAGCTACCCTGCATTGCAGTATGTTCCCTGAATGCATCTGTTTTTCTGGTACTCTAGAGCAGCTGGGACTAGCTAGCACTCTCCAGTGTGCTCCAAACCACAGTGTAACAAGGCAAGCAGAATGTTAATGCAAGTTAACTGCTTATACTACCTTGATGATAACTTCAAAATGCAGGTGGATGGGAAAGAATATAGTCATCTGCCTCGGATGTGTGATGTCATGCATAACAAAGGGTAGAAGATTGTTGGGCGATATTGTCACAGCTAACGGAAAGAATCAAGAGCTGAAGTCAACAAGCTCTCCAAGTTTGAGCCACAGGCCAATCTCCTGTGTGCTTCCTACGGAGCCTCTGCATACTTGACCGCAGACATCACTGTGAACAGTGCCAGACTTAGCACCTGCAAGATCATGTTACAGCACAAAAAGATGATGAAAGGACTGACCAATGGGAAGTTACAGAAAGGTGCGTGGACACCGTGTGGCAGAAGTGGGGCAACCAATCAGGTTTTGCATGGACAGTGCCTGGCTGCATGTACGGAAGAAAATATGTTATAAAAAGGGGCTTGTTTTTTGTAATAAACAGCTTATGCTTGATTCATATTGAATCGTGTGCTGAGTCCTTTTCTCCGCACAAGATGAACACTTGCTAAAGATACTAGCATCCCAAGCACAAACCCTAAAAGGTAGACAAAATAATTTATAGTTGTTCAGAAATACAAGTTGCTATTTGAATATCTGTTAAGTCTGAAAATGAAACATCCAGAAGTTGCTCTTGATGCTCTGTTCTTGAATTATGCACACAGAGAGATCTTCCCTCTGTAACATATGGAAGGAGAAAATACTATTTTCAGACATTTTCCCACTAACACACACTGACTATACTTGTAACGATATGCCTGTGTTTCCTATCATTCATTAAACCATTTTCAGCAACAGAACGGAAAATAATTTTTCAACAAATGAAATAATGCTTCTTTCTATTGATTAGATATGCTGACTGATTTAAAGTAGGAAAGCATAGAGTAAAACAGTCTGAAGGAGCTGTGATATTTCAAGATAAGAGACCCTTCTGCAGATATGTACCTCATGAACACAGTACTAGATTACCTTTAATATCCCGCAGGGCACACAGGCATCCTTTCTCTGTCCCTGATGCCAAATACATGCAAATTATTCCTCTCAGTCAGTAAGAAAACTGTCTCAGGAGCCATGTAAGATTTAAACCCAGAGAGTTGTGAATGTGTTGTAGTGAGCAGGCTCCACCTTTCCTGAAGAGCTAGGAGAGTGCTGAGGACCAGATAGCAGTGCCTGGGGAGTTTCCATGCTTTGTGCTGTGGGACAGAGCTGCCAAAAGCACAATTGTGCTGCACACTCCTCATTTGACTTCCTCTCGCCTTGTTCACAACTGGATTTGGACTTGGTTGGTAAGGTAGGTTGCTGAGATGCACTGAAAAGACCACACTTTCTCTGCTCCCATTTCTCCTCTTCCTGCTGTCCACTTTCAGAAGAAAACTGCATGGAGTGAAAGGACCTGAAGGGCATTTCTTCACCGGAGGTTCAAAAAAAACCCAGTGAATTTGAAACTTGTTAAAAAAGGCTCCAAGCAAGACACTTTGTCTCACAGGGAGAAAGAGAACTGAAGGTGGACCGTGGCTATTACATTGCTGACAAACACTGCTGAAGATCACCCGTTCTCTTGCATCACTTTTCTATTTAAATGATGCTATTCATTCATGTCCCAAATGCTCACTGCTCACTAGCAACCTCTTTACTTAGGCTCTGCTATTTTTGTGGGTGATTTTATTGTTGCATTTACTTATATTTTGTACTGTCAGAAAAAAGGTCTGACAGTCTCATGGACCAACATAGTTTTAATGTAATTAATGAGGACTAAAGCCCCTTATCTTTACAGCAAAAATTTCCTCTTTCTTACATGGCTTGCGATTCAGGCATATAAAACAATAAAGAAGACAAAGGCATATATATACACAGAACTGGTTCTATACAGGCTCCAATGCATTTCACTACAACAGCTTAAGAGGAGCCTATTTACGGTACTGCTAACAGGAACATCTTCCTTGATTAGCTGTCTTTGCTTAGCCCGCACCCGGGGCTAAATAGGAGTTTTTCTCTCACCCAGTGTCCCTTCCCCAAGGGAAGAAGGGAATTGGGAAAAGGAGGGAGACTCGTTAAAGTTAAATGGATTTAGCAAAATAAAGAAACCAATATCAGTGACAATCCAAAACACACAAAATTATACTTAGCTACAGAGTTGCAGCAAGTTGCTCCAGGAATAGCAATTGCTGAGAATACTAAGAAGGGAGGAGAAGAGAGGAGAGCAAAAAAAAACCCCCCACCTCCACAGCAAGCTTTACCTTTTGTACTGAACTTGATGTTAATGATATAGAATACACCTGTGGGCCAGCCTGGGTCAGCTGCCCTTTGATCGCCATGGCTGGCCACAAACTGAAACAAAATCTAACAGAAACTTGCTTCTATAAATTTTATCCCATGAAACCAGGACACTAGCAAATCGAAAGCTACCACCTTAAAATAGGATTCAGCTACTACCAAACTGGCTGAAATATAAACCCAGCATTTTCAAATCTGTGCCAGTGTTTCTGCAGCTGACATCTTCCTACTGCAGCATTAAAGCAGCATTAGATAAACGTTTTGTGTATTTCTGTTTTTAGTAATAGGGAATTCCACTCATGCACAGCAAAGCTCTTCTACCCATTGACAGAGATCATCTTCCACATTAGCAGGTCATGGTACTCAATATACAATAAAGAAATACTTTGACTTATAATTTTTATTTCAGCAGGTTTTCCTATTGCAAAGCTATCAACCAGCCACCAGGTCCTAGCTATTATTAATTGGTATCTCCACTGTTACACTATAATTGTAGCCCTCACTTCTTTTCAATTAGAAAATCCAACATAAAATACCTAACCTGACTTGGAAAATATAATCCTCCCCACCACATTAATTTTCATCGACTTCCATGAGGTCTTTTCAACGCCTCCACACTGGCAGGCTGAAGACAATTCTGCTTCAAAACTGAAAAAGGGCTTGTTTTTAAAGGTTGTTGAAGAAACACTGGACTATAATCATTTTCACACTATCCTCCCTTTTTGTTACCTACTTATCTTTTACTTCTTCTTGAAAGCCTTTTCCTATGCCTCAGGAGGGCAAAGTGACTCTGCTATAAATGAAAATCATGCCCTTTACATTTTGGCCCTAAGACATCATTAAACTCTCATACTTATTCATTAATAACCACCATTAGCTGTTTTGTCTATCATTATTTATGATACATGGCTCAGAGCAAGGTAATTGTCTATCTATGGAGAGGCTTAACACTGAAAAAAAATCACAATTATGTGGAATTTTAGGACAACAAAGATCTGTAAATATAGATTTTGCTTATTAGCCTATAAAGAATAAGGGCTTATTTTCCACATAGTGATATTCCTTCTCTTGCCTAAATAATTGTGCATCTTAGTTGTCTGTGTGCACCACACTGACTAAAGGACTGCACATGATCAACGTATTTTCCTATCTGTTTTCCATTGTGAATATCCTAAAGCACTCAGCAACACAAAATACAGGGGAAAGAGCATGGATTCCAAAAACATGCAGGTAAAATAAAGCTCAAATTACTGAGCTGGGGTTGTTTTCCCATCTTTGACATTTTCCAGAACAAGATATCTATAGCAACAAGTGTTAAATTCACAGTGTCAATTCAGATGTGCTCACAAAGTTCCTCCATCACCATGAAGGGACTGCCCTATTTAAAGGACAATGTGGAACAGGATTCCTACAGCTGCATACATTTGTTTTATGAAAGAATAAGTGTAACCCTGATGTTGATGCTTTAAAATGTGTCACATGTTAATAGTCTTAAATTCACTAAAACACAATGGGCCTTTTCAAGATTGATGTCATTGCAAGTTCAAAGCAAAAGATAATGCATCTGGACATACACTTTGGGAGTGTGTATTGAAATAACCATGCCAAATATATCATTTCCTCAGCAAAACAGGCTCCTCTCTCTCCACCTAAAATCATCTGAAAGATTTTGCTTTCAAACACAGGGAAGAGAACCTTTTTTTAATATTACTTGATAACACTATATGTGAGGAATGTGACATGAGCTTATGTTGAAGCCTTGTACTCCCTTGTTTCGGACAAGTACCAAATTTTGTTTTGGTGAGTTTGGACAGGATTTCAGTGACAAAGCAGCAACAGTCAGGAGCACTTCAGGACTCGTGAACACTGGTTAACCTTTGATATCAGGTTCATACATCCAAAGCCTACACAGAGATGACTGTCAGCCCGTTTGTCTCCTGTACAACATAGGACAAGGAGCCCTATCCACTAGTATTTGCCAGCTGTACTACAATTCACTAACTGAACCCCCCTCCATAATCAACCAAGCCCCAGTGTAAAGGTGGCTTTCTTTGTATACCCTCAGTGTTCCACAAAACCTCATTACATCTGCCTCAACAAGGAAGAGGAAAAAAAGTATCTTCAAGGTAAAAGAGCAGCTGGGCAATCAAAGAGGAAACATCTTGGCTTTCTGAGCAAGAACAAGTCTACCAACAATAGTAGTATATTTCATTCAGTGGCAATAGTTGTGTCTTATTGGGAGGTTACAGTATTAAAGATAAAGAAGATTTATTTATAACTAAAAACCTATGAATTATAATTCCAACCATAAGATGCCAAACTGTTTCCAGTGATTAATATGAATTAAATATAATATTTGAATTTTATTTTTACTTAAATGGTGACATTCACATTTCCACAAAATCTAATGAGTTTCATATTAAGCAAGCAAGCCATTACTGTTACATGTCATTGAAAGTCTGGAACGAAGTCTCTGCCAGAATTGGTTTTGTGATTACCCAGCTACCCTGCTACAGCTAGCTTAAACATAGGCAAAAAGAGGCAGTTGAGGCCAGCTAGAGTGCAGTTACAGCAACCTCCCTAGTGTCTCTCTACAGAAAAGTATGGCTGGAAAAGGTACGAATGTGATCCACCCCTCTGAAAGCCCTCATTGCTCCCACCACCAGTAACACAGGAAGAGCTCTGGAGCTTTCTCCTGGCCACTCATCTCCACCAGCACTCCAGGTTTGTAACTAGAGCCCACAGCCTTTGCCTGTCTTGTTCCAGCAGATGACTGGCCAAAAGAAGGAAAGCAGGGTCACTGCCGAGGGAAATGAACAAAAGCTGTACTCATGGGATGCTGCTGTACCAGGGAAGGAAAGGGCACCTATTGGTCCTGGAGCAAGACCGGAAGCTGGTGGAAGAGGTTTGCAGAAGGGGGTAGGAGAAGACCTGTAAAAGACACCACCTCCCTGCCTCCATCTGGCAGCATCCTCAAATTCCCTGTTCTGCTTCTGATCTTACACCATCTGCCCATTCCTCAGTGCTATCTTCTTCCTCCCTCAACCCATTTTGCCACCATGACAAAAATGCCTGTGAACTTATGATGACTCAAGGAAGCCATGTATTGGACAAATGCTGTCTGCCGCAGCAAGCTCCATTTTGTATTCATATTCTGTTTGAGTAATAACAAATTGTATTTTGTGATCATACATCGAAGTATTTATGCAGAAAAACAAGCAGTATCATTAAAGTAGTAATACAGTTTTCAGGATTCAAATGTAAAGCAGTAATTACCAATGAAGAGAGGTCTGACATAAAAAAAAAAGAAAAAAGCAGTTACAAGCATCACTCAGTAGGCCTTGCTAGTGCCACAAAAAAAAAAAAAAATTCTGTGCTTTGCAAACAAACAGAGCACAAGTATCAAATAATATAATCATATCGACAACTTCCTAGTTCAGGTGATGGAGAGTCCAACTAGAGGAGAGGCACTGCTGGACCTGTTTTTCATTAATGTGGAAGAACTTATTGGAGAGGTCAAGATTGGAGGTAGCCTGGACTGCAGTAATAATGCCCTGGTGGAATTCTCAGTCTTGAGGAGTACAGGAGAGGTAAAAAGTCAGGTCAGGACCCTAAACCTCAGAAGGGAAAATTTTTAGCTGTTTAGGGTGCTAGTGCATAGGATCCCTTGGGAAACTGCCCTCAGAGGCCAAGGAGCGAATGAGAGCTGGGAGATATTTAAAGGCATTTTTCTTAGGGCACAATAACTCTCAATCCCAATGTGCAAGAAGTCAAGCAGGGGAGGCAAGAGGCCAGCTTGGCTAAGTCAAGACCTCTTAGCCAAGCTAAAATACAAAAGCAAAATGCATAGGCAGTTGAGGCAGGGATACACATCCTGGGGAGATTACAGGTATACGGCCTGGGATTGCAGGGAGGGGATCAGGAAACCCAGGGCACAGCTGGAGCTGAACTTGGCTAGGGACATGAAAAATAACACTGGACCTGATGAGATGCATCCAAGGGTCCTGAGGGAACTAGCAGATGAAGTTACTAAGCCACTGTTCATCATATTTGAAAAGTCATGGCAGACTTTGACTTGAAGGGAAGTTCTTTTCACACTAGTTAATTGCTCTCATTATGGCTATTTAAGAAAAATCTGTTAGCCAAAACAGACAATTTATCCTTTCAAAACCTGACAGTATTTGAAAGGGAGAAACAAAACATTAAAATGGCTCTGTTGTTGGGTTTTTTAAAGCCAAAAAAAAGCATTTTAAGTTTGTAATGAAAATTTTTAAATTAATTCAGTTTACATCACACAGTTAAGTTAGATGCTTCCAATGTACTAGTGCATGTACAGACAACATGAACCTTCACCAGAAACAAGCTTATTTTTCACATTTGATTTCTTGTTCTTGTGGAATGCTTGGTTTTACCTAACAAGGGGAAAAAAGATTTTCTTCCTTGCAGCTACAAGTTCTTTTACCTGAAAATTCTCTTTGAGCAAAAAAGAAAATTAATTTTTATTATTCTAGAAAAACATTACACTTTGCAGAACCTTTTCAAGAACTGGCTTATTTTAACCAAACAATTCTGTATTTAAGGCAGGAACCACAGGATCTACACAGAATCTGTTATGAGTTCATTTACAAAAAAAATCAAATAATCATAACAAACATTTGGACATGATCCAAAGGTTTGGATTTTTTTTACTTTCTATTTTGTGTTAAACACTTCTACTGTTAATCTTTTGAGTATGACCTAGCATATGCTTTTTCAGACACCTCGTTAGAAAGACCTTTCATCTGCTAGTTCCTCAGATGAGGAGCCAGGAAAGAGCTATGAATAAGACCTCTACAATCAAGTTAAAAAAAAAAAAAGAGAACACAAACACTCTTCTTTTAGACAGATGTTTAGAAAGAGGAAGAAGTCAGAGCCGAGGCCAGCAACAGATAATGAATGAAGGAAAAAGCTTTTAGCTTAGCTCTTGACACTGCTAGGTAAGTCTGGAATCAAAAGCTTCTAGCAGGAGGATTTCCAAATCTTGCCACAGAAGTTAAAGTAATTCTCTTTATAAAACACCGTGCTTAAGAGATTAAATGAAGGCCAACATATTGTGCCATTCCAGAGAGAAACAAAGCACAGGCTGACTAAAATACCTGTAATATTTGTGGCAGGGGGAGCTACTGAAGAACCAAAGGCCCTAGCAAAGAACAAGTTTGATACTACTAAGTCTCCTGCAAGCAATACAAATGTCTTCATTTCCACTTTGTCTTAAATCTACATACATCCCATACACACCTTAGATGAGCTTTAAAGGTTGCATTACTATTTTGTTGCCTTGGGGAGCTGGTAGCCATGGATCATCTACTTTCCACAGCACTATTTTATGATAGAGATGCAGAAGATTATAGCATTTCTTGGATTAGTATGAATTCTGCTGGTGAGTATGCCTAGATGTATATGTTCCTTGTATGTTTCCCCAAATCTTACTGACGCCTACTTCAGTGAATATGAAGTTTTAATACTGGAAAATAAGCTTGCAAAGAACTACACATCTGCCACTTTTCACCAGTATCCTATCGTTTTGACTTCCTTGTACTTTAAATTTTGGAATTAAATAATTGAAAACCTCAGAAGACTCATGGCAACTGCCACCATTCTTTTTTCTGCTTCAGTCCTCAAGGTACACTGCAAAGTACATCACATAACTCAGTATGTCCCTCAAACATGAATACTACTACTATCTTCTACTGCTAATAAAAGAATATATTAATATATGTAAAGAAATTACATACTATGATGGCAGCCATAATCATAACTGACTAGCCAGAAAGCTACTATAGGATTATTAATTTTTAATCAATCACTTCTCCAAGAGCTTAATTCAGCTTAATTTCAAAGCTACTGGAAAAACCTGTAACTGTTTTAAGAGGATTTGATTAGACCCCTCATGTGTTATTCCCATGCATCAACATTTTAGGAATTGTGTGTCTATCCAACGGCCACAGAAAAGTATTTGTGCATCCATTAGTACACATATACACATCCAAATATTAACTTTCTGTCTTGTAATGACTAACTGCATGCCCCTTAAAGTTTCTGCATATACTGGAGTGCTATTTATAGAAATCCATTTTAGAGATCAGTCTTTTCTCCTTTAAAATATTAGCTGTAGCATAACCCACTGTAACAAGTGCAAATACCAGAGACATCACTGATTTTTAAATTTCTGAAATAACTTTACAACAATTATCCTAATTGCCAAGTATTTTTCAACTTACTGTGCAAAGTTTCTCCTACATTTTCAGACTTAAGATGCCAAGAGCCAAAAATATTTTTACATCTGCATTAGAAAACAACTCCAGCCCTGATATCTAAAAAAATAAATATATCTTAAAAAGAGAGAGAACATGCATGCATGCAGGAGAGAGTGCAGGAGACCTTGTTAGTAGAATGGAATTTAAACACAAATTGAAGGAACCAGCTGCCGAGCTCTTATAGATACAACTTCTTAGAAACTTAGAACTCCAGATGTTGAAGATCCATAGTTCAGACACTTATTCAGGACACAGGCTTAAAAATGGTGCTAGCATTTACAAAAAAACAAAACAAAACAAAAACACACCACAAAAACACAAACCAGCATCAATTTAATAGCACTTCTAACCTTTGGAAGAAAGTTTATTATGGAATAAACTGGTAAGAAATATTGTTCATTATGCAATTTGTTTCCACTGAAATCAAAGTCTACCACTGCTGGCACCACACAACATCTTCACATTTGATGCAAATATGAGAGATCAATTACAAAGTCACTCAGTGGTATTAACTTTGACAAAACCAAATAGTTCAGTTATATTACATGAAACAAATTTAACTTTAATAAGCTGCAACTGCACTGCAGCTGCAAGAACTTGAACAAAGTGCCACATTAATTATCTTTTTGGAAAAATTAATCTTAATACAGGCTTCAGACATTACACTTACCAGCAACATCCTCCTAAGAAAAAAGGCTGCACATTCTTCCAAATTACAGTTTGAAAATTTAAGCTATTATTGTAAACCTAAAGAGTTTAGAAAGTCTTGCACCCTCTTTCTAAACTAATATACATAATATAGACAGTATTTTACATATAATATTTTATCTGTAATTGTTTTAACATTTTAATTAAACAGGCAAAATTTACATTTTTATTTTGGTGACAAAGACTTAATTTCAGACCCTAGTTTGAAGTTCCTGTAGCACTGTGAACTGAAGATGCAGAATCATCATCAGGTAGAAAGTAAACAGTGGCGGCAGCTGCTTCAGGAAGCACAGGTGCAAGCACATGACGACAAATTGGGCATGTTCCCGACTACAAAAAAAAGGGGAAAAAAACAGGTCATTTGTGCAGTTTGCATTCAATTATATTGAAAAGCTAAAGGTTATTATTTACAAAGTATTTAATGTCTTCACAACAGCACTGTCTCAAAGTTAAATTTGACTGTATGGCTGCCTGGAGCTAAGAGACAGCTAACAAACTCAGAACAAAGGTTTGTTTTGCTTTTACACCAGTTACACAGCAGATACACCAGACTCTCCACAAGGTCGTCTTCAAATAATTGATTTTACAGTTGGGAACTTTTTTTGAGGGAAGGATTAAATATAAACTAGGTACAGTCCAAATCTAACAGGAAGTATTTTGTCCTAGTTTTCAGCAAGAGCAGTTCACTAGAACAGCAGAAAAAGTCAAGACTTATAATACAAGCAACATCAACCTAGTAATCAACACTATAAATGCAAAAAAAATTATAAACCCACCAACAACCCATGCTAGAGGTGTTCTGATCTCCCTAGTCTGAACCAATTAATCTTCCTCTTGTACCTCTTGAGGAAATGATGAGTTACACCATAGGCTCACTGAGGACTAGCAAGTCCAGGATCACACTGTGCGTAAAGCAGAGTGCAAGTGCAAGGAAAAAAAAAACCAAACAAAATAATTCATTAATTACAGTTCTTTTAGTCTAGTCTCATGTGGTAGGTTAACCCTGTCTGGACACCAGGTGCCCACCAAAGCTGCTCTGTCACTCCCCTCCTCGGCTGGACAGGGGAGAGAAAATACAACAAATGGCTCGTGGGTTGAGGTAAGGGCAGGGAGAGATCACTCACCGATTACTGTCACAGGGAAAACAGACTTGACTTGGGGAAATTAGTTTAATCTATTACCAATCAAATCAGAGTAGGATAATGAGAAATAAAAACCAAGTCTTAAAAACACTTTCACCCATCCTTCCCTTCTTCCTGAGCTCAACTTCACTCCCGAATTCTCTACCTCCTTGCCCCAAGAGGCGCAGGGGGACAGGGAATGGGGGTTGTGGTCAGTTCATCACACGTTCTCTCTGCCGCTTCTTCCTCCTCAGGGGGAGGACTCCTCACACTCTTCCCCTGCTCCAGAGTGGGATCCCTTCCACGGGAGACAGTCCTCCATGAACTTCTGCAACGTGAGTCCTTCCCACAGGCTGCAGCTCTTCACAAACTGCTCCAGCAGGTCCCTTCCATGGGGTGCAGTCCTTCAGGAAAGGACTGCTCCAGCATGGGTCCCCCACAGGGTCCCAAGTCCTGCCGGCAAACCTGCTCCAGCATGGGCTCCTCTTTCTCCACGGGGCCATAGGTCCTGCCAGGAGCCTTCCCACAGGGTCACAGCCTCCTTCAGGCATCCACCTGCTCCGGCTTGGGGTCCTCCACAGGTTGCAGGTGGAATCTGCTCCACTGTTAACCTCCATGGGCTGCAGGGGAACAGCCTGCCTCACCATGGGCTTCACCACGGGCTGCAGGGGAATCTCTGCTTCGATGCCTGGAGCACCTCCTCCCCCTCCTTCTCTGACCTTGGTGTCTGCAGAGTTGTTTCTCTCATATTCTCACTCCTCTCTCTGGCTACGGTTGCTGTTGCGTGTGGTTTTTTTCCCCCCCTTAAATGTGTTATCCCAGAGGCGCCACCACCATCACTGATGGGCTTGGCCTTGGCCAGCAGTGGATTCATCTTCGAGTCTGCTGGCATTGGCTCTGTTGGACATGGGGGAAGCTTCTAGTAGCTTCTCACAGAAGCCACCCCTGTAGCCCGCCCACTACCAAACCTTGCCACACAAACCCAATACACCTCAATATGATGTAAGCCTTTTTAAGACATTTGGAAGGAAACTGATTACAGATTATGAAAAAGAAATTTAATACAATATAGATTTACCAAAGGTAATCTTTTTAAATTAATTTACAGGCATTTCAGTACTTCTCCTGCCAACCTTAGCTGTCACCATAAATGAGCCTGACATTCTGGCAAGCAGATCTGATCCTTTGCTCTTAGAGAAAACCAAGCCATCTTTACTTCAAGGCATGAATACAGTAAAGAAAGCTTTTCTTGTACCAAACCAAGTTACAACTCATCCATCTCTTTCATTCTTAGTAAAGCAGACCATGCTTTTCCTCACAAAAATACCTCCTCTTTCAAGAAATTGCCCTTCAGGTGAGTACAGATATAAATTAATTTCCTCACTTGCACTAGCATCTGGTTCCATAATGCATAAAATGAACAGCCCATTATTTCTTGGTATTTCATCCCACATTTTCAAAAAGTTACAAACTGTTCTTCCAAATACTCAAGAAAACCCACAAAACCCCCACCAATCCTGTAGTACTTACTTTCTGTAACCAAAGAGTTACACAAGATTTGTGAAACACATGATGACAGGGTAGCTCTGTTATGATTTCATCTTTCATGTATTCACTGCAACAGATAGTACAACACTGCTCTTGACCTACACCCATGAAGAAAAAACATTATTATTATCATCTTGTTATACATCTAAGATGAGCTGAAATTAAAATACATATATTATCTACAGTATCACTAACGATTACAAAATACAATCACACTTATTCCAGTAAAGATTGAGTTTTTCCAAACCAACCAGAGTTATATTCAGCCTGATTCAAGATTCAAAAGCTTTTAGAACAGCACTGCCAGCTGCACAGTATGCTTAAATACTGCATCTATGGTATTACAGAAAGCTAAATTTGTTCTTATAAACTTTATGGAAATTAATTCTTAATTATTTTTCCATACCATCATGGTCATCTCTGACGATAATGCGTGGCAAACAATCTATCGTTTCTTTAGTAGCTGGTGGATGAGCCTGTTCAACATCAAATCCGAGAGACTCCAAATGTGCCAGAGCAGTCTGAAAACGGTGAGAAAAGACCAAGTTTTCTTACTAACAAATGTAACATCCTATATAAAAACAGATAAGCAAGAAAAGGAATCCAATTCTAATACTATTATTTTCTTAAATAGAAGTTATGTCTGTCAGACTAACCATTACATAATTTTTATTTTCGAAATGAATGAGATGAAACCGAAGGTCATAACAGTAAGAGCTTGTTTTTCAGGCCTTCTTAAAGTATCAGGACAGAGTCACAACTTGTTCTCTAATGAACATTTGTTCATTTTATGAAGTTTCAGAAAAGGCAGCAAGTCAAAAATGCAATAAAGCTTGCTAATACAAAACTGTCATTACATTTCACTTTCTGAAAATAAAAGCCTCATTCATGTGTTTCCTACTGAAAATATTGAATTACGCAGGTGCAAACAAAAATATTAAGTACCTTGGCTACACCATCAATGAAAGCTTTCAGAAAAAAAACCAAACAGGATCCACATAGATATTTCTCATCTGTATAATGACTTAAGACAGACATAGTGCTCTGAAGTCATCTTGCTTGAAACTGAAGTTTTTCACCACACAATCTTTAAGACTCAAATGCTACAGCAGGCAGATTTGATGTTTACAACATACATTCAACGCTGTAAGACACTGAAAGGATGTCCAGTAGAAAAAAATGCAACACAGAATTCAGACTGGTTATATTTGCCTAGAAATGTACTAGATATACCTGTTTGAACACTAGAACAAACTGAAACTGAAGAGCCAAGAATATAGAAGCACTGAGTTCATATCCTGAATGAACTAGTCACTCCTCTCAAGTACAACTGCTTATTGCTCTAATCAGCATGAAAAATACTATTCTAATGGCCACAAAACTCCCTTTGTTAAGAAGTTTAAGATAACCCAACATTTTTGTCATGTTGGGGATACGCTTAACTAAAAACCCAAAAATATACTAGAGAAACACTGGATTATACACCAACATCTTCAGTAGTCTTTCCTCTTAAACTTTTGAGAAAGTCACTAGGGCTGCAGCCTGAAAACATGCCCGCACTTTTATCGCAGTGGCAAGATAGCTCAGGCAACCATCCCTACCACAGATCTAAACTAGCAGGTTTACACCTACAGTGAAATGTTTGTGGCAACAGAGAGATCAGCATGAGCTAATAGACAAATATTTAGAGCCTCTACAGCCACATGTATTCTCATCTAGAAATCTGCTAATTTAAAGGAAATCCTGGGACAGTTAGCCCTAGTGCAGTATGCAAGTCCACCTGCAAAATAGGTACTCTCCTCCATGCGGCTTAAAAGCATTCAATTCTGGTACAGCAGACAATACTGCCTTACTAACATTAAGGTGATTTTAATATTTGCAGTGATATTTTGCTACAGCTGCAATGGTCTGAGAATAATTTATAGGTAAAATACTATGCTTAATTAGGTTAACTACTACAGCTGGAAAAATTAGGTAAGATTCCAGGCAGATGGAAGGATGCAATATTACCTATGTGTCAAACCTCTGTGTCTATATCCAGTATTAGTACTCTCAAATAGAAAACAACTTATAACAGCATTGTATTGTTTGGTTTTGAAAGCGTTGTAAAAGAAACATCACAGACAGAAACCCTCACAATGACTCTGATGCTTAAAACCACATCTTCAAAACCAAAGCAGAGCAAAGACGCATCCGTTTTACAACTTGTATACAAGATACTTTTATAACTTCAAAGATACACAAGTAATAAGAGGAAGGAGATAAAGGTGACTGCCTACTGCTCCATGTACCATAAACCAAATGCTGGACACTGCTAAAAACCGGAGTGCTATAGCCTACAGGGGTTCAAGCTCCTCACATCTGTGAATTGGCACAGGAAATAGTCATAAATTAAGTCACTGACACCACAGAGACACCCAACCTGTTCTATACTGCTACTGAAGTAAAACAAACACTTCCAGCTACGTAATTTCTTTAAAACAAATGGAAGTGAAAAAAAATAGATCACACACAGAGGTTAGTACATTTTAGGATCCCAGAGTCTTATAGAACATAGTTTTTTAAAAAAAATGTATTTAATATATTCACTACTTCTCCCCTCCAAATGTCACAATTAATAGGGGACAGCTCTCTCCCCCTCATTTAAGATACACTTGAATTTTGGATGCATTATCATGTCACATACCTTTCAAGTGTAGCTACAGTAAATTAGTTTGCTGGATAGAGAAATTTTTGGAGAATTTTCTGAGCTATAATAGACTCCCGTAATAAAGTATGTTGGTATAGGTGAAAGAGATCTGGTTAATAAATCTACTATGTTAGATAAGAGAATTTTGGAAAACTTAAGGAGGTGGATTAAGTAAATCAGTAACAGGCTGAATAAAGTCACAGTCATTAGACAGATGATGTTATAATTAAACTCAATCCAATCTGTTCATCAAATCAGAATAATAATTGAAAATAGCCAAAGCTCAGACTTCTCCATTACAAAACCTCTGGTGCAAAAATAATTATCAGGAAGAAGATGGGTTACTTTTTAAACTTGAAGCAAAAGCAGAGGTATGTTGCACCCACAAGGCAGAATCAGATTAAGCAAGATTTAAGTAATAGCTGTTTGCCCTAAAGCCAGATCTAAATAATACTAAAATAGCATAACTGGCAACAAGTAGCCTGTTAAAAAGCCAAGTATAAATACACAGATAATATGTAACTGCAAAGTGGCAAATCAGCTTGGGGTACAGTGTTTCAAGAGTTTTTTACTCTTGGGAAAAAAAAAGGCTGGGACAATTCATAGGCACAGATCCAGGTATGAACTTTGCTTTGTTATGTAGGGAATTTGGCAACATTCTTTACAATAATTTAAATAGCATGTATTTATACTGGTAGAAATCAATATCTTTTTTCCTTTAAGAGAAAATAAATATATATTCTAAAAGGAGTAGCACTGATCAGTGACTTCTTGCATTACATAAAAGAACTGCCAACATTTATTTTCAAGCTTGCAGACCTGAAAGTGCTAAAACAGGAAAGTAATTTTTTTCCCTGATTCTCCCAATTTTCAGATTATGCTGAAAAAGGATTCAATAATAAAAATCTATGTCACAACATCACTGCTATAATACCACCAATAATATTTCAGTACCTCCATAGCTTGTTGTAAGTGTCCCTCCAGCGCCATAAATGTGAGAAACTGAGAATCGGTATAAGGAATGGCTTGAGCAAGTCCTAGACCATCACCAAACTCATCAAGTAGTCTGAAAAACATGAGTTAGGAAACAAGGTCTTCATTTCAAAGTAAATAACTTAAGTAAATAATAATAATCACTCACCAATCACCATCACAGGCAAAACAGTCTCAACTTAAGGTGGAACCTTAATTTAACTGAAAGGTTGAACCAGATGCTCTTTTGAGGTCCCTTCCAATCTGGGCTGTTCTATGATTCTACAAATTTTTTGTCAAAACATGGATTTGGATGGTGAGAAACAAAGACAAAAACCCCTTAGCCCTCCCTCTCCTCCCAGGTTCAACTTCACAGAAACACAGAAACACAGAAACACAGAAACACAGAAACACAGAAACACAGAAACACAGAAACACAGAAACACAGAAACACAGAAACACAGAAACACAGAAACACAGAAACACAGAAACACAGAAACACAGAAACACAGAAACACAGAAACACAGAAACACAGAAACACAGAAACACAGAAACACAGAAACACAGAAACACAGAAACACAGAAACACAGAAACACAGAAACACAGAAACACAGAAACACAGAATGTTAGGGATTGGAAGGGACCTCGAAAGATCATCTAGTCCAATCCCCCTGCCGGAGCAGGATTGCCTAGACCATATCACACAGGAACGCGTCCAGGAGGGTTTTGAATGTCTCCAGAGAAGGAGACTCCACAACCTCTCTGGGCAGCCTGTTCCAGTGTTCAGTCACCCTCACCGTAAAGAAGTTTTTCCTCATATTTATGTGGAACCTCCTGTGTTCCAGCTTGCACCCATTGCCCCTTGTCCTGTCAAGGGATATCACTGAGAAGAGCCTGGCTCCATCCTCATGACACTTGCCCTTTACATATTTATAAACATTCATGAGGTCACCCCTCAGTCTCCTCTTCTCTAAGCTAAAGAGACCCAGCTCCCTCAGCCTCTCCTCATAAGGGAGATGTTCCACTCCCTTAATCATCTTCGTGGCTGTGCGCTGGACTCTCTCTAGCAGTTCCCTGGCCTTCTTGAACTGAGGGGCCCAGAACTGGACACAATATTCCAGATGCGGCCTCAGCAGGGCAGAGTAGAGGGGGAGGAGAACCTCTCTTGACCTGCTAACCACACCCCTTCTAATACACCCCAGGATGCCATTGGCCTTCTTGGCCACAAGGGCACACTACTGTCTTATGGTCATCCTGCTGTCCACTAGGACCCCCAGCTCCCTTTCCCCTACGCTGGTCTCGAACAGGTCTGCCCCCAACTTGTACTGGTACATGGGATTGTTCTTGCCCAGATGCAGGACTCTACACTTGCCCTTGTTATATTTCATTAAATTTCTCCCCACCCAACTCTCCAGCCTGTCCAGGTCTCTCTGAATGGCTGCGCAGCCTTCCGGTGTGTCAGCCACTCCTCCCAGTTTTGTGTCATCAGCGAACTTGCTGACAGCGCACTCTATTCCCTCATCCAAGTCATTAAAGAATATATTGAATAGTGCTGGTCCCAATACCGACCCTTGAGGGACTCCGCTAGACACAGACCTCCAACTGGACTCTGTCCCATTGACCACCACTCTCTGGCTTCTTTCCTTCAGCCAGTTCACAATCCACCTCACTACCCGATCATCCAGACCACACTTCCTCAGTTTAGCTGCAAGGTTGCTGTGGGAGACCGTGTCAAACGCTTTACTGAAATCAAGATAGACCACATCCACAGCTTTACCATCATCTATCCACCGGGTTATGTCCTCATAAAAGGCTATCAAGTTGGTTAAGCATGACTTCCCCTTGGTGAAGCCATGCTGAGTGCCCCTAATGATCCCCCTATCCTTGATGTGCCTAGAGACAGCACCAACGACAAGTTGTTCCATCACCTTTCCAAGGATGGAGGTGAGGCTGACCGGTCTATAGTTACCCGGGTCCTCCTTCTTGCCCTTTTTGAAGACTGGAGTGACATTCGCTTTCCTCCAGTCCTCAGGCACCTCTCCCGTTGCCCACGACTTAGCAAAGATGATGGAGAGTGGCCTAGCAATGACTTCCGCCAGCTCCCTCAGCACCCGCGGGTGCATCCCATCAGGGCCCATGGATTTATGGACGTCCAGATTGCTTAATTGGTCCCTGACCCAGCCCTCATCTACCAAGACAGATTCCTCCTCTACCCTGACTTCTTCTGGGGCCTCAGGGGTCCGGGGCTCCTCAGGACAGCCTCCAACAGTACAGACAGAGGCAAAGAAGGCATTCAGTAACTCTGCCTTCTTTTTATCCTCTGTCTCCAGGGCCCCCACCTCATTCATCAGTGGGCCTACATTGCCTCTAGTGTTGGCTTTACCTGCAATGTATTTGAAGAAGCCCTTTGTGTTGTCTTTGACCTCTCTTGCAAGGTTTAATTCCAAGGAGGCCTTAGCTTTCCTAGTTGCCTCCCTACATCCTCTGACAACAGACTTATATTCCTCCCAAGTGGCCAGCCCCTCCTTCCATGATCTGTACACCCTCTTCTTCCACTTGAGTTTGCCCAGCAGTTCCCTGTTTAACCATGCAGGTCTCCTGGTACCCTTCCTTGACTTCCTACCTGTTGGGATGCTCTGATCTTGAGCTCGGAAGAAGCAGTCCTTGAATGCTAACCAACTATCTTGAGCCCCCTTACCTTCTAGTACCCTGTCCCATGGGATTTCCCCTAGCAATTGCTTGAAAACGCCAAAGTTGGCCCTCCTGAAGTCCAGGGTTGTGATTCTGCTAGCTATTCTGGTCCTGCCACATGAGATCCTGAACTCTACCATCTCATGGTCACTACAACCAAGGCTGCCCTCAACCTTCACCTCTTCAACCAGACCCTCCTTGTTAATGAGGATAAGATCCAGTAGCGCTCCTCTCCTAGTTGGCTCATCCACCATTTGCATCAGAAAGTTATCATTAATGCACTGGAGGAACCTCCTGGACTGAGGATGGCTGGCTGAGTAGGCCTCCCAGGAAATATCAGGGTAGTTGAAATCCCCCAAGACAACCAGGCCCTGTAACTGAGAGACTGCTCTCAGCTGCCTGTAGAAGGCCTCATCACCCTCCTCATCCTGATCCGGTGGCCTGTAATAGACACCCACAACAGTATCACCCCTGCCAGCCTGCCCCTTAATTCGCACCCACAAACTCTCAACTCGCTCCTGATCCGCCCCTGGACAGAACTCAATACAATCTAGCTGCTCACTCACATAAAGAGCAACTCCACCACCTCTCCTTAGTGGCCTGTCTTTCCTGAACAAGACATAGCCATCCATGACCACATTCCAGTCATGTGAGGCGTCCCACCAAGTCTCTGTAATTGCCACTAGATCATAGCCCCCGACCGAACACGGATTTCTAACTCCTCTTGTTTATTCCCCATGCTGCGCGCATTGGTGTACAGGCATTTCAGGGAGCGAGCTGAACTTCACTCCTTCATTCCTGACTCCTCTACGTCCCGCTACCCCAGGCAGTGTAGAGGGAACAAGGAATGGGGGTTGTGGTCAGATGATTGGAGTTCCTCTCTGTCACCTCCTTCCTCCTCACACTGTTCCCCTGCTCCATGGGCTGCAGCCCTTCAGGATAAACCTGTTCCTGCACAGGTCTTTCCCACAAGCTGCAGTCCTTCACTAACTGCTCCAGCATGGGCTCTCCACAGGCAGTTCCTTCAGCAAATACCTACCTGCTCCACTGTGGTCTTCTCCAGGGGCTACAGGGAATCTCTCCTCCGGCACCTGGAGCACTTCCTCCCCCTTATTCTCTGACCTTGGTGTCTACAGGGTTATTTCTATCACGTCATCCTCACTCCTTGCTGTCACACTCTGCTCTGCAGCATTGTTTACTCTTTCTTAAATACACTTTCCCAGAGGAACCACCCTGCAGTGGGTCCATTGGAGCCAGCTGGAGCCAGCTGTCCCCCACACAGGGCAGCCCTGCAGCCCTCCCTGCCAGCATCTGCTCCCAGTACAGAGGTACACTCAAAACAAGAGACTTCAGAAGAACATGAAATTCTGAAGGCAGCTTTTACTGTTGATTGCTCCAGAGTAAAAGGGCGTACAGCTCAGCTAATAAATTTCATATGTATGCTATTAAGCTCATTTTATAACTAGCATTCAGATTTTGATTACATTGTGTGTCACAGTTCATAGCTTGGCAGCTGCTTCAAGTCCTGTTTTCAACATTCAGAGATCAAATCTTAAAATGAATGGGCACAAGCAAAATCACGTACAGATCTGCATATGCTCAACAAACAAAACTTAACAGACTATTAGAGAAGCATCTTCCTGCCTATTTTGAGTCATCAGGAAGCTTACCAAGGCTAACCTCCAACACTTTAAAAAACAGTTTTTGTCCATATCCTACAATTCCTTTGCTAGCTTGCTGCCTGGCACTGTAAGAACATGTGCCTTACTTCTCGCTTGGAGTCTCATGCGTTAAGTCCCTGTTATGCTTTTTCAGAATACAACTTTAGAAGGAGAAGACACCAGTGGTTTTGGTATGTGTACACTGTAGTTCATAATATTTTTAATAAGCAGAAACGAGCAAGCATTAAGTCTCTCACTGTAAAGCGTTCTGTCTAGCTCACTCTTACTTTAAAACAAACACACTATACTATTCTAGGATTTAGGCTGTGCCAGTGGCTTCAATCATATTCTTCCTGGTATTCGCAGAATTTTTATAATAAATACATTGCAATATGCTTCAGTAATCTAACGACACAAAACTGAGTGAAGCATTCAAAATTATGACAAAATTAGGTAAGCGCATGGAATTTCAAAGAAATAAAACAGGCTTATAACATCTAATTTATACCAGTTGCAAAAAAGGAAAAGACCAATTGAATGTTGATTACATGTATATTGCTTTACTTTTGTTATACTTCCACAATACTTACCATCTTGAAAATTAATTGAAAAAGTACACCCATCTCTTGAATTAATGTACCAGAATCTTCTCAGATCAGAGCCTGATTTAGCAATTCTACATGCTTCTTCGTTAGAAGAAACATAGCACTTGAAGTACCTTAAAACTCAGATTATCAGCCTTTGAAGCAAGTGCATACTGGTAACTGTGAGCATTTTTGACATCTTACATAAAAAGCAAAACAGTAATTATAAAACCTCTGAAATTAATGCAGAAAACTATCAAAGGCATACCTCCACTCCACATCCAGGTCTTCACTCACACTGGAGTCATCCTCAAGGTTGTTATTTCCATCCAACAGGAAGAATCCAGGATGCACAAAATCACTAACTGGATCACTTTCTTCATCACTGCTACTTTCTACTTCTTCCCGGTACTGCAACCACGGAATCTCTCCTTCCTCCAATGATGTCTGTCTCCTTCAAATAAATAAATGAAAAGCTAAAACTAGAAATCGAGAATTTACAAACACATGCAAGCAACAAAAGCTACACATATTACAACCGCTGCAGCTGCATGTTTTCCAGACTGCAGAGTCCCAGTATTTGCTGTAAAAAACCAAGACACTCACAGTGATATTGATACCAGATGGTTTAACAATGGTTTAGCAAGAGTAGGCCTCAGAGTAGGCTCTAAAAGGCCTGCTCTGTGTTACCTTTACACAGAATCATCTTTCCTGTCAGTAATTTTCCTTTCAACTAGAATAACAGAGAATAACAGTACGTTCTGAAGCAAACTACATGTTTTGTAGATAGAGTCTGCTTATGGGACTGATAACAGTGTTATAGTTGTCAATGATTCTTGCTTACGCTTAGTCTTAGAGAATCCAAGGTCTCTGTTAAGTTCTTTGCTAATTATACAGAGGGCCAAAGACAAAATAAGACTGTGAAGAACACCTTTGTGATGTCTAAATTAACCTGATTCACAAACTCTGGTGCCAGAGGAGAGATAAGTCCAGTAAGAACCAGAACGATATCTTCTCTTTGAGGCCACCTGCACTTGTAAACAAGAAGGCCTTGACCATGCTCACGCAGAAGCACAATTAAGGGGGATTGCGACCACCAGAGACCCCCAGAGACCACCCCAGACCCCTTCCCCAATTTAGTACGCACGTGCAAAGACAATTACATAATGTATTAGCGTATGCATAAGTTTCTTGGAATAGGTGGGCTTTTCTTGGAATTACATGAATATTCATTTTTCTGTAATGTACATAAGGAGCAAGCTTTTGTTCCTAGGTGTGCATGCTAGGAGGAGAGATCCCCCATACACCCAGCGCTGCAATAAACCAATGTCGGCTTTCTAAACTATCATTTGGTTTAGAGAGTTTTCTTGGTTACTATTTTCCGGTAACAATATCAGCTCCAGACTAAGAATCTAGTAACACCCATGATTCTGTGGTAAAATTATTTGTCTAATGCTCAAGGCTGGCAGTACAGTAAGTAGCTTGCTTTGCATTTTCCTTAGTACAAGCAGTATCCCTGCCAGGGCTAGTAAATTTGGTACTAAATATTTTTTTATTCATCTACAAGTTCCTAAAGCCACCAAAAAGAAAGGCTCTCGACACCCTGGAACAGCCTTCATGGGGAAACTTGGCCTGAATGCAAAGAGATATTATTTGCAAGATAAACTATTTGCATAAGAAGAAAGACTCCTCTCATTCCTGGATTATCTAGAGCAGCACAAGTCACCTGGACGTTTAGAGCCACAGGGCTGCGAGTCCCATTTCCTTATCAAAGGGCAAATAAACAGAAATCATGTCAGAAATGAGTACATTTGCAGGCTGTTCACATCAAAGAAAGCTAAAGAGTACACAGTTCCATTGTTGTTGTTCCAAGACAGATGAGTTTTCACATGTTTTCATAAAGCCATGCTAATTCTCTAAACCTCAAGAGACACAGATACTAAAAAAGCAGTAACAGAGATTTGGACTACTTGGTAATAGGTACCATCTACCTAAGAGTGGAAGAAGCTGAAAGAATGCTTAGGCATGGCTTGTTGTTTTATAAAGACCCAAACCAAGAATATAAGGTCAATATTAGATGCTTAAAAAAAGAAAAAACTTTCCTTGGCTATTTATAGCTACAAATTCTGCCTTGCAACAAAGGTAGATACATTCTATAACAGGAAGTACTGAATGACTGGAAAAATAATTACGTTCTCAGCAAGTGAACAGTTCAAGTTTATTTTAATCACTGATAAGGCTAAAGAAATAAAAAGCAGCAGTGGAATATGAGATGCAATAAAGTAAAGAGATAAACAACTGCTTTGCAAGGAGTAGTAAGCAGTATCACAAGATATGTATGTAACATATGTCTTCACAATTAACTTGCCTAATCTGGCTTTTTAAAGTCAGTATATCCACCCCATTATCATTACTGACACTACATGTCAATGCTCTCTCATTATTTCTGTATCTTTCATAAAACAGAATTGTTTGCATGACATGCCACTTTTCCCCCGACTTGAAATACATACAACTACTCACATTATTTTGAAGTAGGCAAATTATTATTGCTAGTATAGTAACTACTTTTAGAATTGATGTTATTCTGTGTAGCGTCATATGGATAACATGTTACTGTTGACGTCAGAATTTACAGGAAGTTAGCTAATAAAACCATACCCTCCTTGGAAACAGAAGTCTGTGTTCTCCTCTTCTACACCACTGCTGCTGCTCTGCACTTCAGGCTCACGTTCCTCCTTGCCTGGGACAGTCTCCCAGCTCTCATCACTTGAGGACTGGCCTTTCTCTGCAGCAGTAAAATAGGTAGTCACAGCTGTAGACCATTCTCCATCACTGCATTCAGAGCTGCAATTTAAACAAGGCAATGGGGTGTGAATTTAAACACTGCTTTAGGGGAAGGAAAACAAACACAAACATTCTGTGATTTCCTACTTTTCTATGAACATTGCTCTCAATATAGACTGTTTTTTTCTAAAAGAAGTTAATTTTGTACTATTTATAGATGTTATAAGGCAAGTATACATAAAGAGCTGATTAAAAAAATCAGTTCCTAAGAAAGAATTCTGCACATCCCACTTTGCAAAAAGATTTTGTTCTTCCCCCTCCACATTTGCAGAGTACATAAAACAACTCGGGAATCTAAGCCCAGACCCACTATAGACATCCTTCCCCTAGCACACAAAGAAAAAACAGCAGCAGCAATGCTTGCTTAAGAAACAATAAGCAATGTCAGCCTTACCTCCCAGCGAAACAAAATTTAAAGGTCTCATAACCTCTAAGCCATATAAAATGGTCCCTTTTTTTTAATCATACGACAATAAAATGGATGACTTACTGCAAATTATATAATTCATTAGCCCAAGCAGATGAATGGCATGGAGTTTTTCAAAGAGAATTTGCTCAGTCACCACATAGAAAAGGGCAGTAAATAACAAGCTGTGGGCAGCTTAAACAAAATAGTGACATCAGTAGAGTCTCAAGAAGGATGAACTTACCTACTGCTACCTTTGGTAATGCCACTTAGAAGGTTCACTCAATACTAACAGTGACAGTTGACACCTACCAAAGTATAGTCAACTAGCTATGTCACTTCAAAGTTAAAGAAAACTAATAAATATGTGAACAGCAAACATGCTTAATAGAGCACATCTTACACAGCAATCCACAACACCTGCAGCTCAGTTTTCAATCTCCTAAACCCAGTATGTCTGTGTGTATCAATGTTAGCTCCCCACCTACAAACTCACTTTAAAGAAACCCTCCTTCTATATAATATTACAAGCACATGCCAATAAAACTTGTTATTTAATAAACTACAAGTACTTTTGAAAAACTGTACATTATACACTGCAAGTCTTACATGAATAAAGAAGGTCAAGACACAAATTATATGGAAGCATTTTCATTTGAAGCAGGAATATATTTTTCTATCACAATTTTGAGGACTAGGCAAAGTGATAGAAATGGGAATATTCATTAACTCTGGGCTATTTAAAGGACTACTTTACAATAGAAGTCATATCTGTTAAGAAATTCTGATAGGCAAATGCATTTTATATTACACCAATTAAAGCTGAATACTAACGTTTTAGAACCTTTTGGGTTTTTTTGTGTTTTTTTGGTTTTGTTTTAAAAAGGTTAACTGAGCATACTGTAAGACTAGCCCAAATATTCAAGTCTCTTATTTTAGTTTTCTCTATATTACAACCCAGGAATTATTTCCAACACAGTTTATAATAATATTCCCATGTTAGTCAAATTTGTTCTCTTTAAAGTTTATACACAAACACTAATTCAAAACAGAAAAGAGGACATGCCTAAAGTCATTAATAATGAACAAAGGAAAAACATTGAATATATATATTTCAAAACTTAGGATTTAACTGTGCCCAATTCTGCAGAGAAGCAGAACATCACTTAAGAGTTAGAGAGTTACAGACTTGTCACTTGCCAAAAGCATAACACACTAACTTAGCATCTGTACATAGATTTTCTGAGAATAGTCTCTCCCCTGGCTGAACTGGCCTGTACTTGCCATACAATCCAAAACTAAATGGAGGGAGCTAAAGGATATGGTCCTTATCCCACCAACCCTGCCCTCCAGGGACCTGCCATGACCCTTCCAGCTTAGACCATATGTGGTTCTAACAAACATGTAAGACACGCTCTTTCTCACACAGCTTCTACATGCCAACACTGTAACAGCTGGGCACTTCCTTGAAGCAAAACTGTGAGGTGAAGGCCCATGCTGCAGCAATCAGCAAGGTGAATTTCTCACTGGGTTGGAAAGAAGTGAAAGTTGAGTTGCAGGATGTAGTTTGACACATATGTCAATACCACTTTTTATGCAGCTATATATGTATACCTAAACATGTAATATGGATTAACCCTTTAAACATAAAACTTTACCTTTTGAGAGTGGAAAAACATATTACTCCTTTGTACAGAGTAATCATTCACAATTTACATCATAAGGATAAGTCTTTTGAGGGTTTAGAACAGAAATTGTGGTTTTTTTTTAATTTAAAGAACACATATGCCTCCTGTTTAGTGGTTCAGTTATTGCCATCATGACATAGTCACTTTCAGATATGTAATCTGTATTTCTTTTTGTCATGCTACAACTAACCTTCAATTTGCATCATGGAAGCCAATACTATAATTGTAAAATACAGTCCATTTCCTCCATTGCATTTTAATCTTCTAGTAGTAGTATTTCAGAAGCAGAAAAGATTATGCAGTAACAAAATTTTTCAAGAAGTAAACCTTACAAGGAAGAAAGAATTCATTTGCAAATCCACCTGTATCTTTTATAAGAAAAAAGAAAATTAAGACTACTAACCCATTTTACAATGCCTTAAGGATTTTGTCCTCTCATAACTGGGACTCCGTGATATTTTAAGGACAAGAGTTTATGCAGATTAATTTTCTCTCCACAAAAGCAGTGGAAACACCATCTACTAAGCAGGTTAGCTTATGAAGCCTAATGGCAAGCACATGTACAAAAAAGCCACATCAACATCCAGAAGACATGTCTTATAAAGAATGCAGTGGGAAAAGAATCAACATGATGAAAGCAAACTAAAGGAAAACAGGAAAAAAAAAATCAAACAAAAGCCATGACAAACACTACTGCATTTACCATAAATGAACAGAAAGTTATGATTTCTTTTACCTTCAAATAGCTCAGGTACCTAACAGTGTTTCACAGTGAAAAGTCCTTCACCAGCATTGTATGAGTAAAAGTTAATCAATATAAGGTTTAGCCAAATTAGTCTGTCTTCTGGGTAGACAGCCCAAAAGAGGAGGAGCCTGAATACTGTTCCTGGTGTCCAGGATGAATCCATTTGTAGATTTGAAACTGTATTCATTAATAGTTACTTTGGAAACACCTACTAGTCTAAAGAACTTTCATTTAAAAAAGGGATTATAAGCAATCCTATCAAGCTATTCTTCAGATAGAACAAGGAAGAATAATTTCTTTCAAAGGGCTGGAGACAGGAACATACACAGGCTGTCATACGGAGTACTGAGAATCGATGGCAAAAAGAACAGATTCTGAAAATAACAAGTCTTGAACATAATGTTCAAAGACCCATAATTTGCCAAAAACTATGCTGAACAAGGTTCTTCCTCTCTACCCTCCATCTGCTCAGTAAAAATAAAATAAAAAATAAACAAGCAGTCTTCCTTAGTGGTAAGGTGCTTTTACCCCAAATATAAGGAAAGGCTTTTTACAGTACCAGAAGAATGTACATTACCATTTCTTTAGATGGACTTGAGGAAGGGTGAAGGAGAACTGAAAGGAAAAGTTGGCATCTTGTTATCTGATCATATTCTGAAATTGCTTGAGTTTTTATGTCCCAATTGCTAACAAATTATTCAGATTTGCACATAATTTACATAAAAGATTCAATACTAATGGATATATAAAAATGAAATTTTACCTGTCTTCATCTTTGTGGGACGTTGAGAAGTGTCTGCTGCAGTGCTCAAACTCATCCCAAAAAGTGCTATCATCTTGTACATTTTTTTGTTCTTGAGCTGCTGCGTTTTTCCTTAGGTCTATTTCTGTGTTCTTTCGATGACCTTTGTACTTTGAGTCAAAGAAGATACTAGAACTCATCTCTTCTTTGCCATTTCGTAAGGCACGCTCAGCATGGCCTTGCTGGACTTCAGCAATTTCACTTTTCCTCCAGGAACCACTTCCCTCTTCATCACCTTTAGGGAGAAGCCTCTCTCTCTCCAACTGGTTTGCAGTATTTTGTTTTCTTATTTTAGGTCTCACTACTAGCTCAGGTGAATTTCTTTGGTCAGTCGTTCCATCATTGACATTCAATTCATTAGCAGTTGCTATAGGGGTTCTGATTCCAACATCCACTATATTTCTCATCTGCTGTGTTTCACAATTGGCAACACTCACGTTACTTTTTGATATAGCTTGATCTTCAGCAGAAGTTCTAAATGTCCTGTTGTTTGGATGTGTCAAGCCTGAATCTATGTTAAAATATCTCACTAAAGGCATTGGTCCTGCTTCTTCACAACATTCTCTAGAAACACGGTGGTTGAGAGCAGACAATCGGGTCTGCAAGTCAGTAAAAGACTCTACGCCTTTTTCTAACTCAGAAAACATGTTATCTAGTGTTTCCTGAAATACACCTGCTTCTTCTCCTGCCAAAGAAAATTTGTTTTGAGTATCATCTTCCTCTCCATCACTGCTATCTGGCTCATAAGAGTCAATGTTTACAAAAGCAATTCCATTCTGACCGTTCAAATCATTACAACCCCCAGATACATAATCTGCAATGTCCTCAGAATTTTCATAAGGTTTCACGGAGTTCCCTGAGATTTTGTTGCTTTCCCGACCATGACAGAATACAGAAAACGGCGATGTGCTTGCTTCAAAAGTTCGGCTCCATACACTTTGGCAAATGGGTTCTCCAGTTCCAGTATTTTCTAACAAAGGTTCCTCCAGTAAGTCAGAAGAAACTTGAACCAACGGACTGGAATCTTCACAGAAAATTGTAAAAAAGAATGCATTGGAATAATAAAAAACAATAGAAATATTCTCATCTACAACAACTGCTCATGAAAAAAAAAGTATAGCTCAATAGGACAGCAGTGCAATCTGATAAAGTGTTTACCAGAGATGCAGTCATTCTTCACCAATATATTTAAGTTCTTATTTATATAAACTAAGCATACAGAAATACACTTAAATGATACAATTTGAGCTTAGTCTGTGACAGCAAAAAAACAAGTATTAAAGGAACATGTTCATAAGCAGCATTTTTACATTGTTTATATAAAAGGGAATTTTAAGATTTAAACAGGAAATCTGGAAAAACACACTATAAGATTAAAAAAGCTGCAACATTCCTTTCCATAATTTAAAAATTGGATTAGCCATTAACGGGCTAAATTGTGACTCCTGCCACACTTAGATACAGCCATTTATTGCTACTATAAATTACATCCTAATAGCACTATAGTATATGAAGCTGTGAGTGCAACTCCTCTGTAGAAAATAATAGCAGGGATGAATGTGGAATTACAGTTAGTAGTTACCATCATCACAAATTCAGTTTGGTTACATTACACTTGAACACTTCTTGCATCAAGGGACAATAAATATCAAACCCAGCAGCAAAAGTTAAAGAAGGTAAAAGCATGTATACTGCTGCTATTACAAAATTAATGTTTAGTTCAAGTCATTTGTAAACTACTAACCAAGGCAATAGTCCAAATTATTTTTGAACATACAATGGCTTGCATAACTTGATGAGAGTAATTGAAATTTTTAAGTCAATATTAAGAGATCTGGAAACTTAACTACAAGACAAGAGGAAAAAAAAAAAAAAAAGACATGCATGGTTAATTGAAAGGACTCCCTAGCATGTTATCTTAAAAACAGGTAAAGGCAGGAAAACATGTAAAATCAGTGTTACGGGGTTAAAAAAAGAAAACAAAAAAAGAAAAAAAAGAGTATAATCTAAATAGCTAGTCCATGCCTAGGTCAGTGAATTCATGGCACTGGACTCTTTGAGAGGTGTGCCCCTCAGCATTAGGCGTCTGGCTTGCAGGAAGCAATACTGCAATATTACACTTTATCTAATTGAAATCTTGAAGCTCCTTCACAAAATTGCTAACAGCTGAGGCTGGCAGGAAGGCCCCTCTGGATGTCATCCAGTCCATCCCTCTTGCTCAAGCAGAGTCACCTATAGTAGGTTACCAAGGACCAAGTCCAGTCAGATTTTAATATTTCCAAGAATATCTCCTTCAACCCATCTTCCACAGTTGCTTAGATGTATATAAGATGTCAAGCCAACTGTCAAGGAAATATGCAACATATTTTAGGTAGTACCCACTTACAAAAAAATAAGTATCAACTGGGGAAAAATGTAACCTAGTTGAAGTAAGGGAAATAAATCAATCCAAAACACTTCCCAGAAATAAATTTGAAAAGCTGTAACACAAAAAAACCCCAAAAGACCAAATGTAAAAGGAAAGGCATTTTCTTATTAAACTTAATATAGAAAATGAGTCACTCTTAGAATTTATATACAAATCAACTGTATTAAGAACAAGGAGATAATACGCTCTAAACGGCGTATTTCTTATGACCCCTAAAATAATAGCATGCTCATTTCTGAGTAACTGAAACAAGGAAGGTAGTAGCACTATAGAGAGACCAGTAGGGAGATCTCCACAAGCATCAACACTGCCTTACAGGAAACAAACCTTTAACTAGATGAAAGTGTAGAAAATGTATGAAGCACAGACAACTGCCAAAACGTTCAAGTTACAAAAAAATAAAACCACCCCAAGGTAACCTACATCACGTAACAGTCTCCAACAACAATGGTATATGACAAATTTAAATTAACACCATGCTATTATTAAAAAAAAGAAAATTAGAAGGAGAAAGCAGTTACAAAATAGTCTATAAAGGAACAAGAAAAAAATGCTACTTTGGAAGATCTGAGGCTATATCAAACTCTTTTTTAGCAGAAAACCTCATACACTCAAGGAGATGGGACTATGTTTCTAATCCATCAAGCCATGTTGTATTTCTCTATGAAATTCTTATTCAGATGCTAAAGTCACCAAAGACATTTTGGGAATTACTAATGTTCAATATTGATTAAACAAGAAAGGAAAGTGGCCTGACTGGTATAGACAAACAAAAAGAAAACCTTTAACGATGTTTTATAGGCTTAAACTATTTTCCACTGTAACTACACTAAGGCAGATAAAGACAGAACAACCTGGTCCGTGATACATTAAATATTTCACAGCCTTCCAAATAGAAGGTTAGAATAGGTATTCTCTTCCAAATGAGATTTGCAAATTGATTTGAAGACAAAATAATTTGAATTATGCAATGTTATGGCTATCTAGTTGGTCAGAATGCATTAACTCATTCAGGAATGCACTTTAGGCAAAATTAAACAGCCTAAGATAGACTACTTTATATTTTTATTATTATATAGACTACTTTAATTTGCCTTCATGCTAAGTTTCATTCCATAAAGCTGTATGAAATGTACTTTACACGTGTTATTTAAGTGGCTACTCTCTTCCCTTCACATTTCTTTATGTGCCTTCCCCCTCCACCCCCACGCATCCCAGTTTGCAATTAAATGGCACATACAAAACTATATGCACATACATGAAGAATTCTCATTCTGAACATCTTCCAATTCTAATCGTTCACGGTCTTCATGGTGCTGATGTTCACCTCTGTCTCGGCTATTCAAAGATGGTCTAAAACCAACATAAGCATGTCTTCTTCCATATCTTCTACCTGTAATAGTTTGATATCCTCCTGCTGGTTCAGGCCAGGCAGGTTTGCCAGCTTCTTGACCCATTGCTACATGAGATTACGCAGGAAAGAAAAAGACAGTGAGATTGCATTAGACAACAATACGTCTTTGTAATTTCCCTCTTCCCTAACACTTTGATGTAATTATTTTAGCAAGGAATTTCCTATTTCTCTGAAGTCTTGAGCTTCACTAACAATACAATTATTAAGAGCCTGAAGTGCTCTCGACACGTGTCACAAAAGTACATAAAAGCATTTTCATCTACACTAAATAATATAGACAAACACCTATCTTGCCCCCACTGTATCATGTTTGTAGTAAATAACAGAGATTTTATAAAAAAAAAATTTTAAAAAATCAAGTCCAGATGTTGCATGACTTTTTTTTTGAATGGGATACTCTTCTGCACGTAGCTCTGACACAACACATGCCACCTTACAAAAAACATTTGCAAGCACTATAATACAAAAGCCTTCAGGTAATGCAGCACAATTCAGCCAGCCCTAGGTAGCTTATCTCTGTGACAGGAAAAGTACAATTAATCAGATCACACCTTCTAAAACAGAAGTCCCAAGTATCAGAGAGAAGGCTTTATTCTTTCCACTATGTAGTATGTTCAAGCATGGCCACACAAGGCAATTGCCCACATATGGCTTCTATTATTACAGCAGTATTCCATATCAATGGATCTTAATGATTTTATCAAGGAAACATGGGATAAGTAGTACAAGGAATCTTGAAAACAGTGGGGGAAAGCTGCCGATATTGTAATGAAGAGAGATTTTAATACAGCAGTACTATCAGCCATTAATAATCAACACAAGTGTTCATGTCCAAAAGCTGTTGCTTGTACAAATGCAATTAGAAGTTCAGTATTTCAGATGTTCAGTGGCTTTTTCATGACGCTCTACATCACTTTTAATCTTTACTAGATATGGAATTAACATAGTAGCTTTTCTGTTCTTGAAACTCACCAAACTGAAAAAGAGACACTAAAGTCCAGGAAGATAAAGTTTGCAATCATTTAGTTTTCTGAACTACAGAAAAGTAAGAAAGCTTTTTTCTTTCCTGGCTGTTAAACTGATCTCTTCACTACCCTTCAAAAGAGAATACCTATATGCAAAGACACCTTTTATTAGCAGTTATTTTATGCAGCTTTGTATAGCCATTAGTAAGGCTGGCAGTTCCAGTATGTGGACTGCCTAAAGGATACAACTGCACACATTTACGAACTGTGAAAGAGTCTGTCCTGGTTTCATTGGGATTTGGTTTCAGTTTGTGGCCAGCCATGGTGATCAAGGTCCTTAGCAGCTAAATGCAGGGCAGCTGACACAGGCTGGCCCACAGGTGTATTCTATATCATTAACATCAAGTTCACTATAAAAGGGAGGGCTGGCTGGGAAGAGGTGGGGGTCTTCTTGCTCTCTTTGCCTCTCCTCCCTTCTTCCTCATTGCCAATGATCGTGATTCCTGGAGCAACTTGCCAATACTCTGTAGATAAGTATAGCTTTGTCTCTTGTGTTGTCATTTATATTGATTTCTTTATTTCATTAAATCTGTTCAACTTCAGCCTACAGGTCTCCCTCCTTTTCCCAGTTCACTTCCTCATTTGGAGGAGGGAGATTGGGTGAGGGAAAAACTGTTTATTGTTTATCCTTGGCTGCAGGCTAAACCAGGACAGAGTCCAAGTAGGTTTTGGTTTTTTTTCTTTGTTTTTTAATCTAGTATCTCTGTTGAAGCTGTCATTGTCCTTGGACTGACATATATAAAACTAACTCTGTTGCTGCCTGCCTAACATAAATCATGAAAAATAAAATGCAAAGAAAAAAAAAATATTTTTCTTGGGACTGCACTCTCAGAAATCAGATGATCCCTTAAAAGCTTTAATAAAGAAGCAAATAGAAAAAAGCTACCAATTGTAAACTACAGCTTCTCGTAGAAGCTAGTCTTAAGAGGTTCAGACACATAACATTCTACAAGAATTTGGTCTACAATTGCCAGCATAGCAATTCTGAAAACATTCCCTATTAATATGAACTTCAGTCAAATTTCTGTGGAAAAAATCCAAATACTTTCCGCATGATCTTTCCCACAGCAAAAAAAAAGAAAAAAAAGGACAAACATGAGTATTATAATGACAGTGGAAGATTCAAGGCTACACAAGAAATGCAAATTCCAGGAAAAGAAAAATAATCACTTTCTCTTTCAGCCTGACATGGAAAAACATTACTGTTGGAGTAAACCAAACAAAATTATACTCACAATAGAACACCTGCCACAAGTGTCTAAAATATTACTGTTTCATTCCCAGTGAATTGACAGCAACAATGAAGATACCTGAAGTGCTTAAAATTAAAAGGCAAATATTTACAATTTGATTCCTTAAAACTGCAACATTTAAGCAAATTATAAGATGAGGAATCTTTTACCTAATGTTGTCAGCTTCACGTTTTGTTATCTTTAGCCAATCCTAAGAAACCATTTGCTACAAAAATGTTGTGCTATAACTCACCATATTATATCTATGGCTCTAAATCTCTCTTAAAACACGTAATCCTAGGCATGTCTACTTTCCACTCTTCGTCCCACACATGAAATCTCTCCAACCATAGCCCAGTTCCATGAACACTGCAGAAGTCCAAACATGTCCATCACTTGCTGCAATATGGTGATACCGCTTATTTCTACAGACCTGGGACACAACTCAGTTGAACGTTTGCAGAAAAAATTCACAAGTATCAGAGGCTTTTTTCTCATTTATCTATGAAGCTCTATGTACTTCAATTACATATAATCTCCCTTGAAAATATTTTCAGTTATTTGTTCAAACCTGACCATCCCACATTAAAGAACAGAAGCTAAAATGGTCAATTCATTATTAACTATACTACTCCTGCAATCCTTATAAACCTGAAAACTCTCTACCACCTCTGCCAAAAAAAAAAAAAAGTCTCTGCAACTAATGTAAGAAAAAGGAGAGTGAAAATGTAACTTTCTTAGTAAGGATATTAACTGGCTGACTAATTAAGTCAACCAGCAAGTCATGTTTATTCAAGCAAGCTCTGACAATTCTTAAATTTCCACTGATTATAACATGGCTGGTTAGCAGACTGCTAGAGGGAGCTGACAATATGCAGCCACATCCAAAGATGCAGAGCAGAATCCAACAGTTATATTAGTAAACCAGCACAGCAACAGAGAAATCTGCCCTCAAACATGGTAATACAAGTGGTTGAAACAAAAAAGGTAAAAACACAATGTAACTGCCTAATTCTTAATTTTAGTTTGTTCTCTAAAACACCAGTATTGTTCAAAACCAGATGTCCACTCAAGAGAGTCAAACTCTCTGAATGTAAATATTTTATTTTTTTAAAAATAGATGTTCACAGTATGCAAAACCTTTAAAGCTGGGTGCAATTTTTTGTTCCAAGTAATTCTCTCACATACAGAGTATCTCATCTTGTATTCTGTTCTTAACAGATACATCATGCAGTTATTCTTCTGCCCTGGGAAATATTTATTGGATCAATATAGTGAAAGCTTTCACTGTTTACCAGAAGTTTGGATGTCACATTTGGTTTACAGAAGAGGTTAACTTCTACCTAGATACAAAATATCTCAAAGTAAGAGAAGCAGCCATGCATTTATTTGTCTACATGCCTAAAATGGGCAGCATTTAGGCACCTGAATCTAGAGACCAATTTACAAGAAACACTTCAGGCAATCAAGTTCCTGAGACACATAATATCCTCTCCCAGCATCTTCCAGGCTAACCCAGCCTTAGAAGTGAGTATTGCTCCATCTTCTTTCAGAAGCTCAGTTTAGTAGGCCTGTTCAAAACATACCCAATACCTGCTGACAATACACAGTTCTGCAAAACTGACCAGTCTTAGAGATGCAACACACCAGTGACTAAATAATCAAGGTAGGGGAAACAGGCTATTTATTCACTTCTAGGGCTAAAGATGTTTATATGTACACCTCCATCCTTTCAAAAGGGTACTACAGTCACCTGAATTCCTCAAAGGATCTTTAGCAGCTGCCATAAAGCAGAAAAGCATTTTAGATAACCAGTGCTGCATTAAAAAAACAAACAGGAGAGAGTGTCTCCTAAAAATGCACAAACAGGTAGGTCCAGCCTTTCCCTGGCACTGCAGAGCGGCATAGTTCCTCTTTACTTCTACAAATCCTGCACTAAGGACTCCACTCCCTAGAGCCAGCTAACTACAGGCTGTAACATAGAAAGCCTGAGAATTGAGACCCAATCCATCCAATTCGCATAATCAACTTGTCCTCTCCCACAAAAAAAACCCACTGTTTTTCCAGAAGTAACACAATGTTCAAGGTTAACCATAGATACATGCACACCTGTGTTCACAACCTAGCACCGTAACTTAAATGTTCAGAAATAATCCAACCCTTTGACCACAGTCTTACATACAAATCTCAAATCATTCTAATTTACAGAGCCATATGAAGGACCACTGGAGTCTCCTGCTCAGTTACATGCTCAGTCCTCTGACAGGATCCCAGTCCCCATCCACTGAAACCCACACACCTCCCTTTACTCTCCTCTCCACTACCTTTTGTTCTCCCCATCCTCTCGACTCCCTCACAACCTGCACACTATAAGAGAAGCAGCTTTTGGGGATCAAGAAGTGCATGACCTACATCTACAACACTACTCAAACAAATCACAATTACTTGAGCAGATGTAAGACACCAACTGTGGCATACACCTAACTCCTGAATGGGGCAACATCGACTGCCACAGAGGCAGGCAGGCTAGTCTTATCTGTGACTCCCAGAACTGCTGTGACCCACCTGGACGGCATCACTTTGTTGGAGCACAGTCTAATTCATAGAAGTAACAATAAAAAAATTACATGAAGAAACTGTCGTTCTAAACATCTGAACAAAATATTGCTTTTTTCCCAAGAGCTGAAATAGTGAAAACCTTTCCTTACACACCTAGCAATTTTTGCAGTTTAAGGAGAAGGAAACCAAGCTTTATAACTTCCATTGCAAAAATATATCCCATAACCCTAAAAACCTCACAAGGACATTTTCAGTTAAGTATTCCATCAACTCTACCTGGATCTTGTTTTCACCCAGTTATGTCCAATTTTATTTACTTGGTATCATTCGTTCACACATACAGTCACCTCCTAGGCCTACTATGCACCTCATAGGGGGAAAACAAAATTAGGAGTGTGTGGCATGGGGGCAGGGGGGACAAAGTTAGGGGGAAGCAGACCCAAGTGTTTTTCATCCCAAAGAGGTAAAGGGGATAATAATTTTCTGCTGCAGAGGGTATTTAACTAGCTTTTTTTTTTTTTAAAAGACATGTCAAGTAAGCTTCAAATACCTCCCTAAGAAGTACTTCTTTTCTGTCTTTCAGTAACTCATAACTTTTTCCACTTTTCCTCAGATTTTTCCCAGCATTCTTAAAAAAACTTGCCTGTATATTCTGGTCTCAATCTCACCAACACTTGACATAGAAGGAAAAACAAATCTCCTTTATTCTACCCAGCCGCTCTTTTTTCTTTTACATCTATGAATTACAGAAACCATATTCTTCCACAATGCAAGAACAGGATCCCACATTCAAGGTCTGAAAAGGGAATGCATGTAATACTGACACAATTACTGTTTTCTAGGTTACCGTCTTAAAAAAAAAAAATCTGCATTTACTTCCAGAAGTATATGAATGCATTTGTCTGTCAAATGGGTGAAACTTAAAAACAACTCACATTCTTGACACTCTCTCCCATACCCGACTAATTCTGAATCATAATGAAAGCATACACCTGATCAATTAAGATAAAAGTTGCAGGTAAAAATAGTCACATTATCTTTTAAACTGTTTTATCCGGTATTCTTGATCTGTAACCAATATTCTACATCTCTATTTCCTGCAGGTATTGAAAGTTTCCAAGAGGAGATGAATTTAAAAGAAATTTTAATTAGAATGGAAAATTTTCAGTCTTCTAAGCACCACTTCTCAGGACAGTGGGGAGATTACTCCATTTCAGTTAGCAGAAGAAAGGCATGGAGTAACCGCAAAAAGGGAGAGAAATATTTCAATATTTTAAAATAACACATTACTGTCACAACTTCCCTGCCTTGAGACTATGGGCAGATTAACACTGAAATTCTTTAAATGTTTTATTATGCTCACTAGCTTCAAACTACATACACTGGCAAATGTCCACTCAAACCAATGAATATTCAGTTAGAACTTACCTTTGCTGTCTGGGATTTATCTAAACCTCAGAAAGCTGTATGTCATGGTCTAGCCTCAGTAGACAGCTGAGTACCACACAGCCACTCACTCACTCCCCCACTCAGTAGGATGGGGGAGAGAACCAGAAGGTTAAAAGTGAGAAAACTTGTGCGCCAATATAAAGACAGTTTAATAATTTTTTAAAGGAAAAAAGAAAAGAATAAAGAGGAAAAGAAACAAAAGCAAGGAGAAAGAGCAACACAAAAAATCCCCAATTGCTCACCAGCAACCTACCTATGCCCAGACAGTTCCAAAGTAACGGCAGCTTGGCCAACCTCCCTTCCCCTCACCAGTTTCATTGCCCAGTGTGATGTCATATGGTACGGAACATCCCTGTGGTCAATTGGGGTCAGCTGTCCCAGCTGTGTCCCCTCCCGGCTCCTCATGCACCTCCAGCCTGCTCGCTGGTGGGGTGGTGTGGGGAGCAGAGAAAGCCTTGGCTCTCTGTAAGCCCTGCCTGGCAGTAACAAAAACTGCATTATCAACACTATTTTAGTCACAAATCCAAAAGACAGCCCCATACAAGCTACTACGAAGAAATTTAACTCTATCCCAGCTGAAAACAGTATACTACATCATAAGCAAATATTAAGCGTTTTTCCAAAGGATTGTATTTACTCATCCAAAAGTTCCTTCTTCAAAGTCTTTGGTTTAGCAGTGATTTTAGGCTGCTCACTAGGGTATTTGAGAACATGGTAGTGATTATTTCCATAAGCAGTATCAGCTCAGCTACATGTACACTGAAAAATGGAATATGCTTCATGTATTTATTTTTCAGGCATTAGTTATTGTCTTTTCATTAACTTTCCAGGTCATTTTGCACTATTCTTTGAGCTACAGATTCCACTAAGTCAATGTTTTTACTTAGTATGGTTCCTTCCCTTTGCCTGAGGCTGAAAGTGGCCTGTGGTCCAAGTTCAATAAGCTGGCAGGTTGGCCCATCACTGAATTCACTTTAAATGAAAATAAAACTCTTTTTACCTCTCAGATTACAGAAGCCGATTATTTTGTTAATGACTGAAACAGCAGATGGTTGTACCTTTAAACAGATTGACTAGTTTACGTCTCTAGAATCTCCATAGTGCAAAGGATCCTTGCAGCAAACATGAATCAGGTATTTCTTCCACTGTGGGCCTAACTTTGGAAATACAGCATAGGCAATGAAAGATATCTGAATACCTTTGTGAATAAAGGAAATGCTTACTGTCACCTTGCCCACTTTAATGACGAAAATAATTCTGCAGTTAACACTATTTAGAGAGCTAATGAAAATATTAATCCCAGCAAATTTATATTTTCTGAACTTCAAAAACACTGCTGGGCTTTTCACACTTACTTGTTAAGTCACTCCAAACTAAACTCATTAAGTGTGCATGCACACTTGGTGTCAACACATTTATACTACTAGCCTGACCCTATGAATTTTGATATAATCAGAATGAATGCTAGCAACAGTAAAACAGTGATACAAGGCGGTCTTATGACACTAAGCATACACAGTACCAAAATTAGGTACTGACACTTGTAAGACAGTTCACTCACCCTCTGCTCTGCCCTCACTCACTCACAGCGCTCCCCAATTGCCTGGCAGCCCTACCCCTAGGGAAAGGCTATCCGCACACACTTTCAGCTCCGGCAGCTGAAGAAGAGATCAGAAACAGACTGTGCTCCCTGCAGCAGCAGGGCTGGAAACCACAGTGGCAGTGCACAGCCAGACATCTGGTAACAGGCGAGAAGGGGAAGGTTGTGCATTCCCAGGGCTGAAAGGGAGTGGAGGGATTTACTTCCACTGCAGTTTTTATCACAGGCCAAATTCCCAGTCTCCAAGGAATATAAAATCAGATCAAAGACTAATAAGAGATTGTTCTTTGGGAAAACAGAAGATGAGACCACCAAACAGACCCCATCGCCCCAATATTTAGTAGCATTTTAATGTAGGATGCTTGGTGATACTGTATGAAGCACATTATTTGTGCTTAAAATGTAAACAGTTAGTAATCAACAATTTAGAGGACAGAAACTCTAAAATGCTGCTTCATAAAAAAGCTCTCTATTTCAACAGAAGAGATCTGGAGATAAATTTGAAGCAGGTTTTATGTCTTTTTCTTCCTCTCCTTACTGATGAACACAATATGTCTTAGCTCAGTGCCATACAAATGCTTAAGTGTTAGACTCTCTTTACATAACAGACACTCCTTGGAATTGCCTGAAAAGGTAATAAACAAATACACATGAACCAAACACTACTAGCATCCACCTCCACACACACATATTTTAAAAATCTAAGACCTCCATAAGCAAGATCACTGTAAATATTCTCATACTGATCTGAGTCTCTTCCCAAATACCAAAAGAGAGGGGATGAACACCAGTAAACTGACAGCAGCTTCCTTCCACTTCAATACTAAACAGTTTCTGGTTTGCATTTCCCTGAAAGTTTGCAGTTTTGTATGCATTTTATGCCATAAATGCAAAGCTGAGGTTCTGAAATATTGCAACCATTAGGCATGCAAATATAATTAGTTCAATTTCTGCATTTATCAAAGCATTATTCAACATGCAGGCTAACAGAAGCAAGTCGATTAGTTTTTTGGACATTGTCTGCATACTTCTAATCTCAATTAAGGACCTCCTATAATCAGCATATACAATTCACAACTCTATCCAAATTACAAAACATTTTGCTAGACTTCAAAGGGAACAGGTGCTGCCAGTATACAAACAATAGTGAATTCAAGTATACGCAGGAAATTCTAAATGGTTGCTCTGAATGAAGTGCATTAAATATATTCACAGGGCAATTAGTAAAGTCATGAAGAAAAACAGAAACCCAAAATTGCTTCAAGGACATAACTCTTTTTACAGGTGGAGCCTAGTCACCACCTCCCATGTAAAGGTGTCTGAACGGGTGAGTTGCTACAAACCACCACCTTGATACAGTCCCTTTCTATCCTTAGACATCCTCCTAGAGTTCAAGATCCTGCACGGTTCCTATTCCTTCACCCAGGCTCTTCTGACCCACACAGGTGCACAGAATCCCTCTACAGAGATGTCTGTCATCTGTCCACTTCAGCCAAGGAGGCAGGGTTAGGCCGGCTTATTCTGATGCAGCCCCAGCTATGGCTACAACTGTTGGCTGTCAGGCTGTAAATTGCACTGAGTGAACTTACTCAGTTTTACTGAATCCCCTTCTTTGAGGGACTAATTCTGCCTTCATTTTTTTAAAGCTCAGTAGATACTTGCATTATCACAGCTGAGGCTGTAGAACCAAGACAGATGCAAGCAGCTTGAGGCAGGAATCGCTACACAAACTCTGCTGCCAAAGCCCCTGCATCCCTGAGCCATGGACCCTCTCTTCACTGGGCAATGATCTGTAACCATTCCAGTGCTGATTTTTCACTGTCCTCTGACCATCTACCTGCTCAAACACTATACTCAACTTCTGCATTATTTCTAGTTTATTTGCACCGACTTGCTCACATTTTAGCCCAGCTCTCTTTCTTTTCTAACACAAAACTGTAAATAGTTTGAATGCATCACTTTCTTCTTCCTTGACTTTGACACAACCCTGACCTGGGAAGGACACGCAAATCTGTTCTACAAACTGGCAGCTCTGGCTTACCACAATAATTGCTTTTCTAGTTTTCATCCTGACAAATAGCTTCAGCAGAAAGCCCACATTAAATCTCAACTCAAGAGAGAGGGAAGATTAAGTTACTGAAGTACTAAAAGCTTTTAAAGATAAGGATGCTGTATGTGTCATGTACTAACCAATTAAGAACAAGTCCCGTTCTCCCTTAGAAAGACAGCATTACAGCTGCAAGCATAAAAAGCGTAACTTTGCCAGTAGCCCCTGTTGTGATGAACACTATTAGGGGCTGCTAATCATCAGCTGAACCTTCGTATCTCCTTCCCCAATATCACATTTTTTCATATTCTAAATATGTGCACCAAACTAAGGGCAAGGAAGCAGTAATTTTTACCTACTGCTTTTCAGAAGACTACCAGACACCCAGTCCTTATTTTTAATAAAAGGTGCACTGGTAGTCTGTCTCCTTCCCTCTCTCTCACTCAAATTACTTATCCACTTAAAAAAAAAAGCACCAAACTCCCCATATCTGTCCTCTTGTCCTTTGCCCATGACTTTCACATTCTGCATTTCTATTTCAATTCTATTTACAAACTTTCTAAACGAGGAAGCATCTCTCTAGAGCTGAAAGACAGCAAATACAAGCCAGTAATGAACAAAACACCAAAACTTTCTAATTTAAGCAGACACGGTTCACTTTTACTTTTGTCAGTGCACATGACCTCAGCCTACTTTAAGAAGTTGGAACAGTCACTTTCTTTCTCCCCCATAAACACGGCAAATAAGAGATGACAAGAGAATCCCAAGGTGGAAGTTCAGGTACTTGAAACTCTTGGACAATGGAGAGATAACATTCAGCAAACTATAAAGATCTACTTTTCCATTGTTGTCTTTCATCTCACATAACTGTCTTTATTAAAGCAAAGTTAACCCAAACCATGTAATGAATCCTTGTCCACTACCAAAAGTAGTGAAAGTCATTTTTTGGAAGTATTTTTTTTTCCTGAAGAACAGTGAAAACTCACTGTTTTAAACTCTTCCTTTCATAAAGGGAATTCTGTACCTTGGATACAAGGGTAACAAAAGCCTCTCATCCAACCAACAGACAGGAGAGCTGATCTGAAGTCAGTTGTGCCTTCAAGACTCTTAAATTTTAGAAACAGAATGTGAAGTGATTCTAATCTACCTGTGAAGAAAGTGAGATCATTCTCAAAATGAAAAGTGCAGGATATTATTGGCAGGTAGGAACAAACAACTGAGGAAATTACTAGAAGGGAAATAATTGGTGATGTGCATCTAAGCAGAAGGGCAGCGGAGGATTACAGAGGACTACAAGTTACACACAAGTCAATACTTCCCTCTGTTTTGGCAATCAGCAACATATGGAGCTGTATTAGAGTGAAGGCTACAAGACAGGAATAGTAATCCTTCTATTCTGATTGATGTTAAAATCGGATCTAACACTCTGCACATAGTTTTAAGTACCATACTTCAAAAAAAAAAATCACTCAAATGGCAGCAAGGAAGATTTCCGCAACACCTGGAAACAACACATGGAAACTACATCAGAGAAATGTTTCTACCACTAGAAACATCGTATCACTTAAACATATTGCCTGTAGAGGCTGAAGATTATCAATCAGCAGTGCAGCCCAGAGAAAGGGTTTCAAACAAACACGTAGTGTAAGAATCACCATGAGGAAGGGTTGGGAGAGAGGAAAAGCCTGACAGGGTAACTGTTTGAGGTCCCTACCAGCCCCCCAATCATTTCTCTGAACTAGCCCTCCAGAATTTCAGATATTTATTCTGCTCCCGGGGCCGGAATCACAATTGTACATAACTGTGTTAGGGTGGAGGGGAAAATCTGTGTGCTTTGTTTCCCAACCCCCTGGTGTATACACTAAGATAGGATCTACAATGTGACTCCCAATCACTATTTGCTTGCTTTCACATAACTTAGAAGATAAATCACAACTTCTGTACTGATCAACTTCACTATTACTTTTACACATTTTTTTCTTTTTAAAAATTTTCTAAAAGGTTACACAATTGATATGCTGTATGAAATTGCTTGCTGTATGATTTTACCTGGTGTGGTACAAATACTTGATTTTTTTTTTGTCATCTCCTTTTAAAAACCACTTTTCACTTAAAGCAACTTACTACAATCTTGGAAAAATATTACAGATCCATTACCCAGGAGCCAATTTTGAGACCTCAAAAATATTGTTGCAGATTGATGACTCTGAGAACTGTTCAAAATCTTACACTGCAATTTTTTTTTAAGTTGTCACCAAGCTACAAATATCTTGTTCACCAAACATGTGATGAAGACACATCTATTTGAGATGTAAAGTCGACTACAGAGCCACTAAAACAGAAGGCGGGTTTCGTTATTGTTTTAAAATAATTTGGGTTACGGAAATTTCTCTTGATTGTTTCAGAAATTTCACCTCTGACACTAAGCTAGGCAGGGTAGGGCATTTTGGTATAACTGATTATCACTTATCTCCTGAGCAATCACCCACAATTCACACTCCTGATAAGAACCATTTCTCTGTATCCTGCTTTTCTGCAGCATCAACTAGTTGCATCATTTCATACTCAAATCAGTTATCACTCTGGATTTTCTTTTCCCTGCTTAGCACCTAGCAGAGAGGTATTGCATAGGGGATTTTAGCATCTGAACCACCACAAACTTTTCAGGCCATGTTTCAATAATTGTAAGTACATATGAAAGGACACACATGTGCCAGCTGGAATTCTCTCCACTTCCACAGTCACATATTTAGTTACCTGAAATGCAGGATAAGGGTGTAGTATCAAAATATCACACTTGAAATTAATCAAGTTTGAAAAGCTGTTTTAAAACTATTTAGAATGATTAACACCATTAGCAGCAGAATTCCTAAACACCTTCTCCCACTGTGACACAAGAACATTTAGCAATTTACATTGGCCATCCATTCTGTCATCCTTGCAGAGTATTCCACTAATTACTAAAAGCTCATTAAAAATTACCTCCATTTCCTGTATAAGTTATAGCCCTGCTCCACAAATACCACAAAAACAGCCAGCCAGGTGTGGCGTATAAGAGAACAAAGGTTCTTGCAAGACCTACCATATTTTACACTTTGACAAGTCAAATAGGTGCCCCTATATTAAATGTATGCAGCATTACTCCAAGCACTTCAGGATATCACTGTGATAAACATCCTGAAGTGTATTTTGTTCAAAGTTCGGGCTATCAAAACCACAGAAGCTGAAGTTCTAAACACTGATGGAAAGCACCATCCTAAACTCAGGTTAGTGGTATAACGCTTCTCCAACGGGTGCTCTGAACAGAAGGCCAAGGTTAGCTAGCATTCCCCTCCTCCAGGGGTTTGGGTTTACCTATAGTTATCCCACATTCAAAGTTGTTTCTGTAATTTGAACAACGTTTCAAAGCATTAACTGAAGTTTTCAAATACATTTGCCAACTGAAATAAATGCAAAGTAGACCTTTGGGACCTGTCCAAATATACTACTAAACACATAGATAAAAGAATGCTGAAGCTTCATTATAACTCTTCAGTGGACTCTATCAGACTTACAGTGCTATCCATAAAAATGCAGGGGCATCATTAACGTATCAGTGAATAAATTAATTAGAACAAATTTGCTCCCCATACTTTGTTTGTTCAAAATATGGTTCAGAAATACTAGGATAAACCTTCACTGAACTCTAAATTTTATGCTCGCAACTTTAATTACATCCACAACTCCAATTACCTCAGATGCCAAACAAACACTACCTACACTGCAAACTATAAGCCAGGGACTGTCTGCCTTACAAATGTGTTGTCTTCAGTACAATGGGATTCTGACCTCTACTGCTGTAGAGCACAGTAATACTTTTTCTTTTATTCAAGCCTTCCTAAGAGACCAAGAATCAAAACAAACACAACACAACAAGTACTATGGACCATAAGGGAGATTGCTATGTAAAAATGGTAGCAATATCAGCTTAACTTTCGCTACAAACAGCCATAACAGTATTTGCTGAATTAACCCAATACACGATATTTTTTTATTTGCTATGCTAAACTGCTCTTGAAGAAGTAAACATCTTCATGGGAGCAGCCAACTTAACAAGGTAATAATTCATAAATATGTCTCATTTTGATGTGGCTTTGATCAGTCAAGAACTTTTGCACACTACCTACACTGCATTGCAATTCACTGAGTTGGCAAAGGAAATTAAAAACCAGGCACATTTCACAGAAGTCTTCCAATCCTGCATTTTAATGCAACTTCAAAATAATGATTTTTCCGAACAACTTTTTCCAGACATCTTTCCTTTCTTTAATAGGTGAGAAAGAACAGGAAATCAATTCTGTGCAAGCCTGACTCAGCTGCAAATAAACTTATTTTATCACATATATTTTGCTTACACAAATTTAAATATGCATACTTCTCCTAAATGAAATTTACATCTATAAAGTATGTATTCTTCATTATTTGTGCATTAATAGAGAACAGTAACAGTGTGACAGCACTCTTTATTGCTACAGGACATAATTTATTTTTTCTAGACACAGTATAACAGAGGTTTAATCAAAAATCGTTCCTCTAAATCACTTAACTGGGTACACAGACAAGTGCGAATCAAGCACTACACTGAAAGAATGAAGTGTCTGAACACGTCAGAGTACAGAAAAAGGACCCAAATGAAGTCTCTAAGCTTTCAGACACATCCTATGAAGTACTCAGCATCACAGTTATCATACCAGCTTTTTATACCTTTTTATATCTTTGTGCACCATGCAGACTCACATGCATGCTATGTAACTGATACATATTGTTCATAAAAAGTGTTACTTCACCGCACTATCCAGTCAAGTGTATCTGCAGTGCACAGTATTCTGAGAACTCAGTTCCACTGCAGTCAGCTCAGCTGAAGAGCAGCAGTTCAAGTGAATCTGCTAAAGGTGCAACATCAAATCACACACAGAGACACTCTCAAGGATGCTCTCACCCAGGTGCAAAACCCACCCTGCGCAGCGTAACTAGAGGTTAGTGCATTTTTGCTTGTAAGAAAATGTACGCTTTTAGTTGATGCACCTTAACAAATGTCCTCTGGATTGCAGGCCCATGCCATACTCCTGTCCCTGCGTTTGGAGGTCTTTTTGCTCACAGCCAGCTCAGACCACCCCTCCTCCAGCAAACAGGTACTGCGAGTGCTTCATAACTTTGTTCAAGCAAGGTTAAGTGCTTTATTTCAGAAGTGAGCCTGCTCACATCCATTTTTATTTTGTCTGAGGCAGAGCAGCGAGAGCCCAGACCGCGCAGCTGGCAGGGCTGCTCTCGGAGGCGTGCAGCGCAGGACGGGGAGCCCACGCCCGCCATTGCCGAGGGCTCTCCGGCCTCAGCACCACGCAGCAGGCTCCCCCTTCCGCCCCGGGACACTGAGTGACCGTCACATTGCTGGGGGAAAAAAAAAACAACGAACAAAAGCCAACAAAAATAACCAACTCTGAACTGAAGGCCTGCCCGTGCCTGGCACGTAGCTGCGTGCCCCGCCGGCCTCCCCGCGCCCACCGGCGGCCTCGGCCCCTCACGCACAGGCACGCGCCGGACCACCACGGCCCGCTGCGCTGGACAGACGCGGCCGCGGTGCCCTCTCAGCCTCTTCCTCGGCCCACGGGCTGCGGCCCATGTCCTCAGCCACGGCACCACCGCGGCCGCCCCCGCGCCGGGCCGGGCCGGGCCGCGCCCCGCAAGCTCGTCCCTGAGGGGAGGCCGCCGCTCCGCGGCCCAAGCAACAGCCCCGGGAGCTGAAGACGGCCGCGCGGAAACTCAACCCACAGCCGCCCGGCCGGGCCGGCCCCGCGGGGCCCGCACTCACCCCTCTCGAGCCCGGCTAGGCCACCTCCCCGCAGCCACCGCCTCCCTGCCTGCCCGCGTCCGCCACTACAGCCAATCCGGTCGCTTTACAGCCGCCAGCGGCGGCCAATACTTGGCCAGGGTGAAGACGCAGCGACCAATCCCGACGGGGGGGCGGAACCGAGGCAGACCGGCCGCCCACGGAGGGGCGGGGCGGGGGCGGTGCCTCGGCGGGGAGCGGAACCCAGCGGCCCGGCGGGCGCTGCTGCCCCTTCCCCAGTCCTCGACCGGCAGGAGCTGCCCCCTTCTGCAGGCTGTGACGCCCGGCTGCCGCCCGGGATTGCCCGGCGGGGGTGGAGACTGTGTAGCTAACACCTCCGGAGGCCGACGGCGCACTGCGGCCGTACCGGCTGAGGTGAGCTCCCGCGGCGGGGGGGCCGCTGACCGGCTCTTACCGAGTGTTCCGAGGAGGGCGGGCACCTCCGAGGGGACAGGGCCCGGAGGCAGCCGCGGCAAGGACGCCGTGGCGGCCAGCGTGCCTCATCACCGCGAGCTGCCACCGAGCTGCCCGCCGGGAGCGGCGTTCCTGTCCGCATTTCGTGTTCCTGGCCTTCGTTTATTGTCTGTTACTGAATAAATTACTGTTGGCCTTTTCATCAGTCATTTAACCATGCAGAGTGAGTTCACCTCTGGGCCGGTCACTTTTACCTGAATTTAGGAGATTGTACTATTGAGAGGCAGGCAGAAGGGAATCGCGCTTTTTACTGCAAAGTGGGAAAGGGCAGCACGTGGTGTGACAGAAAGATTTACCTACAACATCAGGCGATACACAGTGTACTAAAGAGGGACATAAGCAAAAGACGTATACTTTGCAGATGAAACAAAGACAGAGGAAGGGAAAAGCAGAAAAATAATGGCCTTGCATGAGAAGAGCTGTGCTGTTCTGTGCGTGGAGAAAGCAGGAGAAGCGCACAGCATTTGGGATGAAGACAGCACAGACTATGACATATAAAAACAAGGCCAGAGAAGACATGCTGCACACTGTCTACAGTGATGAAGCTTCACCTGTTTTCGACTACTATTTTTATAAAGTTTGCATATTGATTTTTATGATTTATTGTAAACTGGAATAACACTGGCTAGCTTCCAGTCAGCAGGGACCTCCCCAGACTCCCAAGACCTTTGGCAGATGATCGAGAGGGGTCCTGCTGTAACATCCACTAGCTCCTTCAGTACTCTGGGATGAATCCCACCAGGCCCCATGTACCTGTGAACATGCAGCTGGTACAGCTGGTCCCTTAAAATTTCAGTGTCCATGAATGAAAAGTGACTGTTTCCACACTTGTGGTCCTCCAGCTCAGGGGACTGGGCAGCCCAAGGTCTGTCAGGTTTATTAAAGAGTAAGGCAAAAAAAGCATTGAATGCCTCCATTTTGTCTTCATCCCTATTAGCCAGGTGACCATCTTCAACATATTTAGATTTCTGTAAGTTGTGCAAAAATTAGCAGCTACGTACAGGAGAAAGCAGAGTCAGCACTTCTGCTAAGCATGAACTCTACAGTTACCCATTTATATGGTTTCCTGGCTAGCAGTTGGCATGCACATACTAGCTGTTAGCACATAGAAAGCTAGTAACCAGCCACGGTATGCCCTGTCGCTTGCCCTGCTTAAAATGGAGGAAATATGGAAGGGCAGAATGGCCAAGGAGCAAGAATTGAACTGATAAAGTAAGAGAGGAGGGGAGGAGTTGTAAGAAAACAGATGACTGGGGATTCTTGTTGAGTGGCAGCAGGAGTATAGGACACATTCATAGAAATCACATTTCATTAGGTCCAGTGTTTACTTGTTTTCTTTGTTGGGGATGAAGTTTATTCTCTATCTTGGTTGCCATGTTTCAACAAGTAGATATTGGTGTTTGTAAATGATTCATTCCTGTTATGTGTACCCAGCATGGTAATACTGGATGACCAAAACTTTTTGATGTACATGGAAGCAGGCTAGGATATCATCATCTAATACCTTTTTTCTTAAAATTATTTTTTGCAAGAACTGACGATGTTTAGTATTGGAACAGAGTATAGGGATGTCATGGTTTAAAGCTGGGCCGGCTATTAAACCTGTGGCAGATGTTCTCTGTTAACCCTCCCCCCTACCCTGAAGGGAAAGGGAAAGGGAAAAGGGAGAGAGACTTACGGGTTGGAAAGATAAAACACTTTTAATAAACTATAATAACAAAAAAGAGTATAATAATAATATTGGAATAATGTAATATATATATGAATATATACAAATATACACAAAACCAAAATCGAGCTCCCCTGATGTCGGCCACGTTACCACGGGCACTGCAGGGCAGGCTCCGGGAAGACCCAGGCTGTGCCCAGCTATGGTCGAGAGCTGGATTCAGGGATGCACAGATGGGGATCGGGGGCAGCAGGAAAACAGACAGAGTCCTCTTCGGACACCGGCCATGGCAGAAAGAGAGCGAGACCCTCGTGATCCCCCCGCTTTATACCAAGAATGACGTGCAAGGGATGGAATACCTTCGTTGGTCAATTTTGGGTCACCTGCCCTGTCCGCTCCCTCCCTGCAGGTGCGACCCCCCTTCGGCTCTTCACTCGTAAGCAGTGAGGAATTCAGCAGTGACCTTGGTTTCTCTAGGAATAAGTACAGCAGGAGCCTTTCTGCATAACATCCCTACCGGTGCCTCAGTCATAACTACAAACTTTGAGCGTTATCTGTCCTAGAAGCAGACACTGACTGTAAAACATGCAGTTAGTTGCAGAAAGTGCAGTTACTTAGAAGAGACTTAGCTGAAAGTAAAAATCACTGAAAGGAAAATTGGCCTGGCTTAGGCCAAACCAGGACATTCCACCCCTTATTCCATACCATTCACATCATACTCAGATCACCACTACCTTTTCATTTTCAGCTATATACAGATATCACTAGTTTATGATTCATCTCTATACAAAAAGTTCATTAAGTTCATTTAGTTCAGGATTTTGGGTTTCCATCTGGCTAGCAGTCTCTCAGGGCAGGAGAGATGGTATGAGTTTTGTCATGGTTCGTGCCCACGGGTTGCAGGTTAAAGATGTCAGTCTCGAGGAGGTTACTGGATGCCACTTGATGAAGCTAGCTCTGGTCTCATCACCACTGCTTCAACCTGAAAGACACTTATGAACACTGTTAGTATTATGCAGCAATTAACATCATGCAGTTCAGAATTAAGTATTCTCACCCAGGATTAGATCACCTTCAGGGACACATTGTACTTCACCATCCTGCAGCATCACCCACCAAGTACATCCAGGTCCTTGAGCAAAAGCAATCCCACAAATGGGTTTGCCTTTCCCTGTAGCAGGAAGAACCCAGACAGTTTTTCCCAACAGATTCCTTTCATGCACCACAGGGACTTTATCCCCTTCTACTGTATGTAAAAGGTCTGACTGAGCAGGGCCAGCTCGATTGATAGATCCCCTGGTGTTAACTAACCAGGTAGCTTGTGCCAAATGCTTATCCCAGTTTTTAAAGGTTCCACCCCCCATTGCTTTCAGGGTAGTTTTTAGCAGCCCATTGTACTGTTCAATTTTCCCAGATGCTGGTGCATGATAGGGGATGTGATATACCCATTCGATGCCATGCTCTTTGGCCCAGTTATCTATGAGACTGTTTTTGAAATGAGTCCCATTGTCCGACTCAGTTCTCTCTGGTGTGCCATGTCGCCACAAGATTTGCTTTTCGAGGCCCAGAATAGTGTTCCGGGCAGTGGCATGGGGCACAGAGTATGTTTCCAGCCATCCGGTGGTCGCCTCCACCATGGTAAGTACATAACGTTTACCCTGGCGGGTCTGAGGGAGTGTGATGTAGTCAATTTGCCAGGCCTCCCCATATTTATATTTCAACCACCGCCCCCCATACCACAAAGGTTTTAACCGTTTGGCTTGCTTAATTGCGGCGCATGTTTCACAATCATGGATAACCTGTGCAATAGAGTCCATGGTTAAGTCCACCCCTCGGTCACGAGCCCATCTGTATGTTGCATCTCTCCCTTGATGACCTGAAGTGTCATGAGCCCACCAAGCTAAAAATAGTTCACCTTTATGTTCCCAGTCCAAATCTATTTGGAACACTTTAGCAGCCTGATCCACTTGTTGGTTGTTTCAATGTTCCTCAGTGGCCCGGCTTTTAGGTACGTGAGCATCTACGTGACGTACCTTCACGACTACTTTCTCTAGCCGAGCAGCAATATCTTGCCACAGTTCAGCAGCCCAAATAGGTTTACCTTTGCGCCGCCAGTTGCTTCGCTTCCACTGCTTTAACCACCCCCACAAGGCATTTGCTACCATCCATGAGTCAATATAGAGATACAGCCTTGGCCACTTTTCTCGTTCAGCAATGTCTAAAGCCAGCTGGATGGCTTTTACCTCTGCAAATTGACTCGATTCACCTTGTCCTTCTGTGACTCGTCGAATAGGACTCCATACAGCAGCTTTCCACTTCCGATGCTTTCCTATAAGACGGCAGGATCCATCAGTGAACAGGACATACTGCTTCTCATCCTCTGGTAGTTCATTATATGGTGGGACTTCTTCAGCACGTGTCACCTCCTTTTCTGGTGACATTCTGAAGTCTTTGCCTTCTGGCCAGTCCATGATCACTTCTAAGATTCCTGGGCGATTAGGGTTTCCTATTCGAGCCCTCTGTGTAATTAATGCAATCCATTTACTCCATGTAGCATCAGTTGCATGACGAGTAGTAGGAACCTTACCCTTGAACATCCAGCCTAGTACTGGTAATCAGGGTGCCAGGAGAAGCTGTGCTTCAGTACCAATTACCTCTGAAGCAGCTCTAACTCCTTCATATGCTGCCAGTATCTCTTTTTCAGTTGGAGTGTAATTGGCCTCGGAGCCCTTGTTTCCTCGACTCCAAAATCCTAGGGGTCGACCTTGAGTCTCCCCTGGCACATTCTGCCAGAGGCTCCAGGTAGGACCATTGTCCCCAGCTGCGGTGTAGAGCACATTTTTAACATCTTGTCCTGTACGGACTGGTCCAAGGGCTACTGCATGCACAACCTCTTGTTTAATCTGTTCAAAATCCTGTCGTTGTTCAGGGCCCCACTGAAAATCATTTTTGTTTCTGGTCACTTGATAAAGAGGGCGTACAATCTGGCTGTAATCTGGAATATGCATTCTCCAGAAACCCACAACACCTAAGAAGGCTTGTGTTTCCCTTTTGTTAGTTGGTGGGGACATCATAGCTGTTATTTTGTTGATCACCTCTATCGGGATCTGGCGACGCCCATCTTGCCATGTAATCCCTAAAAACTGGATCTCCCGGGCAGGTCCCTTGACCTTGCCTCTTTTTATGGCAAAACCAGCTTGCAGAAGAATTTGGATTATTTTCTCCCCTTTGTCAAAAACTTCTGCTACTGTATCACCCCGTACAATGATGTCATCAATGTATTGCAAATGTTCTGGAGCTCCACCCTTTTCTAGTGCAGTCTGGATCAGTCCACGGCAAATAGTAGGACTGTGTTTCCACCCCTGGGGCAGTCGATTCCAGGTGTACTGGATACCTCTCCAGGTAAAAGCAAACTGTGGCCTGCACTTTGGTGCCAAAGGAATAGAGAAAAATGCATTAGCAATGTCTATGGTGGCGTGCCACTTGGCTGCCTTTGACTCCAGTTCGTATTGAAGCTCTAGCATGTCTGGCACAGCAGCACTCAGCGGTGGCGTAACTTCATTTAGGCCATGATAGTCCACAGTTAATCTCCATTCTCCATTAGACTATTGCACTGACCATATAGGACTATTAAAGGGTGAGCGAGTCTTGCTAATCACTCCTTGATTTTCTAATTGTCTAATCAGTTTATGAATGGGGATCAGGGAGTCTCGATTGGTGCGATATTGTCGTCGGTGCACCGTGGTAGTAGCAATTGGCACCTGTTGTTCTTCAGCCTTCAGCAACCCCACAACAGAAGGATCCTCTGAGAGGCCAGGCAAGGTAGACAGCTGTTTAATGTCCTCAGTCTCTACAGCTGCTACACCAAAGGCCCATCTATACCCTTTTGGGTCCTGAAAATACCCTCTCTTAAGGTAGTCTATGCCAAGGATGCACAGAGCATCTGGGCCAGTCACAATGGGGTGCTTTTTCTATTCATTTCTAGTTAGGCTCACTTTGGCCTCCAATACAGATAACTTTTGAGGTCCCCCTGTTACTCCTGAAATACTAACAGATTCTGTCCCTTTATGATCCGATGGCATTAGGGTGCACTGTGCACCAGTGTCTACCAGGGCTCGATACCTTTGTGGTTTTGATGTGCCAGGCCATCGAATCCACACAGTCCAATAAAGTCGGTTGTCCCTCTCCTCCACCTGGCTGGAGGCAGGACCCCCCCTAATTAAGGAATGGATTTGTGCTGCTCACGGGGATTGGACCTTCATTTCCCCTATTCACATTTTCAAGGATGTTTTTTCCCCTCTGATCTGCGTCCTGTCGAGTACTCCTGGGAGTCTGGCCCCAGAGAGCTGCCAGACCACCGAACAACATGGGCGGCCTTTGTGCTGGGTGGGTGAGCAGGGCCCACTGGGGCGCCCAGCGCCCGGGCTGCGGTAGGGTCGTGTTTCACCTCGCGAGGGACATTCGGTGAGGAAAGGAGAAGCCTCCCCGGGGAGTGCAGACAGCAGCTCTACACGTGTAGTTAATGAGCTTAATTGATCCAAGGTAGCGGCGGGCTCCCGGCTCTCGCGGGCTCCCGGCTCCCCTGGGCTCCCGCCCGCCCCCGGCCCGGCCCGGCCCGGCCCCGCCGGCCGGCAGGTGGCGCTGCGCCGCTGCTGAGCCGGTGGCCGGTGGCGGGCGGCGGGACCACGGCGGGGAAGGCCCGACCTCCGGCGAGCGCGGCGGGAAGAACCGGCGGCGTACTGCCCTCGCCAGAAAGCCCTGAAGCGCCCCGAAGCGCTGCCCGGCACCGGAGGCGGGGGAGCGCTATGTTGTGAGCGCGGAGCTGGCGGCCGGTGCGCGGGGCCGGGCCGGGCCGGGCCAGGCCGGGCCGGTCCGGGCCCAGGGTGCCCTGTGCCTGGCAGGGGCCTGCGGGGGCCCGCGCCCCTCCGGCAGCGGTCAGGAAAAGCTCCGTGCCCGTCAGTGCAGCGGTTTCGGCACCGGCAGCGTTTGCTAAAGGAGGGAGGCTCTCTAAAAGATGCAGAACACTTGTTAATAGGAAAGAGAAGAGAGAAAGAGGGTAGGATTCAGGAACTCTGAAGTACTCGGGCATTTATAAATAAATTTAAAAAGTATTTCAGTTGCATTTATAAGGAGTAATCAATTTGTAAACTGTATCACTTCTTGCAGTAGTGAAAATTTCTCTTGCTATAATACAGTCCCTGTTGTGTTTTTGAAAGTACTGATTCTGACACAATGGCAGAAAGAAATAAGCTATTAACGAATGAAGTTCTGTTCTGGGCTTCACCTTCGAAGGACATCATGTCCAGGGACACTTCATAACACAAACAGTAAAGCAGCAAAAGGTGTGGGGAGGCTCTGACAGCTGTGCAGCAGTTACATGCGTTTCTGTAAACTTGGTGCCATGGTACGATGATTATTTTTTATATGCTTATTTACCGCTTTAATTTCTTCAAGGGATGATTTGGGAAAAATATATATATATATTTGGGAAATATAATTTAATCCATATTTTTCAGAATGTGGAAAGTATACAAAGCATTATGATACAAACAGCTTAATATGCTGCAATTTCATGACACTACAGTGATTTAGCGGCATTTTTTTGTCCAGAAAGGACAGGAATACTGTATCAAACAGCCAACTCATGTGCTACATCACAACATAAAGAGGATTACACATACAGATTACAGCTCTTAGTGTACCACAGAAATATCTAACACAAGCAGTTTATATCAGAACTAGAACTGCTATTGAAGAACTAAGTGCGTGGATAATTCTGTGACTACGGTATGGGTTATGTCACCAACAACTGGAACGCAACATGGAAAGGAAGCCCGTGAAGTGTTTGGCTGTACGGATGTGTGTTGCTGAGCTAGCAAAGGCAGTAACAATAGTGCATGATGTCACTCCTTATCTCTAAGGCCTTTGCGGTAATCCACTGCTGCAGTTGCTGTGGGAGCCGGACGTATGGTTAAAACCCGTAAAGGCAACAGTCTATAAGGTCAACAGACATATGGCTGACAGGCCAAAAAGTTAATGTGCTGGGAAATCTGTAAACTAGGAAGCTGGAAGTAAGTATCTGGTGTATCCAAGAAGGGAGAAAGGCTCTTTTAGAAGGGCTAGTGAGTTTGTTTCAAAAATATTTTTGTCTGGTGTTTTTTTAATGCATATCAAAGTTAGTATGTAATTCTTCAGATGAGTCATTAAAGCAACAACACAACTTCAATCTTCTAAAAAGTAAGAGAGGGCTAGAAATCATTTGTGTGTCAGTAGGACTTTAACTCTTCCTTAGACCAGTGAATACTTATGCTCTTTCCACCTTTCCAACTTACTGACTTCTGGATACTCCAGAGCATTCGACTTAGCAGGATGCAAGCACATGGTGAAAACATCTGTATTTAGAAGTGTGGAGGCTACTGTGAAAAATAGGAATGTACACACTAGCGTTAGTTTCTAACTCCACCACTCTGTTTCAATGCTCAAAATATATTTTCAAACTAGAAATATTTTTTTTAACCTACAGAAGGTCAAATAATACTAGAATCTGATTAATAGTCATTCTCACAGGTACAGGCGCCGTTTGCAAGTAGCCGGTAGTGTGGGTAGCTGGCAAAATTTGTTTGGTTTATACTGCTGCTTGGTATGCTGGGTTCGTTTGGAAGTAACACCAGAAAATGCTAAAGATGCTGTATTACAACAGTAAGGAGGTTTCTGAGGAGACTGCTGCCTGCTTACTTGTCTTTGACTTCTCTCAGAGCAATGGAGTCCTGGATCCCAAACTATGCATCTTTTCCCACTGTCAGCACATACATCTGTTTGAGTGCACTGTCCAACAGCGTTGAAATCTTCTGGCCTGTTTGTATTTACGTTTCCTTTCCATTTGTTGTCCTTGTAACTCCTCTGTCATCTTCTTACCTGCAGAACTCTGCAACCAATCTTACCACTTGGACTAAGAATAGAAACAGGTCACCTTGAAATGACTCCTCAGCCCTTTAAGAATCCAGTTCAAAACCACTCCTTTCTTTTAAAAATCTATACAGATTTTCTGCAGTTTACCTTTCGGATATAGCCCCTAACTTGTCTCTCCCCCATAATTTTCTTTTTTCCTTCTTTATTAACCTGCTTCCTTTCTGTTTTCCTTTGCAGATTGTGCAAGCCATTAATGTCAATGCTCTCTTCTCTGTGTTTCCTGCCATCTGTGTCTTGCTAATTTCCCCCTTCTTGCAAACTGCGTTGTATGCCATATCTTCTTTTCCCATGTCAGTGCCACTAATTGCTCTTTCTCCCTCGATTCTGATAGAATAATTTATTCACTAAATGATGTTTTTATATAATTTCTGCAATGTATACCTTATACTGACTTTCATTACTATATTCAGTGTGGAGTGTTTTCTCCTTACAGGTGATAAACAGAGAGAGAGGCAAAACATGTTAATCACAAGCAGCCAGGGCTTTGTGGCTGAGGAACCATTTACCAAAGTGGCTGACAGATGGCTCTGCACTGTAGTCTGTTTATTTCATCGTTATCAAAGCTCTTCCATACCATCCACATCTTCCGAAAGTTGTCTGGTCTTGTTAGTGGGAGCAGGGGTCTGGCAACAGCTGTGGTGCCCAGCACTGATAGCACTCCAAAGGTTGTACTTTACAGACTGCGAATTACTGCTATCAGTAAGGGACAAATGGGTAGTAGTTACGAAGAGTCAAGATGGCTGCAGAGTGCTGTCCTAAGAGCTTAACAATTTGTTCCTAATTTCCCCATGGGTGTTTAGTATCCAGTTGTTCTCTGGACCAAATATCCCAACTAGGACTGAGTCCGCTCAGGGTAACATAGTAAGTTTTTCCACAGAGATCCCTCAAGGGTAAGTTATTTTCTGAGTATTTTAGTGAGGAACAAAATGAAACAGAATGGCCTTCCTGAAATTGAAATCCACTTTACAAGAATACTGTTTAAAATAAAATAGCACTGTAAGTTATGCTTTTCCTATATTTTATTGATATTCTGTGCTACATGGTATCCTCATCTTAGATGCGGTGGTGCCTTTGAAAGAAAGCACACAAGCAGCATTTGTTGCAGGTGTTTGCTACAGATTTGGTCTAACAAATTCTCAGTTTCCAAAACATTAAGAAGTCTTTTCCTACATCTGTATTCGTTTCATCATGCAAATACCCTCCTACTGGTATAGTTACAGTTAATTCCCTCTGAATAATACTGCTGTACTCAGGAATAGTGGCATGACACTCAAGCTAATAGGCTATCCATATTCTCAGCTTCACAAACACATGAGGAATGACAGATTTTTACAGCTGTTGCTGTTTCTGCAAAGTGAACGTTACATCTTTTAATATTGTGAAGGTTTTTAATGGGGCTTGTTTCAGGACTTCGTATTTGGTTTCTAAAATGTGTTGTGCTTGCATTATAGGTAGACACTAAGGAGGAAGAAGTGATGAAAACTGCATTATCTACAGTTTGCTGCTGGAAAGGAGTATCTTGGTTTTGTATCCATGAATAGTGACGTCCTTGTGACTTAGCATTGTTTTCACTGATTTCACTACAGAGAATACTACAAAGTTTTAAGGAGCATGTGTGAAACAAGTGCGTTTATCAGAAACAGGACGGTAATTTTTTTAAACTTACAACAAATGCAAACTTCACCTTGTCCGTAATCTGTAAATCTTAATTATATGAAGATTCATAGGTCACATTTCTAATAAAAGAAGAATTATTTGGGAAAGGTTTAGTTTAATCACGCAAAGGAGCTGGGTCATACCATACATTCCAAGGTTCTTAACTTTCCAAAAAGTTTTTAGAGCAATTTTAAGTAATTCCATTCCTTTTCTCGGAATGGCCTTGCAAAATAGTTTCAAAAGGATTATTTCCCTTTGGGTTTTGTGAAGATTATGCAGATCTCAAAATATGTAAAAGCTAGCCAAAAGAATCTGTAAAACACATGGACTACTGTCGTCATTTTAGCTATGTGGCAGAAAGAGGTGTGCATAGGTGAGCATGAGCTATTTAGGCCTTCAGATGATATGAGGGAAAGGGTAATAATAACACTTGAAATTTAGACTTCTGACTACTTTCACACAGGTGCAGGAAGATCAGATGGTGCCCTAAGGTGGAAGATTTTTTTGTTAATTTTATTTATGTTTACTCATCTAATCAGCCTACTCCAACAAACTATAGGAATGAAACTTGGAGAGCAAATGGTTTGTCTCTCAAACGATATTTCTTTTGTTATGCCATCTAATCAGACTCATCAGCTTTTAGATATGTTGTGAAGTACATTTTTCAAATATTTATGATATGTAACCAAATTGAATGTGTTGAAAAGGAAAAAAAATTTTTTAATGTCAGTAAACAAACTGACTTTATAACCTTGCTATATTTTAAAGTTTATATGAACCCTGAAGCAAAGCTAAGGTATACTTTTGCTGTAAAGCGTTATGGAGGTGTCCTGACTAGCTTTGTATGAACCAGCTTGGGTATATGAAAAAAGGTGGCTAAAGCCAAGCTTCATATGGTTAACTTTCCCTTCAAGAAGGCTGTTTAAAGTGGACTATGGTACTCTAAACCATTCTTTTAGTTAAAGGAGATTTTTCCTGAACTATATTTTTTTCTCCTTAAGCCATTTGCTGCAGGAGTACTTGTGTTTTCTTTTGAAGCAACTGATACTAGTGTCAGACCATTGCAGTTCCAGGGAAAAAGGACCATTTCAAATTTTAATGCATATAAAGGACATGTGACTATGTTATAATGCAACCTGCGATATGGAAAAAAGAGTTTTTTAGTCCAGAGAGAAGATAAGCAGGAACTGTTCACTGAAGTAAAATTTCATCTAAGAACTCTTGACAAAATAAAATAGTATTTCATATAGTTCCTTCATGTCTTGCTTCTTACTTTTCACTGTAATTATAAATAACGTACTGCACTGGATCTTGTTTTAAAATAATCCTTCAGAAAAGAAACACAATTATTCCATCTGGTATATTGCAAGCACTTTAGAAAAAGTGATGCAAATTGTGTGTATCTCAAAAAAACCTATGTAAATTACACATAAGCACATACACGTGCAAATGCTAGCTGATATCCCAAACAAGCCTATTCAGCACCCCAGCTGTCAGTGTGAAAATGGTTAAAACTCACATTAAAAAAGGAACTTCATTTAAAAAAATGATGCTCTCTTGTTGAACTGTTCTGTCCTACCCCTATGCTTCACAGTGGGACTTTTCTCTGGAATTTTCCTCTGCTCTCTTGTCTGGCTTCTCTTATATAAAAAGAATAAGTAAATAAATCTTCACTTGCTTCCTCAAAGGTGAGTTGTAGAAATAGGAATGACCTTTCAAAGTGATGGGAGGGTCACATCTCTCCATTAATGTTATCTCCTCCAAAAACAGTATAAAACAGAGCAGAAGCTGAACCTATTCAAAATTAACTGTTTTGCCATCTGGCCCAGTAAGCCTGCTCGTCACTGGTGCTGACTTGTGAAGGACTGTGTTCGTGCAGGATCACCATAAGTAAAGGAGCCTGGCAGCTTTCTGCTGTATCTGGGTGGATAGTAGAATTTCTGTGCATTTAGACATGAGGCAGTAACAGAGAATCCCTGGCTACATTTCTCATTTTTGCTGAGTGTGTCAGATTTTCACTTGGTGTTGTTGCTGTAGCCTGCATTTCCAGTAATAAAGGCAAAGAAAGAAAAAGAATCATGTGTTCTGGCAGGGGAACAGGAAGACGACAGAAACAATACTGAATTTGCACTGCTCGCAGCAGAATGTAACAGCAATATTCACAAACATTCACACCCAAGTGACTGTAGTGTTTCTTATCACCTTTGGCTTTCCTCAATTGTTGCAAGGGATCTCTCCTGGAATTTCCATTATCCACTTATTCTCTACACTTGGATTGCCTGTCAGCTGCCGCCGCCTCCGTAGTACATTTAAGAGAGAAGTCTGACATTTGAACTAGTAGATGTGGTTGCAAGCAATCTGCTTTGTTCTTGGTCTAAAGGAGCCACAAATTAAGACAGCTTTGCAGCATCTGGATAAGCATTGCCTTTGCCGTATATGGAACATCCATCTTTACTGTGACCACATTTACTGGTTGCTGAACACATTGCAAATTTGCATAGATTAGGTGAGTCAATAGAAGACAGATTATACTTTCTGGCTTGGGAAAATCTTTTACTTTCCTCATCCGCTTGAGGATTACTGTCTTATGCTTTACACCCACCTCTTTTCCCTACTATACAGACCCTTTGTTTTTACATGTGTTAGCATCTTGAAACAATTCGGCTGATGGGTGTTTGCCTATAACAAATACTGTGTCTGAGTGTTTCTAACTTTTAAGATCTGTTTAAATCCAAGTATGGGGTATGCATCACTGAGAAGAACAAACTAGAATAGCAGTAAAACATCATATAATACTCTCATGATGGGTTTAAAATTGGTACCAATGAGAAAGGAATTAGGGACATTATTTTGATCTTTCACTGAAAGAAGCATAGACAGTGTATTAACTGTGTTACACCGTATAATTTAGTGAGCAAATAGTGTTGTTCCTTAAATTGTTCCAGGATGTGAAAGATTTTATGGAGCTAAAAAACAAAGGAAACAAGGGTATGTGCAGTCTTTGGTTTATATTGCACCCAGTACTGTAAAGAGAATAAAGCATTGATTTAAGTGACAGGGAACAGAAAATGGGGGGCAAATATCTTCTAAGCATGCTTTGGTACCAGGGTGATGTGAACCATGAATTTCAGTAAGCGTTTTCTTCTTTCCTGACACTAACCCTTGAATCTACAGCCCTCATGCCTATTGCTAGGAGGAATGACTAGAAGATGGATACTTTTAAAATGTTCTTGTTCCTCCTCTCCAGTACTTGCTGATATATTTCCATTGTTAATTTCTGCAAATATCCTGTCCTTATCTTAAAACTAATGATACCCACTGCATAAACAAGAATTATAGCCAGTTGAAACCTTAGAAACTATGCTGTTGTGGGAGACAGGAAAATCATTTTGGTGGATTCAGACTTAGAAGTCTGTGCAACACTTACGGGAGAATTTGGCTCCCAACAGACATACGTTAATGAATTAAACTGTAGCCATAGAACTATCTGACTTGACAAGCCTAATGCTGTATTTGGTCCTTTGTGTTGGTCTGTATTGGTCTGGTCATTCCTGTCTTGGATACCAAGGCTGGATATCTGTAACCTGGTTTTCCAGTTACCTGCTCGCTTCCTGTGAGCAATGCATGTGATACTCTTCAGAGCATTTTGTCAGAGAATGCAAGGTACATCAAACAATTTCGGATAAAATAGAATACTGTTTAATATTAATGTGTTTACTCTGTAACAGATTTATAGAACTTCTAGGTCTACTCTGAAATTTACTTGAATAAATAGTTGATAAAAGAAGTAATCTCTTACGTGAACAAACTCCAGAATACCAAGTGGGGAAACAGAAGTTTTATTTCACTAGGGTTTATCCAGATTGGTCTACATTTTATACTCAAGATTATTAAAAATTATTCATAGAGTCATCATTGTATTTCATGCTGGTAATAAGCTTAATCTGGAAAGACTTGGGAAAATGCACTCATCATTTCCATACCTACCTTGTTATCCTTAATTTGAATTGCAGCCATTAGTTAAGTCTTAGACAATATAAAAACTGAAATGATGTCAACCTATCATATGGAACAATATGCATCAAAATGTGCCATGAAGATTATTCATTAGATTTTACAGGACAGCAAAACTCACCAAGGGAAATGTGTGTGTGTTTATGTGTGCAATCTGCCGAAGCTGAAAAAACTGCTTGATGAGTGTTTCTTCCTTTGTACCAGCCTACCCACTGAGCTGGTAATTATTCTTGCTTTTTATCTAATCATTATAAGACAGAAAACAATCTTTTTCCCTGCTTTCCTCCTTCACAAATCACACATAAGAAAGTCTCTGTATTCTGAATCCATTTTTAATTTTCCTCTGTCCTTCACAATTAATTTTAAATGTTTTAAATTATACAAATTATAATTTATATATGTTTTAAATTATACAAATTATAATTACAATTATATAAATTAACACTCTTCAAAAAATAACAGTGTCTTTATGAGATGGTTGTACTGATCTCCTCACAGACACAGGTCTGAGCAAAAATCCCTGGAAGGTAAAGAAAAATTATGCATGTTCAGTCAAAGTGTGTCAGAATATTCAGGAAGGCATTAAAGAAGAAATAGCTAATCCCTGACTTCCCTCAAATGAAGCAAGTTGGTTATAAAAATAACACTGAAAAGCAATAATGACAGCTGATTTTAGATTCATAACTGTAAGACATTTAATAAAATACGATTTTATAATCACAAAGCTTGAATTTCAAGAGAGCCTAAATCCCATTGAGAGACAAAAAATCCCATTGAGAGACAAAAATCCCATTTAGAGGGACTAAATCCCATTGGATTTCCCTTTTAAAATTATATTTCTGGAGTCACTCAGTATGGACATTATTTATTTATACATTATCTTGAGTATATAAACTTCATGTAACTTTACAGTGGAATATGTATACCTGAATGAAATTAATATATCACAAATTCTTCAAAACAAAGGCAGTTTTTTTGCTCTATATCTATACAGAGCTCAGTATTACCAGGACCCCCACACTCATTACACAAACATAGTAACAACAGTAGCAGCACCATTGTTATTGTATTCCGTGAGGTAAATTGTATTTCTTTAAAATTTTGTATCTTATATTTTATAAAGTATCATATACTGCATATATCAAATGTATTAGACAAAGGCTTTAGTAGTAGTTGTAGTTGTATATATTCCTATATCAGAATTAGAATGCAACAGATTATCATTCCATTTAAATAGAAAAATGCATGTATACCAGAAAACAACACAGGTATATTCTGGCAATTTAAAAAACAATTCAGAAGAAAAATTATGCTGAACATAGTTCATAATATTAAAAATTTGAGTGATCCTGTTCTGAAAACATTGATTCAGGATGTTGTCTTAGATGTTGATGCTTGTAGAATGTATTCATTTTCGGTTTCTTCTTGTAGTAAAACCAGAATGGGATAGAAGATGTGGAGTATTAAGAGTCTGATAACAATCAATACAGAGAAGTGGAATGAGAGAAATGTCCAGGAGAAAAAAAAAGGGGGGAGAGGGGGCAGGGAGAAAAGGAGGAATTAGAAAAAGCAAAAGAGAGAGAAAGTTAGAGAGACAGATGTACAGTAAAGGAAAAAAAGAAAAGCCAAGCCACCAATCTTTTTATGATAAAGATTTCTGTCTGAAATTATTTTCAGAGTATTTCAGTCAGTAATGTGTTATCGTAATGTGTTATCCTTCTTATTTGACCCTTTTCTTAAGCAGCTATTGAAATCTTGCAGATTGTTACTGCCAGGATTTTAAACCATCTCTCAGGTTTGTCCCAGAGGTTTATGTCTTACTAGTAGCCAATCGTTATTTCTCCCACAGAAGATTAGTATTTTTCTTTAGCTTACACAGAAATCTTTCAGTCATTGAATTTGATTTATCCTATTTAAATTGTTTGTGTATAGAAGATACTGAAAAAGCAGTCTGTTAATAACACTGGCACACTTGTCCCTGTCAAATCATGCTTAAATTCATATTAATGATATTCAAAATAGCCTTGTTACGTCTAGATTAAAAGTAAATCAATTAATATCATAATGGCAGTCATCAGTTTTAAAGTAGAATTATGAGCATTTTGCGATATAATACATCTAAAATATATACCAAACCTGAACAACAGAATCAAAAGCCAAAATGAAATGACTCATGTAGAAATGGTGAGAAACAACAAAGCAACCAACATCCAGAAAGGAATCCAGGGAAACCACATGGCTTGAAACAAAAGGAAAACAAACTGGGTAACGGAAGGCATGCTGTGCAGAACAAGCAAATACAAACAGCATACAATAATGTACAGAAATGACTGAAATACGATATGAAATACAAAAAAAGGATTAATGAGGCAGACAGAAAAATGGGCTCCTGAAGTGCCTAATAATAATAATGAAAGGGAAGAAGGAACTGGAAGAACAGTATGGCTAAAGGAAATGTGTTGCACAAAGCCCATCGTTCCGCTGTTTTTGCTTTGACACTTCTTTAAAACAAGTGAGGTTTTGTCTAGGGGTCTAATCTGAGGCATAAGGCTAAGAAAGCAAAATCTTTTCACCCTGATACTGTTCTGTGAAAGGAATCTAAAGGGAATATCGAACTGTCATTCTGAGAGCACCCACTTTGCACAAGTGTAGTATTTTTATATAGGCATCTTTTAAAATGCTTTCTATTCACAATGCAATGTCATGGCATCTTTTTGATAAGACAGAAGGGTAAGAAGGAGCATGTAGAATAGTAAAAGGAGGCAGATTACAGAGCTGTTGGAAGAACAAAGTGCCACTAGTCTGTTTTCAACAGCAGTTTCATTTCCAAACTGACTCATAGTAAAGTGGTATCAAGCATACTTCTCACCAGCCTAGACTGCAGAAAAATCTGCAGACTCCAGAAAAATCAGCAGGCTCCAGCCGAAGGATGGCTGTACAAGGTGTAAGGAAGTGACTGAATAGACCCTGAAAGTTTACAAGTTGTTGGTATGAAAATGATGAACTGATTAATTACAGAAACTTCAATGGATTTAAGAGATCAAGAAGATGTAGGGCAAGAACTTTGGTGAAAAACTAAGAATTTCAATCAATGATAAAAGGGTTACTGAATCCAGTGAAAATTTTACACTTAAGTCCCCATTTCTTTGGCTCAAATCAAAGACTTTGTCCAGATTTTTTAAAATAAAATTCTAACTTCTTTTTAGCTATTCCATAAATAAATGCTTTAAAAATAATTATGTTAGAACTGGTAGCAGTATAGATCTCTGAGCCTATGTTTATTAACATATTGATGTAGATTAAAGAAAATGCCAGCACCTTGTGATTTATCTCTTCTTAAAGAGGTATCTTGATGAACAGCTAGCCAGAAAATGAAGACGTGAGTACCGGTAAAAACAGACATTAAAATCCTGAAGACAATGAGGAAACAAAGAGGAAGCCTTTGTTTTATCGCAGTTTTGTTACTCTGGAGGTTACTCTGAAGGAAAAGCAAAACAGATGTGTTTTGCACAAGCATTTCAGAAGGCTAAAAGGCTGTCTGAAAAAAAAAAAGGCTCAAGGTGAAGGCACCTGCTGGAAAGATAAAAGCAGCTGTTCAGGCATTGTCTGAGGACAAAAGCCTGTGTCTAAGGAAGGGGAACAGCATTTTGACAGCTGGAGAGTATAGAGTTCCCACCCTCCCGTGAATGGAAGAAGTGGAACCACCTTCACAAGTCATCAACGTTCAGGTAGAACCACAGAACTTTGCTTTTCTTACCCCATAACTGCGTCTTAGCTCCATAACTCCAGTTCTTTTCTGGAGAAAAGAATTCAACCTTGTTTTCTTTTAAAAAGTGTAACTGTACAGAGGCCACAGGGGAAATGGTTTGTTTCAACTGTAGAACTAATCTGAGGGTATCATCTTGTAACTGCACATGCAAATAGAGCATTACATCAATCCATTATCACAGACAAGTACTAGATGTGCCACTATCATGGTTGTACCAAACCTAACTCTCATAAAAATGAAGACCCAAAAAAGCAGTAGGAGTCTGTGTTGCCACTAGCAAAGCCAATGAAAACAGAAAATGTTGGAATGGAAAAGCTGTTCATTATTGGATGCATTAGTGGAACTAATTTCATGTTTAAATTTCTGTCACTTAATTTTCATTCTAGTTGCTTGCTATTAATGGAGATTAAATTTATTTATAATATTTGTAACAAACTTTGAGGATCCTTTCATTCAACTTACCCAAATCTATCACTTATATTCCCTGTCTTTTTTTTGTGGAAATGCAACATTTTTCGCTAATAACAAACACTCCAAATGCTTTGTTACTTCAAGTAGGCACTATGTATCACTCGGCTGTTCAGTTTATAATGCAGGCTCATTACCATACTCATTATTGTGAATTATGGAAGTTGCCTGGCTGGCCTTCATTAACCATCTGACACTTAAACACTGATTTGTGTTTATATATAACATTAATTCTACAAAAGCACTTGAACATCCACTGGAAACTTGGACTTAATCTGTTTCTCAGTATTTTTGCAAGACCTCAGTGATTGTTCCAAAACCATATTTTGCTTTACCTTTATTATTTTGTTTGGATACATGGATGACATCACACAATTGCATGCATGCAATAACAGAGAGAATTTTTTTCCCTCCTTCTAATGCCTGTTCAATGAAGTGGTTGTTTTCTCTGTCTTAGCCAGTGGCTGATTTAGTGAAGCCTTGACCAGGATCAGCTTTTCAGACCATGCTTTTCACAAAGTAGTAGTTTTGGGCCCAACACTTTGCAGCTTGGTTTTATTGCTTTAGATAAGTTTCCAAATGTCCTTTGTAAGTTCCTTCTGAAGCATTCAGGAGAAAATATTTTTAAAAGTATAATATTTCAGTAATTTTATTCTAGTGCCCACAAGGCACTGGAGTCTAGTCATAAAGGATCTGAAGGAGAAGTAATGCAGGTTGGATATAGCTCCTTTTTCCTTTTGAATTCTGTAAAATTGCTTTTTATTCTAGGTCTCGATAATTCATAATCTTCAGTGGAAATAATTTGTAATTACTGCACTACCATTATCAAATATATTAAATCATCAAGGTTCCCAAACACCCATTTAAGAACATTTCAAAGTTATCTTATAAATACTGTATTATGTTAACAGCTTGAGAACTTCTGTAATGTCAGAATCACTCTCTAAAACTCTTGGGAAATGTATTAACCTCAAATTACAATGTCTGCATCTTCAGCAAAGTCTCCACCTTTCTCAGTTGTATATTTCTTCAAATAATTTGCCTGAGCCTAGAGACTAGTATTTTTTCATAAGCTTTTCCAGCTGAACTGTTGCTTTTTCTAACACACGTCCTTGTGCTCCTGTGCCATTAAGAAAATTCACCCTAGCCTTGACAATGTATATAGTTCCCCCAGGCCAACAAAGCCCCATATGATGAAACTCAGAGATTAATCACTTGTTTTTGAAGGTTTCCACAGAAGAGCACTGTGAGCAGGTTCTGTGTGACCAAGAAAAGTCACTGATCCATTTAACCCCTTTGCAGCACTGGCTGGGGAGCGGAGGTACCAGAGCCCTGTGGTAGAAGATTTATACACCTACAGTGGGACTTAGTGTGTGGGGGGTGTAAGTATCTTAATCTACAACTAGGATTTTGAAAGGTGATCCTAACTTTCTACCTCATCCTGGATGAACCTGAAGGTGACATACCTGGTGCTGCCCTTTACAGACCAATCCAGAATAAATCCTCAGAGCCCGTTTCAGAGCATTCACGTTGTTTTGAGATAAGCTACAATGTTTCCTTCTGTTTTCATATTCAGTTCTGTTCTCTCCCTCAAAGGATATAAACACGTATTTTATGCCTTTTTTAAGAGTTTGCTGTGTAAGCTACTCTGGTTAGAAGAGTAGGTGGGTGGGAAAGCTGCTGAGGTTGTGTCATTGTGCAGCAGAAAACAAGGGAGGACAGACATGTGCCATCTTGTGAAACAGGTAGCTGGAGGACTTAGAGGGCAGCATGGCTTCAGGTGTTTTCTCTCAACATGGTTTTTATCATGCTCCATCTATTGTCATGGGTGAATGCACAGGGTAAACTGTCAATGACACATACTCTTCTCTTCCTGATGCCATGCTTAGAAAAGAAGAGAGCCCTACTAAAAGCTTTTAAAGAAGGACTTTTGGCCTCCTCGGGAACTGATCCTAGCATAGGATGATGTCTCCAAAGGACAGGATTGCATTTGCTTTGATGACCTCAGCAAACCCTGTAAACCAGCTCTGGATGGTACCCCGATCAATGTGTTGTCTGTTTGTCCCATGTTGTCCCATGTGCCATTCAAGACATTCACGCATAACATTAACTGGATTCTGTCCTCCATTCCTGGGTGAAGCAGCTAACCCAGCTTTTACTTGTCTGTGCTACCAGCAGTAAGGGTGTTTCTTTTTCCCTCCTGCAAACCTTTTCTCCCTCACATCTATGAGAGGCATATGCTGTCCAACAGGAATGAAGAGAGAGTGTGAAGCTACCATCATAATAGCCTGGTTATAATGCTGTGTCAAGGAGCAGTAATAAAACAGTAAATCATGGACTTAGTATAGATGAAAATTAGGTAAATTCTGTATTGTCCAGATTTAAAGCAGATAAACTCCACTCCCCTGCATTTCCCCTGAACTATGCTGTCAAGTAGATATATTGACCATTCTTCTGCTGGGAACACGCAATTTATCTAGAAAGTTTCTGACTATTTTGGCCTGGGCCTACCAATTAAATGAAATAGATATTCAAACATAAAGCTGACATAGCCGGAGTATCAGTACTATGAGTGAGGCTGACGGTAAACTAATCTTAATGTAATTAAATTGTATACTGCAGACACCCTACAAAAGCTTCCCTTTAAACTGAATTACCATTGAGATGCTGCATTAGTGACCTCAGCAGGTGTGCCCTATTAACTAGGGTTAGGACCATTATGCAAGTATCATCATGCGAGGGTAAATGATAAGACCTGTGAGAATCTGTGAACAAACCCTTGGTCTTCTGACACTTGGTAAAGCTGTCTGGGACTCCGAGAACCTCCACAAGGTATAATATTCACCATCCTCACCAAAAGTAACCAGGAGTTGTTCCTAATAAGTACAAAAGTGAGAAAGCATTCTTCAAAATGTGAGCGAGCCTGTTCACAGTCTGAAAATAAAGCTCTACGTGTTTTCCAGACATCGGATTGACAAAATCCAAGCCCTAGTGTTTAATCTTCTCTTTCTAGTAAAATAAAGCAAGTACACTAGAACCAATTTCTTTGTGCAGACACCTGCTGCCTGCGAGGCACTTTCTGCAGTGCTTTCTGTCTGCGGCACGAATTCCCCCGGAGGCTGTGAACAGAGGGGTGCTGCTCCAACCCCGGCCGAACGCCCGGGCATGGCTCTGCTCTTACGCCTTGCTCCATCTGCCAGCTTCAGGCCCCTGTTAGAGGTCCAGGCAGATGGGCGGCTTGATCTCTTAGGGCTTGTTTTGTATGTCCTCCTGCGCTTTCTCCGTACATGAGAGAACTAGCCTCTTTCCTCATTTAAAAAACATAATTTAAACTAATGCTTTCATTACCTCCTTTCTCATTTTGAGTTCCCACTTGTAAAATTCTATTGACAGTAGGAATAGCACAAAGAGCACACTTTCTGGATTCACTGTATGACAATTATATTATTTAAAATAAGGCTGTATATGGTCAGTTCATTGCAATAGACGGAATAATTTCCATTCATAATAACACCTGACGATTTTTGAGCAATTTTCATTATTTGTCAGCCCTTGTCCTGCCTTCAGATTTTCAGAAGTGAACACTTCAAATAAAGGATTTCTGCTCTTTGCTGTATTAATACATACAATTAAGCTCAGAGGCGAACAGGTCTTCAGATTGTGATGGGATCAATTAGCTATGCTATTCTTTTCAGTAAATTCCCAGAATGACAGAAGCACAATGACAGGAAACAGAAAATTGTTTGCTTAAGTGAAACTGTGCTTCTCTATCTTGTATTGTTACAATCAGTGGTAGTACTAGTTGTGGAGTAGCAGGACTAAACATTATAGGAGTAAGTGTATTTAATAACAATAGAAAAATCAGCTTGTATGTAATCAGTGTGTACTGACATTTGCTTTCAAACCAATGCACAAGATAGATAACCTATAATGAGGATTTCCACAACACTCTTACTTTCTGTGTCTCTTAAACCAACACTCATTACTTCTTAAATCTTCTGAAATATAGTATGAATTTTCATATAATCAGAACTGAGCAATTATTAATTTAAGCACCTTTGAAGCATGAATTATCATTTAGAGTAACTATACTGTTTTCCAAAGAATTAAACCCCTAATGTAGGCATATACAGAACTTTCAATTACATTTTATAGTGCCTATTGCAAACCATTTTGTTCTACCAGAAGATCACATTCATTTCTGAATTGTACTGTCACTTTTATTGATCTTTATTGCTTTAGTCCCTGCTGCCATAGCCTCTCTACCTTGTTCAACAGAATCTATCAGTGTAGCCCTTTCCTTTGAAAGAAGACATTTTATCAGAGGTTAAAGCTATCTTTGTATAAACAATTGTTACTACTGCTGTAAAACTTGTCTATTTGGAGACTGACCAGTTGTTCACATATTTGATCTGAAGTAATATGCATACATTTTCCAGGAAACATTGTTGTTGCATGGATAAACTTCAAATTAATTTCACTATTATCCTGTGCAGCTGTACATTGTGATTAGGTGGCAGAAGCCAGTAATCACTGGCTCCCCACTGCTCTGTATCTTGGAGCATTTCTTTTTGGGAGTATTTGTGAGGACCATTACAGCAGACATTTTTGGGGAGATACTTTTGAGTAGATGCCTTAGTCATTGCCTCGATTGTGGGTTTGTACAATGCATTGCGTTCTGTCTTCAGCCTGCAAGTTCCTGGAGAATAGCTATTTATTTTGAATCCTTTATGTATACAATGGTGAAGCAGCAATCTCTGGAGCACAACAGTATTACCACTGCTGAGTGAGATTTGCCTTTGCATAATTACCTACGTGTTCTTCTTTTTGGATGCCACTTGTTCTGCTTAATCTTGCATTGCTTGCCAACTTGAGGTGAAAGCACGGTAAAGACTGTCATGTTGCATGGTCTCTGTGCTGGCTCTGCAGACTTCCCAGTGAGTCAGAAAAGCTGTCTGTGAGCGTTTTAAAATCTTGTCTTGGCCTTATCATGGCACCACTAGCTTTTTCTCACATTCCAAATGAACATCAAACTATTCAAAGTCAGAGAATCAGCTTCTGCCTCTATCTGTGAACACAGCTGAAAATAAATCAACGAAGAATTGCATTGGACTGCAGAATGTGGACTATACAAGGAACAGCCTGGACCAGGCCATCTGTAGGAAAGAGCTACAGATTCATTTGAGTTATGGGTAAATAGTCATCACAGCAAGAATATACATCAAAACTTGCACGGCTTTTCTTCGTTTTTATCTCTTCAATGAAATATATATACATATGTGGTAATCCATTTTTAATCTAGTATTCCTTTCATCTTCTGGAGTGTAATATGATTGCAGTGGGCATTATTATCTTCATAAAAAATATTCCTTCTTTTTTGGAAGTTTTGCAAATTACATACAAATATTTAATGTACTTCATCTTTATATTATATAAGTTTTTCATCAAATACAGAGCCAGGTGAAACTAAATTGCATCAGAAAATTTTCTGTAATTACGCAGTATATTTGGATTTGTCATACATTATAAAATAAATTACTCCCCTTGAAGCTCAGTAGATTGGACTGGCCTTTAGATTTCATTTACAATGATCCAGAACACTGGTAATTAACTTGCAAAGCCAGTCCATGAATATACAGTTGGAAGTATCTGCTATTTTGAGGAGGCAGATTTAAAGGGAAGAGAGCACAGAAAAGGGCACAATCATTTTTCTGTCATGTTTTGATAGCCCAGAGTATCTAAGGAGATTGCTTTTGTATATGGACAAATACACTTACATTTGAGAAAGGGTGCCATATGGATACTGAAAAGTTGCGAAAGGACATCTAGTGATATACCATTTTAAAAGATTAATAATTATTTTTTTTCTACAACTGCTGTCTCGTAGTGGTAATATGAGAAACCAATTTTCAAAGTTTCCTATAAACTTTTGAAGTTTAGCATTCACTTTCAAAAGTATATTTCTTGAATTTTTCTTCTTTGTGTCTGGAAAAAAAATGTTATGGGTGCTAACATCCTGTATTTTAATACCCGCCCCTGTCCCCTCTCACCCAGTAGATCTGTCTAGAAGCTAGATTCTGCAAAGTACTGAATATGGTGGCCAGCCACCAACAAAACAGTTAAACATGTGCTCAGATCTCACAGAAGCCAGCAGGATTTAAATGTGTAAGTAAGTCCTTTGCCAAGAAGGGAGCTTTGCAGAAATAAGACTCATATGCAGTGTTATTAAGGAGTTCATTTCAACCTCTTTTACTTATTCAACAAGTTTTATTCATTCACTCTATTGTCTACCCTCCTGCAAAAAAAGTCATTAAAACTTGTTTTAAATGGTTGTTCGAGTAACACTATGAGCTGTGGGGACAATAAAAAGCAAGAGCTACACATATCACTCACTCTGAAGAGCGTAAGTGCTAATTAGAAAACTTTACAACTTTGACTGAAAATGGTGTAAACCAAATTAAAAAAGAGAAGTTGCCACCTAATTTTTGCATTTTCTGTGTGGAGAGATGTCAGTGGCAGTGAATCCAAAATATATGAACAAACGGTGATGATTATGGTGATAATATACATGACTGAGGAGAGCGCAGATAAGCAAGCTGATCTACATTTACTCTAAGACACTTAACAAAGTCAAGTCTTCAGTCCTTTTGCTCACTTCTTCGCTGAATAAGGAGTAGATCAGATTTCAGTGATGGTCCTGAGAGGAAAACACTGGGTTGTTTGTTGAAAAATTTCCATCTGAACTGAAACCTTGGGTGTAGATAAAAGAAAGAGGTAGATGTGAGAAAAGCTCTGGTTACCTGTTACCCAAGGAAAAGAGCTCACTGGCTGTGGCTGTGGAAGATAGTCTGCTTCATGAGGGAAAGTTAAACAGTAATTTATTCCCCACCAGTTGGAAAGAAAATAGCACTGGAATACACTTTTGTCCTGGGCCACTGAACTATAACAGTGGGCTGAACCCAGTGAGTCAAAATAGCCTAGAAAATAAAATATTCTAATTTTAATGGACTGAAAATTACCAACTCAGTAGAGCTCCTGGTTTTATGCTGCATTAGAATTTCTCCCAAAAGCCATTACCAGCTAATTACTCACTCTTACCAGGACCCTGTACCAAAGACCTCTCTCCCCCCTTGTCCTCAAGTACTAATGGCCATCACACCTTTTCCCCTGTTAATAATGAGCTTATTTGTTCTTTTATGTAAGCAAGCTCCTTTTTTCCCCCCTCTTCTTTTTCTTTTTTTTTCCTTCTGGTTTTATAACTGGTTGAAAGATTTTTTTTAAAGTCAGAGAAATTGTTCCCAGCCTGAAGAGAAACCTGTAGAGTTCAGGATCTCATGTGGCAGGAACAGAATAGCTAGCAGAATCACAACCCTGGACTTCAGGAGGGCCAACTTTGGCCTTTTCAAGCAATTGCTAGGGGAAATCCCATGGGACAGGGTACTAGAAGGTAAGGGGGCCCAAGATAGTTGGCTAGCATTCAAGGACTGCTTCTTCCGAGCTCAAGATCAGAGCATCCCAGCAGGTAGGAAGTCAAGGAAGGGTACCAGGAGACCTGCATGGTTAAACAGGGAACTGCTGGGCAAACTCAAGTGGAAGAAGTGGGTGTACAGATCATGGAAGGAGGGGCTGGCCACTTGGGAGGAATATAAGTCTGTTGTCAGAGGATGTAGGGAGGCAACTAGGAAAGCTAAGGCCTCCTTGGAATTAAACCTTGCAAGAGAGGTCAAGGACAACACAAAGGGCTTCTTCAAATACATTGCAGGTAAAACCAACACTAGAGGCAATGTAGGCTCACTGATGAATGAGGTGGGGGCCCTGGAGACAGAGGATAAAAAGAAGGCGGAGTTACTGAATGCCTTCTTTGCCTCTGTCTATACTGCTGGAGGCTGTCCTGAGGAGCCCCGGACCCCTGAGGCCCCAGAGGAAGTCAGGATAGAGGAGGAATCTGTCTTGGTAGATGAGGGCTGGGTCAGGGACCAATTAAGCAATCTGGACGTCCATAAATCCATGGGCCCTGATGGGATGCACCCGCGGGTGCTGAGGGAGCTGGCAGAAGTCATTGCTAGGCCACTCTCCATCATCTTTGCTAAGTCGTGGGCAATGGGAGAGGTGCCTGAGGACTGGAGGAAAGTGCATGTCACTCCAGTCTTCAAAAAGAGCAAGAAGGAGGACCCGGGTAACTATAGACCGATCAGCCTCACCTCCATCCCCAGAAAGGTGATGGAACAACTTGTCGTTGGTGCTGTCTCTAGGCACACCAAGGATAGGGGGATCATTAGGGGCACTCAACATGGCTTCACCAAGGGGAAGTCATGCTTAACCAACTTGATAGCCTTTTATGAGGACATAACCCAGTGGATAGATGATGGTAAAGCTGTGGATGTGGTCTATCTTGATTTCAGTAAAGCATTTGATACTGTCTCCCACAGCATCCTCGCAGCTAAACTGGGGAAGTGTGGTCTGGATGATTGGGTAGTGAGGTGGATTGTGAACTGGCTGAAGGAAAGAAGCCAGAGAGTGGTGGTCAATGGGACAGAGTCCAGTTGGAGGCCTGTGTCTAGTGGAGTCCCTCAAGGGTCGGTACTGGGACCAGTACTATTCAATATATTCATTAATGACTTGGATGAGGGAATAGAGTGCACTGATGACACAAAACTGGGAGGAGTGGCTGAGATGCCGGAAGGCTGCGCAGCCATTCAGAGAGACCTGGACAGGCTGGAGAGTTGGGCGGGGAGAAACTTAATGAAATATAACAAGGGCAAGTGTAGAGTCCTGCATCTGGGCAAGAACAACCCCATGTATGAGTACAAGTTGGGGACAGACCTGTTGGAGAGCTGCGTAGGGGAAAGGGACCTGGGGGTCCTAGTGGAAAGCAGGATGACCATGAGCCAGCAGTGTGCCCTTGTGGCCAAGAAGGCCAATGGCATCCTGGGGTGTATTAGAAGGGGTGTGGTTAGCAGGTCAAGAGAGGTTCTCCTCCCCCTCTACTCTGCCCTGGTGAGGCCGCATCTGGAATATTGTGTCCAGTTCTGGGCCCCTCAGTTCAAGAAGGCCAGGGAACTGCTAGAGAGAGTCCAGCGCAGAGCCACGAAGATGACTAAGGGGGTGGAACATCTCCCTTATGAGGAGAGGCTGAGGGAACTGGGTCTCTTTAGCTTAGAGAAGAGGAGACTGAAGGGTGACCTCAGTAAAGTTTATAAATATGTAAAGGGCAAATGTCATGAGGATGGAGCCAGGCTCTTCTCAGTGACATCCCTTGACAGGACAAGGGGCAATGGGTGCATGCTGGAACACAGAATGTTCCACATAAATACGAGGAAAAACTTCTTTACGGTGAGGGTGACTGAACACTGGAACAGGTTGCCCAGAGAGATTGTGGAGTCTCTTTCTCTGGAGACATTCAAAACCCGCCTGGACGCGTTCCTGTGTGATATGGTCTAGGCAATCCTGCTCCGGCAGGGGGATTGGATCTTTCGAGGTCCCTTCCAATCCCTAACATTCTGTGATTCTGTGATTCTGTGATTCTGTGATTCTGTTGTTTCTCTTTTAGACTTGAAGAATGGATTGCATGTCTGATAGCCTGCTTTTTTCCAACAGTATCAGTTAGTATAATATGGGATGTAACCTCTCCCAGCAATCCTTTTCTCGTTGTGGTCCACAGGGACTTTAAAATTCATTCAAGTATAGTTGCTGAATTATGAGTACTGTGCCTGTAAGACACAGATGGACATCTGCGCTGTTTGTTTGTAGAATTATTGCTGTATCTTAACAGCAGTCAATCACTGGGCAGATGCTATCAGGACTGACAGATGAAAAAACTTAAAAAAATTATAGGGACATTAATGTTGTCATGGGCAGCAAGAGTCTGTCAGCTTACTGTGTTTGGAGACACGTTCCTAAAAATTGGCCAACATGAGAATCATAAAGCCATTTGGCCATGTAAACCAGAGGTAAACCACTGCAAACAGATTTTTATGTTTATCAGTCACACATGCGTTATAAAACATGAAGGTCTCATATGTGGTTGATCAATACAGTATTATTTGTACATAGCTTATGTTTTTAAGAGTTGTGTATAATGCAAAAGCTAGTAACCTAATTATTTTTAAAAATACAATATTACAAAGCCTGCACTTCGTGTAAATGTATTTTAAAACAAAATCAAAAACCATAACCAATGATAGTAATAAACATCTTGCTATATTTTTACTGTTAGAGAAGAACTAAAGGTTCAAAAATGAAAAAAAGAGGTAAACATGTTGTTTCCTGTTTACCTGTTGTAGCTAGATACATTCTATAACTCTTCAGGGCTCTTGTGTTTAATAACCAACATGCTAGGTATGTACACTGTTTTCTGTAAGAGTGGTTCATTATATGAGTGATTGCTCCAGTTACAAACTATAGAACGTCATGGCCATGGTTTTTCTTTCTGCTTCTTAGTGGAAAATCCTATTTAATTGGTGTATTCCTGGAAGCACTTATTGCACAACATTTTAACTCTATAGTAATAAAAAGGAAAGCAGAGGTCTTGTGTCATGCCCTTCACTCCTCTTATTTCTTATTTGAGGGTAATGGTTTCTGCTAAAAGCTAAGTTTCTTTTTATTTTCTTCTGTTAATCATAATCCGAATAGCAGTTCGCTTAATGGCAAGCTGAAAGCCTGTTGGCTAAGAGTTCCCATTCTGTACTGTATTTTAGTGTCAGTCTGTATGACTGCTTTTCTGTAAATGTGCACAGAACTCAAATATTTGCACATGTAAATCTAGTAAATCTAGGAACTGCTTGAGCAAACACAAGCACACTATTGAAACTTCCCATGAGCATTTTTAGAAAATCTGCCATAAGAATCTGATTCAAGGTCTAACTTTATGTGAGAAAATACTCAAAGTCCATAAAAACCAAAAACCAACACTGTTTTTACGCTTATTCAAAGGCAGTATTGGTAGGCATTGGTAAGTATTTGCCGTTCCATTATTTATTATGCATTTATAATGCATTATTTATTTATTATGTATTTGTGTTATTCTGAGTGAATGATACATTACTGTCTCACTGCTGCCCAGCCCCATTCCAGGAGCCCTATATGTAGCATTGCTCTTTTCTCTTTTCTCACCCCCACCTCTGATCTCTCTATCCCTTTTCTCCAGCTGCACTGAGCCTTCCTGTCCTATGCTCCCATGGCCTTTCCCCAGGATACACCTTATCTGCGGGAAGCTTTTGTCTCTCCTTCTGTTTACAGAAGAGAAGAGAGGAAATAGTGTAGAAGTTCAGGACTTCACCTGTCATTTTCATGAAAATATTTACTCCTTTTCCTTCCACTTCCTCTTCCCCTCTCTGCTCTACCCCCAACCCTACCATAGGATGGAAACTACACTAACCAGTTCTTTTTTTTTTTTTTTCTATGTACATGTGCTCTGCATCAGTGAAGAACCTGGATACTTCTAAAAGCTTTTGGCATAAGGAAGAAGAGAAGACAGTAACATTGTGTGATTGATCAATCAATGTGCATCATTGTTCAGGCTCGTAGCCCAAGCTACTATTAGTCCTATTACACAAATACTGGAGCTTCTGAAGTGCCCTGTGGAAAAGTGCTGTATTCTCAGACAGTGGGATCTGCAAGACTTGTGAGTCATTGTATGGTCTGAACAGATAAACAGTACAGATTCTGGGTGATAAAAGTGACATGATATTTTATGTACTGCTGACTGACAACATTGCTGCAATGAGGAACGACACATTTTTAAAAGGCTAACTCCCTACCAGTGATGGTCTCTGCGTGTGTCATAGCCAATTTTCTTTCCAGTAGACAGAAAACCTTGCAGTTATGGGTAATGAATTCCTGGCAATAGGATAATAACTACTCCCTACACTAATTTGTTAGCATCAATGACCATGGAACCAGTTCCTTGCTGGTGTGGGCAGGTGGGGGAGAACACATAGGGGAAGAGGAAGGTGATGCTCTGCATGTGTGTGCGTGCATGTGTGTGTGTGCATGCACATACCTGACTGTGTCTACAAGGTTTACATTAGAAAATCCTCACATGTTTGAGTTCTATAAAACAACTTTTTTCTTGTAGTCTATGGAAAGTACAGTAGCCAACAATGCATGATTACTGGATATAAGCCATGGAAGTGTCTGATTTTCTTATTTTCTGAAGAGGTTATTTAATAATTTAGGTGTTTTCTGATTGTATAAAAATATTTCCTCAAGCATAATAAAAATGCTACAGTGTACTTTTTATCCTTTTCTGCTATTATATTTGTAGACTATAATATTAGAAATGTGTCCAAGTAAGGATGAAGACTACTTTGTGTTAGACAGTTATCCATTAGTCATTAAGTCATTTATTTATGCTATGCTTTGAATAGCACTACTAGCATTTGCAGTATGAGTCTCAGTGATTGTTATACGTTATAGATTCACAATGGTGTTTTGAATTGCTATGGTTAAGCCTCTGAAGAAAATTAATTGCTTTTATTGCAAAGGTAATTAAGCTTGCTTGTGACAATTTTCAAATCTGATTGGAAAGAACACAAGACTAACAAGTCTATCTGAGGTTGAAAAAAATGTTACAATATGGCTTAATTTTTCCTCATTAGCTTCTGATATGCTGATAGAAAAGTAACTTGCTTTAGGGAAAGATCACACACTATTTTAATAAAGATATGAAGCATCCAGCTATGCATGTATATTTATACTTAAGTATTCTATAAAACTTATATCTTGAGGGCTCATAAAAACTGAGGGAAAAATAACTGCATGAATCTTGGATGATAATCAGCCAGGGCTTTTTGTCATTTGTTATTTTTCTAATAGGTCAGTTAATGACAGAAATAGTTTAAACAAAAGTTTTTACAAAAATGCTGACAGATATTTCCAATACTAATATATGTATGCATATAGATGCATAGCTATGCATGTTTATATATGTATATCAATGTGTATGTGTATGTGTGCATACAGAGAGTAATAGAGATGCACAAATGTATATATGGGTCTGGAGTGCCCATTCACACTCAAGTGTTTTGACTGCTCTGTCAACAGTAATGTGACATAAGACTTCTGAGTCTTGATTCAGATATTTGCCTAATCAAATTGTTTACTTCTAGTTTACAGAAAAGACACTGAAAAATAATTTCAGAAATAATCTTATAAGCTTTTCAGAACCTGAATAATTTTATAATCATATTTTAGAACATGACCCTGAAAAAATTTTATATCTTCAAGTCCAGTGAAGGATTGAATGATAAATATACTGCACCTTGGAAACAGAAGAGCTGTGAACTTTTCAGATGCTTTGGCAGCAAAGTAATTTGTCAGAAACAATAAAGGACTTAAATATGTCATCCAACATGAAGCAATTGCTCTCTGGGTGAACTTTTCTAAAAATCACACTAAGTCTGTGCTAAATTAATCCATGGGATTTCAAGAACATAATGCTGGAGGTGAATATGGCCTTGTGTATCTAAAGCTATGATTTACCCTAAACTTACGATCTAGAGTCTCTTACTGGCAATTTTAAAGCTCAGAATCTTTCAACACTCTTTCTGATGGTTACCTGAGAATATATGTTTTATGTAAGAGAAAATATGCCAGAAACAAAAAGCTTTTATTGATATGTGAAAAGACGTCATGCATTAGTTTTTAAGTTATAACAATTATTAAAAGTCAATTCAAGAGTGCTGTTTAATTAATGTTAAATTTGGAGAAATTTGCCATTGCTTCCTACATGTCAAATGCTTGGTCCTGCATGAGAAGAAGACCTCATTCCCTGGAAGGTCCTGCCTTCCTCACCTACAAAGCACTGGATGCAAGGACCTCTTCTTGGGAGTTATCACGGCACGGTTGCCCTGTTCTTGTTTTGTCCCTAGACATCTGAGTCTATGATGTTGGCCTGGGACAGGAGACTGGATTAAAAGGACAGGATACTTGGTCTGGTTCATTATGATTGCTCTCATTTTATGTTCTCATAGTCCATTTAAACTTACCTCAGCTCAGACAGCACATAGCTCGTCAGGGAGGCAGCTGCAGTTAATTGCTCCATTTCATCTCAATCCAGGGAAAGTTAGACTTGCTGAAGACAGTTTTACTTAAATCACTGCAAGAAAAGGCAATAATAGACCTCCATCCCTCATTGTGCTGTCACACCTCCATAGTCTTCCTCAAAATTGCATGTATGGTCATGTCACAAGCTTAGTGAGAGCTATATTAGAGACAGCTTTCTACTGGTGATTTCTCTTCAGTCTCATTCAGAAGACTGGATCTAAAACACCAAAGGGTCCAGTCAGATGTATGCCACTAACTGCTGAAACTTTTCCAAAATGTACCCCTATTTCCTTATTCCGTACTTGTAGATACATAATTATACTTTTGAAAACATTTTCCTGATGTTAGCTATTGTGAGTGATTACTTTTATTTGTCTGCAATTACTTTCAGAAGCCCCATCATGAATACACGACTGCAGGCATAGTACAAGCCTGTGACATTTTTGCTTTGGTGCACTGAACTACATTTGATGGGAAACCTCAGTAAAGTCACTAGAGCTGCTTGTGCTTTAAGGTACTGCTCATTGTGAAGAGAAACACTGATCTGAGCATACTATAGATAAAAATAGGAATGCAAGTAAATTAATTTTTTTAAGATTATAAAAAAATATTATTAAAATTATATAAAGATTTTACTCTCTGATCTGCTTTCATAAATTGGCTGAAATGATACTAATGTTGCAGAAATTGTAAACACATACTAAAACCATGCTTTTGGCTTTTGATAAGGTAAGAAGATGGCTGGGGGAGGATTGTTGTTCATATTCTAGCACAGATAACAGAAATAAACCATTCTTAACTGTCAGGTAGAATTATGATTAAAAGTGTTGGTCAGTCTTGAAGTCTGTCAACAAAAGATGCATGCATAAAAGCACATGAATAGTTGTTGCAAAATAAGTAACTCGATGTCACACGCTAGGTAGGCATTTGAACACAAATGCCTACTAGGTAGGTATAGATTTGTGTGTTCAGGGCTATAATTCTTGTCCAATTTTGACATATGTATCCAGATGGCTACCTGCTGAAAACTGATTCTTTAGGATTATTTCAGAAACACAAATTTTTTCCCATAGAAACATACATTTAGAGGTTGCTGAACTCTCCGCTTTCTACGCATCTTTTTTTTTTGTGAAAATTTCTCATGATTACAGGATACAGTACAGTGGCTCTTTGAAATTAACCTTGTAGTTCTGCCAAAAAGGAAAAGAAGAATAAATGCTGCTGAAGACAGAGGGTCTGGCTTTAGGATTAAGGTTCTGTCTGCCCGGTATGTTCCTACTGATATGCCTAAAGACCCTTCAGTCCTATTGTCACGGTTTAAAGCTGGGCTGGCGATTAAACCTGCGGCAGATGCCCTCTGTTATCCCCCCCCCCTCCCCCCAGAGGGAAAGGGAAAGGGAAAAGGGAGAGAGACTTCTGGGTTGGAAAATTAAAACAGTTTTAATAAACTATAATAATGAAAAAGAAGTATAATAATAATAATAGAAATAATCAAATATATACAAATATATATACAAAACCAAGATTGAGCTCCCCTGAAGTCAGCCACGTCACCACCGGCACTGCAGGGCAGGCTCCGGGAAGGCCCAGCCTGGGCCTAGCGATGGTCGAGAGCTGGATTCAGGAACGCACGGATCGGGATCGGGGGCAGCAGGAAAACAGACGGAGTCCTCCCTGGACACCGGCCATAGCAGAAAGAGCAAGACCCTCGTGATCCCCCCACTTTATACCGAGAATGACGTGTATGGGATGGAATACCCTCGTTGGTCAATTTTGGGTCACCTGCCCTGTCTGCTCCCCACTGCAGCTGCGACCCCCCTTCGGCTCTTCACTCGTAAGCAATGAGGAATTCAGCAGTGACCTTGGTTTCTCTCAAGAATAAGTACAGCAAGAGCCTTTCTGCACAACATCCCTACCGGTGCCTCAGTGATAACTACAAACTTCGAGCGTTATCAGTCCTGGAAGCAGACACTGTCTGCAAAAACATGCAGTTAGTTTCAGAAAATGCAGTTACTTAAAGGAGACTTAGCTGAAAGTAAAAATCACTGAAAGGAAAATCGGCCTGGTTTAGGCCAAACCAGGACACCTATGGAGATAGTGTGAGTGCTGTCATCTCCATATGATGGACGTAACAGATGACAGCAATTTCAAGAATATGGTTAAACCCTTTTTCTTTTTGTACACTTTCATGCATCCTACTGGAACTCAAATAATGTCAAAGGAGACATAGCTAAGAGACAGGCTTTGTAAAATAGATTTTTACAAACTCTTAGATAAGGAAAAATGTTTCCATGTTTTTCTCTTTCATTTCTTAATCAGGCTAGGACTGATTTTTGCAAGCATAGCCCCTTGCAGATTTCAAATCCGGGCTACTGCAACACTGTACTGGTGTACAAAAATCTGATTAAACTATCTGTCAGAAAATAACTATCAGCTCAGTAGCTATAACCACTTTCATTGTTTAGATCAAGAAAAGTACTGAATATATTCAGGAAATGTAAACAACATGCACTAGGTGAAGCATTTCCACCAACAAGGAAACTCCACCAGGCACAAAGGGAATAAGAAATACTTCACGGTCAATTCCATAGCAGAGAGGAAGACTGAAGAAAATGGTGAAGCTGTTCCTATGCAAATCTGAGGATTTCCACATCTCAAAAGTTAAACATTCCTACACTTAAATAGTAGCTAGCGTACCGAGTCATTTATTAACCAGTGAAGAGAAACTAGGCATGCATAAAATACTTAATATTTGGACCCTGTGACTTGTAAGAGTTATTGCCTCTCATCAGTTATCTCTGTCTTGCTCTCACTGTAATGGGAAGTTCAGTTGTCTCCCACAAAGGCTAAAGCTATGTCTGTGAAGAACATATTTTCTACACAAAGAGGGACATCTCCATTACATTTCTGCATGGGATTCATTGCCAAGCGTTATACCACCTTCTGGTGTACTTTTCTAGTGGACTTTTACAAGAAATATGCTAAGAATAGGCTCAGGTCTTATCATTATTAATCTATAAAACAGCTAGAGCATACAAAAGCTGTAACTCCCATGTTTGCGATATTTGTGATCCTAGAAGGGCAAATTTCTTTCAACATGTTTATTTAGAAGAAATGACAGTGAATTCAAATTGCTCAGGACAAAAGCCCCACTGAAATTAAAGTGAAAGCACAGCAGTTAGATTATATTTACATTTCAAACCAAAACGGAGTCCACAAAGGACTATCAAAGCCTCATGCCATGTAGGTGGAAATACTTTATGCATGCAGATGGTCTGTGGTATTTGGCTTGCTATTACAGTGAAAGCAGGTAGTTATATAATGATATCTTACATAAACATGTTTCTTTTTGATCATTTACAGTTGTTTTGCTTGTTTTCTTTCACTGTTATGCATCAATTGAAAAGTACATTTGAGTAACTGGTCATTTCAGTCGAAGAGTAAATTCCACCCTGTTAAATGAAGCATTTGGTGCTCAGGAAATCTTTTCTGAAGCTGTTTAAAAATGAACAAGCTATTATATTATATCTCAAAGGCAGCTTGTTACAGTTTCCTAACAGGTATGTTGTATAAATCCTGGGCTCCAAAGCCACAGTATGAATCATTCTAAAAGATAAAAAAAGTTGTAAGCACTAGTTACACATATATACAAACCTCTTCTTGTAGCAGCTACCTATAATCCACTGCTTGATATGGAGTATATTATGCAGATATCTCCATAACACACTGATGATGATAAATATCTTATGATGAGATGTTAGCTGTTAACATGTTGGCATAATAAAAATTTGGGGATAATTATGGCATCTACTTCCCTGCAATTCTAAGCTGTCTTGGGAGTATTTTTTAATTTGAAGCTATATTTATATTTCCTTCTTATTGAATAGTGATAGACTCTACACTGAAAGAATATTATGTGCGTGGTCTTGTCATTCTTTCTTTGATGCAAAGGGCAAAACTTCATCAAAAAAAAAAGAAAAAGTGTGAGTTGTAACTTTGCAAATGACAAAATACAAACTCAGCTTCTTATAAGACAGTCCTGTGACTTTTGTGGTTCTGGTGCTGGGAGGGAAGAAGTCTTTCTGCTTCACGAGTTCTTGTCCTAAGTACTATAGTACTTTATATAAGAGCTAGATACTCTTATCCGGCCAGGGTTTCTGTTGGTGGTGGTGAGGAGATGATAGAAAGGAAGAAATAAAGTAATGTGGTCTAGCCATCAATCGGAAATGTTCTGAGAACAATGCAACACAATTACATTCTGATTATTACCAAAAAAACCTGAATCAATCTTTTTGAGCTGCTTAGCTCTACTACGGAAGAAGAACCACACCTCTCCGGTGAGAGAGGCAGGGTGCTGAGAGGATAGGATAGTGAAGTATTAATTTATAATAATGTCCCTTTCCAAAGAAACAATTCCAATAATAAAAGAAAAGGTGAGTCATTAATTCTACCATCACCAAACCTACAGCTATGATATTTGCTTTTTATAGATTATTTCAAATGAACACACGTGTTACTTTTCCTCCCAGCTCCATCAAAAGTTTATGGAGCTGCAACATGTGATACAGAGAGACTCTTAGAGCAGCGAAGAGAAGAATCTCCTATGTGTGAAGGAAATCTTCATGTAAAAATTGCTGTAGAAAGCATGGTGATCTTACTGAGGAGACTTGAAACTTTTCAATTGACATATCCTGTGAGGCACATGCTCTGCAGCACCTGATATGAGAGAGCAACTGTGAGAGAGCTCAAGATTTTAGCCTGCCATTGTTCTGCCTCTGGAGAGGTGTCTTGCCATTTCTTTTGTTCTCCCACCTCTGGAGAGAAGGGTTTGAACCATAGTATCTTCTCGAGGTGGTATTTTTGTTCATTGAATCACAGTATATTAAAAATGGAATATAGCAGAATTTCCCATTTTGAAACAGATCTTTCTCACATTAATAATAATTTTCAAGGATTGTTATTATTGTTTGTAAGTATGCCATTTCTGCATCCTCATCTGAGTTCCTGTTTGTGACAGTCTTGGTCTCTTTATACTACATGTCTGAAGCTACATCTTTCCTGTAATCCCACTGAACATCTGTTTTTCTTTAGACATCCAAATTTGCCTATGACCATCTGTCTTTTGGTTTATTGTACATGCATGGTTATGCAGTACATAACTTTCCATTCTTTTAATGTAAGTGCAAGAGAGGCATGAGCACACCCGTTTGTTTAATGCTTTTGTGTAATGTTTTATAATACTATGGAGCTAAGTGGTTGCTGGAGCAATTGATAGAAAATAAGATTTGTATGACTCTCTGTCATCATTTTTCCCCCCTATTAATTCACTATAATAATAATTATCACTAATTTGGATTATCTCTAATTTATTTTCTGTTATTTCAGTGTACTGGGGTACGTTAGACACATATGTAATTCCTTTAGACACATTGTCCTCCACTGAGGGCAATGCTTAAAACATGTCATTAAAAATGCCTGAAAATCATAATCCTGTGAAGACTTTGAAATTCAGATATGTTTTTTTCCATAAGACACATTCACTCAGGCATGAATGACAAAGTGTAACAATTCGATTTATTTTTCTGTAATGACATTCATAAAAAATTTCATAAAATGCTTCTGAAAGATGAGTAATAGCAAGATAAAACCTTGCAGAACTGACAGCAGTGCCTTTGGTGCATGCAGAAAATGACAACAGTGGTGGATAGATTAGAACAAAATGAAAGTTAAAATATAAAGGAGAGAGGTAAGTATTTTGTAATTGAGTCAATAGAGTAATAGTGTCAGGAGGAAGTAACAACACTGAAAGTAAGTGTGGTCCGTATTACTTGAATATGAACAGAGAGGTGAGGGAGAGATTAAATAAGGGAAAGTGGTAAAGGGCAAAACTGCCAATACATGAGAAATCACAAAGGAAAGAGTAGTTCTGCATAGTCATGGTAGAACCAAGAGGAGACCAAGATGAGGGAAGTAGAAGTAGATGGCTCTTAATTGATGGGGCCAGGATGGAGGAAATCTGAGGGAAAATTTTGTAAATAAGAAGGGGAAACTTGCCTTTGTTGTGGTAGAGACTGGAAGTCCCCTGTAGTACACCACTATTCTCTAAAGAGGAAGGATCTGGCTTCATTTTTACGAACTCTTTAAATTTAGAGATTAATATCTTGGGTAGATTAAGACAGAAACTACTGAAATACCAAGGTAACCCTGTGATAACGAAGAACAGTGGTTCTCAAAGCAACAGTGTTCAAGCATTTAGGACAGAGGAAGAAGAAAAGGGGAGCAGAAGAGGGACACAATCACAGCTGTAATCTGCACAAGGAAGTCTGAGAAATTCTTGTAGATTAGGAAAACAGAGATAGTACTGCTATTTTTCATCTAGATTCTCAATAGATCTGATTTTCCTATACTCTCTCTTTGCTGACTGGTGCAGTCTGCGCTGTACTGGCTGATAATACCAGAGGAGCTCTGGCTGAAGGCTGTCAGGCAGCAAACGATGACATTCCTCCTACTCCTCCTTAGCTCCACAGAGGCACTAGGTCAGCTTGCTTGTCCTCCCATTAACTTCTGTGGTCCTCTTCTTCTCTAAGAAAAGACAGACAGTAAGAAGTGAACATAAAGCTCTTTCTCCAGCTGCATGCACAGTGTTTAGTCACCAGCCCAGTGACTCTGCTGACCAAAGGGTCAGAGTTTGCTGGGGCTGAGCTGGTTTGTTGTAACACATCATACTTAACACACAGAACGATTCTTGTCAGTGCTGGTCAGGTGTTAAGGGGACCAGGTGGTGATGAAACTTCATGCGTTGCACCACTGTTGTAATAACAGAGGACCAAAAAAAAAGCAGAAATGGGCAGCAGCATAGCAAGAAGAGTTTTTAAGGCTTGTGAGGGTAAGTAATGAAAAAAGGATCCTTAAAACTCAGGAGAAACGAGTGTTAGCAGAAAGGAGAAATACCATCAGTAGTCAAGGTGGGAGCTATAGCTGTTAAGAACAGGACTTTCAGAGTTGAGGGAGCCGACCTGGCCTCTGCTCTGGAGATAGTCATGAAGGAGCTACAGCGAGGTCTGACACCCTGACAATGGAGTTTCAGGAGGAACAGGAGGAAGAGATAGAGATGCAATATTTATACATTAGTTTGTGTAGCACCCACTTCGACAAAAGATGATTACCACTTGTTTGTTTTATTTAGTTCTTGTATCTAGAATATTGGTACTGGGTTTCACAGATCTTATATGTCTTTGCTTTTTTGTATGTGGACTTTCATTTCAAAACAGTGTGTTTGGGCTTTCCCAACTGTGGTGAAGTAGGGTTTTTGAATGTATATGCATATTTATGTTTTTACTTTCCTGAAACTACTGTGGCTGGCTGTGCGAAATATTTGAAATCCATACTGAAATCCGGCCTATCCATTTCAAAAGACTGAATTTGTCAAATTGGTATTACATGGATTCACAAAATAATCTCAAAGTATAATGGAATGGATGATTACAGTTAGATCTCATTATTTCCTTAGTACTTGTAACATACTCTTAAAATGTGTGTGCAATATTTTGCACATATAACAGCATTCCAGAACTAAATTGTAATCTCTTTAATTACTTGAATACTTTCATTGATTTATATGAGATGCTTCATATAAATAACCATTAAACAATGTATGTCTATTCCCTGTGCTCACATACTAGCTTTCAGTTTTATAAGGTTATGGTAGTGCACAGTGCTTGATATTAAAACCTTACTGACAAATAAGGAGAAAGTTTATTTTATTGACCAAATTGCAATGCGTGCAGATTAATAAAAATATGACTTACTGGGTTCCATGTTGTGTGTAGAGGAGCAGGGAGAATTTGTACAATTCTGTAGGGGGGATGCTGTGTTCTGAACAAGTTTATGAGTCCTCATCAAGTGGAAAAGCACATGAGGTATGAGCTTCTCTTTAAAACACTGTTATTTGCAGTAGTAAAAATGGCCAGCTTCCCCAGCTGTATGAGTTTCATACCCTACAATTTGGAGAGTTGAGAAGGCAGATAGGACTGCAAAGCTGCCATTGAATGGAGACCTATACAAACTGGAGGAAATGGCCAACAGGAACTTCATGAAATTCAACAATTCAATGTAAAGTCCTGCACTGGGAAGGAAGAACCCCATGCACTGATACAGGCCATCGGCATATTGGACTGTATTGATGGGAGCAGAGTCAGTAGATGGAGGGAAGTCCCCTCTACTCAACACTCTTGAAACCATCAGGTACTGCAACTAGCTACGGGGCCCCAAATGCAAGAAAGACATTGATCTGCTGTAGGGAAACTGGGTTTGTTCAGCCTCAAGAACAGAAGGTTTTGGTGGGGACCAATTAACAACCAATACTTATGAAGAGATTATTGAGAAGATGGAGCCAGGATCTCCACCACAGTGTATGGCAGGAGGATTGGAGACAATGGACACAAACAGCAACAACAGAGGTTCATACGGGATAAAAGGAAAAAAACCTTTTTCCCCATACGGACAGTCAAGTAGTGGCACAGGTTGTCCAGAGAGGTTGTGCAGTCTCTACGTTCATTTTCATGACCCAAGGTTTTCAAAACCCAACTTGATGAGGCCCTGAGCAATTTGGTCAGACCTCACAGCTGACCCTGCTGGGGGGAGTTGGACTGGAGGTCTCCTGCACTGCCTTCCAGCCTGAATTATTTTGTTATTCTCTGATTCTTCATTGCTCCCAGGTGGCTCTTGCTCCACTAAGGATAGGAGTTGGACAGGATGTGTACGTGTGTCTCAGGGAATCCCTGTGAGAGACATTAGCATCTCTTCCTTGCTCATTTTTTGCTATCAAGAAGGATGTGGAATACCCAGCACCTCACTCCAGTATTTATTGTGTGTGATAGCCCTGGTGTGAAAGACAGCAATGCCTTAATAGCCACAGCCTTGCTATGCTTGTGCTATGACTTAAAACAAAAAATGAGTAAAAACTAGCAGTCAAGATGGAAAGCCTTGTGCATGTCAATGGGGCCCGACGGCATTCATCCAAGGCCATCATCATACTTAAAGAACTGGCTGACGTCGTAGTGAGACCTCTCTCAACGATTTTTCAATGCTCTTGTGAATCTGGAGAGGTGCCTGTTGACTGGAAGTTGGCAAACGTTGTCCTCATCTTCAAGAAGGGCAACAGGGATGACCCCGGTAACTACAGGCCTGTTAGTCTCACCTCGGTGCCTGGCAAAATTATGGAGAAAATTGTTCTGGGAGTTATTGAAACACATTCCAAAGACAATGCAGTCGTGGGTCCCAGCCAGCACGGGTTCATCAGGGGAAAGTCCTGGTTGACAAATTTGATTTCTTTCTACGACGAGCTTACCAGCCTAGTTGACCAAGGGAAGCCAGCTGATGTAATCTTTTTGGATTTCACTAAAGCTTTCGATACTGTCTCTCACAGTATCCTCCTGGGAAAAATGTCCAGCATACAGCTGGATAAACACATAATGCAATGGGTGAACAATTGGCTGACGGGTAGGGCTCAAAGAGTTATAGTAAATGGGGCTACCTCGGGCTGGTGACTGGTCACTAGTGGGGTTCCTCAGGGATCCATTTTGGGGCCAGTGCTCTTCAATATCTTCATTAATGATTTGGACGCAGGACTTGAAGGACTACTATCCAAATTTGCCGATGACACAAAATTGGGGGGAGCTGTTGACACCCCTGAGGGCAGAGAGGCCCTGCAGACAGACCTAGATAAATTAGAAAGGTGGGTGATCACCAACCACATGAAGTTTAACAAGGGAAAGTGCCGGATTTTGCACCTGGGACATGGCAATCCCAGATGTACATACAGACTGGGGAACGAGAGGCGCTAGAAAGCAGCCCTGCGGAGAGGGATCTGGGGGTTCTGGTTGATGGTAAGTTGAACATGAGCCAACAGTGTGCCCTGGCAGCCAAGAGGCACAACCGTGTCCTGGGGTGCATCAAGCATAGCTGGCCAAGGGAGGTGATTGTCCCACTCTACTCTGCACTGATGCAGCCTCACCTTGAGTACTGTGTGCAGTTTTGAGCGCCACAGTATAAAAAGGATATGAAGATACTAGAGAGCATCCAGAAGAGAGCCACAAAGATGGTGAATGGTTTAGAGGGGAAGCTGTATGAGGAGCGGCTGAAGTCACTACGTCTGTTCAGCTTGGAGAAAAGAAGACTGAGGGGAGACCTCATTGCGGTCTGTAACTTCCTCACAAGGGGAAGTGGAGGAGTAGGCGCTGACCTCTTCACCCTGGCGACCAGTGACAGAACTCGAGGGAATGGCAGGAAGATATGCCAGGGGAGGTTTAGGTTGGATATTAGGACAAGGTTCTTCACCCTGACGGTGGTGGAGCACTGGAACAGGCTCCCCAGGGAAGCAGTCATGGCGCCAAGCCTGACAGCATTCAGGAAGCATTTGCACAATGCCCTCAGACACATGGTGTGAATTCTGGGGTTGTCCTATGCTGGGACAGGAGTTGGATTCGATGTTCCTTGTGGGTCCCTTCCAACTCAGGACATTCTATGATTCTATGTCCTTACAGTGTAAAATGAGAGGGAGGAACTCTGTTTTTCAAAAACTGCTTACTGATATAAGACGCAAGGAGAGTGAACCTTGTTCTTCAGCCTAAGAAATGTATAAAAAAGAAATATATGGCTGGGGAAAAGATCATAAGCCTGGGACCTATGTGCATTCGGGACCCAAGCCTGTAAAACTTCGACCAGCAATATGAAAGGGCTTTGTGTCCCCTCTTCTTTTTATCATGATAAGACCAAAATAAAAAGAAGCCATGAAAGAGTCAAACGTCTTATCTCTCTTGCATAGTGCACAGGGAAGAGCATGAAGACATGGGTAGGATGACAGTAAACTGTCACCCATATCAGTCCTCTCAGTGTTGCAAAGTGTTATTCAACCTACCAAATATTTCTTAGCTGTAGGAGTCAAACGTTAAGTGAACATTTTGAGTAGATACATACATGTCTTTGAGTCTAGAACTGACATATGTAAGTTCACTATCCATTATCACTGTATAGTAATCATAGAATCATAGAATTGCTAAGGTTGGAAAAGACCTAAAAGATCATCAAGTCCAACCATTGACCCAATGACACCATGCCTGCTAAACCATGTCCTGAAGCGCCACACCTAGATGTTTTTTGAACACCTTAAGGGATGGTGACTCCACCACCTTCCTGGGCAGCCTGTTCCAATGTCTAATGACTCTTTCAGTGAAGAAATTCTTCCTAAGATCCAGCCTGAACCTCCCCTGGCGTAACTTGAGGCCATTTCCTCTTGTCCTATCACTGGTTACCCGGGAGAAGAGACCGACCCCCACCTCACCACAACCTCCTATCAGGTAGTTGTAGAGGGCGATAAGGTCTCCCCTCAGCCTCCTCTTCTGCAAACTAAACAACCCCAGTTCCCTCAGCTGCTCCTCATAAGACTTGTGTTCCAGACCCTTCACCAGCTTTGTTGCCCGTCTTTGGACACGCTCCAGCAGCTCAATGTCCTTCTTGTAGTGAGGGGCCCAGAACTGAACACACTATTCGAGGTGTGGCCTCACCAGTGCTGAGTACAGGGGAATAATCACAGAGGCAGGTACTCCTCTGCAGAGCTTTACAAGATCCTTCTATCGTTCAAGTGCTCGCAATTCTGGAGAGGTAGCAGCCTTATGGCTTTTAAATGTTTACTGAGCAGGCACACACCTCTCAAAACTGTTGCATACTTTAAGGCACAGGTAACCTTCCTCTTTTATGCTGTGTGAAGGTAGGCCCAAGGACACCCAGAACTCAGCACGTTCTTCAAGGAATACTGCTGGCCAAACAGTACAGGCATGAGTGCCAGGAGCACCTGAGCGCTAGGGCTATACAGAGCTATACAGGGAATATTCAGGGACAGGCTGTTCACAGCCACCAGAGTTTTGTCTTATGAGCAAGGGTCGTGATAAAACATCTTAAAACAGTTGCAATATTCATGCAGCCAGGAGCTAACAAGGTCAAAGAAGTGACTATGGTAAGCCTACGGTAAGCCCCAGCTGCAGTGTTCAAGAGCTCTTAATCGGTTCAGTGCTAGCAGCTACTGTAGCGGGGCTGCTTGAAAGAGCACATGCTCTGTGCCTGCTATAGGCTGCGCGAGCAAAGTTCCCATTCTGACAAATAGATTAAATTAAAAATAGCATTGTTATTAACAAAAAATCTTGCTCTATGCAGTCTTCAAAATTGGATAGAACATGACTGGGTACAAAAAAAAATATGCTCTTTAGCATATTAAGGATACCGAAGAACAGTCTGGCAGCGTACTAGCGGGCACAGAAAGAAACCTATTAATAAAGTCTGATCAATTTTGTCCTCTCGAGTTAAATGTGATTCTTGCTCCAGTGGAGCCTTTCCTGGAAAGAAGGAAGTTAATACAACACACTATGCCAGAAAAAGTTATACTGAAATGAACAGAAAATGATTTAACAGTAATCCAGTTCCTTAATGATTTTTATTTAAAAATTAGAATAATCAATTTAAGGAAAATCTCTCCCCATTTTCTTTCATTATAGTTAACGGCTAAGTTAGATCTGTTATTTAGTCATTCTAAATAATACGTCTAAAGGCCACTACATGAGTACAATTATACAAAAGAACTGATTAATTTTATACCTCTTCCTGCTTTCATAATCTTTGCCAAGTGAATGGAATAATTCATGCCATTTATGTTTCTTATTACGGTATTTGTCATTAGAATGAGGTGTCAGGAAGCATTTAGACTGTCTCCCATTTTATGAATTAAAATAGTGTGTCATACTGTTGTGACCTTCTTAATATTCTGCATTTTCCTCTATTCCTTGGCATTACTCTCTTTTTCTGCATATCTTCTACATTTTTTGATGAGAAACGTGACCTTACAGACAAAGTATGAAGAAGCAAAGGGAACAAACCAGTATGTCTCATGAAAATAATTCAAAGGTGAGTATTCATGCAATGTGGTATTGCAAGCTGTAGACCTTGCATCAAAATAAGGTTGCAGATATGTCCACAGCACTGATACAACAACACTGTACCGCACAGTGCTGTGAGAACATGCTGTAATTAGGAAGTAGGACTCAATGCTGGAAGCTGTGAAGGATACACAGAAGTTTTGACTTTGCACTTTTCTACACGTATCAAGTCTACAGCACAGTTATAAAAGTGTTGCTAACAGACATTGTAAAGGTTAAAAAAATCTCTTTCTTTGAGGTTTAAACTAGTATCTGACTATGAAACAGGACGAAACCTTCAAAGAGGTAATTTATATCACATTGGCCAGTAGAAGGCCCTTTTGCATTGAAATATCTAGTGCTTGCCAGTCTTGGAGACAGTATTAGATGTTTGAACTGCGGTTTTTAGCTCACTCATATGTGTAACAGGAAAACAGATAGCCTGTCATTGTGGCTGAGTCAAACTACATGCAATCAAGGTCTGTCCATGACACTGTTAAGAGGAAAAAGAACTGAACAAGCAGTGTAATGAATTATATAATTGCTAACAAGATTTCTTTAATTTATATATAATTTAAAATGCATCCTGAAACAGACAATATGACTGCTGACTGCTTGTCTCACTCATCCTTTCCTTCACAGTTGGATGATGATGGAAAAATGGTTGCAGAAATCACAAGTATAGTTAACACAATTTAAAGCTTCCTGATAAAAGAAAAATATTAGCAGACTGACAGCAAGATGCTCTAGCAAATCCTGAACACTTTCATACAGTCTTTAGTCTCAGACTGAGCTTTTCCTACAATATGGATATATGACAAGAGATACAGACTTAATATTTCAAAGGAAATACAAATAACTCTTACACTTGAGCTAAGATCACCAAGGAATTTGTCAGAACAAAGCAATAACAAAACACCTATTCTAGTGGTCAAGACCAGATGACTGTTTGTGTTTTGTGTCAGTCTCACAAAAAGAAGGCACTGAACTGAATACCATTTGCTTCTGATTCAGCCTGGGAAATCTTGCAACTGATACCATAAATTCATTTCATCATATTCCTCTTGATGGTCGCTGTGATAGGTTACTTAAATAAATGATTAGAATTGGCTTCTAAATCATAAGTTTTATGAGTCTGGATCACAAGTTTCACACAGGAGAAAGACATATACAAACCTCAGTGACCGGATAACTGATGACTGGTCCTGCAAGGCATGTGAGACTGGGTACAAGATAAAAAGTGTAATGGAAATGGGGAAACTAGAAAATATATGGTATCCCTGCGCTGAGAAAGACTCAGTGTGTTCCCCTGTCACGACAGCAGAGTATGGAAAACGGCAGGAGCAGGGCTAACAGTGGATGCATGGACAAGACTGGTGGACAAGAGGAGAGAGGACAGCATCAGACACTCCTTTTCATCGCAGGAAATGAAGGCAGGAGCAGGGAAGACTGCTGAGTACCTTGTTACCATGCCTCCCCTCATTGCAGAGAAATAGTTTGCATTTCTCTTCAAATCAAAGTTTTTGCAAGTCTATATTAATCCTCCTTCTCCCTCTGATGAATCCCCTTTAATTTTCCAATATCCTTTTTGATATGAAATGCACTGAAAGTAGACTATATAACTACCATTATGTTAATTTAAATTAAAAGAATACATTTTGAAAATAAACTTAAAATTAGATGTAAAAATATGACAATCTTAAGTTAAGGCCTGAAATTGCTATAACCTTGACAATTTATTTTAATAAATCAAGCTATGTGCTACATCTATGACCTTCCTCAGATACGAAAATTAAAGGCTGCATAACTATATACAGAATCAGAATGTTGCGAAACATTTATTTTTTTAAGTCAGCTCAAGTTTATCAATATATCCTAGTGTAATATATTGGTGTACCTATACTATTTTCAGTGTTTCCAGTGCAGCAAATGTGGATATGTTTCACACAAAAATAAAATCTTTTTGAATCCTTATGTGTAGAAAGTATTTTGCCAGTACTTTTGTTGTAGTGAACTTCTTCAGAGGAAATATTACTTTTTTTTTTTTTTTTTTATTTTTTTTTTTTATTGAAAGCAGTTCTTCAAAAGGCTGGAAACTGAAGAAGCTACAATTCTGGTTTTCTACTTCCAGATGATGAATGAGGAACAGGGACTGCAGGATGGGTGGTTGTGCTCTTGCCACAAGGGCACGCTGCTGACTCCCGTTCAATTTGCCCACCAGGACCTCCAGCTCCTTTTCTGCAGTCAGTCCCCTGCATGTACTGTTGCATTAGGCTATTATATCCTAAGTGTAAAACTTAGCATGTTTCTTTGCTGATCTTCATGAGCTTCCTTTTGGCCCTTCCAGCCTACAGTTTGGCTAGCAAAATACTACAGGAGTCTGTACAGAAAGTCAAGATAAATTACATCTGTACATAGTGCTGGCCATTTCATCACGGGAGCCAACCAGGTTGGTAAAGCACAAATTCCCCTTCATAAATCCACACTGGCTGTGCCCAATAACCTTGCTGTCCTTCTCATGCTTTAAAATGGTTTCCAGGAAGAACTGCTACATAAAGACACCCACGTACTAAGGTGAATTTAACAATCCTCTACTTTTCCAGATTTTCTGCTTGCCTTCTTCAAGATGTGTTTAACATTTGCCTTTTTCCAGTTATTGATCCTTTTTCAATCTTCTCTTTTTAAAAATGTATCCATTTCCACTGGCTTTTCTTAGACTAATTTAAAATACTTATTGTTACATTTCAATTGAATTCCTGTTTAAATCCAAATACAGTTTGACCCAAACTTAGAATAAAATGTCTGAATGTAATTTAAAAAAGGAAATTATAAAGAACATGAAAATGTCATAAACAGAGATGAATTGTTGAACACTTTCTAGAATAATGAAAAGGAAAAATTAATAATGTTAACAAATACCTATGAAGCTATAGTGCTATTTAGTTAAATAATTATAGATATAAGGTGTAATTTTCAGCAAAGAAAGCAACTAAACAAGTGTAAAGGTTCCATGTTTTAATGTTTGCATAAGTCAATGAGAATGAATTCAGGAACATGACTGAAAGTACAAATGCAGAACTTGATTAAATAAAAGTTTCTTGTTTCCTTTTACCAATCTGCTTCCAATAAATGATTTAATTTTTTTTTTTATTTACCAGCAGTGCTCCACGTAAGCATCTGCCCCAATCTTTTTAGCAGAAGATAATTTCTCTGTACTTTCCCTTATCACTACTTCTTGTATTTATTTGTATCTTTTCATTTCTCCATCTGGAGCTTCTCATTGTAGCGCTATCCAGAGTAATTCCCATGCCCTTGTCAGTTAGTACACTTAATTTAAACAATATGTAGAAGTAACTCACTTTTCCCCTTCACTGTGCATTACTGCTGCACTTATCGTCACTGAATTCCCTCTGAATAACTAAACAACATAGGTACTTTGCTCTCTATATACTAAACAAAACCAGAACTTAATATTGATCTGCTTTTATCTTTCTGTCATGATAAAGTGTACCCTTTTGGTTTTTTTGCTTGTCTTTTTCCTTTCTAGCTTTTACCCAAGGCAGTAATTTGTCTTTTATTCCTTAATTTAATATCTACTTGTGAGAGACTTTGTTAATGTACTTGAAAAAAAATAAGTAAATTACATTACATGGCTTCTTTTTTATTAATTTTTAACACATTTCTGTGGTTGCAATAGATTACTGAAAAATCTCTGTCAGTATTGTATTAATTAGTTCTCATATCATAATCTTCCAGCTATTCTGATACTCTTTTTTTAAAGCTATTTACCTGGTGCCTATATACTATATACGTATGCACAAGCATGATTTTTTATATCTTATCTTGAGCAATAGATTAACTTTGTTACTACTATTACTTTATCATTATGCATATACCTGAGCTAATAATGACCCATCACTATTCCTTTATTGGGAACTCTTATTTGAGATCATAATCAGTCTATGCATTTTAGCACCAATGGTTTATGCGGATCATGCTCTGGGAAGGGCTGGGATGGCCTGTTCCTATGTCCCTAGCTGTACTGGGCCTGGCCAACCCGCTGCACTAGCACTGCTAGTGACACAGAGGAATTACTGGTATAGGTGTTGATTTTTTTACAACATACTTTCAGGTTTTCAAAAATTTTAGATTTACTGTATTTTAACTAAATTGTAAAACATAGAGCATTACTGCTACAAATATTTGTAAAGATAATATTGCAATAATTTATGTAGTCAGAATTTGACATGGCCCTGTTACTTGACTGGACTAATAATTATAGATGAATGTGGATCCTAACTTCAGACCAACTTTATACTGTCAAATTTATATACATTTGCATACATATATACATACAAAACCAGTTCTGTAAAACTTCACAAAATTTTAAATAACACTTAAAGCCAAAGTGTTTATCTGTTATTTTTGCATCCTTTCATTTAGCCAAAACTAGCTACATGTCAAAACCAACAAAACTTAGATGGAGCCAGATAGTCATTATTAGGATAGGCTTTTTTTTGTCTGGTAGGCTTTGCTGTCTGTAAAAACAAAGTAACATGGTCTTATTTCTGCTATATCTAGGAAATAGGTTGTTAGTTGCTGTTGTTATTCCTATGGTCTGATGAGTGCTAATGTGGTATCTTTTTTAGAACACTGGATTTTAAATCATCATTTTGTGAGTAGGCAACGCTATAGGGAAATTGAAAACTAAATACTAAGTGCTGATAGGTAGATACTCAAAATGGCCTTATGTATAACATGTATGTCAAACTGATGACCAGTAAGGCAACAAAGTAATAGCATGCATAGCCATTGAATATCAGACATTCTCTTAATTGTGGGCAATTTAATTGTTTCTTTCTTATAAAGAGAGGTGTGTATCTGAGAAAAATATAAACTCTGAGATCTACCATGATTAGAAACTCATTAACTAGTATTTTAAATTCTACTTTATTGACTTTTAAGGATTTCTTTAGCATGTGTTTGTCTTTTAGTATGTTTAATTTATTTATCTTTGAATGTTGCCCTGGAAGGGAAATTGATTATGCAAATCAGGTATTTCTTTGATGTTATCTTTTTGTTTCTATCAAATGTACCTAAACTCTCCTTTCCCTGAACATAGTACAGGCAAACAGCCACGCAAGAAAAAGTCCATTTCTGCAATCTTTCTTTTGTGCTTTCTTTTATTGCCTTTCTCATGCTCATGCACATTTGGGCAATCAATATCCCTAAAAAGGGGGTTTTAAGTAGTTTCTAGGTGGGAGCTTATCTGTATATTGATAATTGAATGATATCTAGGATAGCATTGTGTCATCATGAAGGACTGAGTTTTATGCAGCTTCAACTTGCAACAGCTGTGGCTCCACCTGGAACACTGCTGCCTGAATTCCTTTGGCTGTAATTCTCCCCAAGCATTCACAATCACATGCTGTACATCTCATCAGGTTTCCCATGTGACCTAGTGGTTATCACTACATAAAAAGGCATTTTTGCTCTTTCTGCTTAAATTTAATCTATCTGTAAGCTATATCCATCTCTGTGACTGATGGTAGCAATTAACATTTTCCTATATAAAAGTAGCATGCAACACATTACATGATTTTATGCTGAGACAACTGATCCCTTGCAAGAAAAATCCATGAATCGGTCCAGATCAGTTCCTGAAAATATCATCAAAGGCGTGTGTCTCTTGATGCTCACATATTCTTCCAGATTTACTGAATGCTTAGCACGCAGGTGCAAATGCTACTCAGCCTAAAGCAGGTTTCTTGTCACTTGCTTGCTCAGTTTGAGAGCACACATCAGTGAGATGTGACAAATTTGGAACTGCTTCAGCTAGATTTACCTATGACTTTGTAAAACAATAGCTGAGGAAGGAAGTACACCTTACCCCTAACTGGCACAATTAGACAAAAGAGAACAGAAACTCTGCAAGAGGACTTGAAAGTCCCTGATCCTCATTAGTGGGCTTTTAAATAGTCCAGCATTCACCACGCTATGTGTCTGCCGAGAATGATTTCCCCATTTCTCATTATATGTATGAATGCCAGTGCACTGTGCAGCTCCAGTGCACAGTTGATTAATAAAGTCAGAATTAGAAGCTAAGAGCTTTCCTTTTCTTAGCATCTATTGCAGTTTTCCTTCAACAGGATTTTCTTTGCAGATTTTCTGTGATCTGAAAAATAGAACTTACTGAAACAGAACTTAGGTATTTTATCATGTGAGGCCCTGAACACTATGTGGCATTCTACAGTTTTTTACAACTATTACACATTAGGTTTTTAATAGTTTACATTAAAGTCTCTTAAGCAGTATAAAATATTTTAGAAAAATGCATTGTCTAAAGAGTCCTTTTTGCAATATATAATCACTGTATATTCAGATACCATCAGATACCCAGGACAAGTCTTGGCTTTATCTGAATTATGAATAAAGCAACTCAATATCTTTCAAGTGTCACAATGCCATCAATCCAGTGTGAATGAATTTCTCTTCCATACAGTAATTAAAACTGTGAATTTCAAATCAATTCCAAATTATTTTAGCTGGTTACAAATTACACAGCCTTCTTCCCACCACTGCAGCCAAGGTTTTGCATGTGCAGCTAGTTAACTCTTAATCCAACTGTATTTTTATGAGTATATTTTACAAGTATACTATTGGGTATTCATTAGCTCTTCCAAATAAGAGCCTGTGCCAAGGATTACAAATGTTTGGGATTTTTTTTTTTCAGATTTCTCCTTGTTTTGCCTGAGATTATGCAATTTTTAATTCTGTGATATTAGCTATAGTAACTGGTCTGGTAGCTCCAGTTGTTTCATCTTCAACCGCCCAAGATTTTTGGTTTGAAAAACTTCATAGAAAACAAACGAAAAACTGTAACGGCCCCCACCAGCCTGGCGCATAAAAAGAAAGAAAGATAAATGAAGAGGATTTTATCTGTCTACATCATCAAATGAATCTAGTGCAGAAAGCAGATTTTGGGGGAATCACAGACTCATAGAAATGTTGGTTGGAAGGAACCTCTCCTGCTTGAAGCAGGACTATTGCAACACAAGAACTGGGCCAGCTGTAACTTCGTCCAGCTGAGTTTTTCTTTGAGGATGGGCTTTCCACAATTTCTCTGGATACCAATACCCCTTCCAGTGCTGCACTGTTCTCCTAGTGAAGTTAATCTTCATGTCCAATCTCAACTTCCAAGTTGAAACTAGTGGCTGCTGCCCCTATTTTCTTCCTTCTGCTTCTACAGAGAAGAATTTAGTTCTGTCACCTCTGAAACACCTGTTCAGGTAGTTGTAGGAAGGTATGAAATTGCCTCTCAACCTCCTCTTTGCCAGACTAAACAAGCCCAGTTCTCTCTACTGCTCCTCTTATGTCACATGCTGTATGCCATTAGCCATCTTGGTAGCCCCGATGGATTCCTTCCACTTTCTCAACATCCACCTTGAACAGGGGGCCCAAAACTGGACACCATATTCTAGGTGCAGCCTCACCTTAGCCACATGATCAGGCTCTTCCAGGGTGTGGCTACGTTTTTCTGCTTTTGTGATTGAGGTGTATTGTTGGCACATGCTCTGCTGTAACCCCAGGTCCTTTCTACCAGGGCTAATGCTCAGCCAGTTTGTTCCCAGGCTTGGTTGATGAAAGGGAGTATTCTGTCCCAGGTACAGACCTTTGCGCTTCTTGTGGTAGAACCAATCCCTTATTGGTCCAATCCTTAAGTTTCTCAGGGTCCCTCTGGACTGAAGCACTACTGTTGGATGTGCCAGCCACTCCTTCTGATTTAGTATTGTCCACAGATTTTCTGCTGAAGTGTTCTGTCTTGTCACCCAAGTCACTGATGAAGCTATTGAACAATACAGACCTCAGTACAGACACCTGGCTAAATAGGTATTCCAGACAGATGTCAAGTTATTGATTACTTGCCTGTGATTCTGGTTGCCCAGCCAATTTTCAGTCCATCTAACAGTCTGTTTGTCTTGCCTATCTCAACTCAGCTTCTAAATGAGAATGCTGTGGAAAGCAGACTCAAAAGCCTCACTAAATTCAAGCTGTTTTACATCCACCACCCTCCCATCATCTACATAGCCAGTCATATCATTGTAGAAAGCAGTCAAGCTGATCAAGCTCGATTTTCCCTTGGCAAATCCATATTGACTTTTTCTGATTACTTTCTTGTCATTGTCAAACTAATTCACAGAATATATCTTTTTACTTTTTGGAGAAACAGTGACTCAAGAAGACATTTGCAGATGACCAGGTCAGCTTTCGATTTCTGACAGATGAGAGTAGAACCCACCTTGCAATGAAAAACGGCTGTGTTATATCAGCTGTTCCAACAGATGGGAGAGTTACTACAGTAGTTTGGAAGCTGGCCATGGAAATTGGCTACTGAACTTTGCAACTGATCTTTAGACTGTATGAGGACACATTACATTAATAATGTAGCAAAGTAAGTGCTAGTCAAAGTAGTCAAATCACTATGCATTTAAAATAATAAACTGGTTGGAATCAGCTGCAGAGACACTTTACCAAAGCTGTATCTTGCACAAATACTGCAGTACAGCTTGGGATCTGGGCCACTGGTCAACTCCCTGAATAATTTTCTTTTCTACTTCATTTATTATGGCTTTAAAATACATAATTCATTTTAATGCACCTTTCTATATGCTATAGCCACAGCTATATATTCCCTGGTTGTCTAAAATTAACTAGTTAAACCAGGTGGTCTACAGTTCTTATTAAAGTAAAACATATGGGAACAGGAAATCATTTTACAGTATCACCATCTTGCAGGCTTTCAGGTAGATACACAACATTAGAGCAAAAAGGGCATGACGGAGAAAATATTCTGCTTTGTAATATAACATTTCGGATGGCACACCAGCCATCATTTTCTGTAACGTCAATAAGAATATCCCTAAATTTTCAGAATAGGGGGAAAACAGACCTCTATGCTGTTGAATAATGCAGGTTCCCAATATACGTAAATCTGTTTGCAGGATTTGACATAGTTTGGTTTAATAGAAAAGGGTAAGACAGAAAGCTATTTCTGAAATTAGACACAAAGTCAAACAAGACACCAGGTAAAAATCCTTTCCACTGCACCTAAACTGACAGACACATAATATATATATGGACCCAGAGTTTTCCAGTTATCAACAGCTTCTTCTGATGATACTGAGAAAACACTTTTCTCAATTTATTCGCATAGTTCAGCCCAAAGACTAGTTCCACAATTATGAAAGCTACAGTGAATTTAAGAAGCAGATAAGACTTTTTTTTTTTCCACTTTCCTCACCTACAGGATCAAAGTGTGAAAAGACAGGACTTGCTAGTTTTAAAAAACTTCATGGGAATATTAATTCCTTCAGTCCACTAACTGTATGTAATAATTTGTTTTCATTATTTCAGTTCAAAATAAAAACTATTGGGGCATTAGATAGCTATGTTATCTTATTTAGACTATTTAAAGATGTCTTTCCAATCATGAATAAAATAATTTAAAATATTGCTTTATGTTTTCTTTTAAACTCTATCTCATTTTCTACATTTCCGTAATTTCTACAGATAGAGACATAAACAAAGAAAAGTTAAATACTTTTCGGCAGGAAAGTAGAGGAGAATGATTTTCTAATAATAAAACAAGAACACTTAAATGTAGACAAAATTTATGTTAAATTGTATAGCTGCTTAGACAAATATTACAGATCCTTCCGGAAAGCAAAAAATCTCATATTTACTGTAAATTCTGTATTAGCCATAAAAAACCTGTACAACGGTTTTTCCAGCTAATGAGAATCAACCTTCCTTTGTACAAGTAACTGAAAATTACTCATGAACAACAAGATCATAGGGTTCATTAAAGCAAGATTTCCTGCTTATTTTATTTTATTTAAATTATGATTAAAATTATTTAAGTTCCTCCACCCTGCTTCTTTCTTTTCCAGGTTCTGCTCTTGCCTTTACAATTATGGGGAGCAATAATTGCTCAAAGCAAATGGTTTGTCTCCTGGACTAGGAACACATCAAAAATGATTTCTGCTTTCAGAAGTGAACTCTTGAAGAGAGTAAGGAAAAGGTCAGCAGTACAGAGTAACTCAGATGTCTTACCAACTCCTGCTCTTTTTGTGTCCATGTCACTTAGGCAAACAGTTGAAAAGACATTGAGAAATGATGAAATTTCACCATTTCTTGCTCTTCTTTTCCTTTTTGCCTTTGTTGCTCATTTCAGTCAAACTTTTTGCTGTTTATTAAGATGACTTACATTTTGGTTGACAGCTCAATCCAGCTCTTCAAAAGAGGCTAGGTCTTCTATTGGTATTACAGATATTCACAAAATATTTTATCCTACTCTATGGAAAATTCAAAGGTTATTTCTCTTTACTGTTGGAAGCATTCTACTGAACTTTTCCACTTGCAAGGTGATCAGATCCCATCAAAGCTGCTTACAATTGCATTTGTCAGAATTAAACTCACCTTGGACGTGCTTTGCATTCCAGGTAGTAAGCTAGGTCTTATCTTTTCCTCAGGGTAAGCACGTTGTCCTGACTTCTGTTCAGCAAAGAGGTACTGGATGCGATTTTTCAGCTTGCAGTGGCTAACGACTTACAGCAGAATGTGAATGGAATAAACCAAGGTGCAGATTTTTTAATAGGAGTTGTTTGCGCAAACACTCAGCATGGTGGCCACCAGCCTCTCTAGGAATTAATAATGTCAGGCACATATTTCTCAAAGGTAAGAGCTGGATGCATTTCAGGTACCAGTAATTACTCAGATGTGGGACTAAAGAGAAGCAGACATTTTCCAAGGAATGACTGAGAAGGGAAGTGTTAGAAATACCACAGGCTCTGCTAAAGTGGAGACATTTGGAGATGTAACAATTCCCAGAACTTCTCTGGAAAACATGGAGGCTGGGCTCTTCAAGTCCCCAGTCCAGCACATACCCTCTGCAGTCCAGTCCTAGCAGATATGCCTGCATGAGCATTTTGGTTTGGGTCAGGTGTGCACTTTTGAAGTGAACCTCCTGCTTGTCCCCACATGCTCTGGTTCACAGTGCCCGGAGGGCACACGATTCATTTCGGATGACACTAAACCAGAAAGGCAGCCCAGGGTGGCAGCTTTGGTAGTGCAATTACTATCAGGCACTCAGACCAGTGCTAATCTGACATAAAACACCTCTGAAATGCCTATAGCACAGGTGTCAGGAAGTGTGGCATAACACCCTGTCCTGGTTTTTCGGGGATAAAATTTATAGAATCACTTTTCTGTTACATTTTGTTTCAGTTTGTGGCCAGCCATGGTGATCAAAGCCCTTAGCAGTTAAATCCAAGGCAGCTGACCCAGGCTGGCCCACAGGTGTATTCTATATCATTAACGTCGGGTTCACTATAAATGAGAAAGCTTGGTGGGGATCTGGGGGCTTTTTGGTCTGCTCTATTCCCCCCTTTCCCCCAATGATTGCTACCGCTTCAGTGACTTGCCTCCACTCTGTAGGCTAAGTATTATTTTATGTCTTTTGTATTAGTATTTCCTTATTTTATTAAATCTGTTTAAATTTCAACCCACGAGTCTCCCTCCTTTTCCCAATTCCCTTTCTCAGCTGGGGAAGGGACACTGGGTGATAGAACAACTGGTTATTGTTTAGCCCTGGGTGCAGGCTAAACAGAGACAGACCCTTTCCAACTTTCCGTTCCCTTTCACAGTAAGGTGAAAATACCAATTGGTATTTGATCTGAAATTACTTTTCAGAGATGGTTTACTTTTCCCCCATGTTGATTAAGTAACTACATGTTGCAGTATACATTTAATTTCTCAGAGTAAATGTACTGTACCCTATTATTAACTGTGCTATTTGGCACTTAGCCCTTAGCTAACTATTTCTTTACTGGGCTAGCGACTGACTGAAAATCTTCACTATAGTTAAGGTATGGTGTTAACCCATAACATTTACTTCATGTACACTGGATTACAACAGTTGATGTGTAACTGTGCTGTAGCAAAGAATAGCTGTTTTAACCTACATCTGTGATACCACGTTATGAGTGATGAGAACAATTAATTTTAACGCCCGCCCCTACGTTTTGCCTAAACTCTCAATTTGACACTTATTTACATCTACCACACACATGGATTTAAAAATGTTCAAATAACATTTATTTATAGATATTGTCATAGAGCTTTTCTGTAGAGCAGACAGAGTTCTGTAGAGAAGACAGGAAAATATTTTTGAATTTTCTTAAACATGCTCAAGATCATGATGCAAATTCTGTGTCACTAGCACTCTTGGATATTTCCACATTTACTTTTTTGTCTTGAGTCGAAGGTTACAAACTACAAATGAAGACAAGTTCTGATTTAAATTTTCAACTCAGTTTAAAAATACAGCACCCACCCACACAAATTGTCATATGATCCTACATACAGCCATGTAGATTTCATTAGTTTGGCTACAAAATACATCAAAGAAGCACTTGTTTCTATTTGCCCTTTTCTTCTAGTGCTCAGAGGACTTGTTGGTATTTTCATTATGTGCTTAATTCTCCACTGTGTCATGTACATCGGGGTATCTGATTGGTCAGGATGTTTTAGCTATACAGTGCTCTTAGCTGTGGACGTTAATTATCAATACATTAAACATTTGATTGCATTGCCGTTACAAGTGCAGTAGACCCTTAGTACAACACAAAAAGCTGTTATAAAGGACATTATTCTAGGTAAGTCCAACTGAGACAGCAGTACAGGCAGTCCTTAATCATACTGACACAAGTCCAGTTATCCATAACATTACTTTAAGTTAATGTTTAAATACAGAATGGGTATTTAAGTGGACAAGCAGATGAACAAGTGCTCTAATTTCAGTCTGTACATTCAATTGAGAAATATAGCAATGGGGATTACAGTCTCAACTATAAAATAACAGTTTATATGATTTTACTTTTTTACAAAGTATTGCTGAAATAATAAATTGCTGTATCCAATATGAAGTATGACATAAAACGTAAGAAAGGCACTTCAATTTCACAGGATTATTGCATTATTTGTGTTCTAAATTTCACAACTGTAATACATTAAAAATCAAAGCTGAAAAGTAGATGATTGCTTTATATTGCAATGTAACACTTTTTATGTATTCAGACAGAAATACAACAAATACATTCTCTGTGTAAAGACAGTGGATAAGACAACATGTCCACAAACATTACAGGTTTTATCTTAGTCTTTTGTTTGATTTTATTTGCTTTCACTTTTTCAGTTTTCTGGAGAAATTTTCTGGAATAAAGATAATAGATTTTGCATAGAGGTAATATGGTTATGTTTTTATGTTATGTTTTATCTTATATTTCTTCAGTTTTTTATAGTAAACAGTTCTATTCTCAAATGCTTTGATTTTAACTAGTAAAATTAAAAATATCTGAATACTTCAGCATAATATCTATATAAAAAATACTTAAAAAGAAGTAAAAGCAATTCTATACATTAAAATTATTCATGTACAGTCATTCAAAAGTAAGTCAAGGCTCTTTACTAAGAAATCAATATTTCATGTCACTAGTTAAAAATCAGCTATAAAGCACGTACCTGCTCCCATATAATTACAAAAATTCATGAAAGAATCACAGAAAGACTCATGTGTGTTTCCCAGGCAGAAACAAAGTATGGGGTCCTAGGTTGAGATACTGATATAAATAATATTGTTCAGTTCCTTGACTAATTTACCATCCTTAGAACTCATTTGAAGTGTAAATATGAACATAACTGTGTACATGGATTGTACCTAAGGCCATGGCATCTAATTAGTAATATCATTAGTAGTTCATGATCTTATTAATCAATTTTTAAGAAACAAAAATTCTAAATTTTACTCTTTATATCTATCTATATCCATATCTATATCCGTATCTATATCTATGTCTGTACCTATGTCCGTACCTATGCCTAGCAATGCAAGCTGTATATTTGGTGGATATTGTTAATCAATCAGATATTTTTATTATATATTTGATGGATATTGTTAATCGGATATTTTTATTAATGAATGTCGTTCATACTTCAAAATATAGAAGGTACAGGGAAGAAGACAGTTCTCATTCAAATTTCTATTTAGCGTAGCTGAATTTCATTGCAAAAAAATCTTATTAAAATTTAATTGAGTTAGAGACATTATTTCATGCTGATTTTGCATCAGTCATTAAGTATTTTTAATTTAGGCTTATTTTCAGCCTTTTTATTTTCTATGATCAGTCATGACTTTAGTCAGTATATGCAGGCAAAATCTGAAGTAGAGTTTACACACATTAACAAAAACTCAATGACTAGAGATTAATTCAAACAATACCACGTGGTATATGTGGGCAATATATATGTATATAAATAAAATAAGCAAGTTAGCCTGATTTTTTTATATACAGTAATCTAATAATATTTTATAAAAGATGTATCACGTGATAAGTTGGGTACATTCTTACTCTCTATGTCACATAACAAAAGATATTAAAAAGTGATTAACTAACTAATTTACTGAGTGTGCTAATTCTTCAGCTCTAGAAATTAAAAGAGGTCCTTTCTGAAGTGGGCTAACTTGATCATCCTGCTGTGAAATGAAGCTTAGTTAACCAACCATATGTCAGTCATGGAGGTGCATGTTTCTATAGGGTGGTGCTAACACTGCTGAAACTGTGTCCTCATGAAGTCCTAAAGGACTTTAAAAAAACCCTGTTAGTTCTCTAACAGTGTTATACAAATTTCCATGCATATATTTAGTCATGAAGTAGTCGTATGAAACTACTAAAACAAAACCAGTATACAAGAGGAAGGTTACCAGATGTGCTTTTTAAAATAAGTCTCAAGAGTACACGGTCAATCAAAACACCACATGGACAGCAGCACAGCACCTACTTGACAGTGTCACTACAAAAGTTACTCCTGTTCCATGCTATATGCCTCTCCTTTATCAGGTCATTTTCTTCTCAAAGCAATATTTCTGACAACAATATGCAGTACTGTGAAAACACCTACTGACAGCCCCTGTTAAGGTGTGCCTAGGCTATCATCAGCCCTGCAGCCAACAACATGGCATCAATCCATCTCATAGGTAAGCCTGCCCAGAGTAGAAATAAGGACATGACAATAAGCTTGATAGGTGATTGACATCCTGAATGACAGCAAAGAAGCCAAGAGGGCAAGGAAACACAATGGTAATAGAAGACTGCAATTACCCCCATGTAGTTTGAACAGATGGCCTATCAGGTCATGAAACTGAGACTAAGTACTTAGATACTATAAATGATTGCTTTGTGGAGCAGTTAGACAAGGAACCTCAACAGGCGAAGCAACACCTCAACTGGTCCTGAGTGCAAGAAATTGCTCATAATGTTGCAGTTGGTATTATTTGCAGGATCTACAAAGGCAAAAAATCATATGTTTATTTCAAAGTTGCATAGAAATGAGATTTGTTAAGAGAGGATAGACAAAAAATCTTTGTGACACAGACAGTTAGAAACCACCCTAATGGAGGCACAGAGCAACATTTACCACTTCTCACAAAAAAAAACCCCACAACTTTAGGAATCCCATAAGAAAGCCTGCATGCCTGAACAGCAGAGGTAATGATGTGCTGAAACGCACAAAATAGAAAGAATCATGAGTCTTTTAAGTTCAGGACAGGAACATAAGACAGGCCAAAAAACAAACTGAGAAATATGCAAAACTAGTGATAGGCAGAGGGCAGGTAGACAAGATTACAGAACATATTGGTAAAATGAACTAAACCAAACAATAACGGATTGTTAGGACCAGATAGTATTGACCCATCAGGTTCCACAGGGATACTAGGAATTTCCAGCCATGCAGTGTAATACTTTACGTAAAACTGCGTGTGTACCAGAGGACTGAAAAGTAGTTAGTGTGGTGCTAACTTTTAAAAGATTTGAGCAGAGAGTTGGGGAGCCATAGACCTGAACTGTGTTACCCATATGGCACAAATGAGCAGAAATGTTTTTAAAGAATAAAATTAATTGGCACATGGATGTATCTGACACATTGAGGAAGAGTCAACCCAACTTTGTAATGAGAAGTCACACAACACTGGGGTTCTCTGAAGGAAGCAAGGTTCATAGGGATGCCAAAGTTCTGACACCACAAGCACTTAAAGGAAGAAATTTATCATAAAACAAGAAGGTGGGATTGCACACAGTTAAAAGGTAGAATACTAAAGGTCAGAATATATGTTCAGTTTTCACACATACAGAAGGAATGTTTGGAAGTCCTCCTTCATACAACATGAACTTAACAGAATATTGTGCAGAACAAAAATCTCCATGAGTTCCAAGGGGATTAGAAAACTCTGTAATACTTAGATGTACTTGTGGTTTGAACTAAATCTTTCTTGTTCTTAGAAATGTAAATTAAAAAAAATGTATAAAAAAATCCCTGTCTTCATGGGGATAGGACTTCTGAGTTTATATATCCATACAGTGAGGTTATATAGGTCAGGGAAGTGCAGTATATGAAGATCACTTTACTTACAGTTTACACAGCACTTACAGGACCTTAAACGCTCAGTTAGAAAAAGAAGAACCACAAAAGAAGCTTACAATAATATTTTTCTTAATAAGTTTATGAATTCTTTATAGGCTTCAGTCAGTGCTCATCTATTACCTAGCAGTCAAACGCAAGATACAATTAGGGAAGTTATCTTCCCTTCGCTATCAAAACTGCTGATTAGATTTTTGCATGCCTGTGAAGGCAGAAGCAGTATTCAACTTTTCAAAAGATCATAAATTTTTTCTTGAGAATTCATACACAGCTACTTTTTAAGATCACTGATATTCCATGCTCTTCAAAGCAAGCAGTAGAGGAAAAGTAAGAACTTATGAAAAAGCAAATTAAAGGTTCAGATGACTGGCAACCTGTAGCCAAGCAGAATCAATCCTGGTCAGACTGAATGCACTCTTGCTTTTTCACTTTATGCACTGAAGCATAGAGGGGTCAGGCTTGGTGAAGGAAGGAGGAGGCATTCGCTGCTGTGAATTCTGGAATGGATTCCACCTACAAAAGGCTGCCATCTAGCTCATGGTCTTCTTAGAGACGGTGATTTAGGCAGCACAGTCTGTCTCTTCCTGTACATGCACATGGCGATGTGGTCAAACTCTAGGCATTCCGACAACTGTCTCTACATGTACAAGAAGGTATGGAAATAGCTTTCTTCTTATGCATATGTGCACCCAGCACGTATAGACTGCAGCTATCGACAGGCGGAATCCACAAATCTGATCCTTGCACCTCTTATGGCTCTATCATCCTGTAAAGGATGCTAATTCTGCCCTCATAGAGCTTTGCACAGGGCAGCAACATCCAACCAAAGAAGAAACATGTGGACTTTCTGGGGAAGAGCAAACTGCCTGAAATACAAGGGATCAGGGAATAGATTGTATTTGAGGATTAAAATGTTGTCTCCCTTTTTTTTCTAATCCATCAAGATCAAAGATTAACAGTATTCAACTGTACAATTAAAAGGATTTTTAAAATGGCTTTCTCCCTATTTTTTTAGTGAGAGGAAATTGAGTATGCAAAAACAGCAGAGGCATGGCATGCGATATACCGAGAACAATTGAGTTTCATGCTTTCTTACTTGTTCAAGGTGCCTGAATCAGCTGCATCAATATTTGAAATGAAAGAAGTATTCTGAGCCCTAAATAGGTTATTGCCTAAACTTCAGGTCTCAGAAATAAGGATCTACAGGAAAAATTTCAATCATGTTTAACGTGATGAATGTTGAAAAACGTCTAAAGCCCCTGAATTGTTTGCACAGTCAATATAACTACAGCAAAGCAGCACATAGAAGATTTATGGGACTGTAATCAGAAATTAAACTTAAATTGATTCAACAAATTACTGCACATAGGAACAAGCTGAATAATTTAAAAAATCAATATGAAGAATTTGAGTAACTAGAGAGTACAGAAGAAAATTGTTGCATAGGTTAATGTTCATTGCACATCTATTTAGTGACTATCTTGAAGCAATGGATAGAATCATAGAATCGTTTAGGTTGGAAAAGACCTTTAAGATCATCAGGAGCAACCATTACTGTAGCACTGCCAAGTCCACCGCTTAACCATGTCCCTGGGGAACACCACTTGTGACTGGCCACAAACTGGATTTAACTCCATTCACCACAACTCTTTGGGGCTGGTCATCCAGCCAGTTTTTACCCAGCGAAGCGTATGCCCGTCTAAGCCATAAGCAGGCCATTTCTCCAGGAGAATGCTGTGGGAAACTGTGTCAAAATCTAGGTAGAAACATCCACAACCTTTTCCTCATCTGCTAAGTGGGTCATATTGTCATAGAAGAAGATGAGGTTAGTCAAGCAGGACCTGCCTTTCATAAACCCATGCTGACTGGGCCTGATCGCCTGGTTGTGCTGTACATGCCATGTGATGGCACTCAAGATGATCTGCTCCATAACCTTCCCTGGCACTGAGGTCAGACTGACAGGCCTGTAGTTCCCTGGACCCTCCTTCTGGCCCTTCTTGTAGATGCATGTCGCATTTGCTAACCTCCAGTCAACTGGGACCTCCCCAGTTAGAGTCAGGTATTGATCAGCTGGGTCTTCCTATTTCTTCCCTCATCATTCCCTGCAACTGGAGGGACAGAGGAGAACACTACTTGTGCTCCTAATCCCTTGAGCATTCGTTCCAAGACCTTGAAGTTTCTCTTGATTGCCCTTGTACTTGTTGCAACTTCATTACTGCCTACCTGAAAAAATCAATAATGGATATTAATCTGAGGGCCTTACCAGGGCAGGAAGTCTTCTTTTCACATCTTCAACCCAAGCCCCAGGGAGGCAGCAGACTTCCCTAAGAAGTGAGTCCAGTCTGCATATTGAGTCTTCTGTTCCCTTCAGAAGGGAGTCTCCCATGACAATGACCTGTCTTTTTTCCTTTATGGAAGCAGTTTTGACATAGGGCGTAGGCTAACGAAACCTTGGCGACACTGCCAAGCTAGATGAACCGCCGTCCTCGTTACTGTTCGGTCCCACTTGCAGAGCCTCATACCTGTTACGCAAGGGCACCAAGGAAGGTGGGGTAGTCACAGAGGAGACACGCCTGCTGCACTGGGCAAGAACTTGTGGAGAGAGGATAGGGAATCCTCCATGTCACACGTCCTGTCTCCCTGTTGAGCCTGTCTCAGGGAAGGTAGGGCGCAATTCCCGTAGTCTCTCTCTCTCCTGCACTCCCTGATACTCCTCAACCTGTTCACCTCCTCCAAGTTCTGTCACTAAGCGGAGGAGTTCCTCTCCCTAGGGGCACCTCCCACAGGTGTGCTCACTGCTGTGGTCCGGTGCTGGTGTAACACCAGGGCACAGCCTGCAGCCTGACGCTTGGGTGGCAGCTTGTTCCCACCGGAGCTTGGTCTGGGAAGCTGCATCTGTTGTGGTGGATGCAGAGCTTAGAGAGGCCATGGCTTTCTGCGAGGTGGATACCATTGCTCACTGGTCGAGCTGGCAGAGCTTCAGCGCCCTTCCTGCATGCCCTTCCACGCGCCCTTCCACGCGCCCTTCCGCACGCCCTTCCACATGTCCTTCCATGCAAACTGCTGCGCGAACCACCATGCCTGACCCTGTTTGCCCACCCTGGCTGCTGGCGCTCCCCTGGGGCTTCTTTTATATGTGGTGGGGGGCTTGGCTGCTGTTGCGCCTGGCCCCGTCTGGGTCTCATCAGCCTCTGTGGCGTGAGCTGCAGGCTCCTGGCAGCTCTCTTGGTCCCCCCTGACATTCCCCCAGTTCGGGAACTCCCCTGTGCACCACGCTGGAGCCTTCCGCTGCCAATCAGATTGTGCCCGCTCCAGAGCTGCTCACCTCAGTGACTCATTTTTTGAATTAAAATATGAATATCAGATATTTTTTAAGTTCATGAGAGGAGGAAGATAAGAAACAGAGGCAGATAGTTTCCAACTATCTGAGAACTGTGCTACACAGTGCTCATATCTGGAGTACACTTTGGCAGAGGAATATCTGCAAAATTTAAGTCCATTACTACTTTTCATGTTACTTCTGTGCAATAAGAGAAACATTGTAAATACAAACTTTAAAAAGTCCTAGGATGTAATGTCATTTGCATCTAAAATTATTGGATTCAAAACAAGTACTAGCATCACTTCAGTAGCAAAGATGTACAAAGACTTATTCTGACAATGAATGCGTTTATTTATTTATTTTAAAACATGGCAATTACTCGTGTACTTTAGGATTCAACTGCAGAATGGAAAAAAAGGAAAACAACATTTTAAAACCATACAAAAATATTAAAATAATAATTAAAAAAATGCCTTTATTTCCTGAAAAGATAGCTATAATGCTTAAGAGAACTAGTTTAAGATTGTTTTGGATTTTAGAAAAAACATAAAAACTATGATTCACTGTCATAAAATAGTACACGGGTTCAAACTTCACATTAGCAAATGATTGCTTCTCTTTTCTCATCTTATTTCTTTAGGATTAGTTAAGGGCCACTTAGGAAGGAGTGCTGTATCATATGCACACACCAACTGACTTAAATAATTTTGTTTGTTATTTTTGTACTCAAACAGCTAATTCAGGGGCTTTTGTATCTCCTGAACTTAAAGGCTTAAATCCTCTCTTCTGTGCACCCTCTGGAGAGAAGGGAAAATCAAGTCAAATTGTCATTCCCAGTTTTCTGTTATTCTGTGGAGGCAAGTACATGGAATTTGCATGCACTGTGATCTTAATTTTAGGAAAAAGCAAAGACAAATAATTAGGAAGTTTTATAGCATTGGAGACTCCCTGAATGCAAGCTGGAGTGCAGTGAAAATGGTCCATTACAAAGACCTGTAGGTGGGCTGCAGTAGTTATTCTGTTTAATTAAAATAATGAAAACTAAATAAACTACAAGCCTGTGGACTTGATTACAGTTATTTGGAAAATAATAGAAAAAGTGACAAAGTCTGAAGACCCAACATACAGAAAGCTTCAGACCTGAACAGGGAGGTACTAATGCAGATCTTGAGATCTGTGCAGAATATTATTATATTATTTGCAGATGTAATAGTTCACATTAGGCACATCTGTTCATGTACCACTAGGCTGTAATTTATTAATGAACATTCATTATGAATTCTTGAAGGGGAAAAAAAGATGTCTCACTGTTGTGCTTGAATTCTTTAATTATCTCGCTGATTTAGTGAAAAAAAGTCTATCCATATTTCATTAAAGCATTTGATTCCATACTTAAGAACAGCATCATATTCCAGGAAATTGGTAATGCAACACAGAAAGGTAGAACAAATTGAATTAAAGAGACGATGCACAATGAAAAATAGGTCCACAATATCTTTAGACAGCAATTTTCAAGTTGTCCACCAGATTGGAGTCGCAGTTCAGACAGGCAGCAGCGCTGTGGTAAATATCCCGTGTGCGTCTGAGCAGCACTTTTAAGGGCGGGCCAGGCTCTGATCGCACTGAGAATGGGGCAGGGATTGCCTGAGCTGCAAGTGGGTGCAGAGCCTGACCCAAGGCTGCATGGGGGCTGCGCAGCCATGTGCCTGGGAGGGAAACGGGGAGCAGAGCGCTCACAGGTGCACTCATCGTGTGCCAGTGATGTGAAAGAAACGGTTCAGGACCAGGAGACGCCATAAGCATGAATCATTTGCTCTGATTTTTTCCTTCTGACAAGAATACCCAATGCTCAGGTAACTCACTAGTTGATCTCGGGACACCTTATAGTGAGAGAAATTACCCCTGCGGTGGCTCGGGGAGAAACCGTAACTGAGGAGAAGTGAAGCGAGCAGCTGGAGGCCGCCAAGTGGGACGGCAGCAGAGCTCTGCAGAAAACCCCTTAGCCCAGCCTCGTCCGCCTGTGCTGCAGACGGGGTGTGGGAGTGAGGGACACCGTGCTCGCAGACAGTGAAAGGAAAAAGAGAGGGAATGCAGTCATATATAGCACCCAGCAAGCAAGTAAGGCTTCATGGAAATAATTTGGAAAAAGATGCGCTAGGCAACAAGCAGTATGTTTAGAAGTTCATTTTCACTGTATCAAAAAAAGAAAAAACTCAAAGAGTTAAAAGCTGGCCAGTTAAACTCATGGGTTTTTGTGACATCTGTTCTAAAAGAAGTTCTGTAAAAGGATACTTTTAAAGGCAGATATTTAAGGGTAAAATTTATTCTCAGTGAAGAATTTTTCAACATACAAACACTTTATTTTTTTTTTTCTAAAGTTCTTACACCAAATAAGACACCTACAGCCCAAACAGGCCAGTCACTTCAGGAGTGAGATGTTACAGCTATTTCTCTGGACATCTCTCCCCTGCCTAGAAACCTTCTTTTTCCTTAGAAACATGGCTCAATTTGGGATCTATTATTCAAGATGCTCCCTGCACATGGCGGCACACCATGGAGTAGGCAAAGATATCCATCTTTAATAACATTTATCTCCCTGAATGTCCTTTCATTTTGACCTTTTCTCCCTGCAGCTTGGCCAATTTCCACTCCTTTTCCCTTTCAGGTCTACCACACAGGAAAAAGAAAAGAACAGTATTGAGGAGGTGGGTATGTAATTTTTTTTTTTAAATTGAAGCTTTTGATGTCATTATACAAAAGTTATAGAATCAGGTTCTGCCAATGGCATTCTATTATGCAAGGATGGTTTTCCAGAGGAATTCTTGCTTCAAAATCAGCCAAGAAAAGACATTAATTTATTACTGCTTTACTAAGAACGAGTTAAAGGTCATGAGAGAAAGCAATAAGAGGAAGGATAATCACAAACAAGACTGAAATGTACCATATGCCTTTTTAAATTAACCATCACAAGGTGCCACCTGAGCAGCTTTATAAAGTACTGTATTGTACTTCTGTTTTGTAAGACATAGAAGGTACATTTCAGCTGTAAGTGAATTTCATTGCTTTTATATTATCTCATTAATATTCTTATATTGCACGTTTCTTTGTAGACATAAATGACCTTGAAGGGAGTATGCAATTTCAAACTTATCTAAATTCACTGATAATGCTAAATTGGGCTGGACCAGTAAATAGAGGAGAGAGCAAACCATTTGAAAATTATCAAATTGGATTAGGCTTAGAGGCTGATCAAGTAGCTCATTCAGATTAGCACAGAGAAGTATAAGATTATGAAACAGGGCACTAGAAACAAACATAGTTTCTTTGGGCTAAAATAATACAAGGTTCAGAATTTGGAACAAACAGACAATTTAGGAGAAATTGATGGTAATTAAGAATGTAGTTTTGCAATTTTCAATCAATCAGTCAATCAGGTTGGAAGAGACCTCTGGGATCATCGAGTCCAACCATTGCCCTGACACCACCATGTCAACTACACCATGGCATTTTACATGCTTACTTTCAAGTCTCTTCATTTCTACTGAAAACAAACGAAGGACATAGGTCAAAATCATCTTTCACAACTGAGACTGAAGACTATGTATGAACAGAAAACATCCGGTCTAAGAGCTTAGTTACCCATTTTGTTTTCTTTTACCAATTGAAGCAATTTTCAGATTCATTTGAAACTGTGCAATCTCTTCCAGCAGCATCAAGAGATTGGTTTGCTCTCAAGCCAGCATGAAGAGCTTGCTCTTTCAAAGACAATTAAATAGCTTGATCCAGGAAGAGGAAGGAATATTTCTAGTTTACTCATCTTAAGTTCTGAGACACTCCTGATTCTGCAAGCTGTATGTTTGGCAGGGAGGTAAAAGAAATCCCCCGTGCCCAGCAATTGTTATTATTTATATTGTAACTCTTAAGAGTCCTAGTCATGAACCAGGTCTTACTTTTCCATTCACAAGATAAGCGCCTGTGTCAACTACAAATGAATTATTAAAGAATATTTGGTTTATATGTGCAACTTCCAATGACAAAGAAGGTCTGAGAATAACTCATTTGTTTAACAAATGTGGAGAAATGCTGCTGCCATGCAGCTAGCATTCTGTGTCCCACGGTGAAGTTACACAAGATAGCTGAAATGATTTAAGAGGAGGAGATCCTGCTTCCTCTGCCTCCTCCTCCCCTTCCATCCCATGTCCTTACTCCCAGCCACAGGCTTTCCCTCCCTGCCTTGCTTGGGCTCTGGCCCCTCTCCCAGACTGCTTTAACTCACCAGCCCGGCAGGAAAGTATTCAGTTCACTGTTAGGTTTGTTTTCTCTCAGTTTAGGTAACCAAATTGGCACTGCACAAGGCTGATGAGTGCCAGAGCTGGCAGAAGGCGGGTGCGGAGGATGAAGCCTGCAGCCAGGAGCAGGGTATGGAAGATGCTGCTGTCTGTGGAAACTCGTTCTGTTGCCCTGGGCCATAGAAGTTAACTGCAATCCCAGCTCCTCCAGCTTCCCTGTGCAAGAGTCTGTGTGCACCAAAAGAAACCGGTGCTGCACAACATCAGAGAAAACATAGCACTTCCCAATTAAAAAAATAGACCTTTTCTAGCACAACAGGATCAAGTATTAGTGTTCCTGCTGGGCTGCTTACAAATCATATTTAAATTGTCAAGTAAAACAAAGCAGTTGATCCATTTCTTTCCATCTGTGAAAGAAACACTCAGTCTGTCCTTTGTATCTCCTAGCTACTTATCCAAGAAAATATTTCAATATTGTCTAACTTGGATATTTTTAAATATGAGAAATGTTCTATGTTAGTCAGTACTTTTTAATTTAATTGGAAGAGTGGCAGGGATTTAGTACAATAGAATTAAAATAGAAGTACAAGCTTAGCTTTATTAAAACAATGCCTTCAAGTCTTTCTGGTTTTAGTTTATAACTGGATCAAAACTTTAAAATATTAGATGTCATTAATTCTTTTAAATAATCTGAATTACCCCTGCCATGTTTCAATTAAATCAAGAAAATAAAGTAAGTATTTTTATTTGTTTCTGGTATTAATGGAAGACATTCTAGAATATTTTGGTTTATTCAAAGGGAGTGAAATGTGCTAAAAATAGCCAAGGAAGAAAATGAATGATTCTTTGGAGAAATATAGGAGCAAAACCAAATTAACGTTTTCTAAAAAAGAACAAAAAATTCCAAGACAGTTTTTCTTTGTTATCTTTGTGTTTGTGTATCTTTGTGTTTGTGTATCTTTGTGTGGTCGGGCTGCTCCACCCTTCATGCCATTCCATGGGAATTTCTGGTATTCTGGCCAAAATCAAAAGAGTTTACTTCCAGCTATTGCTTTCTCCCAGCTGTAAAACATAATGAGTAGTATTGACAACATCAGTCTAAAAAAGGTTTAAAAATACGTTATATAAAGGCCAGGCAAGTCCCATTTCCTAACTGATGCTACACCTGAAGCACATTCAAATTCTCATAGAGGTTTAATTAGTGTATTTGGCTACTTCAAAAGTTAGAGATAAAGATAGGTAAGAATATAACTACCATATTTTAGCTGTCAGGTTTCTGATGCTGGACAGAAAACTGGAGGTGTGTGGCTTTTGGTGAATGTGTATACTACTAGTGCATTCTTTGACCCAGTCCTGAAAATAATTGATCCAGCACACCTGCTCTAAGGGAATTTGTTGTAACTCTGTAGGATACAAGCAGCAAAGCATTAAACTCTGCTGCTTCATGAAGAAAATTCATGAAAATTGCTTTTCATCCTCCAAGTGGAGAGTAACATTTACAGCCCAACCAATCTGCCTGAAACTGCAGGAGTTTCTGCACCCACAGAGGTGCCTGATGCCCCAGGCTGGGGCTGCCCCCAGCTGCCCCTATGGCCTGCCCCGCTCTTTGCCTCCCCGGGGGGAGCGTTCCTCAGCCCCCTGCGAGCAGCCTGGTACTATCCATGTGGCCAGTGGAGATGGAAGAATTTGCAGTAGTGACGGACATAAAGAGAAAGAAGCAATAAGGGAGAGAAAAAAGGGTGAATTTTTGCCGTTTTTTTTATCTGCTGTGTTCAGGATACATTTCAGTTTGATTAGCTTTACCATGTACATTGATATTTATTAGATGAACATAGGAGACCAGAACACGGATTCGTTGTGGCAGGTGTTTAGAGTCATGTAAATCCAGGTGAAGTCTTCTCTCATAACATAAGATTTTGCCTGACTGCATACTTAACTAAAGCATCCTGACTTGTTACATGGTGACCTGTCACAAGTTTTGGGTATCTGGGAGTGACCTTGATGAATTGTCTATGAAAATAAAACAAATAGGCAAACATGTATAGAGTGGATCTGCAAGTCTGTTCAGTGCAGCATGCATCGAGACACAACTATTGGATCTTAACGCATTGGCAGCTTTGTATTTTCAAAGAAATTGGGAGAACAATGTTGAGAAAGTACCTTTACAGATTCACTAGAAACGTTAAAACAAGGGGACAGATCAGAGATCAATTTTGAAGTTCAAAGCACTTTTAAAATAAAAAAAGTATACACATTTCTAAGGGATAGTGTAAGGTTTAGTATAAAATTGGAAGAATTCAAATTGAATGTTTGGTGCTACTTTTCCAGAAAATAATGATAAAATAACAGTAATTAATTAAAAACAATTACCAGATGTCCTTCTCAAATTCAAAAAACAATAACTTATTTGGCTGGTGAAATAGAAAGTTTAATTCCACTGGATGTTCACTCATTTTACTCATTTTCATTTTTATACTTCCTTAAAAATTATTTTATAGTAAAATTTAAAATGAATAACTGACATTTTTGTTTTATTTTATTTCATAAACAAATGCTCAAACAAACCATATACTACTTTAAACCAGAAAATGAAGGAAAATGGCATAAAAATAATCTAAAAGTCAAATTACAAATGATAAAACTTCAACAGTGAAGAATGAGCAATTTTGGATGGAGTACATGTAGCATGATTACGCCCATCAGCTGCTTCACACTAAGCCTGGTCTTCTTACACTCGCAATACTTGATCACAGAATCACAGAAAGTTAGGGATTGGAAGGGACCTCGAAAGGTCATCTAGTCCAATCCCCCTGCCGGAGCAGGATTGCCTAGACCATATCACACAGGAACGCGTCCAGGAGGGTTTTGAATGTCTCCAGAGAAGGAGACTCCACAACCTCTCTGGGCAGCCTGTTCCAGTGTTCAGTTACCTTCACTGTAAAGAAGCTTTTCCTCATATTTATGTGGAACCTTCTGTGTTCCAGCATGCACCCATTGCCCCTTGTCCTGTCAAGGGATGTCACTGAGAAGAGCCTGGCTCCATCCTCATGACACTTGCCCTTTACATATTTATAAACATTAATGAGGTCACCCTTCAGTCTCCTTTTCTCTAAGCTAAAGAGACCCAGTTCCCTCAGCCTCTCCTTGTAAGGGAGATGCTCCACTCCCTTAATCATCTTCGTGGCTCTGTGCTGGACTCTCTCTAGCAGTTCCCTGGCCTTCTTGAACTGAGGGGCCCAGAACTGGACACAATATTCCAGATGCGGCCTCACCAGGGCAGAGTAGAGGGGGAGGAGAACCTCTCCTGACCTACTAACCACACCCCTTCTAATACACCCCAGGATGCCATTGGCCTTCTTGGCCACAAGGGCACATTGCTGGCTCATGGTCATCCTGCTGTCCACTAGGACCCCCAGCTCCCTTTCCCCTACGCTGCTCTCCAACAGGTCTGTCCCCAACTTGTACTCATACATGGGGTTGTTCTTGCCCAGATGCAGGACTCTACACTTGCCCTTGTTATATTTCATTAAATTTCTCCCCACCCAGCTCTCTAGCCTGTCCAGGTCTCTCTGAATGGCTGCGCAGCCTTCTGGGGTGTCAGCCACTCCTCCCAGTTTTGTGTCATCAGTGAACTTGCTGACAGTGCACTCTACTCCCTCATCCAAGTCATTAAAGAATATATTGAATAGTACTGGTCCCAGTACTGACCCTTGAGGGACTCTGCTGGACACAGGCCTCCAACTGGACTCTGTCCCATTGACCACCACTTCAGCCAGTTCACAATCCACCTCACTACCTGATCATGCAGACCACACTTCCTCAGTTTAGCTGCGAGGATGCTGTGGGAGACCGTGTCAAACGCTTTACTGAAATCGAGATAGACCACATCCATAGCTTTACCATCATCTATCCACCGGGTTATGTCCTCATAAAAGGCTATCAAGTTGGTTAAGCATGACTTCCCCTTGGTGAAGCCATGTTGAGTGCCCCTAATGATCCTCCTATCCTTGATGTGCCTAGAGACAGCACCAAGGACAAGTTGTTCCATTACCTTTCCAGGGATGGAGGTGAGGCTGACTGGTCTATAGTAACCTCGGTCCTCCTTCTTGCCCTTTTTGAAGACTGGAGTGACATTCGCTTTCCTCCAGTCCTCAGGCACCTCTCCCGTTGCCCATGACTTAGCAAAGATGATGGAGAGTGGCCTAGCAATGACTTCTGCCAGCTCCCTCAGCACCCGCGGGTGCATCCCATCAGGGCCCATGGATTTATGGATGTCCAGGTTGCTTAACTGGTCCCTGACCCAGCCCTCATCAACCAAGACAGACTCCTCCTCTATCCTGACTTCCTCTGGGGCCTCAGGGGTCCGGGGCTCCTCAAGACAGCATGGCAAAGGCCCAGCTGTATCACATCCCTCAGAAACATGCAGCAGCACTGACCCTAATAAGGCCAGCATACAAATGGGATGGTCCAAGAAGCTCTGAGTATTTCGCAGCACAGGAACTATTCTGGGCCATGCATTTTGATTGACATGTGCCTCGTGTATAGGCTGCTGCCAAGAGTGTAGGAAGAGAGGCAGAGAGGCATGGGCAAAGGGAGTAGAGAAAGGATGACTGGAGCCATGAGAGGCTCCCTGTACTTGTTTGCTGAGCCTGTTTTGTACTCAAAGTGACTCAAGCATCTAACTTGTGCTACTAGAGGATGGCTGCGAAGCGGAACGTGGTTTTCAGAAGACACGCTAGCTCATTAGCTGCATTTTACATCACTCAGCCCACCTGAAGCTATGACACAGCACATAGTTGTTGCTCAGCATCACACAGATTGGCAGAGGGTAGGCAGCACCTGCCATGCTGTTGCCCATCTGGATCCAGGAGTGAGTGACATGGTGGGGTGCGCTAACCCAGCTGTGGCTGGGTTGCTCCAGTCTCTGTAGGCTGCTCCTGTTGTTGTCTTGCCAGTGAGACTGCAAAAATATGCCGACACACCTCACCCAAGTTGTGGGGTGCCAGGGTGGGTACCATTAACATGTTCTACTACAAGACTAGGATCCAAGGACAGCCTTAATTGTGATTACTGGAAGAAGTCCTTCCTGGGATGTGTGTGTCTGTTTCTCATGCATGCAGGTCCTGCCCCAGCTGAGGAGCTACATGGTGACCACACTGCTCTACTATACTGGGAGAGGCATGGACCCTCCCTTGCTGTTATGCTTGGCAGTCACAGGCCTCACCAGGCATGGGTAGAGCTCTCTGGAAGATGGGGCAGGTGTTGGGGATGTGGAAAGCAGCACTGGGGTGAGGAGAGGAAGGCCAAGAAAGCTGCTGGTTTTGTATGTGCTAGCCTTGAGCCTGGGCTAAGAAAAATGGCTTAAACAGTGAAAAAGGGTCACAGTGAGAGAAAACTGCTGCACTGCATACATCTCCACATGATACATAAATCAGATACATTTTTTTGTGTTTTCAGATCTGTTTTGCTCTCAGAAATGAATGCAAGAGAAGGATCTTGTGCTATGGATGGAGTATCCACTGCCACTTTCCAAGAGTGCTACCACGTCCTCTGTTGGGAGGAAGCAGAGCAGAGAAGGACTGGATCATTTAGCATGTGTGCACACATGTAGCCATATAAAAATGCTTGCCAGGGGCTTTCTTGTTTGGTAGAGAAGTATGCCTCATTGTGTTTACTTTAACTACACCAGGAGAGATGTGGTGGCAGGATCCTGTAGTGTGGTCTAGCTGGCAGCTAAGGAGGTATCTTTCGGCAGCCGGTGCTTCTGTCTGCTGCAGTTGCTGTAGGAGGCAAAGAGCAGAAGAGCTCTCAGACTCTCAGTTCTGAAGACACAGTTTTCATTTATCAAAGGGGTCCCTGAACTGGAATTCACCACTGGGTCTGATTGTACTAGCAATGATGGCAGCAACAGTTCCTCCATCCATTGCTGATGTGATCTCACTGGAAGGTGGTACCTTGGAGTAGGAGAAGAGCCTCCTAAAGTGCAGTCGTCTGATTTCCAGGCCTTGCTCATCATTTGGAAGACTCTGCAGTACCTCCTTCTGAAGATTCGGTTCAGCACAGCTTAGTGCAGATACTTATGCTGACCTGTGATGGGTGTACAGTCCTGACCCTGGACCTCGATATAGGCCATCTTGAATTTGTTTAGTATGTCTATGCATGATCTGAAATACCATCACTTCCACTCATCTGGAAGTTGCCCAGTAAATGGGGGGAATTAGAGCTGAATAGCCTTAATCCTAGCCTAGCTTCTCAGGAGTACAATGGACCCGTCTTCCCATATCCTTCCATGGTCTACAGCTCTTGACATGTCTGTCTTTGTGAAAGTGACTGCTTTGCAGTGGACTATAAATACCAAGCTGCTAAAGCACAGCCTGCATGGTGTGAAATGATAGAAGGAATGTGGGGGATGGAGACAGTGTAGATCAAAAATACCAAAGCGGTACAGTCTTATCTGAAATACTGAAAGGAAACATTCCCTGGAAGTTCCTGAACTATGCCAGTGAATTATTTAGAAAGTGTATTACTAGAAATATGCCAAATCTGTGCCAGAAAAAATTATAAAAGATTATTACCAGAGACTAGGGCATCCAGCTTCTGGAAAATGTTTCTAAAAATACTGGACATGTTCGGGGGAAAAGGCAAGATAAATCCAATTTGATACTGAATGGTATCAAGGGATATGAAAGAGCTCTGTGAATAAACTGAAGGCTAGCAGTACAAGAGCCTCAGACTAATATGTTATTTCAGCATACTTTAGATTGCTATTACACTAATGAAAATACAGAGTGGATTAACTAAGGCTATTTTAAAATAATCTGAAATTCACAGTTTTAGAATGAGATTGCACATAAATGGAGAAAAAGTAAGCACAAAGCACAAATGAAACAAAGGCTAAATCTGAGCACAGGGTTCTGGGTGGAGGGGCACCCAGCCTCCGGGGAAGAGGAAAAAATAGGCATTCTGCCTTTCCAAGAAACCTTCCCTTTTGCTGAACCTTTTTTTCCTCAACTGAATGGGAAGCCTTGTACTTGAGAGAGTCAGATCAAAAGCCTAATCAATTTTTAATAACTTCTAGGATATACTGATGTTTTGGTAAGGTTAGGGTTTAAGAAAGGTTTAAGTGTATTTTGTTGTCTTCTCCATATTTCATAGTATTGTAGTACTTACGACAACTACAGGTTTAACAACTATCACTTTTGCTATATCCTGCAGAAACTAGGTTAAGCCACTGATAGGGAAAGGAAAGTGTTAAGCATCACTATTCATGAACTCCTAATTGGATCTATCCTAATTTTATGTGTCTCTTATTGTTCAATAAGCGCTGTTCCATCATTCTCCCACTAGCTTTAAAGAGTACTTCTCTTTCCTATTAGGAAAGAATATGCCTAACTAGAACTGAAACTCTTATTATATACATGATAGATGTCTGACTTGGCCTATGTAATATAGCTTGTTTAACGATAAAGTAGGGCATAGCTAAAGAGAGAAGAAAATTAGGCAACAAAAGGTCTGAAAAAACTTTCTCTCAAAAATTCCCATGGTCTTGCTTGGATTTTGAATCAGAGCCTGGAAAAAACACATGGTCATAAAGATATGATTGACAGAACTGACTTCTAAGAAGGGAAGATACGTTTTTTGTTATGCTAATTTCTGTAGGAGATCTGCACGAGCAAGTTGCTGATCACATCCTCCTAGGACTGGTGTGCAAAAGGACCCTAGGAATGGTCTAAGTGACTCAAGCTGGCCAAATTACTAGAGCCAGCATTGCCAGTAATGGTAAATAGAAGAGGTTTACTCCGGTAAAATTAAAGAAATTCATACCATTAGTCTCCAGTTTTATGTTCTTCATTACTTCTAAATCATGAGTGTTTAGATTTAATACGTCATTTCACACATTTCAAAAAATGAAATAATTTATTTTATAAATGCATGAGTGTCCTGGTTTCATGGGATAAAATTTATAGAATCAAGTTCCTGTTAGATTTTGTGGCCAGCCATGATGATCAATGGCAGCTGACCCAGGCTGGCCCACAGGTGTATTCTATATCATTAACATCAAGTTCATTACAAAAGGCAAAGCTTGCTGGGGAGTTCTCTTTGCTTTCCTCTCCTTCCTCCTCAGTATTCTCAGCAGTTGGGGGGCTCTTTTTGCTCTTCTCTTTTTCTTCTTTCTCATTCTCAACAATTGCTATTCCTGGAGCGACTTGCTGTAACTCTGTAGCTAAGTATAATTTTGTGTGTTTTGGATTGTCATTGATGTTGTTTTTTTTATTTTGTTAAATCCATTTAACTTTAACCCACGAGTCTCCCTCCTTTTCCCAATTCCCTTCCTCGGTCGGAGAAGGGACTTCGGGTGAGAGAGCAAGTGTTATTGTTTAGCCCTGGGAGTGGGCTAAACAGAGACAATGAGATAGTAGAAAAGCTGTTGATAATACCATTCGTAAAAACAAGAAAAAAAATTGTAGTCCTCTGTTTAAATTCATACAATAGATATTCATTTTTTATGTTACCCATAATAAATTCAGTGTGAAGAAACTACATTTAGCATAAGCAATACTACAAGTATTGTTAGCAAGAATATATTTTAAAGAAAAACATAGCTAAATCCTTTCTGGTTTTCATTTCATTATTCAGTGGACAAGATCAAAACAGGAGGCAAGCAGCAGTTTTCTATGTTCAGTGGATCAGCTACTCAAACAACTCTATTATTCAGTTCAGACCTATGAAATCTGATGGAAGGTTACACCTCTCTTTCATGTCTCAGTCTGTGGAAGTCCAGCTTATTTAGACAGTACTGAACGGCCTTCCTTTATTATCTGCTCTCTTAGTAAGTGGTACTTAATAACCGAACAAGAAGGAAAACAGATGGGCAAGATAAAGGCAATTCATTAAGCACAAGCTAGAAAACATACAAAAGTAACACAGGTCAATGTGGTATGCTAAGATATTATTTATCATGTTGTAAAGTTAGTGAATCTGGATAACACCCAAAAGTCTCAATTGCAAGGACAGCTTTTGAAGCATAGCTTAATTTTCAGAGGTACAGAAGTTTAATATCAATAGTGAATTATTCTGCTGCAGTGGAGGTACAGGCATACTGGATTGTGGTTAGTCTCTGAATGCAAATGTGATATAGTCCTCTGTTTCTACAGCCTCTCCAAACCTTAAATACTAGTACATTTTTTCTTACTATATCAATTTCCTCAAATGACACTCTTGCTGATTCAAAACACCAACCTTTTAGAAAGACAGTTATGCTAATGCATACCTCCTTAGAAAGTTCCTTAGGCATTGAGTAAATAGATAAATAAGTTTGCTTTTAACAGAAGGATTTTTATCAAGGTAAACTCACCACCTGTTTAGGTTCATCAGATAGTATGATTTAACTGTCATCCTGCAAGAATGAATGTTGCAAAACAAGTGAAAAAATGAAGGAAATTTATCAATATCCTAACAGTCCCATCTTTTCCCTTCTGTCAGCTGATTTTTAATGCTGGTGAAAAGTGGCAATAATATTGAAGAATCATATTATTTCTCCCAGAGAGGTTCATTTTCCAGTGCTGCATGGATCATACACTTCAGTCTAAGAAATGCTTGTGTACTGTCTAGGAGGTTTTACCAGCAGACACAGTGAAGCCAGTATAGTTCTTCTGATAGGGTGTAATCAGAGCTGGCTGTCTTTCTCAGATTCATCAAGCCCTGGCAGAAAAAGACTACAGCAAAAGATATATGGCTTTGGGCAAGGGCCTCCTTGTGTCTTGTAGGAGACCATGTGATGCAGTATCCTGTGGGTTCTCTTTTCTCTGTATTTTAGAGTTGGTATAATGTATAGCACAGCTCCACTAAATCTGTCAGAATACTTGGGCAAAATTCCAAGAAATCCCCGTTTCCATTCTTTTTAGTGCCATTTATCTTTCTTAATGTGTCTTGCTGCTTGCAACATGAATGCTGTATTGATCAGTGGAACTATCTCATATATATCGAGAGAGTGAGAGGTACTTTTCTATTTGCAGTCATCAGGAAAGAAAATCAGCATTTTCAGAGTAAGATTTAACTATCACCTGACTCAGTGCAGGTTGTGGCATGTATCTTCGGAAGACAGAAGGAAGATTAAAAATGGCTTATGCCTAGGACAGTCATTATTAGAGTAAATATCCCTCACGCTATTGCACACGATTGCATTTCATAACGTGTGAGGCCCAGAGGACATTTAACTCCAAGGCTGATAAGATGTTCAATTTGCCTGCTGACTTCAAGAATCTGAGGCATGCCGATGTTTTGCTATGTGGCCAAGGTAAGCATTAAAAGGATGGTTTGAGAGAACATGAAATCATAGAATGTGAAAAGGAATAATTGCCTTGGAAAATTTTTGTATCTCAGGACAAAGAAAAAGACATTACTGTTTTTCTTGAACTAGAAAATTGTCTAGAAAATATAACTTAAAAAGTGGAAGTATTAATATGCAAGATTCTCAGTGCATGCAGTAATGTTAAAAGATCATAACCAAGGCATGGGCTGTCACAGCAATTGATCTGACTAGGCTAACACAAGGACTGAAAGTAAGGACTGTAATCACAAAAGACTAAGGTCAAGAAGTAAAAGCCAAACCAAAGGCAAGGCAGGAGCACGCCCCGCACCCCGTTTAGCTGCCAGTAATCCTACCAGTTTAATACTGCAAGGCAGGTCCTGAGACAGCTTGTGAAACAGACATGAAAAAGGCTGAAGGCAGACTTCTTCAGCAGTCATGACTGGTCAGCTGGGAGCCCAAACAGGGCCACAGCAAAGGGGCTGCTGCAGTTTTGGTCCTGGTGCAAAGTAGTGCACTGAGTAATAGAGCAGCAGTGGAACTAGGGTGGATACCTATCAGTCATTTAGGCTTAACGGCCAGCCTTTATTTCTTACATTTTGGTCAGGTTATCAAGATGTAGGAGATTCTGCCAGAATGCTGTCTGCTGTTTAACAGTCCACACAGAGCATAATTGCGACTGACAGTAAGTTTATTCATAGCAGTTCTTATTATTGCCTGCCAGAGTTAGATAATAGGTATACTTCTAAGATGACTGAAAACCCGATGAAGGATTTTACATTACCTGGACAGAAGTAATTTTCTTCTGTATTGTCAAGTGGCTGCTGCGCTATAAGCCTGCTGATATTTTGATCAATAGTGCACTCTTGACACTTAAGTCTTTTGTGCTGAAAGATGCAAGATCTCTTTGGGTACTAAAGATCAGTCTTTCCCACTCAGCTTTACAGGGTAACGTAACTACTTAGCAAACAGCTCTGCAAAATATGTCTCATTTTTGAGTGCTATCAAGCACAATGTTATAATGAAAATAAATGTCCAAGTTCAAACAAGAAAGAACATACAGCTATCATTTTGAGAAGAAGGTGGAGAAAGGATTTTGGAGAAAATAAGCTGTCTATATTCATGAAGCAGCCACTTCTCCATCATATCTACTCAAATTCCTTTTTTACTCTATCCAGAGACGTCTCCAAGCATTTAACTCTTGCTCTCAACATCATTTGCATTTACAGCTTTAACATTCTCTCCCACAGGCACCATTTTAGGGACATCTCAGTTCAGATCACATCGCTGTCTATTATTACTAATAGGAAGGTACCAGGATTCCAATTTAACATGTCAGTGATGAATAGGTGAAAAAGCATAACTCAATAGAAATATTCAAGCCTATATTTTTGCTTCTTAATCTTGGTAAATCTGTTGCATTTCATTTTGCTTTAGTTGGCGTAGACCCTGTCCTACTGTACCTCTGGGCTTCCCTGCCTTCCATTCCAACAACAAATCCACACTATTGCTGATCCAATATGTGTATATCAATGTTTTAAGTAAATAGATGATTTTTCCTAAAGATGATCTTTCCTAAAGTACGTAACAGCATAAAAGTGAGGTAGAGCACGCATCATTCCCAGAAAGCTGTGCTGGAATTTGACAGCCAGGCTTTCAACCACACTTTGCCCCATGAAGCAGAATTAAAATATTGGACCAATGAAGTTTCTTCTGCCAGAATAGCTGTATTGTTAGCTTTCTCGGGGAGAACTGTTTAAACTGCGATATCATTCTTTGTCTGCTTAGGCACGGCATAAATGCAAATATACTAACAGAGCTTTTCTTGTGTTTGAGGAACAGGTTTATATTCACTGGTAAATGTATGAGAATTATTTGGAGAACTGTGTGCATACAGACAGATTGTGCTCAAAGAAGCCAAGTGTCATTGATAAATCTTTGTAGTTATGACCTGGCTGACGGTAACACTAGGAAATACCATTTGGATTCCATAATCTGCTGAGACTTCAAGCAAGTGTGCCAACTGTGATGGGTAAATTGTTTTGTTTTAATCATAGACAAGCTGTAAGATTACACATTTAAAATAATTCACCGCAAAAGTGTAACATAACTGTATGTTTAGTCTTACTGAGCAAAACTGGGTCCAGACTAACTGTGATGCAGAAAAAACTCACACACTAATAATAAAACAATTATTGTTAAAAACTACTGATGATCTTCTTACCTATTCAGACTTTGTTTTTCAACTTGTTGATATTCCCTACAATATCTCCCTTCTGCTACATTTGCCATTATCAACATTAACAAAAAAGTAATTGTAAAAATATTCTAAACTGTATTTGAATGCATAGATTTCTAATTGCCACATAGTTATTGCAGTATACATTCTTTTGCTGACTGTATCTTACCTTTGCTAACACTTACAAATATATATTTAAATATTTCTAGATGCATGTGAAATTCTTTCTGTAACTGAAGAATAATTTTGTTTTACAAGACTAAGAATATAGCTATTCCTGAACTGTTGTTAAATGAAAAATAATCTTTCAGTTAGAAAACAGTACAAGAGAAACGTGACCTCTGCTTTATTTGTCTAGATGTTGAATCACATCAAAACATTCCATTATAAAAAGAAATCAGGAAGAGATGATGGAATCTACTAGCTTCTGTTTATTTACAAGGAATGAACAGTCATTATTCAGAACTTGGGAGCAATTGAACAATTGATAATTGCTTTGGTCACTGCTCTATTCCATCTGTAGTCAAATCTGGCTCAAAAGTTTTCTCTTCTATTTTTTTTTCTTCCTTTGAAGGAAGACTAATATTTGGTGGCTGTTTATTCATTTGGGTACTAAAAGGAGCCTAAGTAAGGCAGCATGAGGCTCTGCATAGACTTGTAGATGATACTTAAGGCTGTGTTTTGGGCTGTTATTATTGTTCAGCTATTTTTTTTTAATAGGAAGAGTTTAGTAGCTTATTTCATTCAACAAATTAAAGGTGACTGCTCCACATACTCAATTCTGTTAAGGTTTTATCTAGTCCCTGACAACAGGCAGCAGTAATACAATTTCAGAATTTTACTCTTTTATTGACAGATCACTCTGAAAACAGTAACAGAAGAAAAGTTTTCCTAAGACTTGTCAGATTTGTCTCTTGTTATTGCAAGTTGTATAGTTTCAGAACAAATATTGTACGCATCTTTTCAGATGCCTGGTCTAGGGTCAGGGTTAGAAACTGCCCTTTCAACTGGTAGGTGAAAAGAGAAATAATCTGTTTCTATTTCTTCTACCAGAATTTTGTGGTTTTCAGACGTGTTTTGATTAATTCCAGAACTCAAGCTGTTTTAAGATAGATTATCTAGTTTCAATCAGTTTCAATATGTTCTGTACTTTTTGGATAGTTAGGCAAATGATTTCTAAACTGCATAAATGCAAAAATCCTGTGTGATCAGAACAATTCTGTTGCCCAATATGATACTCGGCTTCCTTTAAGTTATTCTGGATGCTTTCCAATAGATTGTATTTCTTTCAAACTAATAATACAGCTCCAGAAATATAATGCTATGTTCATCCATTATGACAGACTGAATTCAAAATTCACATTGTTTTCTTCTTTGGTGCTGGAAAAGTTGTCCCAAAAGGCTTAAGATGCCTAGACAGTATCTTAGCTCTGCAGAGGCAGGATACATCACAAGAACAGAATTATTGATAGCTTTTCATTAGTCACTAGTAACTAAACAAACCCAGGACCCAGTAATGAATTTCAGTCTTGCATGTTTCACTGTTACACACAATTCAGACACACCCAAAATTCAGATCACTGCATCCCTGGATTAAAACTGTAAGTAACTTTATCTTTGTTTGCCAGTTAAACTGCTTTGCAATTAAAGGCGTTGTTTAACATTCAGCTTAAACCAATATAAACCTATGTTCTCTTGCTTATGCTAGCACAAGTATTTCTGCAATCAAAGGGACAGTTGGATTCAGGAACCCAGCTGGCTCAAAACAAATTATTTTTGGTTTCCTTAAGTTTCAGCTTTACTGGATGCCTGATTGCACTGACCATGCACCATCATGATCTCTAATGCTGCAGCACAAGACAGGTGATGTGAATTCAGGAATGGGGTAAACAGTATGGCTGACTCTGTTAGCATTAGTGTCAACTTAGGTAAACTTAAACTGTACCATTAAAGGCCTGACTTCCCACCCTGTCTGAGCTGTGATTCAGTAAACTTTCATTATCACTCTTCTGAAATTATGCAAAGATGGAAAGGCTAGCCCTTAAATATCAGTTAACATATTGGTTAGCATTAGTAATGGTAGAAATAAAATACACAAAAAGAAAGCAGGATGTCTTAAAAAACAGGGGAAGAGAACTGTTCTATCAAGAAACAAATTATCTGGCCAAAGATTTGCTGCCTCAGCTTAAATGTGAAAGCAGTTGTGGAATAAAGCTATTCTTTCTCATGTAAGAAACTTTTTTGAGGCAGTAGCCCTAACTTTTGTAATGAGGATAAAAAGAGAGGTTCTTCCTGCTAGGTGATAAGAACTTCAAAACCACTAAGTCACTATCATTCCAGATTCATCACTCTCCTTTGTCCTAAATTTAAAAAAGATTCAGCAAATGCCACAACTCTCCCCCTGGAAGACTACTGCTATATTATTAAGTAAATGGTAGTGGCAGGTCATGTATGGTTTCTAAAAACAGAAACTAATGTCACTTGATTTTCTAACTACAGAGCAATTTTCAAATGTTTACCTTCTAGTTTAGTGTTTATGTAACTGAAGTAACAGTTTAAATCTACTTTGAATCCTAATAAAGATCTTGATTTAAAACCAAAGTTAAATTCCAAGATTATCTCTACATTCTATGTACTACAAAATACACTAATAAGTGAACAGTCTGCTGTGTAATTTATATGTAATAAAACATGCTAAGAAGAGGAAAAATATGTTAACAATTTGTATTGTTATTATGATTTAGAAAATTACATTATGATACACTTTCATCACATTACGTGCCCACTTTCTTGGCATCAAAGAATTTCATGAATGGTAAAGAGGAGTTTTTAGTTTGCAAGGCATCTCTAAGTTGCACATCAAATACAAAGCAATAGCCACAGTTCATAATACACACAATTTTGATGTTAACTTGAAGCACAAAAATACTCCATGGAATTCTGTAATTCAGCCTCGGTGTTTTTGCTGTACAGTTTAAATGCGTAAGTGTGAATATTCTTTTAATGGTTATCTGCAATTCTATCACGAACTGTCAATCCCTTCCGAAGTATTCTTATTCAAGCTTGTAAGTGTTGTAAAACTTGTTGAAGGTACATTCTGTCACTATTGGCATATAGTTAAATTATTTCTTATCTAGTTGGCACACATCAAAACAAAGCTTCATCTGAAGGGCAGCAAGGGTTTTTTATGTTTTCTGAAAGCACAGCAGGCATGAACCAACTAGAACCACTGCACCAACTAGCATTTTCTAGCACCTGTCTGATCTGAAGTCTCGTTTGCCAGTATACACTGAGCATTGTCTTCAAGACTGTTGCTGGTCCTCTTGTATGAGCATACTGTCATTAAAGCATTGATCAAGCTACTCATAAAAATGTCTTAATTTATTTTTCTTCATGGAAGAGTTCTGAGCCATGCTTGATCACCTTAAGTTTATGTCATGAAGTTGTTCCACCTATTGTTGAGGTCCCAGTTTATGTAGAGATCTTGCACCTGATCTACATTTGCATGCTCATATGCCCCTTTGCAGTTGTTACACTACTGTAAAGGACAAGGTTTTGCATCTCCATTTTCTCTGTCCCTTAAGCAAGCTTCACAATTTCTACTATTCACAGAATCACAGAATGTTAGGGATTGGAAGGGACCTCGAAAGATCATCTAGTCCAATCCCCCTGCCGGGGCAGGATTGCCTAGACCATATCACACAGGAACGCATCCAGGAGGGTTTTGAATGTCTCCAGAGAAGGAGACTCCACAACCTCTCTGGGCAGCCTGTTCCAGTGTTCAGTCACCCTTACAGTAAAGAAGTTTTTCCTCAAATTTAAGTGGAACCTCCTGTGCTCCAGCTTGCACCCATTGCCCCTTGTCCTGTCAAGGGATGTCACTGAGAAGAGCCTGGCTCCATCCTCTTGACACTTGCCCTTTACATATTTATAAACATTCATGAGGTCACCCCTCAGTCTCCTCTTCTCCAAGCTAAAGAGACCCAGCTCCCTCAGCCTCTCCTCATAAGGGAGATGTTCCAGTCCCTTAATCATCTTCGTGGCTCTGTGCTGGACTCTCTCTAGCAGTTCCCTGTCCTTCTTGAACTGAGGGGCCCAGAACTGGACACAATACTCCAGATGCGGCCTCAGCAGGGCAGAGTAGAGGGGGAGGAGAACCTGTCTTGACCTGCTGACCACACCCCTTCTAATACACCCCAGGATGCCATTGGCCTTCTTGGCCACAAGGGCACACTGCTGGCTCATGGTCATCCTGTTGTCCACTAGGACCCCCAGCTCCCTTTCCCCTACGCTGGTCTCCAACAGCTCTGCCCCCAACTTGTACTGGTACATGGGGTTGTTCTTGCCCAGATGCAGGACTCTACACTTGCCCTTGTTATATTTCATTAAATTTCTCCCCGCCCAACTCTCCAGCCTGTCCAGGTCTCTCTGAATGGCTGCGCAGCCTTCCGGCATCTCAGCCACTCCTCCCAGTTTTGTGTCATCAGCGAACTTGCTGACAGCGCACTCTAATCCCTCATCCAAGTCATTAATGAATATATTGAATAGAACTGGTCCCAGAACTGACCCTTGCGGAACTCCGCTAGACACAGACCTCCAACTGGACTCTGTCCCATTGACCACTACTCTCTGGCTTCTTTCCTTCAGCCAGTTTACAATCCACCTCACTACCCGATCATCCAGACCACACTTCCCCAGTTTAGCTGCGAGGATGCTGTGGGAGACCGTGTCAAATGCTTTACTGAAATCGAGATAGACCACATCCACAGCTTTACCATCATCTATCCACCGGGTAACATCCTCATAAAAGGCTATCAAGTTGGTTGAGCAAGACTTCCCGTTGGTGAAGCCATGCTGAGTGCCCCTAATGATCCCCCTATCCTTGATGTGCCTAGAGACAGCACCAAGAACAAGTTGCTCCATCACCTTTCCGGGGATGGAGGTGAGGCTGACCGGTCTATAGTTACCCGGGTCCTCCTTCCTGCCCTTTTTGAAGACTGGAGTGACATTCGCTTTCCTCCAGTCCTCAGGCACCTCTCCCGTTGCCCATGACTTAGCAAAGATGATGGAGAGTGGCCTAGCAATGACTTCCGCCAGCTCCCTCAGCACCCGCGGGTGCATCCCATCAGGGCCCATGGATTTATGGACGTCCAGATTGCTTAATTGGTCCCTGACCCAGCCCTCATCAACCAAGACAGATTCCTCCTCTATCCTGATTTCTTCTGAGGCCGCAGGGGTCCAGGTCTCCTCAGGACAGCCTCCAACAGTATAGACAGAGGCAAAGAAGGCATTCAGTAACTCTGCCTTCTTTTTATCCTCTGTCTCCAGGACCCCCACCTCATTCATCAGTGGGCCTACATTGCCTCTAGTGTTGGCTTTACCTGCAATGTATTTGAAGAAGCCCTTTCTGTTGTCCTTGACCTCTCTTGCAAGGTTTAATTCCAAGGAGGCCTTAGCTTTCCTAGTTGCCTCCCTACATCCTCTGACAACAGACTTATATTCCTCCCAAGTGGCCAGCCCCACCTTCCACGATCTGTACACCTTCTTCTTCCACTTGTGTTTGCCCAGCAGTTCCCTGTTCAACCATGCAGGTCTCCTGGTACCCTTCCTTGACTTCCTACCTGTTGGGATGCTCTGATCTTGAGCTCGGAAGAAGCAGTCCTTGAATGCTAACCAACTATCTTGGGCCCCCTTACCTTCTAGTACCCTGTCCCATGGGATTTCCCCTAGCAATTGCTTGAAAAGGCCAAAGTTGGCCCTCCTGAAGTTCAGGGTTGTGATTCTGCTAGCTATTCTGTTCCCGCCACATGAGATCCTGAACTCTACCATCTCATGGTCACTACAACCAAGGCTGCCCTCAACCTTCACCTCTTCAACCAGACCCTCCTTGTTAGTGAGGATCAGATCCAGCAGCGCTCCTCTCCTAGTTGGCTCATCCACCATTTGCATCAGAAAGTTATCATCAATGCACTGGAGGAACCTCCTGGACTGGGGATGGCTGGCTGAGTAGGCCTCCCAGCAAATATCAGGGTAGTTGAAATCCCCCATGACAACCAGGCCCTGTAATTGCGAGACTGCTCTCAGCTGCCTGTAGAAGGCCTCATCACCCTCCTCATCCTGATCCGCTGGCCTGTAATAGACACCCACAACAGTATCACCCCTGCCAGCCTGCCCCTTAATTCGCACACACAAACTCTCAACTCGCTCCTGATCTGCCTCTGGACAGAACTCAATACATTCTAGCTGCTCACTCACATAAAGAGCAACTCCACCACCTCTCCTTAGTGGCCTGTCTTTCCTGAACAGGACATAGCCATCCATGACCACATTCCAGTCATGCGAGGCGTCCCACCAAGTCTCAGTAATTGCCACTAGATCATAGCCCCCCGACCGAACACGGATTTCTAAATCCTCCTGCTTATTCCCCATGCTGCGTGCATTGGTGTACAGGCATTTCAGGGAGCGAGCTGGGCACACCGATTTCATCCCAGATTCACCCCCTGATTTCACCCCAGGGGGATGGGGGGCCTCCTGGTCTACCTCAACACTAGAGCGTTGCTCCAGTGGTGCAAGCCCAGCTACTACCCCCATCCCCCTTCGAATCTAGTTTAACGCTCTCCGAATGAGCCCTGCTAATTCCTGTCCCAGAACCCTTTTGCTCCTACGACATAAACCTTTCCCATGTATCACTGTCACGCCTGTTGTCTTATAAAACCAGCCATTATCAAAGAACCCAAAGCCCTGCCTGTAGCACCAGTCTCGTAGCCAGGCGTTAATAGAGAGAATCCTACTATTCCATCCCGCGTCATCACCTGAAAATGGAAGGAGGGAGGAGAAAACAACTTGTGCCCCAGACTCTTTCACCAACCGTCCTAGGGCCTTGTAGTCTTTCTTCATCCCCCTCAGACTACGGGATGCAGCTTCTTCCCCACCTGTCTGGAAGATCAGCAGGGGGTAGTAGTCTGTGGCCTTCACCAGGTTGGGGAGTTGCCTGGTGATATCCCTGATTCGGGCTCCAGGCAGGCTGCAGACCTCCCTGTGATGGGGGTCAGCTCTGCATATTGGGCCCTCAGTTCCCTTTAGGAAGGAGTCTCCAACCACTAAAACTCTTCTCTTCTTCCTTGTGGAGGAGGTAGCTATACGCCCGTCAGGTTTTTCTGACTGTGGTGGGACCTCTGATATAGGTTGCCTCTCCAACACATCCCCGTTGGACCGGCTGTATTCCACTAGGGCTTCATATCTATTGCTCAGAGGCACCTGTGGAGGCAAGGTAGGCAAGGAGGGCACTCGCCTTTTGCCATGGCCATAGACTTGTCTCCACTCACTCTTCTCCTCTAGGTTATTGTTTTCCACCTGAGAGGGGCAGAGTACAGGGGTCCCTCGATCCTGGGAGCTCTCCGGCAGGTGCTCCCATTTTTGTTGCAGGGCGGGCAGAGCCTGGCTCCACCAGTCTATCTCCATTTCAGCCTCCCGAATGCTCCTAAGCCTCTCTACTTCGGCTTGAAGCCTTTCAACCTGGTTTTGCAGCTGTGCCGCTCGGCCAAGCAGATCATCTACTTGCTCACAGCGCACACAGCCCCCTGACACCACAGAGACGGTGTAGCATTCCCTGCAGCCTGCAACCTGCACCATCGCCTCCTTCCGTGGGAGCTCTGTCTGGGTTCCCACATCCATTTTGGTCTTCTTCCACCAGGTAGATACCATTGTTCTTTCACTGAACTTGGAAATACCTGTTGGTGGCACCCCTGGTTCACAGCTCCTTGGCACCTTCCTCGCCTTGTGCACTGGGAGGGAGTCAGTGCCCTCCCCAACGAGTTGCAAACAACTGCAGCCTCTCCTGCCCTGGGACACACCCAGTCACTGCTGACTCACCCAGGCACTGCTGAGTCTCTCCCCTCTGGCCAGGGACTAGTCCCTGCCCTCCAGGAGGCTCTTTATCAACGGTAACAGGGGGTGGAGCATTTAAATCGCCCGCGGTGCCTCCGGCTACGCCCCCTCCTCTCCTGATTCGTTGCCGGGAACCTCCGGGTCCGGGTCCGGGGTCAGAGGGAAGCAGCTCGGGGCTGATGCTCGCGGGGGGCTCAGGGGGGGCCCAGAGTACGAAAAACCGCCCGGTTAAGCCCGATGTCGCCCTCGCCCCCGCCCTAACCTCAAGTCGCTGCCGCCGCTTTTCGCTGCTGCCGCCGCTGTCGAATTTTATTCGTGTTTATTATGTGTTTTATTTTTAGCAATAAAATGAACAAAGTTGTGAAACACAAAATCAACACAAACTCCTCAAAACTGACTTCCCTTCTGAAAAGCTCTTCTTGGTTCTAATAATTACAAAGGCAAAGATTCATACCTGAAGCATGTGACTTCGATGAAGTGACATTTGTTGACTTGAACAGTTTCCTTCTATGATGATAAGCATGAGCAGGCAAATTAAATTCAGCTCTTACAAACACAAGAATAAAACGATATAGTGTGAATTTCTGCATGCAGATCAGACACCTTTATTACTTGTCATCACCACAGAGAGTGCCAATTGAATCTTGTATCTTGCTGACATTGGCAATGCAGTCATGGAGCAGACATGGTCATGTTGACAAGCATGTGGTTGCTTGTGATGCAGTTAGCATGCTGTGAGGAAAAAGCTATAGAAGTCAATCCTCTCCCTGTTACCTCCAGCAGAGAAGAGATTGGGAGATAATTTCCTCCCTATTATTCACACATTTTTCCTCACAGCAGAAAGAAAGAGATGAAAAAGCTAAGGAGCTAATGAATCATTGACTAAAGAAATGCAACATCACCAACAGAAAATCCGAGATACAATGTCAGGATGTTATCATAACTACTTCATGATTCCTGTTTAATGCCATTTGGTAACAAACTCTCTGAGGATCACTGGAGTTGAGGACAGTTGCAGTACTTGATAGAATACATTTCTGTTAGGACTTGTTTCCAATCTTCTGTGCTGTGGTGGTGGAGGGCGCTACACTTATTAAATCTTTACATGACAGAGGACAATATTTCTCAAAAATCTCAGCACTGTTCCTTATTGAATGAGGAAAAACAAAATTCTGTAATAACATGGCTCGTGTGTCCTCTCTTTTCTATAACTTTTAAAAGCACTAGGAAACATCAATCAAATATTACAGAAAAACAATAACAAAGATATTATGTTCTTACAGAATTAATAAAAATGGGCAACCAGACAGAAGATAGACATCTGATTAATGCCCTTCTGATGAAGTTTCACAGTTAGCTTAACTCCTATTTAAACATATAAGGCTTCCTAAGGGAAAGATACGCTAATAAATGTCACCACAATGGAAAATGGTGCTTGTCCTTTATACATTACAGCAATCAAAAGAAGGAGCAAAATGATAGGAAACTAAGCCTTATTTGTTCTGCTGCTAACAGAACAGCCCCTGTTTTTCCTCCTACCTTTCCCTTTTTGCTTTCAAACTAAAACTCTAAAATGCTGTAACTGTAGGACACCATGTTACATAATTTTTCCTTCATGCATCTTCCACAGGAATTGTGGGGCCATCCTCACCAGATTGTATAAATAGTGCTAAAATCTTTCTTTGTTTTTCTTTCTGAATTGTGACATGAAGTACTGGAATAATGGAACCAAGTATTGTGCCTCCCTACAATGTAGATCATGTACTACAAGGGTCATATACGCTTGTTACAATGTGTTACAGCATGTAAAAAAACTCCTTTTTTTTTCTTTTTTTAAATTAACATTTCAACATCCTACAGAGTCCTTGCAGAGGGGTATCACTGGCCAGTAGCCCTTAGTAGGCTGTCTATTTCCTTGCTGAGAGAGTTAGATATGTGGCTAATCAGTCTAAATACAAAAATAGGCCGGTGCGAGGAAGTTGCGGGTACTTGACAAGGTAATGGGTATTCTTTCTGTTTTCCAATATATAACAATATTCTCATCTTGTTAATGTCAATTTTTTTCTACATTATTGTTCTTTAAGCATCCACTGCTTCATACAGCATACCCAAATGCATACACACATTTACTGCAAAAGTTTCTGTTTAAATCTTAACCACCTGAGCAACATTATGGCTGCCACTACATCCTTCAACCCCGAACAGCCCAGAGCAGCAGCCAAGGACTGTGGAAAGCACTCCCCTTCTGCAGTGGGTGCTGGGGCACATGGAGACATGCTGTCCATCCCTTTGGTTAGTGTGATATTGTTAGGTTTGGTCAGTTATAATTAACCTTTAGTACATTTCTGCAAACATGTGTGGGCAGCACAAAAGGTAAGTATTTTAGGGTTTTTTAGGGAAATTTAGGAAGGCAAAAAGAATCAGTTTGGTCTGAAGAAATATAACTAGTGAAATCTCTACTGTGATGTTTGTTACTTTTTGTCCATTTTTTATTTGTCTTCTCCTTTTAATAATGTATGGGCTTCTTAGAGTTGGGCTGCCTACACAGTTTTTTTGGTTGCTTTGTATAGATCCTCACATATTAAGGATAATTTTTCACAGCCTTCTTGCCTATAGTCAACTTCATCAACCAAGAGAAAAAGGTATTTCTCAAAAGGTGAAGTTGATTTGTAATATTCTTTTCATGATGTACATTTCAGTTGAATTGAAAAGAGATCAAAGGAAAAAATAAGAACCAGAATATCATCTGAAAATACACCGTACTTTGTTCCTGCAATTTTGAAGCTTTGTTTGCAATAGGCAGTAAGCAACAATAGACATATGCAAATTTTGTTCCATATTGTCAACATTATTCCAAGAAAAGTAAATTTGTAAATATATGCTGTGATTTGATTAGTTTGTATACCAAACTTTAGAAACATCTGACATATTCTTAGGGATGTTTGCATTTGAAGTTACAGTGAATTATCTCTTCAAATAAAGATCTAGAACTTCCATAGAAATGAATAGTTATTTTCTATCAAGGTGGGCCATGAAATAACTTTCCCATATACTCACATACACTCCAAGGCATTGCTCCAAAACATAGCAAAATGTTCACTACCAAATGTACTTCTGGACCATCCTGTCTACTTAGGCCATTACTGCATAATGTAAGAGCTGTGGATGTGCTCAGCCTCTTTCTTACAGCACATGGTTTAAAACTTGTGGATTCAAAACATGCATAAGAGCATTAGTGAGGTTCCATAATAATTAGATTTTTGCCCCAGGTAAAAGTTCAAAAAGAATGAAACCTATCTCTAATACATTTAATCTTTACATGAATATAGATGACATATTTAACCCTTTTTTTGTACTTCAGAGGCTAAGTCAGATGGTCAAGACTGTATTTTAAACAAATACATCACAGGAAAACATAAGCTAAGCTTGGTTTACATTTATTTCTGTTACTAGACTTACAATGATAAAACAGACTTTCTGAAGTAGATAGTACTAATTTTACACTTGTAAATGGGCTTTCTAACAAGTATAACATTTGCTGCTCTGATGAACATTTTTGTTACTGTTTGCTTTTTAATATTTATTAAATATTACTTAATCAAAAATCTAAACTGATATTTCTATGTGACTTCTTACAACACATCTGAGATATTGCTCTTTACTTTGATGTTGCTAATGCAGAACTCTATCTCCACCCATTAGTTGTTGCTTTATTCACTTTAAACTATGTTTGCACTTAAAGATTTGCAGTTCCCTGGATGGTTTCCCAATTGTGGATAATTCTGAGAATAATCAGGATACTATATTCTTTGTCTTTCATTAACTACTGACTTCCTGTTATGCTTTCTAGAGATGGCATCTAGTACATTTAGGATACTTGGAGGTGCAGAAAACTGACTGTACCTGTTTTGGAGATGTAACCCTAGGATTACATAATAGCTCTGATCACGATTTTTCTTGAGAATCAAATGACATTGGAAGAGGCCCCCGAAAGTTCTGTTCTAGAAAGTTCAGATATTCTTTCATTAGCTCAGTCTATGCTTTATTCCTAAAGCAAGTGCTGCATTGTTTACAATAAAGGCTTCCTCTTTCTGTGCTCCATCTTTTCTTTGTGTTGAATACTGTAAGAATTGGCTTTTATTTTGATAATAAAATGTGGGGTTCCCACGGGACAATGGTGGGAACGAGGTACTGAACGAGCTATGTCCAGGCATGTCCAGGGGGTGGTAATGGGTGGTAATGAACTAGCCAATCATAATACAGAACAAGGGCCTTGGCTATGAGACCAACAAGATATGTAGGGAAGTTGAAAAATAAGAAAGAATGCTGCACCTGCAAGATATAACTTTTTAGCATAAGCCAATCAGAACTAATATAGAGGCGTGTGAACAAAGCATACTAACCAATCATAATAGAAATGACATGTACACAGAGTGTGTACAAAAATAGAATAGTATAATTGCACCCTCAATGGAATAGTACAAATGTACTCTCAGATACGTAAATAAAGGAGATCTGCTTAACGATCATATTGGTCTGCGTGCGGTGTCTCCGTGCCCTCTCGCGAACACTGACAAGTGGCGCCCGAACAGGGACTTTCCCCCGGACCAGGGGCCTTCAGCCGGAGACTGCGGAGAAGCAGCGGACAACGGCACGAAAGGAAAGGGTGAGAGGAAGCCAGCTGTAGAGTGCTGCCCCGGCACTGGATTTTTGCACCGGCAGGAACGGATGCGGTAAGCCCGAGTGTTGCTAGCAAAGGAAAACCTGGGTAGGGCTTCCCAGGCAGCTGGGGGAGGAATGGGGTCTACCCTGACCAAGACAGAAGTGGCAGTGGTGAAACTCCTCCAACATATACTCTCTGAGAGAGGAATTAAATATGACGAAGCTGCGTTAAAGCAGTTACTGTTTTGGGCAAAAGATAAAGGACATTTTACAACCTTTAATGATGGCTTTGAAGTGCCTTTATGGGAGAAGATTGGTGACTCTCTCTGGAATGCGGTGTCAAGTGGTGATAAGGAAGCCTTTAAATTGTCTGCTACATGGAGGCTGGTTACCGAAGCGTTAAAAGGAATAAAAGCAGAGAGAGAAGTCACACATTCAACTTTTATGGCTTTAGGACCGCAGATGTTTACTACCCCCTCACTGTTTGCGGGACCAACACCTCCCACAGCCCTGGTGGCTGTACCGGTGGCAGCTCCTTTATCGCCGTCGGTACGGACGGCTCTGAAGAAAGCTGAGGAGCGGGGAGCAAGTAAAATAGATACAGAACCATCAGGACTGATAGTGCGCCCTAAAACACGAACTCGATTTGGACTAATTGATTCAGATGCTGAACAGGAGACTTGGCCGAAACCCCCTCCGAAACCCCCTCCCTCTCATTGATCTCTCTATGGATGAGGCTGAGCAGGAGGACAAGGAGGAGGGTAAAACTGTTTCATATTCACCTTTACCGGATTCGCTGTTTCCTGAGTCTGTTGAACAAAGTTTACATTCCGGCGCTAAACAACCACCTTTAAAGTCTCCAGTTACAGAGTCAGCAGTACCAGAGTCACAAGGACTTAAAGGACCGTTACCATCACGAAATGGACACGAAATTGACGTTACAGAGCTTGGTAGACGACTGGAAGAATTAAAGACGGAATTGCAGCAGCACCGTTCAGCCAACGCCTCGGGACACGTGACTATGTCTCCCCAAAACCCCCCTCTGTGTTCGGGACAAGCATTAGGGCCACCTCAACCTCCTTTGCCATTCCCTACTCCGCCTTTAGATCAGGGCTGGGGGGGAGGTCTGCGTCCATCTGATAATGTGGGAAGTGAGGGAGAGAATCAGCGTCCGCCCGCATATACACGGGAAGCGGGGGGAGGAGTAAAATGGAAAGGGATCATTCGAGATGAGTTATTAGAAGGAGTTAATAATTCCACAAGCATATCCGGTGATTGTGGGTGTGGGTCCTGAGGGAAGAAATATTTGACAACTGTTAGATTGGAAAATTGTAAAAGAAGAATTACACTATACTTAGCGAAAGACAACACAGGTGAGAACTGCAGAAAAGTTGTTGCAGGGATGGCAAATCATAATGCCACCTTAACTGAACTAATGGATGCTTGCGGGAAAGTAGGAACCACTACATTTCAGATGGAGCATTTAGCAAAAACTTTTGCGGCGACAGTTAAGGTAGTTCATCGTTGTTATACATGCGAACAGGAAGGTCACTTTAAGAAAAACTGCCTTAAGAAGTCGAAGCTGAGTGGGAGAGATAACTCTGTTTTGATGTGTCATTGCTGTGGGAAGCTAGGGCATCTTGTGAAGCTGTACAGGTCTCAGTATAATGCTCAAGATCAGCTGATAACAACCAGCTGCAGAGTACAGGGAAACTGGAGAAAAAACACAGGGAGAAACTGTATACTGACACAAATGAATCTTCACAACCAATTCCAGGCCTAAGCAGTTAACTCGCAGCCCGAACCGCAGGGAGCGCAGGACTGGTGTTTCCACGCGGGGTTAACCTGTGCGGCTGCCAAGCCTTGGACCTGTGGCAAACAGGGATAATGCTAATGCTGATTGTCAAAAGATCATTGAAGCTTTACCTGGAAAAACAGATTTGAATGTTATGATAAAGGCATGTGCAAAAGTGGGTACTGTGGAACATAAGACTCAAGTTATGGCTGCGGCCGTACTTGGGGCTTACGTCGTCACAATTGCAGCCTCTATTCCAGTTGTTAGCAGAGGACACAAAATTAACAACACCATGACAGACTACTGCAGAGGTACAGCAACTGATTACAGAAGTAGAAAGCAGGCTACATTCCAAATTTGTACATCGTATTGATTTGAATCAGGAAATACAAATTATCACTTTGTTTGATAGGCAAATTCCGTATGCAATAATTGGTCAATGGAATTCAGAATGATCAGATTCGTTACAGAGCTATTGACACAGATTATCATCAAAGGACGGATGCGATGTCGGGAGCTTGTGGCCAGAGATCCTGCATCACTAACTGTTCCTATTGCAGCTCAATATTTTGAGTGGTGTATGGCTAATAGCTTTGCTTTACGAACAGCTATGGAGAATTTCTTGGGACAGGTTGTTGAGTGCGGAACTTCCAATTGCCACGGGAGTGTGGTGTACAGACACTCCTGTGGATGGAATTACCATTTTTACAGATGGATCTGGGAACACAGGCAAGGTGGGCCTTGTCTGGTATTCTGACGGCAAGTGGGAATCTATGTTAGTACAAAAAAAGGGTTCACCTCAGGTGGTAGAATTACGAGCTGTATTAGAAGTATTTCAGAATTTTCCCATTCCCTTTAATTTGGTTACTGATTCAGCATATGTAACTGGCATTGTAAAACAATTGGATAGATCTGTTATAGACAATACATGTAATCAGTGTGTTTTTGAATTGCTGCGAGCTCTGTGGCAAGAAATTCAAATCTGAACTGCATTGTTTTATGTTTTACATGTAAGAAATCATACTAATTTGCCTGGGTTTATTGCAGAAGGCAATGCTCGACCAGACTAGACATTACCGAACTAGACATTACTGGACTAGACTCAGATGTTATCTATTTACCTATCAAGAAGAAATATCTACAGTGGTTAACAAATCAGTCAACTATTTTTCAAATAGCCTTACAGGACTTTACTGGACAATTGTTAACACATTTACCAAAAGATAAAAAGCTACTGTTTATTTACAAACAGGACTGGGAAGAAAAACCTATCAGATCAGAGATACCTGTGACTGGACTAACTGTTTTTACTGATGCAGGAAAGCGATCACATTCAGCAGTTATTACCTGGCAAGAGGATGGACAATGGAAACAGTACAAATTCTCAGGGCAAACTGAGAACTTATTGCAGACACTTGAACTTTTTGCAATATACCAGGTCTTTGTAAAATGGAAGGACTTACTTGTAAATATTATAACAGACTCTCTTTATGCAGCAGGCATTGTAAATCGAATTGAAAGAGCTTTTATACAACCAGTGAAGAATATACGACTTTACACCATTTTGCTACAGTTGCATCAAGCAATAAACCTCAGAGAGGTACCTTATTTTGTTACTCACATTCGTAGTCATCAATTTGATCAAGGTTTGAGCATTGGCAATAATAAAGCAGACACACTTGTGTCCTATATGTAAATATCACCAAATCTATTTGAACAAGCTCGTCTATCCCATCAATTCTTTCATCAATCAGCAAAAATGCTAGCGAAACAATTTCAGCTCACCATAGCACAAGCATGTAAATTAGTTAGTGCTTGTCCTAGTTGTCAGAAAATTGGCATGGGAATTGGAATAGGGGTAAATCCTCAAGGACTGAGTGCGTTACAACTGTGGCAAATGGATGTTACTCACATTACAGAATTTGGAAGACTCAAATATATTCATGTATCTGTTGATATGTTTTCACATATAATATGGACAACAACACAAACTGGGGAAACAGGTCGTCATGTCAAATGACATTTACTTGCTTGCTTTGCAAGTCTTGGGGTTCCACAACAACTTAAGACTGATAATGAACCAGCATATTGTTCACAGATTTTTCGTCAATTTTGTCAACTATGGGGTATTACACATATCACTGGGATTCCGCATTCGCCTACGGGTCAGGCGATTGTGGAACATGCTCATAGTACATTGAAACAGCTTCTGCAAAAACAAAAAGGGGGAGAGGTGACTGAACCTTCTGAGAGACTTGCAAAAGCTGTTTATGTACTTAACCATTTAACTTTAGCAGGAGATAAGGAGCGACCCCCAATTGTAATACATTGGGAGGCAGTTTGACAGAGAGTAACAAAAAACAACAGATAATAAATCTAACTACTTCCAAAGGGGGAAATTGATACTGGATGGTTTAGCAACAGTTTAGCAAGAGTAGGCCTCAGAGTAGGCTCTAGAAGGCCTGCTCTGTGTTACCTTTACACAGAATCAGCTTTCCCGTCAGTAATTTTCCTTTCAGCTAGAATAATAGAGAATAACAGTATGTTCTGAAGCAAACTGCATGTTTTGTAGATAGAGTTTACTTATGGGAATGTTTATAATAGGCATTATCCTACTTGTGTTACCCTGTTTGTTTGCATGTTTGCAGAAAACTGTGCAGCGAATGGTCAATACAGCCTTTTTGGCACAACAACAGAGAGCAGGATTTACGGGTAACCAAGGCTGGGATTCTCTGACTGGGCTCTGCAAGACACAGGGAACCAGGTTCAAGTAAGAAACAAAGACAAAAAGGACAGGACAGGACATAGCTCGTTCAAAACCAAAAAGGGGGATTTGTGGGGTTCCCACGGGACAATGGTGGGAACGAGGTACTGAACGAGCTATGTCCAGGCATGTCCAGGGGGTGGTAATGGGGTGGTAATGAACTAGCTAATCATAATACAGAACAAGGGCCTTGGCTATGAGACCAACAAGATATGTAGGGAAGTTGAAAAATAAGAAAGAATGCTGCACCTGCAAGATATAACTTTTTAGCATAAGCCAATCAGAACTAATATAGAGGCGTGTGAACAAAGCATACTAACCAATCATAATAGAAATGACATGTACACAGAGTGTGTACAAAAATAGAATAGTATAAATGCACCCTCAATGGAATAGTATAAATGTACCCTCAGATACGTAAATAAAGGAGATCTGCTTAACGATCATATTGGTCTGCGTGCATTTACTCCGTGCCCTCTCAACAATAAAATACACATATATGTATGAGGTTTGCATGGAAAGGTTTTGGTAGCAGGGGGACTATAGGGGTGTGTGAGGGATCACAAAATGGCAGATAAATGTCTCAAAGTTTGCAATCGAGTCCAGCGACAAGCTCTGTTGCTGAGGCCCATGGGCACGCATCCATTGGAGGAGATCAGCATGGAGGCACGCACCCATTGGATGAGGCAGCATGGAGACACCTGCCCATTGGATGAAGCAAGTGCGCACGCCCGCCATCTCTCCATAAAAAGGACCCCATGGACCAGCTGTTGGGTCGTTACTTCCTCCCTGTTTCCCCTCTGCTTGGTGCCAGCTTCTCCCCAGCCTGCTTGCTGCGTCTGCTGCCTCCCTCCCACTCTGGGCGGTGCCTACTTCTGCTTCTTCTTTGTCTGTGCACCCCCACCAAGGAACGACAACCAACGGAACACCGCTGGGTCCGTGGTGGTGACTAACCCTGCTGCTCTCTCTGCTTTCCTGCTTAGTTTTCTCCTCTCACTTCCTACCTTTCCTATCACTTCGTTTTCTCTCTGCCATCTTGTTCAATAAAGTGGTCTGAGTGGCAGCATCTGACCTCCTTTGTGTCTTAATGACGCTCTCTGGGATCATAAAGAACCTTCTCAGAGCCCAGAATCTAACTCAGGCCCTGACAGGGTGGCTTCTGTGAGAAGCTGCTAGAAGCTTCCCCCATGTCCGACAGAGCCAATGCCAGCCGGCTCCAAGATGGATCCGCCGCTGGCCAAGGCCGAGCCCATCAGTGATGGTGGCAGCGCCTCTGGGATAACACATTTAAGAAGGGGAAAAAAACCCTGGAGGAACAGCAACTGAAGACAGGATTGAGCATATGTGAGAGAAAAAACTCTGCAGACACCAAGGTCAGAGAAGGAGGGGGAGAATGTGCTCCAGGCACTGGAGCAGAAATTCCCCTGTAGCCTATGGTGAAGCCCATGGTGAGGCAGGCTGTTCCCCTACAGCCCATGGATGTTAACAGTGGGACAGATTCCACCTGCAGCCCAGGGAGGACCCCAAGCCAGAGCAGGTGGATGCCTGAAGGAGGCTGTGACCCTGTGGGAAGGCTCCTGGCAGGACCTGTGGCCCTGTGGAGAGAGAGGAGCCCATGCTGGAGCAGGTTTGCTGGCAGGACTTGTGACCCCGTAGAGGACCCACGCTGGAGCAGTCTGTTCCTGAAGGACTGCATCCCATGGAAGGGACCTGCTGGAGCAGCTTGTGAAGAGCTGCAGCCTGTGGGAAGGACTCACATTGCAGAAGTTCATGGAGGACTGTCTCCCATGGGAGGGACCTCACACTGTTCCCCTGCTCCAGCGTGGGGAGTCCTTCCCCTGAGGAGGAAGGAGGGGCAGAGACAATGTGTGATGAACTGACCACAACGCCCTTTCCCTGTTCCCCTGCGCCTCTTGGGGTGAGGAGGTAGAGAATTCAGGAGTGAAGTTGAGCCCGGGAAGAAGGAGGGGGGTGGGTGGGGGGAAGGTGTTTTAAGATTTGGTTTTATTTCTCATTATCCTACTCTGATTTGACTGGTAATAAGTTAAACTAATTTCCCCAAGTTGAGTCTGTTTTGCCTTTGACAGTAATTGGTGAGTGATCTCTCCCTGCCCTTATCTTGACACACGAGCCTTTCGTTACATTTTCTCTCCCCTGCCCAGCTGAGGAGGGGAGTGACAGAGCAGCTTTGGTGGGCACCTGGTATCCTCAACCCACCACAGCATAGCAGATAGAGTAAAAACACAAGAAAAAATGAACAATGTATTTTTTAGAGAATGTCCATAATTAAAGACATGACTGAGTACACAAATAAAAACCAGATATCCAATAGCATTCAGCAAAGAAAGAAGGCATTCTTTCACTTTGTAAAAATACATTGATACATTGTGTAATGAGCAGATTCATCAGGAATGAACAGGCTTGTCCAACAATTTATTATTTTTTTTGTTATTTACAATTTTGGTTTGAGTGTTCCTTGTTATAGAATGACATATTATTATTCCGTAAGAACTTCAGTAAGCTTTCATGTCGTTTTACACACATCCAGCTAGACTTAAAGACATGGGGCTTGTCACAGCTTACTTTCAGATCTTTTTGATTTTTTTCATGCCATGATCATTAAATTAACATTTGTTCTGAAGCTGTTTGCCCCCTAGAATCCAGCTGCTTTGACTCAGCCCATCTAGGATTAAGGCAGGACTGTTCACTTCAAATTTCTCCAGTAGAAAATGGCTTTGTTACGGTTTGTGGGCAAACAGGCCATCCATTAGGAAAAATTAATTCAGTGCCCAAGGCAAACATCGTTTATACAGGTTAAGACATATGGTTCATGAAAAGGCTTGGAAAAGGGTGTCAGACAGCACCTGGTGAGAGGGATCACGTAGTTCTAATTTGACCTGTAAGAGTGGTCAGCACTGTTGTTTGTAGACAAATAAAGTGTCTTCCATGGGTTTCAGAGAGAGTTGTGAAACTTAATGGACATGCATTTAGCATTGGTTTATTCTATGCTTTTGCAGTTTAGTACAATTTATAATAGATTAATATAATGATTGAGTGAGTTAGCCTATCAGGATAACAGAACAAAAGTAATTGATTATCAGCCTCTATGTTAACTTTCTGCATAGATATAGTTTCAACATTCTGATTTTAACAAAGAAGTACCACACCATTTTTCCTCTCTAAATAATACATTGTTAAATAAAGACAGAAACTGTGAACATATATTTAAAGCCATGCACTCTAAAAAAGCAGCTGGAGGCAAGTTCTGTATGTAAGGGAGTAAAAAAAAACAGCGATAGACAAGTACCTTAAAAAAAAAAAATCAAATTTCTGCAGCAGTTCACTTCAGAAAATACAAGAGGCTTTGTTAATCACCTGATGCTCCACTCTGTTATACAGTGTTTCAAGATCTCTGCTAGGCCAATGCATTCTAATTCTAAAGCCACCAGCATTTAAACATATATATATACACACACACTAATAATTTACTTAACATTTACATTATTCTGGTCCTTGATTCAATCAAGTAATCAAACGTAATGTTTAATAGTTACATACCAAAAACAAGCAAAGAAATTCAATGAAGGTGAAAGCAATGCCTTATTTTCCTTCAGTAGTTACTAATATTTTAGAGAAGAATGACCTGACTTCTTGGAAAGTTGATTGATTTTTGCAGTCTGGAGCCTTACACCTTCAATAAATGCAAAGACTGACAAGTACTTCTACATGATACTAATCGTAGGCAATGAGGCACTGCTAAACCATTTCCTGGTTGATTTTTAATTTGTATTTAAATAAAAGTGATTGATCTGACATTGAGGAAACATCAAATAAAAATAGTCTGCCAGGAATGTGTGGCCTTGTTGGTTTAAAAAGGGGAAGAGGAAGGACAGTGAACAGGAAGGAGAAAAGAAACAGAAAAGGGAGAAGGAAGCTTGCAATAATTCTCTCTTGATCAAGTTACTCTATGAACAACTAATGGATTGTAGTTTTCTATGGCTGTATCTCAAATACTAAACATCTCCAATCACAATAGCCTCTCTCCCCCACTCCATGTTCCCTCTGTTTTTCATGCATTTCTTCCCTACAATATTTCCAGTTCACTCTCTCCCTTTCTTCCTTCAAACAATGTTTTAGCTACCTTTTCCTCCCACAGTGCCTTCATTTCCTCCCTATGTCTTCCAATGACCTTATGGGCAAAAGCAACGTGTGCTTGGACAGTGAGTATCTGTGTAGCTTTGTCACCTACTGTATCCCAGTCACCACTTTTCATATGTGTCTGGGAAATTAAGTGTTTTTAAGATTCCATCCTTGTCAAATGAATTGTACTGCATCCACAGGTTGAGAAGTTACTGAAGCGGGAAATGAAAAAGGAATGTATGTTCTGACAAGCTAAGTTTCTTAAGAAAATAAAACTAAGAATTGCCCCTCCCTGTGTCCATTTGTACCAAATCTAAATCCTAAGAATACAGATGCTTAACATTGGTGGAAAAAAGCAAAGAAAGGCAGGAAGGATCTCAAGTCCTGAGGACAGATTATGATAAAGGTGAATTGTTCTCGCTCATGCACTTGTATCTGTACATCAAAATGTACTATCCGTAATTATAACACATTGCAGGTCCTCCCCATTATGGTATCATGCATATATGCACGTGCTGCTATTACCTCAGTTGCTTTTGTATTATTAAAAAACACTCACGAAAAGCTTAGTATACAAGGGAACCTCAGAAGAAATAAAAATTTCTGAACAACTACAGCATGTTTTCAAATGTGTAACAATGAGTTCCATTTCCAATAAGAAATATCTTAGACAAACTAAAAATGTTCTAGCCCTCTGTACCATACTCAGAAATATAACTGCCTATGAAACACAGCATCTTATGATTTTAAGAAACTGTCTTGTTTTCTTATGTTGCAACTGTTGCCAAGAAGGATGGATGTTAATGTATAAGCATTTAAATCAAGAAGCAAATGAGAAAAATCAGTTTCTTGAAGATGAAATGCAAAGTTTGCCAAATTCCTATGTTCCTACAAAATTTCTGAGGCTAGTTACAGTTTTCAAATACAGAACTATAGTTCATCTGTTGTTCAGTCCAACAATAATGATTTTATATCATGATGATACACTTAAAATACCCTGACCAAAACAATTTGTCTCTAAGAACTAAAGGTATCTATATTTTAGTTATAGAGGTTGTATATATTTTAAAATAGACATACCATCTTTTAATCTCATTATTTAATATTCATTAACTTGGTGTGGAAACAAACTTGTCAGTAAATACTTTCACAGATTTTTTTTTTACAATACTATTAACAACAATAATTATATCTTTATTCACTCTTATAAGTTAGCATGCAGTTAAGAAAGTTATAAAAGTTATAGCTGTATAATATTTTTATATTTTCTTCCTTGTTTGGATGGTAGAACCCTTCGGCATGGAGTTTACTTGACTGTTTGTCTCTGTTTAGCCTGCACCCAGGGCTAAACAATAAGCAGTTGTTCTATCACCCAATGTCCCTTCCCCAACCGAGAAACAGAATTGAGAAACAGAGGGAGACTCATGGGTTAAAATTTAAACAGATTTAATAAAATAAGAAAACCAATATCAATGGTAATACAAACCAAACAAAATTATGCTTAGCCCACAGACTTGTGGCAAGTTGCTCCAGGCATAGCAATTCCTGAGAAGAATGAGAAAGAGAGAAGGAAGAAAATATCACAGCAAAAAGAACTCCACCCCTCCCCATCCAGCCTTCCCATTTATAGTGAACCCAACGTTAATGATATACAACACACCTGTGGGCCAGCCTGGGTCGGCTGCCCTGGCTTTCACTGCTAATGGGCTTGATCACCATACCACAGCTGGCCACAAACTGAAACAAAACGTAACAGAAAAGTGATTCTATAATTTTTATCCCTGCAAAACCAGGACACTGTACAGTTTCTTAACAGCCAGAGATAAAGTTTCCATAGTCTGTAGTGGAAAATGTAATTTAGATACCAACAGCCTGGTCAGTAAGAAAATAACTATTGAAAAACTAGTTTCCTCTGTTTGCTATTAGAGGCTAGACCCAGAAAAAGAATTTGGCATCTAAGGAAGGGATTAGACAAAACTTTAGGTGCCCAAATCCAAAACTGAGATCTTAAAAAAAATCCACTCAGCAGCTGCCTATAGTTAAGACATATCTGTATTTAAGAAGAAACTTCTTCATATAACTACAGCTCTGGTTTCGCACTTCCACACGTTTGTCCCAGACTCAGTACCCAGGTTCCCATCTAACCCTAAACAGGTAGAAAAACCACAGGCATAACTCTGAAGATATAGCAAGACTGCATCCTTCACAAAATGCTATTCTCAACACACAATTAAAAAACAAAATGTTGGAAACATTACTATGTCCACATTCTATATTGTAGCCTAGCACACAGGTTACTGGCGTGAGGAAAAGGAAATCAAGGTTCAAACAGCGTATTCTTGCCAGTACTGAAATGTTTTGACACACAAAATGTGTATGTACACACAGCTAATATTGGTATATGTGGACTATACTCACATAAAATATTATAATATGTATTCATTTATGGCTTCGTATGCACACAGATCTGTATATAAAGCTTTAAGTAAAGATGGCTGATTTATAAAAGTGGTCAGCGTTGCCATTTTCTTTCTTCCACACTTCAAAAGTTGAAATAGTATATCTTTGAAAAATAAACTATAAAAATTTATATTCAAGAGAAAATGCAGAATAACAGAGCCTGAGCAGACGAAAATATACATTTCCAGTCTCTTCCTAATATGCCTAAATCCTGGGAAAGGGCTAGGTTTTACACGAACGACTGTCTTTAGAGTTTCCTGTTGACTGCTCAGGAGAGTTCTTTGAACAGCTCCAGGATTTTGAGCCTTATTTCTGAGACTAACCCTTCTCCTTATCCCCTTCATATCATAATTCAGGCATCTAACAAAGGAACCTGAATTCTACTTGAGAAGAATTTTTTGGGCCTAGCACTATATCTCTAGGAGAATCAGCACTCTGTATAGGTTTTAATACTGCATAGTACTGATATCCATTTCACATTATGTGTGAAAGAAAAAAAAAAAAAAGCAAACCAGAAATGGAAACGTAGTGCTTGTCTTTGATACCACCCATGCCAGATTTATTGATGCTAGACTAAAAGTTTCATTCTTAGACCCCATTACTGGAGTCCCTCATTCTACAGAAGATATATTCTTATTTATCAGCCATCAAACATTAGAATACTACAGTGTATCTAACACAACAGAACAGGGCATGTATCTAAACAGGTAATGGTATCTAATCTTAAGTGTCATCTAACAAAAATCTCAGACCACAAGCATAGGAAGAGTTGCAAAATCAAACACAGAGAAAACACCATGTCGCAATGTTGCCTAGAAAACCTAAATTGGTCAATATATACATTATGACACAGTTTTAAAGTAACCTGCATTTGCCCCCTCAAACAAATAAATATACATTATGACACAGTTTTAAAGTATAAGACCAGATACTACTTTCCACATGACCTCAGACTGCTCTGACTGAAACTATTGTGATTCAAAATATGGTTTTACTGCCACTGTAAGCTGTGACCTCCCATATTACTCTATATACACCATTGAAACAGTGAACTGACAGTAGAATGGTTAATTTCCTTACAGTTCAATGTTGTTCTAATAAATCATAGTTTATTACAGACATTATGGTTTTATCGGTAAAAGATCCTTGTGAGGAAAGGTCTAAGCTTATTGCTTTCATTGGCCTCAGCTGAAAATGTGAGTTCTGCATATTTCTGCAATTTAGGTCACGTATGTCTTGAGAAGGAACCCAGAAAGCAAAGAATCCTTACCAGCTTTCCGCAGGTATTTCAGTTTGAGTGACTTAATATCACCTAGAAACCCTCTAACAGAGAGAAGAGGGTCTGATAGTCTGTGGCAACGCTTGTTCTCTTAGCCACTTGACCACTACTGTTTCTCTGCAGTATTCTTGTCTCATTCATCAAACAGTTTCTGACATTTTTAACAAGCAAAACAGATGGAATACAGAGGCCTGGTTTGTTCACAGTCCTGGGTTTTCCCTCTAGGCACCCTATTACTCTGTTCAATGAGTCACCTAAATATTCCATGAAAAAAGAGGAAAAATAACATTTATCCAATCACGCACAAGATGAACACAGGCCTCAGAGTCAAGCTTAATAATACATATCCCAAATCCTGAGGCCATTTTTTGTAATCTTAGTTTACTGGAGATTTAAATATAATTTCCATCTTCAGAAAAAGAAATTTGTAAATGACAACTTATGCAGATCACAGCAAAGTTGGATTTTTGGATTCACAAAGGTATCTGAACTCCACTAACAAAACAACAAACTTGAGTAAGCAGCATCGTATTTTCTGTGGGGATCTGCCACTAGAGGGAGAATAGAGCAAACGTCAAAAGGTAAGATCCTTGTGTTTACAGCTTTCTGCTGAACAGGACAGTAATGTCAGGTTTCAAAACTCCTGGGTTTTATTCCAGGTTCAGTGCGAAAACCACCTGCATCTTTCCTCTGTTTTGCCGGACACCGAGCATTGTGCCCTTCCACTGTCATTCTGTCCCCAAACCTGCTTCCTCTCTTCCTCCCAGCTCTCCCTGGTTGTCAGTCCCTTTCTGTTCCTGCGCTAGCCTCCATCTTTCTGTCCTTCCCCAGGTTATTCCCTTTATTGTCCCCACTGTTCAGCTGCTTCTCCCTTCAACCTCTTTCTCACTCCCCTGTATTAAAAAAATCAGTCTTCCCGAACTTAAACACAGTCAGTATGCACAATAGTGCACCATGTACTAAAGAGGCAGTTTCTCTGCTGTCAGCAATTCCCACCACAGTAGCTCATAACCTCCACACCCAGTAACCACAGGAGTCCTGTGCTGCCTTTCAAAGCCAGAACCAAGCACTTCCAACTTTTTGTCCAGTGGGAGAAAGAAGGGAAAAATTACGAATAACTGAGCCCTCAAGCAGGTTCTGTAAGATGCTGGAACCAGCTCCAAGCATGTAAAAACTTAGCAAAGATTTAAGCTTCTTGGTTCCTGCAGAAGTCTACTGAACTTTATTGGCCCAATTTTTAGTGTGTTATTACAGTCTTAACAACTTTAGGGGAATTTTCATGGAAAAAGAAAAGAAAGTAGTGATGGTACCACGTACATCCTCACATCAAGTCATAGGGGTATGTCTCAATGACAGCCCTTAAAAAAGCACACACGCAGCAGTAAAAATATTTTCAGCATATGTCTAGTTCTCAATGGCAGCCAATGCATCTTAAGTACTTCCCTAAAATACTGGTCAGAAGCAGACATCAGGCATGAACAATTTCAACCTGAGCAGATTAAATCAGTCAAAATCAGAAGGCGCTAAATGCTGCAGAGAAGGAGCAGGGCAATCTGAACGGCAGGCCCTCGACCATCACTTACGGCTGTGACTCGTTCCTACAGGCCCATGCACTGCTTTTCATGAAGCTTGCTACTTATTCAGATGTAGAAACGCTGACCCAAGCTGGAGCTTGACAGTGGCCCACAAATCGGTCTAATTCTGTTGGTGGAGGAATAGGACTTGGACGGAAAGGTGCGGCGGCTTTTTGCTAAACACCGAGCGGGGTGCCGGGCCCTGTTCGGCGCCGGTGGTCACCCCACACCGGCCCCTCCTCTTCCCGGCCGCTGTTCCGCGCTCCGCAGTGGGGCATGGCAGGGCCGGGAAGGCCGGCGGAGGCCAAAGGCAGCCCCCTCACTTCCCACGGCGGAGGCTGCCACACATCGCCTGCCGCCGCGGCGGCGAGCGCGAGGAGACCGTCACGCGGCGCCTCCGAGCGGCCGCCGCCGCGGGGCAGCTCTCCCGCGCCGCCCGGTAGGAAGCAGCTCGGGGCCGGCCCTGCCGCGCCAGACCGGCGGGAGCGGGGCCCCTTGTCCTCACGGCCGCCCAGCGGGCGAGAGAGACGGGCGGCGACCGCGGCTCCCCCCGCCGCCAGGCCCCGAAGGGCGCAGGCGGGCGTCCCCAACGGCCGCCGCGCGCGTCCCCCACCCCCGGCGCTGGGGCGGTGGGGGCGGTGCCGCGCGCGTGCCACGGGAGCGGCACCGCCCACCCGGCCGGGCGCGCGGGGGCGGAGCGCGGCGCTCCGGCGGCGGCGGGGACCGGCGCGGGCGGGCGGGAGCACCTTCGGCGCGGAGCGTGTGCGCGCTGGCTCGCGGTGCTGCGAAGGCGTCAGCTCTCCGGACGCGTCAGCTCTCTCTGGACGCGTCAGCTCTCTCTGGACGCGTCAGCTCTCTCCGGACGCCGGGCGGGGGAGGCGGTGCCAGACTCCGGCGCCGCTTGCCGGCAACGAGGAGGAGCGGTGAGGCGGCCGGAGGAGGAGGAGGAGGAGGAGGAGGAAGGGAGGGGGGAGCAGCGGCGCACTGTCGGCCCCGCGGCGCTGCCGCCGCCGCTGCTTCCCCGCTGGGCGCCTGCCTGCCTGGGAACCCGATCCGCTCCCGGAAACTCTCGGCTCGCCTCTCGCCGCGGCGGCGGGGTCTCGGCAGGGCTCTCCGCCCCGGCTCAGCGGGCGCAGGTTGGGGGGCAACTTCTCGTACTTCTCCGGAGAAGACTTGGGGCTGCCCCGCGCCGGGGGCGGCGGCGCCTGGGGTCCCCGCCGCCCGCCGCCGCGGGAGAACTTTGCCCTCCGGGCGCAGGGCGGTGAGTGGGGCCCGGGAGCGCCGGCCGCGGCGGGAGGAGCACGGCGGCGGGGCCGGCCGGGCGGCCGCGGAGATGAAGCTGAGCCGGCAGTTCACGGTGTTCGGCAGCGCGGTCTTCTGCGTGGTGATCTTCTCCCTCTACCTGATGCTGGACCGCGGCCACTTCGACCACCCGAAGAGCCCGCGGCGGGAGGGCACCTTCCCCAAGGTGAGCGGGGCGGCGGCGGGTGGGCGAGCGCCCGGGCCGCCGGGGCGGAGGTGGAGGGGAGGGCGGTGGTGCCGCCACCGGGCCCCCTCCCTGCCGAGGGTGCCGGAGCGCCGAGGCGCGGCAGCTCGGCTCCCCCACTCCGGGCCGGCTGGGGTGGCGAGGTGCTGCGGCTGACGGGCCATTGGGGCGGCGGACGAGCGGTGCCGCCTCGGGGCGGCGCTGCTGCCGGCTCGGCTCGGCTCCGCACGGCACGGCTCAGCCCAGGGCTGCAGGGGCGAGGCGCACGCAGCCCACCCGCCCGGCAAGGCGGCGGCGCGGAGGGGCGACTGGCGAGGGGCTCGCCCCGGGCGGGACAGGCTGGGGGCTGCGCTGCGGCTTCGGCAGCCGGCCGCCCGCCCGCCTCGGAGCGGGGCAGGCAGCAGAAGGGGGAGTGCAGGGCTTATTCTGCGCTGTGGAAACCAGTGCTGAGGACGGGTGGGAGCTGACAGGGAAAGCTGAGAACTCGGGGGTAGAACTTAGCTGTGCCATCAACAGGTAGGTTTATAGAAATGCTGACATTATGTTACTGTTTTCCTTTTTACTGAGCCTTGCTTTGTTGCTGCAACTGGCTGATACCTGGCTGCACCGCAGGGTCATATACAAAGCAGTTCTTTAGTTCCTCACTTTCCCTTGTTTTCTGTGTTGGAGAGAAATTCAAAAGCTGTGTATTGTGGCAGTGTTCTAATAAGGAATTTTTAACCATGACAAGAAAAAAGTATTTCCGAGAGCACGTGGTGTGCTGTGCAGAATCGTAGAATACTGCTGTGTATAAATAGCTTTGTTTTCTTATAGTGGTAGACAAAAAAATTACAGAAAGTAAAGTTATAGCTTATTTATGCTTGCACTGTATTTATTTTTTTGTGAAACAAAACAAAGTGTTTTTTAGTACAGTAGTGAGGCATCAAGTGAATAGAAGAACTCAAAAGGCTTATTTAAAAAGTAACATCTCTGATAGAATGACTAATTTTTCGTTTAATACAAAGATAATAGTTAATACCATTTAGTTAACGGTAAAGATAACCTTGACTTAAATGTAAAGAAAGAGTGCAAATCTGTTCTGCCTTTATTCCTTCAAGTTACAGTTCAGAGGTCAGTTTTTTTGCAGGAACTAAGAGAATGCGAAAGAAGCTTAGGAGAAGAAAGCAAGACAAGCCTGGCTGCAGCAGCTGTGTCTGTTCAATACATAACTCCAACGGGAGAGTAGTGACATTTGTAACAGCTAAGTACAAGTGCTGCTTTGGTGGTATGGTCAGTATCTTATATTAGGAAATCACTTCATGGGTCTTTATACCACCTGTTGAGTTTAATCCAGGTAAAAATTAGAACAGGAAAGCTTGTACATGGGTGGTCTGTTTTTTCTTTATGTTAGATTTTGGTTTGAAATATTTGAGTGAACAGGGAAGATTTATTAGACATGTTATGTTTTCCATTGTCAGTGTCCTGCTGTTGAATTTCTACAGCGTAATGCTGGTCTGCAGTGTAACATGGTCTTATCTCTTGTGACCAAGAGTTTAGTACCTTAATGTGCTGTTACACCTCTTCCTTCTACGTGATCTAATCAGCTAGAGTCAAACATTTCTCCTTCCGTCCTTCTCCCTCCCCTTGGTCTTCTAGAACAGTCTGTCACTGTTTACTCTTTTTGCCTTTTCCATATCTAAATTTCTGTGAGGCTGCTGTTTGTCACTGTAGAACCCTCTGCCTATCACTGTTTTGTCCTTCCTTTGAGTAAACAGTTACCTTTTCCTTTCTTACTGCTTTATCCTTTGAGGAAGTTGCAGATGAAATTGATGTGACTTTGTCATTTCCTTTTTCTGCCCTATGGGCAGAAATTTTTCACTTTGTTACAACTGGGAAACCTCTGACACCTAGCAAATGCTTTCAGAGCCCTGTAACACAGCAGTTCAAAGTAAATGCAAAAGATGAAGAGTGGAATAGAAGCCACCAAAAATATTTGAAAGGAACAGCTTTAATCCTACCTCAGCTGACAAAAAGTTTGTGTCAGTGCAGTGTTGCCAGAACTCAAATGTACTGTAAGTGAAACTAGCCGCAGATGTGGAAACTTCAAGCTGTGTTTCTGTTTGTGAAAAGCTATGGCAGCAGTAGATCGTCTGTCTGTAGATTTAAGAAGGCGTTCTTTTTCATGATGACAAAGGTCAGAACTTTTTTTGCTTCGAAAAAGGAATTGAGACTTTTTCTCACAAGTTATTGGATTGATTCACTTCATACCTCTTTCTGTTCTGACGATGTGCTAGTTTTTCATCTTTGCTGTTCCTCTGTGTGGTTCTGGTAACAACATACGTCACCTTTCCTGTCCTGAAAGTTACATATTGATTAATTTCTTCTTCCTGACCTACCTGGCTTACACTAAGCTCAGAGGAGAGCAGTGGCTACGTCTGGAAGCAGTCCCATGTTTAGCTTATGAACGTTTGTCTATGTAGGCTTTTTATTTAATTTCTGCTAGGATTAGAGTCACAATTTTTCAACTGTCAGTGCCTGTTCGTCTGCATTCACCTAAAGTGTTATGGTACCTCATACCAGTAGTAAAATAAATGATTAGGATTGCAGCTCCACTTTCATTTCCACTTTTTCTTCCAGGCCAGGTGCCTTCTCTTTGCATGGTCTCAGGGTAGTTTGTGTCAGACTCTCTTGTGGTCCTGTCTTCTTTCAGGTTTATCTGCCAGTGTAGCCAAGAGTTGTCCTTCCGGAGCTTGCTTTTGAGTGTGAGAGTTCTGGTAGTCGTTCAAGGATGTCAACAGAAATGTCTTGCAGAAATAATTTTTGGACAAGATCTCCCAAGATGGGTGAATATCCATAGGCAAATGCCTTTACATATTCTTTAACCAAGTACTTGTAAATGCCTTTCACTGCTGTGCTGAAGAGCACCTGTGGTCAGCCTTGGCAAGCAGTGGTGGCATTCTGTCATTTTAGGTGTTGGGTTTGCAAAAGCTGTCATCAGTAGTCAGTTTTACAGTGAATGTTATCCACACCTATCCATGGTAAGGTGGCATCGTGGCACCTATACTAGAGCATGAGCTAAACTGTTTTATAGCCTTGTCATCATTGGTGGTGCATTTAAATCATAATATCAGAAGATCTGTATGTTGCCATAGAACTGAAGTTCATGTTAATTTTAGGAAGATGAGGTACCAATAGTACATGGAGATCAAGACTTACTGGCCTCTCCTCTGTAATTCCTGCATATATCTTTATGGATCCTGCCTGGTTGTCAGGTGTATATTATTCATATGATGGCCATATTGCAAGCTCTGTCTTTCTCTCTGAGCCTGTTCCTAGCCATAGGATGCTGCTGTCTCAGGACACGTCTCAGGATACGATGTGTCCTAGTGTCCTGTGACAGGCTAGGAACAATGTTACAACATTGCTCAGAGAGGAGCTCAAGGTGGAGGAATAGCCTTAGGTGCATTTTTAGATTATTATTGCACCAGTTGTACAGATCATTGTGTAAGAGTCTTGCAGTGGAATATAGTGGAAAAACAGTTAAGTATATTGGTTTTGTCTGTAATAACACAGAATTCTCTGAGAAACCTTGTGTGACTGTACAGCAGAGGGAGATTCAGAGTCATGGTTAGTCCTGTGCCGTCTCTTGTGCAGTGAGTGTCAGGTGCAAGTGATTTGTGGGCTAAATTGATAACTGCTAAATGAAAACTATATACAAATCAAGTCTAAAGTGGAATAAGTCCACAAGCAGCTTATCTTGAAGAACCTGTGTTACTGTATACAGATGAATACCAAATACTGATAAGCCCACATTAATCTATTCTGTATTTTGGACCCAAATAGAAAAAAATCATTAGTCTAACATGGCTTGTTTTCTCAACTAACTTTACCTTGACTTAGAACAGATCCATAAAAGCTGTTCATTTACAGAAGCTTGTGGAATATTTCTTTTGATTCTAAATTTTGCCAGATTCACACCTAAGCATGAATGGCACACATTAAAAATCCAATTTAAAAAAAAAATTAAATGGAAGATTTGTTTGTAAGAGTATGTTGCTTCAGAAATATATGGCCTTTGTCTAGTCCTCACATGAAAGTTCACTTTTAGAGAATTTTACACCCGAGCAAGGCAAAACAGCAATGCAGCATCCTCTCTCACTACCTGATAGGTGATGCTTTGGACATGAGCTTTTTCCTCTAACCTCTTCCACACAGCTTGCTTTGGCTTTTATGGGACATACCTTCCTGCTGTGTACAAAGTTGTGTCTAGAAATACATTTTTAGAACTCAAGTCTGCCATGATTCTGGTTGATAACTGGAATGGCACCAAGTGATTGCTCCTTTTTATCTTTGTCTTTCCCTTAAACTTTATTAAAAGGCAAAGCACAAACATACAGCAACTTCCATCCTTACTGTTTTCTTTTTTTTTCTAACAATTGTTATTTGAATAAGATCTCTCTCTTTGCCCCCTCTGTGTTTTCTCCCCCCACCCCCCGTGCCTTTGTCCACCATTATTTGAAGCTTGCTCTGATCTTCTCATGTGTGTTAACTGCTTTTATGGGCTCACTAGTTGCATTGCATTGAACAGAGGTGAACAAGTACAGTTCCTCTAAAAGCAGCTGGCTTGTTCTTTGCTTTGCAGTGTCCTTCAAGTAAAGCATTAAGTGGCCTGGCTGTTGGTGGTACTGCTAAAGCTTCTTTACTGGATTCATGCTTTCAAGGGATCTACACAATGCATCAAATACTTCTGCACAAATGGTGTGAGTGGTGATTGTTGCAACATGTTATTTCATCTGAGCCTGCCAATAATTTGATACTAGTTACCACCTGGCCAAAATATGAATCACAGTAGGGTGGAGCAGTAACAGTAGGAAATTAGGACCAAATACATGGCAGGAACATGAGCAGATCTCTGAATCTGTGTCTTGAACAAAGACGCCTTGTGAACTTTACTCTGGAGTACTGCTGAGGTAGTACTTCCCCTGCTGTGACGAAGCACTACCTTCAGTCAGCCCTGAGTCTCCATTGGGTGGCTGTAACTGCAGTGTATCAGCTCATGCTGGGTAGTTACCATGCCCCAATTCTGTGCAGTGCAAACCTCAGCTCCCTCCAGGGTTGGCGAGTCTGTACGCTTCCTGTTTTGAAATGGCTCCTGATACACTATAAACACCTTTTGCAGCTAGAGTTTTGCTGGGTGCCTTGCTGTAGTGAGGTAGCTGGAATCAATGGCTTACATGGACTATAAATACATACGATTTGTTGATGCATGTTCTTAGTAATTGGTGTATTTTTATGAGCTCATTTGAGAGCTTTCAGATGTATGTTGTATAACAAGGAACAGGACTTCTGTATGCAGAAGTATTGGAAGCAGCACAATCAGGTATTTAGGAAATGTTTGTTTTACTCTAGAAAGAGAATAGTGGCAATTAAGGTTGTACATAATTTTGAAGTTGTCATTTTCTGACTTTTGAGCACTGAAAAATTGTGGGCCTAGGGACTTAATAGCATTCTTATGAGTTTCACATCAGAGGAGATTGAATGTTGAGTGAAGAAATCTGCAGAAGGCATCATAATTTTTCTGGATTTGAAACATGTTGAAGAAACATGTTGAAGAGACAAACAAACAAAACCCTATTAACAACACTTAGTAAGTTCACAATCTGAAAGCTTTTGAATGTCACGGGAATGATCTTGAGTGTAAAATAATGAAAATTTTGGATTTCTGCTGAGCTTCTAGTATGTTGTAAAGGAGGAGGGGCCATCTTTGTGAACATAATTACAGGTCAGTAACAATTCTTTGTGCTTCCTAATGTTCACAGAGTGTATATGTCTTCATTACTTGCACATTTTGTGTAATGTTTTGGCTAAGCAACAGTCAAGCAGAAGCTAATAGCCTCCTTCAATTACAGTCTTTAAATCCGGTGCAAAATGTATTTTTCAGGAAAGTAGTGACACCTATAAATGAGCACTTCCTTCTGCTGATTGGAGTCAATGCCTAACTTAAACTGCATAAACTAAATGGACAGAGAAAGTTTCCTAGTTTGGTCTTACTTGACCTTTTCTTTAACACATGGTTTTTGTTATTTTTGAGTTTTCACTTGTTCAAATAAAAAGAAACATTATTAAAATGCTCATACTCTTAATGCATATAAGTGCTTCAGTTTTGTACTGCTAGCTATTTAAATAAAGATTCAATATAGGGTGGGGAATCAAAGGAAATGAACCTGAAACATATCAGCCAGAGTAGTAGTGAACATTTTTCAGATTAATGACTTTAAACGGAATATTTCTAGATTTGTCTCCCTCTCCCTTTCCTTTCTCCTTGCCTTCAGATCACTGACAATGGTGTCAAATTAGTCCCTAACAGCATGCCTTATTTTTGTCTTGGTAAATTACATGAAACTTAGGTCTAGGGTAATAGTACATTAAACACTCCTGTTATTGCTGCCTCTGGTAAAACAGAATGTGGAAGTCCATGGGCTTCTTAGAATCTATTTGTCAGGCTTCTGCATCTTTGGAATAGAACTTTCTCTTTTTTTTATTTTAAGAGAACAGACTTTTGTTTTGTAGTTAGTTAATTCAGAAGAATCAAGTGTCTTTGTAAAGTGAGCTTATTCTGAATGGTACTTTGAAGGTAGGAAATTATTAACAAGGTTACTTAGGTAATTTACATCATCACCAATGCACATAAGCCTTCTGCCCAGATTAATAAAGGCTTTAAACCTTGACTCGTCCTTTTGACCAATGTATTGTATGCTCGGTTTTTTGTTCTATGTCCTACCTTGCAGTGCGATTTGTGAAGATGCATTTGGAAATATTGACAAGACCGGTGCAGAAACGATTAAGGTGACTGCCATTCAGTGCAGCCAGAAAATGAGACTTTTTCAGTCCAGTTTCCTCACTGCTCACTGCAGTAAATCTCTATAGGCAATGATCTTAATTGAATTCCACATCCCCTAGAGAACTCTGTTTATTGCGGTACTCTGCTTTCTTCACCACAGCTCATCGGTGCACCAGAGCATCTTATGCAGGACACTGCCAGCTCCTTTGTGGTCTGCTGCTTGTTCATGTGGGTAAGAAGGAGAATGAATGGGCTCTGGCTGGTTTTGAACCAAGCACTTAGTGGTTGCTGGCTGAGTCTGGAAACAAATAACCAAGTTCCAGCTGACCTAGCCTCAGAAGTCTCTAATGTGGATTTCTCCTCTGCCTGCCTGTTGCCATGAGATTTCCTCATCTGTGGGCCTGTCATACTCCAGTTATTTGAGCTAACTGTCTTTTTCCTGATGAAATGATCGTTAGTGGCCTGTTGAAAGCAACTGCATTTCGAGAAGGAGTGAACGTTCAGTGAGGAAATGAAAGTTGCAAGTAATATCCTTTCTGCAATGTACCACGCTTAGATGGGAGAAGCTGACCGTTCTTCACTTCCCCTGAACGAAGGAGCTTGATCTGTCATTGTGTTACTGGAATTCCCTCCTTGTGCTGGATGGCAGTATGTTCCTTTTCTGGAGAGAGTCCTTGCTGCAGATCAGACTGGTGTCAGAAGCAAACAGAAAAGGACATGCAGAGGACAGTGGGAAAACAGACTGCTTTGGAGTATTTGGGGCATGTAAACTGCTGAAGGGTTCAGACTGACTGAAGCATAAGGAACTATTCATGTAGCTGGTTCATGTGGTGGTAGCGGCAGGTTGCTCAGTGCAGCTAGCAGATATGAACAGTTTTTGTTCCAAATGGGAGGAGGGTGTGCTGATCTGTGCTGTCCTCACATGGAAAGATTTTGTTTAAGTCCAACACGATGTAACTGTGGGAATGGTGAACAGATGTGCTGCTCATGTGATGCCATTCTTCCACCAGTGCAGCTGTACCTACTTTTGGTACTGTTGGATTTGTTGGTACTTTGCAGTTCTTGTAGAAATAGTTGTTTTACTGTGGAGTAACAGCAGGGTTGCCTTTCTTGCTTTTAAACAAAATTTTTATTTGGACAATCTTATCAATATATGAAGGCAGAGAGAAATGAATGAAAGAAGTTTACACCAAAATTTATAAAAACTTGTTTTAATGTAAGGAAATGCAGTGTAAAGTTACGTGAATCACCTGGCCTATACAACCAGTTAACAAGTATGTAGATTAACAGAGCATCCTTTAGTGATGTTCACTTGGACTAAGACATCCAGGCAGCGTACCTCCAGTTTTCTGTGTGGTTAGGCAGGGCTCAAAGTCTTGGATCAGGATTGATTCTTTTCTGAGAAGACTTGATGCTGCAAAGTCAGGGGAAGTCTGCTGGCATTTATGGATTGTGCAGCTAGCCAGATTTTGCTATCCAGTGTCTACAAAGCCATGTAGATTACAAAATTTCAGACAGAATTGGTTAAGATAAAATTGGTGCATCTCTGCTTAGATTAAAAAAAAAAAAAAAAAAGAAATTCCACCCCTATTCCTCCCCAAATGGGAGTAACTTCACTTGTTTTGTACTGTTGGTCTTGACATTTGAAGTTGGGCAGTGTACATTGGTTGCCTTCCTCTAAAAATGTTGAAACTGAATTTCATTTATTTTCGTATGTTAATTTGATTGTCTTGAAGAGATGCAATATTTTTCATGTTCAGCTCATATTTTAACATAGTATTCAGTAGTAAAATCTTGTGGGCATTGTCTACTCCTATTTATTTAAAATGAGTAAGGAGAAAAGATGAATGCAGTGAAGAGACCTAGCATTTGCATAATTTGTATCCATGTGAAATTTTCAATTTGAGAATGGATTTCTGATATTAACTGTTTTCATACTGAATGAAAACTGGCATCTGTGTCTAGTTTGTGACACTTGTTTCTTAAAGTTATCTCTAATGGCTGATGCATTTCACAACAGAAATTGATTTCATTTTTTAAATCTCAAAAGATTTGTTTGCCTGTTGATTTGAACTTGAGTACTGCATAAGGTCATAGTTATATGTTCTTAACTGTAGCTTTTTATTTCATGTTTTGCACTCGAGTTAGTACATGGCATGTTTAAATGCTTTAGAAGAGAGGTGAGATGCATCTCATGGTCTTCAGAAAAGAAAGCAGGATTGTCTTTATTAACTTCCTCGGTTAAGTTCCCCAATGGGAAGTCTTTGTAAGGATTTCTTTCTCCAAATAACAGAATATGTACCTCCAAAGTTAAAGTAACATACTTTAACGGACTTCTAATAATCACTGCTCTTCAGAGTCCTAGGTAGGCTTGAACCCTCCAGTTTAAAAATAAATTATTGCTGGAAGTATGTAGCAACATAGAAAATCATTGTTGTTTGAAGATGATCAGGGAACAAATTAGTGTTTGTTGTGACACAGGAAGCAGGGAACTTAGTTTACAATGAAAAGTGTTTTGTCGCATAATAAACAGTGAAACAGTAGAACTTGTTATTGTAGGTATTTGAAGGTTTAAAGCATAATAAGTTAAATGCCCATCTTGGAGATATGAAATATGGCATGACCTCCAAATTGGAGGTTTATATCTGACTGCTAGAGGTTGGCAGTATGTGCCAACGGAAGGATCAGTCTAAACAAGCATGTGGTCGTTTTTTTTGATGTTGTGTGTTTTTTTTTTTTTTGTGTCAGTTAGTGGCCATTGCTGGAGAGGCTGTAATTGGCTAGATGACATAAGGGAGATTGGTGGTGTAATCTGTGACCAGGTAGTTCACAGGCTATTGCTAAGCAATATAAAACTCTTTTCTTGCAGGAAGAGGTAAAGTATTTGTGGAACATATGTGAATGAGAATATAAATTTTAAACAGTTGTCTGATTTTACAGTTGTAGAGGCAGCATATATAGTGGTGGGATATGGGTGAACAGCGTTTTAGCTGCTTACACACTTGGTAACTTTGAACTGTAGTCATGTGCAGTGAAGGAGGTAATAATTTGTATAGAAGGCAGCTATACTTTAGCTTCTTAGGAATCTAAAGATCAGAGCATATGTTGGGTAGTCTGTAAAGCCCCTATCAGTATTATTTTGTATATGCTAGCGTGAATGGCATAATAGGCTATTAGTTTTCCGAGTAGAAAAACATTTATTTCTTTTAAAATATCACAGATGTTGAAAGGGAAAATACTAATTTTACACAGAAATGTGTACACACCATTTTTAATGTAGCATTTAAAAGATTTCAGTCTGGTTGTTTCTTTGGTGCCACCAGAGGGCATGGGACTACAGGGTTTTTTTTTGTTTCCAGTATCCTGCCATCTGAGTATTGATTTCCTGTTGTTTTCAGTTCATCTATTTTATAAGTTTCTAGTATTTGTCTTTAAACTGTTCAGATTCTAGGATGTTGGCCCTATGTCTCAATTAGCTTAATCTGGTTCCGTTTTCAAAATATATTTTTGTCTTTTTGGAAGCAATAACTCTTTGCTTGTGTTCTGTTTTAAAACCCGTTATTGTTTCCAGGGTGTATAAATCTAAGGGAAAAAAAAACAAACAAACAAAAAAAAGCCAGTGGGTCAGCACTTTAAACAGCCCAGAAAATGAGGGGACAAACTTACCAACAGGTTAAAAAATACTAGAATGTATTTTCTGCAGAATTACGAAGAACTTCCATAAAGATAGAATTATAGGAATGGCAATGTAGTAGAATACAAAAGGCTGACTGGTATCTCTTGGGAAGGAATGGTTTTTTTTGTTCCTGCAGACTTCTTAAAGTGAACAGAATTTAAAAGAAAGTACACATCACAATTTAGAAAGGAGGCTTAATCCTTTGCAAAATACAGCCTAAGTACAGAAGTTGATATTAACTTGGTATTTGTGGTAATTGAGGAAAGCAATTTGTCCCTTAAAAGGAAAATCCAAAGACATCAAGTGAATTATTGGCAAAGGGGAAAAAATGTCGTGTACAGATGTTGTTTCTAATATTATTCTATATTACTTAGAAAATAAGGCATTGGTGCTAGGAAAAAGTTTACTTCTCATTAAAATCATAGGTCACAGAGTAGCTGTCTAGTGAATAAATGTTATTTGTGTTGAATGTAATGGGTAAAATATAAATGCCTGAATCTGCAGTGGGTTTTGTTGTAATGACAGCTTCTTGAAGAAAACTTAATCATACATTATGTATTTTGGGGTCTGACCATAACTTTAATAATAGGAAGTGACTGGCTTTTGTTCTCTATCTTTTCTTATTATTGTTAGGTTGAAGTCAGTCTGAGGAAAGAATGAAATTACTGTTAAGACGAAATATCCCTAAAAACATGTTGAATAATCTGGCCTTTCGTGATTCTGTAAGAGCTAACACATTCATGCCTGAACAAAAGCATACCTCAAATCATTTGGAAGGAGTGGCTAGTACATGAGAGGGCAGTAGCATTTCCATGTATCTTGTTCTGCTGTGCTCCCTACTGTATTCCAACAATACAGTGATTAGATGCTATTAAATTGCTTTGTGGTATCTGTCTCTTCTTCCAAGTTGCTTTGGGAGATGCGTTGACATCTTTCAATTCACATTGATGTTACTCTATATCATTCCTCTTACGGTGCACAGTAGAATTATCTACAAAATCCTGTTTGGCAGCTGAATATGATGTTCTGACTGAAAGCGCTATCAGTTTGAGCTGTCTTTTACAGGATTAACTTGGTGTTTGTAATGGTCCAATTGCACAGCTTATTGCTATGATCAGGCTGTTGAGGGATCTTTTAGCCCCATTAAGTGCTTTTGTTCATTTCTCTCTCAAAATCAGTGAAAATAAGAAACTCAGTGTTTATTGAAATACTGTTTTACACGTCCAGGAAAAATCTAAAATGTATACATCCTGTTAATCCCATCATGATGTGGCTGCCTGCCTTCTGAAAAATGGCTTTCTCTTTGATATTCTGATGTGATAATAAATGAAAAGATGAGATTTTTGCAAATCTATGAAAGACATGAAAAAAGTTGAAGCTGGCATAATTGTTACTGGAAACAGTGTGACCTTTTGAGACTATCTTTGTGTCACTGATTAAATCTTGTGCTGCGAATTCAAGTTCATAGTGGTAAATACAACTTTTGCTCTTTCCCCTTATTCTGAAAGGAGAAGATTTCATATGTTGGTTTAGTTTCTTATTAGCTTGTCTTTACATAAAATATAGAATAAAGATTTATTTTATTTTTTGTGTGATCATATACTATTGTGAAATAGATTTTTTTAAAATTCTGTGAAGAGTTGGTCTGAGAAATAATTAAACTTTACTTTTTTTTGCAGGGCCAGCTTTCAATATTACAAGAAAAAATAGATCATTTAGAACGCCTGTTGGCAGAAAATAATGAGATTATTTCAAACATACGGGATTCTGTGATCAATCTGAGTGAATCAGTAAAGGATGGTCAAAAAAGTCCAGAGGCTATAAACTTCAGTCAAGGATCTGTCTCTGAGCTCTTTCCTTCTGCCTCAGTTTTGGTTGCAGTTGATTCTGAGGATTGTTTGTTTGCTTCAAAAAGTGGAAGTCATGATTCAGGTGTACAGGTAAGCAGATATCTGTCTTACTCTTCTGGAGTTCTAGCTGTCATTACCTTTTAATTCTGAAAACATCTAATTACTGGTACAAGCTTGGTAGTAAGCTCCGAATCTAAGACATAATAGAATTGTTCCAGTGAGTGTTGTGTTTAACAGATGTTATAAAACTGTTCATTTTCACCTTTTTAAAACTGTCTAGAAATTAAATAGTGATTATGAAGAGCCAACATTCCAGAAAGCTTAAAAGTTCTTAAAAAAAAAACCCAAACAAAAACCAGTGATTATACTCAGATTATTGTCCAGTACTATGAGAAGTTCTTTGGAAGGAATTTGAGACTCTCTTTCAGTTTCCCCAAATTGTTCTAAAATTGGTGACAAATAAATTGTAAATAGTGTATAGTCTTGATTTAAATAGGTTTTACATTTTAGGCATATATGTGTAGTTGGGTCTTGATGGGGAGGTAAAAATGTTCAAGAACTAATAATTTAAAAAAAGTCTCAGGTAATGTGTTCCCTTCTGAATGCCATTTCGGTATTTCAGCATTCTTGTGTGTCTCCAGTTTGTACAGGCACTTTGATCAGAAAGGAGGAACTCTTGGAACAGAAAGAGCTGTTGGAGACCAGCGTAGGGGAAAGGGACTTGGGGGTCCTAGTGGACAGCAGGATGACCATGAGCCAGCAGTGTGCCCTTGTGGCCAAGAAGGCCAATGGCATCCTGGGGTGTATTAGAAGGGGTGTGGTTAGCAGGTCGAGAGAGGTTCTCCTCCCCCTCTACTCTGCCCTGGTGAGGCCGCATCTGGAATATTGTGTCCAGTTCTGGGCCCCTCAGTTCAAGAAGGCCAGGGAACTGCTAGAGAGAGTCCAGCGCAGAGCCACGAAGATGATTAAGGGAGTGGAACATCTCCCTTACGAGGAGAGGCTGAGGGAGCTGTGTCTCTTTATCTTGGAGGAGACTGAGGGGTGACCTCATTAATGTTTATAAATACGTAAAGGGCAAGTGTCATGAGGATGGAGCCAGGCTCTTCTCAGTGACATCCCTTGACAGGACAAGGGGCAATGGGTGCAAGCTGGAACACAGAAGGTTCCACATAAATATGAGGAAAAACTTCTTTACAGTGAGGGTAACCGAACACTGGAACAGGCTGCCCAGAGAGGTTGTGGAGTCTCCTTCTCTGGAGACATTCAAAACCCTCCTGGACGCGTTCCTGTGTGATATGGTCTAGGCAATCCTGCTGCGGCAGGGGGATTGGACTAGATGATCTTTCGAGGTCCCTTCCAATCCCTAATGTTCTGTGATTTTGTGATTCTGTGATATACCATATTGACTGGTGAGCATGAACTGGGGAGGTTGAAGTTTTTGAAGTCCGACACTTCAAGTTGAATTTATTTTGCTTTCTGGTGATGCTTGTGAGTTCATAGACTCTTATATATTCAGTTTTAATGGAGTGTTTCAGGAGCACTGAGAATACTGTGTGAAGTTTGTGATCTGTACTGTTTTTGGGAGTCTTGTGAGAGTACTATAAATATTCATAGTACTCTAAAGCAAAGATTAAATTTTGAAGTCCAGCTTTCTCATTCTAGAAGTAAAAGTATTTCTATTGCAGGAGAATGACAGTGGACTTAAGATGAATAAGTACACATATTAGAACAATTGTAACGTCTGATGTATCATTCATAATGCCTTTAGGTTCTTCAGGGATAGGCACCACCTTAATGTGTCTTCTACAGAGAAAGAAGTTTTTTTAAAAAGGCAATATCTGACTGTTCATGCTTCTAATATCCATTAAGACTTCTGTGCAGGAAAGTAAAGCATGTGGACCTATGAGTACACGTTTTCAAGTTACTGGGTTGTTAACAGCTTATTCCTCATACAGTCTCTTACCATATTAAGTGATGTGCTTTTTTAGGTGCATTAGAAATAAGTTATAGTAAATGTGAATTGCGAATTTTGAGGTAAAATGTGTTGGATTAAATTCTTGAACATGTTAACCTGTTCTGAATGGAAAGTAAAACATGTTTGCTTAAACTGTTTTCATATTTTGCTTCACATTTGCAGAATGTCAGAATGGGTACCTACTGTCAGATAATGTACCTACCTACCTAATGGCAGGCTGTAGTGGTTAAACTGCTTTTTGATAATTTTCTTTACTTTTAAGGTTATATGCATGTACTTAAGTAACAAATATAGTAGGGAATATTCTTAAAACTATTCTCCTACTCACACTTTCTTTCCTTGCTGTGCACAGGGAGGGAGGGCTCTAATGTTTTTCATGTCATCGCATTAGTACCTTGTACTCAGCAGATTAACCACTGTCATCATTAAGTCACTTTAATACTGCTTCTATGTACAGTTTCTCATTCTGCGAGTATGACCTGCATTTCAGTTACGGAATCTAAGACCTTGACTTTAGCAGAATTCCTGTAACACCACGTTAATGAGCTTATCTACATTACTGTATTTGAATACAGTTTTACTATTTAATTCTTTGTCAAGCATGATGTATTCTGCAAGGTCAGTTAATTTATTTTCTTCTAGATTTTTTTTTATAAAGACTGAGAAATTCTGAGTAGCTTATTTGGAGCTTTTTTTTAATTAGGTTTTAAATTCTAAAACAGATTGTAAGTGTTAATTACCTACCGTTCATGAATGTTAACGTAAACACACAGATTTGGACCTTACTTTTTCCATGTTTGCCTTTTAAGTGGATGTATGAGAATGAAATGAGAGACTAGAAGGAAGTAAGAGCTAACATAGGTGAGACATAGTATTTGGAGAAATATCACTTTAGAGAATGAAGGCAAAAGAGGCTTCACTGAATAAATTATGGGAGTTCATTATAGTCTCCCATAATGGAGAAACTGTTATGAGAATGCATTCAAATATGGATTAAAAACCTTTGTGATATTTCAGTGAGAAATATTACTGGGACTTGCTACTCAGAGAAGTGTATTTTCTTTGTATAAATCAGACAAAACAATTTACTAGTAACTTGGGACCCAAAGGATTCTTGGATAGGATAGCTAAAGAATTTTTTTCATGGAGGAGTCATAAATCAAGAAAATATACACTTTGTTAATTGTGGTGTTTCTAATAGGTAGGGAACTGCAATAGAGCTGGCCACTGAAAATAACACTGAACTGAGAATTGATGGAATTCGGATTAAATAGAAGACTAACGTGTACTTTTATTCAAAAGATGAAAATGGAGCTAGGTAATAAAACCAACAAAATGAACTCTGGGTTAAAAATGGTTGTGACCTGACACTTTTTTAGGTCAGTAGTTGAAGAAGTATCTGGAATTTGTGCTCAAAGAAGATAGAATTCTCAGCAGCCATCATGCTGAGCTGGAAGGTCTTTTAACTAATATGGTGAGGTGTCTCCTCTCTTGTCCCTTTCAACTACTGAAGCATCTAACATGGAGCTTAATAATATTGTGCCTTTTAAAAGTGAGGCATGAATCACTCTTTAAAAAGGTGACCTGAAGAGGCATGAACTATGCTTTTATTTCTTCTGTGCAGTAGTTTAGTGTTCACTGGGGTAAATGTTGTGATGTTTGCTCAAGACTGGCACTACTTCAGCAGTCTGAGTCCTTCAGTATAGATAAAGAATAAGCCCATATAGTAAAAAAGCCAACTGTTAAGTTTTCAAAGGTTTTAATTGAAAATCTTGTCACAATATGACTATGTTCTGAAGCAGCCATAACAAAGACATGCAGCATCCTTTTTGAAATTTCTATTTGGCTACTGTTTTTACAAAGCCCTTGCTTACTATATCAGTATTTTATACTTAGAAATTAAATTAAAATATGTCCAGGAAATACTTCTCTGTAACCTTTTTTGCTTCTTACTGACTAGGGATTTGGAACTTATTCTTCACTTGCAGTCATGTAACCTGGTCAAGTGATGATGTAATTTGTAATTAATCCTTTGCACAATTCTTACTGAGGATGGTGATATATGAAAGATAAAAATGCCTTAACATCTATCTTCTGGATGTCTTGGTGTAAGTACAGTGATTTCAGCCTGATCTGGCTTCAGTTTATTCCAGTGTACATTTTTTGAGTCCTCATTTTTTTTCTTGGCTTTTTTTAACTGCTTCTGATTAACATTCAAATCACAGAATGACTGAATGGTAGAGGTTGGGAGGGACCTCTGGTGGTCATGTGGTCCAGCCCCCTGCTCAAGCAGGGTCACCTAGAGCCAGTTGCCTAGGACCATGTCCAGATGGCTTTTGAGTATCTCCAGGGATGGAGATTATACAACCTCTCTGGGCAACCTGTGCCAGTGCTCAGTCACCCTCACAGGGAAAAAGTGTTTCCTTGTGTTCAGGAGGAATGTCCTGTGCCCATTGTCTCTTGTCTTGTCACTGGGCACCACTGAAAAGAACTTCACTTCTCCTTCTCTGCAGTCTTCCTTCAGGTATTTGTACACATTGATAAGACCCCCCCAAGCCTTCTCTAGGCTAAACAGTCCCAGCTCTCTCAGCCTTTCCTCATAGGAGAGCTGCTTCAGTCCCTTCATCATCTTAGTGACCCATTGCTGGACTCTCTCCAGCGAGTCCATGTATCTCTTGTACTGGGGAGCTTAGAACAGGACACAGTACTCCATGTGTGGCCTTGCCAGTGCTGAGTAGAAGGGAAAGATCACCTCCCTTGACCTGCTGGCAGCTCTAGTCCTTAATGCAGTCCAGGATCCCATTACCCTTCTTTCCTGCAAGGGCACATTGCTGTCTCGTGTTCAGTTTGGCATCCACCAGGACTTCCAAGTCAGTTACTGCAATGCTACTTTCTGACTGGCTACCTGCAGCATGTCCTGGTGCCCCAAGTGCAGGACTTCGTTCTTCTCCTTGTTGACCTGCATGAGGTTCCTGTCAGCCCATTTCTCCAGCCTGTCAAGATCCCTCTGGATGATAGCATGATCCTCTGGTGTATCAGCCACTCCTCCCAGTTTGGTGTCATCTACAAATTTGCTAAGGGTGCACTCTGCCCCATCATCCAGATAATTAATGAAGGTGTTCAACAGGATTGGACCCAGTAGTGACCCCTGAGTATAGCACTGGTTACTGGCCTCCAACTAGACTTCATGCCACTGATCATCACCCTCCAGGCCTGGCTGGACAGCTGATTTTTGGTCCATCTCACTATCTGCTCATCCAGCCCATACATCAGCAGCTTCTCTATGAGGATGTTACAGGAGGCAGTGCTGAAAGCCTTACAGAAGTCAAGGTGGACAATGTCCACTGCTCTCCCCTCATCCAGGCCAGTCATTTCATTGTAGAAGTTTCTCAAGTTGTTCAAGCATGAATTGCTTTTGGTGAATCCATGCTGACTATTCCTGTTGACTTTCTTGTCCTTCCTGTGCCTGGAAATGGTTTCCAGGATTAGCTGCTCCATCACCTTCTCAGGGATCAAGGTGAGGCTGACCAGTGTGTAGTTCCCTGGGTCCTCTTTCTTGCTGTTCTTGAAGATAGGAGTGATACTGCTTTCCTCCAGTCACTGGACACTTCTCCAATCACTGTGATCATCTAAAGGTTCTTGAGAGTGGCCTTGCAGTGACATCAGCCAGCTCCCTCAGTACTTGTGGGTACATTCCACCAGGGCCCATGGACTTATGTATGTCCAGTTTGTTTCATTATTCCCTGACCTGGCCCTTTTCCACTAAGGGCACATCTTCCTTCCTCCAGACTTTTCCCCTTGTCTCTGTGACCTGGGTTTCATGAAGGCTGGTCTTCCTAGTTAAGACTGAGGCGAAGAAGATATTCAGTACCTCAGCCTTTTCCGTGTCCTATGTCACCAGGCCCCCTGCCTCAATTCAGCAGTGTGCCCTAGCGTTCCTTTTGTCACCTGTGTACTTACAGAAGCCCTTCTTGTTTCCTTTGACACTCATGGTCGGATTTAATTCCATTTGGGCTTTAGCTTTCCTAACTTTGTCCCTGGATGCTCAGACAATGTTTCTGTATTCCTCCCACGTTACCTGTCTCTGCTTCCACCCTCTGTATGCTTCCATTTTGTGTTTGAGTTTTGCCAGGAGTTCCTTGTTACAGAATCAATCAGGTTGGAAGAGACCTCTGGGGTCATCGAGTCCAACCATTGCCCTGACACCACCATGTCAACTAGACCATGGCACTAAGTGCCATGTCCAGTCTTTCCTTAAACACATCCAGATATGGTGACTCCACCACGTCCCTGGGCAGCCCGTTCCAATGTCTAATGACCCTTTCTGAGAAGCAATGCTTCCCAGTGTCCAACCTGAACCTTCCCTGACGAAGCTTGAGGCTATGTCCTCTTGTTCTATCGCTAGTTGCCTGGGAGAAGAGGCCGACTCTCACTTCACTACAACCTCCCTTCAGGTAGTTGTAGACTGCAATAAGGTCACCTCTGAGCCTCCTCTTCTCCAGGCTAAACAGCCCCAGCTCCCTCAGCCGTTCCTCACAGGTCGTACCCTCCAGACTCTTCACCAGCTTGATCGCCCTCGTCTGGACTCGCTCCAACACCTCAACATCTTTCTTGAAGTGCGGAGCCCAGAACTGAACACAGGATTCAAGGTGCGGCCTCACCAGTGCCGAGTACAGAGGGATGATCACTTCCCTAGACCAGCTGGCTACACTATTCTTAATAGAGGCCAGGATGCCATTGGCCTTCTTGGCCACCTGGGCACACTGCTGGCTCATGTTTAGCCGGCTGTTGATCAGCACGCCCAGGTCTCTTTCCGCCGGGCCGCTCTCTAACCACTCTTCCCCCAGCCTGTAGCGCTGCATGGGGTTGTTGTGGCCGAAGTGTAAGACCCGGCACTTGTTCTTGTTGAACCTCATGCCGTTGGTCTCGGCCCATCTATCTAACGTGTCCAAATCCCTCTGTAGGGCCTTCCTACCCTCCAGCAGATCGACACTGCCACCCAGCTTGGTGTCATCTGCAAATTTGCTGAGGGTGCACTCAATCCCTACGTCTAGATCATCTATAAAGATATTGAACAGCACCGGCCCCAGAACTGAGCCCTGGGGAACACCGCTAGTGACCGGCCGCCAGTTGGACTTTGCCCCATTCACCAGCACTCTCTGGGCTCGGCCATCCAGCCAGTTTTTAACCCATCGAAGAGTCCACCCATGCAAGCCCCGGGCAGCCAGTTTATCTAGGAGGATGCTGTGGGAGACAGTGTTGAATGCCTTACTGAAATCTAGATAGACTATATCCACAGCCCTGCCCTCATCTACTAAGCGGTCACTTGGTCATAGAATGAGATCAGGTTGGTCACGCAGGACTTGCCTTTCATGAATCCATGTTGTCTGGCCCTGCTGCCCTGATTGTCCTGTATGTGCCGTGTAATGGCACTCAGGATGATCTGTTCCATCACCTTGCCTGGCACTGAGTTCAGGCTGACAGGCCTATAGTTCCCTGGATCATCCTTCTGGCCCTTCTTGTAGATGGACATTACATTTGCTAATTTCCAGTCAGCTGGAACTTCTCCAGTTAACCAGGACTGCTGGTAGATAATAGAGAGAGTGGTTTGGCAAGTTCATTTGCCAGTTCCTTCATTACTCTGGGGTGAATCCTATCTGGGCCCGTAGCCTTGTGGGTGTCCATTTGGCACTGTTCATCCATGCAGGCCTCTTGGCATTTTTGTCTGACTTCCTACTTGTTGGGATGGACCACTTCTGAGGTTGGATGAGTTGATCCTTCAGTATTAAACAGCTTTCTTTGGCCCCTTTTCCTGCCAGGGTCTTATCCTGTGTGACTCTGCCAAGCAAAGAGACCAAAGTCTGCTATCCTGGAGTCCTGTGATGTGATCTTGCTTTTTGCCTTCCTCTTTCCTTTCAGAGTCCTGATTTCCACCATCTCATGGTCACTGCAGCCAAGGCTGCCTTTGACCTTCACAGCCCTAGCAAGCTCCTCATTGTTGGCAATTATGAGGTCCAGCAGAGTACCTGTCCTCAGTGGCTTCTCTATCACTTGGGTCAGAATGTTATCATTGATGCACTCCAGGAACCTCCTGGATTGCTTATGCCCTGCTGCGTTGTCTCTCCAGCAGATAGCACGGTGATTGAAGTTCCCCATGAGGACCAGGTCCTGCAAATGTGAGGCTGCTCTGATCTGTCTGTAGAGGGCTTCATCCAGTTATTCCTGGTCAGGTGGCCTATAGCTGATAATCCACTACAACGTCACCCATACTGGTCTGCTTTTTAGTCCTTGCCCGTAAGCTCTCAGTTGTCTTCTCACCCATCCACAGGCAGAGCTCCACACACACCAGCTGTTCTCTCACATAAAGGCCAACTCTCCCTCCTTGTCTTCCTGGCCTGTCTTTCCTTAATATCTTTTATCCCTCCGTTGCAACTTTGCAGTCGTTAAAGTCATCCCACCATATTTCCATGATCCTGAAAGCATGATAGTCTTGCAACTGCACACAGATCTCTTAACTCATCGTGTTTATTCCCCATGGTGTGTGCATTAGTGTACTTCAGAGGGGCACCTCGGCATACTGATTTCCCAGAAGGGGTTTTGGGGATTTCTCTGTAGCTGTGCCTTGTAGGCACTTCCTTGCTTACATGCAAATGCTGGAGGTGACCCTGCTTCAGCCCTGTTTTGTTGATTTTTTTGGTTTTTTTTAAATTATTTTTTGTTTAATCCCTTCATGTCATATCATTCTTGTCCATCACTCCCTCACAGGGCTGCTGGTAACTATCTCCCTCCCCCTTTATTCCTAGCTAAAAGCTCTCCTTAACAGGTCAGCCATCCTCCTGGCAAAGATACCTTTTCCACACTTAGTGAGTTGGATTTTATCTCTTCTAAGGAGACACTGATCTGCAGACAGGGTCCCATGGTCATAGAACCCCAAAAGCTGTTGCCAACACCAGCTCTGGGGCCAGTTATTGACCTGTACTATCAGTGTCCTCTCACACCCCTACCCCTCACCAGCAGGATTGAAGAGGACACCAGCTGGGCTTCCATGACCTTGATTACTACCCCCAGAGCCCTGTAGTCACTTTTGATGCAGTCTGGGTTGCCCCTAGCAGTATCATTGGTACCCACATGGAAGAACAACAAGGGGTGGTAGTCAGTGAGTTGGACAAGCTTCTACAGTTTCTCTACAACATCCTGGGCCGCTGGCAGGCAGCAAACCTCTCTAGATGATGGGTCAGGTCATTGAGCCAGTTACTCTAGACAGCTGTTGCAAGATCTATTTCCTGAATTGCAGTTTCCAGCTCTTGAGCTCATAACCATGGGAGCATGGTTTGAGATAACTATAAGGTAAGAGATGTTAGGGAAAAAATTATGTTATGTATGTTATGGACTGTAAAAATTGGTATCTTGCAGACTGCAGAAAGTTGCTTGTGAAATTCAGGCTCCATCCATGAGAAACTCATAGGAATGTGGGCAATTCCATGAATTGTTGCTTTTTAAACAAATATGTTTTTATGGTTGAATTGCCAAAAGAGTTATCAGTCTTAAGGTCACTGATTGGTAACTGGCAGATTTACAGAGTATGCACTTAATTTTCTTCAGAAGGTTGCATTTCACAGAAAAATTACAGTTCCTCAAAATCAAATTTTAGAAAAGCAAGAAAATATGGTATTAGGCTAATTTCTATGTAACTCTTATTTAGTCCCTTCAAGCTGGCCATACAGAATGCATAATATCTGCAAGTATTGCACATGTATTTTCCACTAAGCAATATTGTCGAAAGGTAGAAGCAATCCTGGTGGAGCAGTGATGTGACAGGAAGATCTCGTACAGGCCATAGATACTTAGTGTATGGACATTGTAGGCCCAACTGAGGCTTTGCTAGTTCTGGTATTACAGAGGCTTGTATTCCAATCTAACATTACTTACTTCTCTTTGTGTCTTAAACTAATGGCCTTTTTGGCACCCAGCCTGGGGCTTGAGGAATGAGATAAGGACAGTTACTGGGAGTGATAATGGTCATAACTTGGATTGGACATTACCAGAATAACTGTGGGGATTCTTTTGTTGTTGTAATGAGGTGACAAGGGGTGGAGTTTTATCGTGTGTGTGAAATTTCCACTTTTTCAGTGTTATGTAATTTTAATTTTGGTGTGGGAATTTTGTTTTGTAGACGTAAGTGAAGTTTGTGAAGAGTGTGTGATGAATGTATATTTTATTGACTGTTCTTAAATACATGTTTGACAGAGGTGAGGGTGGAATGTACAGGGTGGAAATGCCCACGTGTTGGCAGTGGGGGGGCTCCAGGGGTGGTGTCTTTGAGGAGAGGCCACTGCTCCATGCTGGACACAGCTGTTCCAGCCAGCTCCAAAACAGACTCACCACAGGATACAGCAGAGCCCTCCATCAGCAAGGGTGGTGGCACCTCTGGGAGAACATGTTTTAAGAAGGGGGAAAACACAGCATGGCAGTGAGGGATAGGAAAGAAAAAGTGGGAGAAACAACACTGTGAACACCAAGGTCATTGAAGAAGGAAGGGAAGAAAGTGCTACAGCCACTGGAGCAGGCAGGGGAGACCACCGTGGAGCAAGTATTTCCCTGTAGCCTGTGGAGGACCCCATGCTGGAACAGGTAGATATTTTCAGAAGGAACTGTGGCCCATGGGGGATCCACACCAGGGGCATTCCTGAAGGACTATATGTAGCCTGTGGAGAGGATCCCATGCTAGAGCAGTTCATGAAGGACTAGCTTGTGGAAGGGACCCCATGCTGGAGCAGGCAAAAAGTGTGAGGAGGATGGAGTGACAAAGAGGAATCTTATGGACTGACTGCAGCCTCTATACCCCTGCACCATTTGGGGTAGCGGGACATAGAGGAGTTGGGAATGAGGGAGTGAAGTTGAACCAGGCTAGAAGAAGGGTGGGTAGAAGGTGTTTGAGTTTTGTCTTTGTTTCTAACTATCCAGCTCTATTTTAATTGGCAGTAAATTAATTTAATATTCCCCAAGTTGGGTCTGTTTTGTCTGTGATGGTAATTGGTAAGTGATCTCCCTGTCTTTATTTTGACCCATGTGCTTTTAATCTTTTTTCTCCCGCTGACCTGTAGACTGAGAGAGCAGCTGGGTGGGGGGTTGGCAGTCAGCCAAGGTTAGCCCATCACAAGGCCTTAACTTCTGCAGTCAGATGTTTGTTTCAGATGCCTGTAAGACAGAAACCAGCTTACCACTGGAAGGTTTTAACTCTTGTGGTGTTTATGTAGTAAATGACTCCTGTAGGCTATTTTTGTGGAAGTGAAATGTTTTTTGAAAAAGTTTGTCAGGTGTATAATTGTATTCTAACATGGGGTTAGAACTAAACTGAATTTTAGTTTAAGTTTTTTAAACTATCATGCAAGTAAAAGGCTTGTCCAGATGACAGTTCATGCTCATAAAGTTTGCTTGCTTTCCTAAAAGCAGACCAGAGCATTACCAAAAAAAAAAAAAAAAAAAAAAAAGAAAAGTTGGATATTGTAACTTTCGTCCAAACTCACATTCGAAGATTCTCTTTGAAGCTATCCGGTGGTATCTAAATTTTATAGGAACATGTTAAAGTAACTCTAGAGTTGCTTTATTTGCCTGTAACCTTCTTGTTTGCATTGACAAGTGAAATATGTTCTTCCTTGTATAATTAGTGTACTGGGCAACAGTAAATACAGAAGGAGCTTTGTTGTAGCAATTGGCTATGGTTTTGAACATTTTCCCTTTTGTGAGTTTGACTTTTGCCTCAATCACTCTCATGTTGTCATCCCTTCTTACTGCTTGCTTAGTTTGTCCTCTTCACCTTCTGCGTTCCCTTATTTAGTGTATTGTGCTATTCTGTATAATCATCTCCCTACACTGCTGCCCCAATGCCATTGTGAGCTGCCATAATTTTCGTGATTTAAGGCTCTTATTCCTACTGTTTATCTAATTAATTTCAGTTTCCTCAGAACAGGGCCTGATAAATGCTCTTCCTCCTGCCAGCTGTGTCGAGTGTCCTAGTGTGAGTTGAAACTTGCTCTCATTTGTCAGTTTTCTGTTCATTTAACACTTCATCTCTCCTTGTGTAATGAACAAACTGATCCATTTTGATGAAAACAGCTTTGGTTTTTAATAACAGAACTGTTTTTGTGAATTCATGTTTTATATTCTTCTAACTCTTTTTTAGATGTTGGATGTCTATGACATTCTTCCTTTCGATAATCCAGATGGTGGCGTGTGGAAACAAGGATTTGATATCACATATAATGAAAATGAATGGGACAGTGAACCTCTTCAAGTTTTTGTCGTGCCTCACTCACATAATGACCCAGGTAATATTTTAACTGTATTGATTTGGGTATCTAGAGACTTTTGAATTAAGAAATATATTGCCATTTCTGTTAAGATTTGGATTTTTTTGAAGCGTACTACTTAATATGTTAGATTTAAGTTTAGCAAGGCAGTTAAGCAGATGTATAATTCAAGTGCCAGTGACTTAAGTGACAACTTAAGTGTTATGATAAAAGTTGTACATGTACTTATTTATTAACTGCAGTAGAACTTTAGTGTTGATATTGGAAGGTAGTATGGATTTTCTGTGTTCATCCTGCTCGTAACCCAGTAAATTTATTCATTGCTGTGTTAAATATGGCCTGTTCTTATTTTGACTTTTTGAACTGCCATAGATATTTAACCCTCAACCTGTGCTAAAGAGATGTGCTTTTTGGAAAATGTGACAATGGCAAATCTGAGGTTTTCTGACTGTAATGCTTTCTTTAGTCTTTTGTGGACACCCCTGTCCCCAGCCTGCAGTGGGATAGTGTAAAGTCTGGATTTAAACTGAAACCTAGATATGCTTACATAATTTAACTGCTTCCTCCCAAGTGGATGTTTACTGTGTAATAAATAAAATGAAGAAGTGTCACTTTATTTTGCAATGACTGTAAAATACACAAAAAAGTAGTATATTATACTGCTGTAGTATACTCCCTGTACATGTACATTGACCTTGAGAAGCTGATGAAGCTGCTTGTTATTGTGGTGAGCCACAATTTCAGTGATTTTAAATTTTACTACTGTGTATCTTTCATAACAATTTAATTTGTTGTTTGAAGTACTGTGGATCTGAGTGAAGTAAGGTACGGTAGTTTGAACATAAGTGACTTTTATTTGCATATATCTAGTGTTTTCAAAGAAAATGAACACTGGAATTTTGAGGGACTGTGTTGTCACAAACATACATAACATAGTATGGATATGGTAAAAATATTAAGAGAAAATAATCACAGTATAAACTTGAATCTGCCTTTTTGTAGAACAGTCTTTAAACCTGTGTCCATTTATTTCCTCTCTGGTCGTTGTTCTCTTAAAAATGTTCCTAGAAAGAAGCCACACTATGTACAGTCATTTAATGAATCTGAAACCATCCTAAAAGAATGTACAGAAATTCTAATTCTCTTGGTTCTTATTAGAAAGGGGTATGGAGTTTACCTCTCCCCCTTCTTTCTGCTGAAGCTGGTAGGATGTTATTCTAATTGGGGGAGGATGGTTGGCATCCCACTAGAGACCAGTTGCCTAGTGTCACATCTGTCCTCCTGAGATGATTTTTAGCTGGATTGAACCCACTGCACAATGCAGGCTGAAGTAGCTCTACAGAAGCACAAGGCTTGGGAGCTGCAGGGGAAGGTCCTGAGGGAAGCTTTGCAAAAAACTTCACCAGTGTGCATTCATGTCATGAGGTTCGGTAGGGGCTCAGAGTTCTGGCATTGATATTCCGCCCCCCCCCCCCCCACCCCCCAGGTTCTTTTTCTACAGGTTTTTAGTAATTTTGGTTTCATCTTTTTTTTTGAATTATTTTATTTTTATTTTATTTACATTCCCTCTGTAACTGTCTTCCAAAACAGAATACATTGGGCTGATTTACTCTGTGGTGCCTGGCCTGTCTTGTTAGTACTCCATGCGGAATTGATCAGTTTATGTTGCCGTTCTGGAAGGACTCTTTGGAGCTAACCTTTAGCTTTCTGACCTCCGGCTTCCTACTTCTTATTATCTAGGTTCCTGTCTTGCCTCCTATAATCACAGCCAACACCTGTTGTGTCTGACAAACTTTGGTGTTGGGTGCCTTGATCTAGTGTTTGGTTCATCCTGTAGCACCTGTTCTGCTTACCAAAAGTGGCCCACTGAGCACTGGTATACTAAGGAATTTGAGTACTGAAGTTATTGGACGTCTTTTCATGTCAAGATTACTTTGGTAGAGACTAAAATCGGTTACTAAAAATTATGTTCTCCCTCAGTGTATGCCAAGCAAGGCCTATAGTCTTGAGGCTGCTGTTGACTCAGCTGGCCAATAGCAAAGGCTATCAATATCAGGGTATGCTGAAGGAGGCTTCATCAGAGCCTCCAAATTTTTGGATGTCTGTCTTTTGGGGCTATCAGACTGAATAACTCTGTATTGCTCCTATGAGAAGTGTCCCAAAAATAGTGGAATTGTTGGGAAGACATCTCTTATTAGCCTCCAAATTAGGATGGCAAGTTACTAAACTCAGCCAGTGAGAAATGCGTTGAGCTTCACTATATATTTGCCATGACACTTGAAATATTATACCTTCTTTTGGAAGGTCAGAGGATAACAAGGGTTTTCTCCAGGTCCAGAGAACCTCTCTATGTATGGCATTCTTCTCTGTTAGGTTGGGGTTCTTGGTCAGTATTTAAAAAAAAAAAACAGTGAAACAACAAAAAACCAAACAAAAAACCCCCACCCCAAAAACCCCAAGCAAACAAGTAAAAATACCCCAAACATACATCCCCCAACTACAAACCAAACAAAAAAACAGAAGCCTCAAATAAAAAAACACACCACAAAAAAAACCAACAAAAAAACCCACCAACCAAAATCCCTCACCTTCCCACCCGCTCCAAAAAAAAGTTTAAGTCACCAGAATTATTGAACTTCTAAGACAGATAAAGCATAGATACTGCTCTACAACCAGAGGTAGCCTCACCAGCGCCTTTTCATGTTTAACTTTTTGTGTTATCAATCATGGCATTTCCTGTACTTTCCCAGTATGAATTTTCTACTTACCCAGGAAGTGTGTTTGCGATGTTTCTGTCTGTTCCTTAGTTTTACATCTGAATGATGTCTCTTGGTGCACTTTAGAGCTCCATTTAATGAAGTTTAATCTGATTCTATTTTGCCCTCTCCAGCACTGCTCTAGACCTCTTCTAGGGGTGTGTTGGGACGTAATGAACTTAGCCTCATAGATGGATTTTTACTAGCATTCAGATATATATCTTGGAGGGAGTCACTCATTAAATCTATGGTAAAGTACTTGTTCTTCCAGCTATCTGAAAGAAGTCCTCTCTGTGGCTGCCCCTTCAGTAATAAGGTTTGAAGAATTCTGGGAAGTTACAAGAGCTGTCTCTAATCTTCCTGTTGCAACTGTTTTCCTGCATAGGTTATGCCCACGGACTTGCCTGAAGTCTTAATGGTGTAGTGATTCACCTTTGATAGCTGAATTTGTTACTGGTGTCTAGTTTTGGTTCGTAAAGTTTTCTTCCTTAATACCTGAGTTCATCATGCCTTTACTGTAAAATTATATCTATCCTTCCACCAGGAGCAACTAAAAGCAAGAAATCTGCATGTCTTCATGCATTCGTTCTAAGTATCTCCCAGCTTGTTCAGACTCCTAGCTGATACTATGTAGAGTTAAACTGAGGTATAATCCTGGTAAATGTAAACTGTTCCATCACCAAAGGTGATCGTGTGAGACTGGTTATTGTTTGCTTTTACAAAGAATGTTATGGAACTCTCATGACTTGATAATACTTTTGGTAAGGACATTTCTGTGGCATTGTCTGCAGTATGAAACTGCATATTGATAAGCACTTGAAAGCAGGAAAATTTATCTGTAGCAGAGATCTGAAATCTCTTGTTTAGCTAATGGTTACATTATTCCTTTCCCACAGAGGATTAAAAGGCATGGTGCAAAGGAAATGCTTTCTGGCAAAAAACCTTAAGGCATAATGAACCTGTAGTGTAACAATGTACATTAAAAATATTTACCAAGAAATGGGGTCAGTAAAGATATAGAATGGTTTCAGTGGGAAGGGACCTTAAAGATCATCTAGTTCCAACCCCCATGCCATGGGCAGGGACACCTTCCACTAGACCAGGTTACTCAAAGCCTCATCCAATCTGGCCTTAAACACTGCCAGGGAAGGGGCATCCACAGCTTCTCTGGGCAACGTGTTCCAGTGTCTCACTACCCTCACAGTAAAGAATTTCTTCCTAATATCTGATCTAAATCTACCCTCTTTCAGTTTAAAACCGTTCCCCCTCGTCCTATCACTACATGCCCTTGTAAAAAGTCCCTCTGCAGCTTTCCAGTAGGCCCCCTTCAGGTACGGGAAGGCTGTATTAGCTGCAGAAGCTTTAAATTCTCATTACATTTTATGTTTTCTCATTTTGGGCTACTTTAACTTTTCACTTAACCAGTTATGCTAGTGAGAATCTGTAGCTCAAAGGCAAAGAAACTGCCTTGAAACAGAATCCGTAGGTAAGGGAGTGGTCTTAGGTTCCAAGTTCTGTTTTGGGAGATGACTTATGTCCTGGTGCTCTGAAATACAGGTTGCTAAACCTGGGTTAACTGCTTCCGTGTGAATTCAGCCAGGACCTACAAACTCGAGGTCTCTATGCGTCTCCTTTCAGTAGCTAATATATTTACCTGTTATGGGGAAATCAGGTATGAGAATGGGTCCCCTTCACACTTTTGATCAGTGGCAGGCATAATTGTCTCTTAGTTGCTGGCAGTTGATGAAGATTTGAACCATCTTGGTAGCATGTCTGATTTGCACCCAGTGCAGATTAATCTCAAGTCACAGAGAGATGTTCAGTTTACAGATAGCTGTGTTGTGTGACGTTATAGCCATTGCAGATGAGTGGCATTTCTTTCTGGAGCAGATTAATGAGCAATCATATAACCTGCTGTGCTGGCAAATCCCTTATGTTAGCTCTCGTGTGGTTCCACAGCAGTTTCATGTGACTGCCTGAAGTGGATTTGGCAGCTGAACTCTAGAGAGGAGAACCCTGCTCAGGGACAGGGATATTGTCAACCATCACAACTGGACTTGAAAGATGATGTTCAGATATGACCCGAGGGGTCGAAAGACACTAGCATTTACTGCTCTGTTGGCAGTGATGATTTTGGTAATGTCTTCTCATTAAATTATTTAAGAATTGCAGCTTGTGAGCTTTGTAATATATGTGTGTACCAGATCAGATTATTGCTGAATGTGGTTGTTACAGACCCAGTACAAACAGCACTTAAGTGGAATTGAAAGAGAATAAAATAGATTTTCCCTCCCCCCTCCACTTGCCCACCCTCAGTTTCTACCTAAGTGAAAATATACGTAAAAGTGTGTGTGCACGTCAGGTCTAAATACTACTTTTTAAAACTTCATTAATTATCTGTAACATTGGTAACTTCTTTACCTTACTAGCACTCACATTAACCCATTTATATTATTTAAGACAGTCTCTATTTCTCAGGAGGAAATCTGTATTGCAGTGTTAAGATAAAAGAAAACATAAGCATAAAAGTTCGATGGTGTTAATGCACCATGGAGTTTCAGGTTTGTTTTCTGTTGACCCAATCTGGATATGGTTTTCAGGTGACTTCTTAGTTTTCCTGACACGGTTGGAACACAGGTTATTTAGACTGTTGTCTGACCCACCAAAATATAAGAATAGGTTAGTACAGAGCTGAAGCAGAAAAGAAAAAATGCTAATTGAATGACATCTGAAAACTTTACCTTTTAAAGTTTCAGAATGTAAATTGAAAGTTCACTGATTAATGTGTTCATGTTGTGTTTTAATAGGAAGATTAAAAAAAAAAAATCACAGTCACCACTGTCTAGAACTTGTTTTCCTTGTTGTGAATAGCAACAGTATTATAGTGTTGCCTAAAAAAAAGAACTATGAAGGCTACGTAAACACTATAAAATATACATTGAATGGTGAACACCCAATTTTTTTGTTTTAGAGGAAGAAGAGATGTCGGAATAGAATGGGAAACTGGGCAGCTCACAAGTTTTTCTTGACATGCTGAATTACAGAAATCTGTTTTATTCCTGGCTCACTTCTCAGTATTTCTGTGGTTGCATATGAGGTGGCAGGGGACTTTTGGTAAGAGTGTTTTTGCTTTGTCTGGGAAAAAAACCCAAACAAACAAACAGAAAATTCAGGGCAGTTCCATTGAAAATTGACTGGGCTATTAAGAGAGCACACTTCTAATTCCTGATCAGTAGAAATTTTCTTCCCATCTTAGAGGGCAGCAGATTTGATACGTACAAAGCAGAAACAGACCTTGCATTGTGTTAGCCAAACGCAGAAGAAGTCTACTTACAGTTTTTGAAGTACCTCATGGTTCATGACAGATTTTGCTTTTGGTGAAATGTGCAATCATTTGAGTTTTTAGCTATGCTTATGAAATTAAATGTGATTAAATATGAAATGATTCTTGTGGTCCATTGAGCAGAGATCTCTTACAAGTTAAAGTATGCCACTGGAAAAGTAAATAAACTGTTATATCTTTTTAATATTGGTGTCCCTGCTTCTACCTAAATGATTTTATTTCAAAGAATATTTCTGGGGAACAAAAGGCTCGTCTTCTATTGATCTTCTTCTCAATCAAATGAATAGTTCAACAGAGGGATGTTGCAGGTGTCTTTCTGTCTTATTCTCGTTTATACTATGCCAAATAGAAAAATGAAAAGCAATCTTAGACTGCTTTTAGTTTTAATTTTGAGATAGACTTATCTGAGAGACATCATGTTTCTCAAATTTTCTTTCACAGCCTTGGCTAATGAGTCATTCATCCTTATTGAAAAGATAATTCTTTTTGGTGAAATTAGCACTGAAGTTTCATGTCAGAAACATCTGTAAAATATTAACATGTATATTTGCTCTATTTAGTTTTGACATCATAGAATGATGATGCAAAATTTCTAAATTAAAAAGTTGGTGTGTATATTCTATACCTTAAAATAAGGGATTTTTTTTTTTATTGCTGAATCTAAAAAGGAGCTAATGCTAAATTCTTTCCTTGTGTAATTGTACTTCCTAAAATGTAAGTTAAAACTTAGCTTTTGGCTTTATTTCTAGTATTTGCATTATTGTAATTATTGTGTGCCTGTATATGATAAGTTAAAAACATACAGCAAGCTTAAGTTCTCCAAAGCACTGATAGAAGCTCATGGCTAAATGTCCATTGATTTTTTTTTTTTATTGTTTTTAAGAAAAACTTTTTCCATTGCAGCATCATATGTTATGTGGAGCATGGATGTAGTTAAGAACTAAGACATCCTCTTTCAGCTTATGATTCTTTTTTACCCCTTTCAGCTTATGATTCTTTTTTACTTCTTGAGCTACCAAAAGTTACTTAATTTTGTCTTCTTCCAGGAACTAGTTAGTTGAGAATTAAGTATAAGTGTAAAAAAAAAAAAAATTCCGTAAGTTTTTTACTAACTTGGGTGTACATTTTAAAAATCCAAGAAATAAGTTCCACTAATTTTGTTTTAAAGAGATTGCTTTTATTTTCTGGAAAGCTGTATAACGCTAGCTGAAATTCGCAGAATCACAGAACCACAGAATCAATCAGGTTGGAAGAGACCTCTGGGGTCATCGAGTCCAACCATTGCCCTGACACCACCATGTCAACTAGACCATGGCACTAAGTGCCACGTCCAGTCTTTCCTTAAACACATCCAGAGATGGTGACTCCACCACGTCCCTGGGCAGCCCGTTCCAATGTCTAATGACCCCTTCTGAGAAGCAATGCTTCCTAATGTCCAACCTGAACCTCCCCTGATGAAGCTTGAGGCTGTGTCCTCTTGTCCTATTGCTAGTTGCCTGGGAGAAGAGGCCGACTCCCACTCCGCTACAGCCTCCCTTCAGGTAGTTGTAGACTGCAATAAGGTCACCTCTGAGCCTCCTCTTCTCCAGGCTAAACAACCCCAGCTCCCTCAGCCGTTCCTCATAGGTCATACCCTCCAGACCCTTCACCAGCTTGGTCGCCCTCCTCTGGACTCACTCCAACACCTCAACATCTTTCTTGAAGTGCGGAGCCCAGAACTGGACACAGGATTCAAGGTGCGGCCTCACCAGTGCCGAGTAGAGAGGGATGATCACTTCCCTAGACCGGCTGGCTACACTATTCTTAATAGAGGCCAGGATGCCATTGGCCTTCTTGGCCACCTGGGCACACTGCTGGCTCATGTTTAGCTGGCTGTCGATCAGCACGCCCAGGTCTCTTTCCACCGGGCCGCTCTCTAACCACTCTTCCCCCAGCCTGTAGCGCTGCATGGGGTTGTTGTGGCCGAAGTGTAAGACCCGGCACTTGTTCTTGTTGAACCTCATGCCGTTGGTCTCGGCCCATCTATCTAACGTGTCCAAATCCCTCTGTAGGGCCTTCCTACCCTCCAGCAGATCGACACTGCCACCCAGCTTGGTGTCATCTGCAAATTTGCTGAGGGTGCACTCAATCCCTACGTCTAGATCATCTATAAAGATATTGAACAGCACCGGCCACAGAACTGAGCCCTGGGGAACACCGCTAGTGACCGGCCGCCAGTTGGACTTTGCCCCATTCACCAGCACTCTCTGGGCTCAGCCATCCAGCCAGTTTTTAACCCATTGAAGAGTCCACCCATGCAAGCCCCGGGAAGCCAGTTTATCTAGGAGGATGCTGTGGGAGACAGTGTTGAATGCCTTACTGAAGTCTAGATAGGCTACATCCACAGCCCTGCCCTCATCTACTAAGCGGGTCACTTGGTCATAGAATGAGATCAGGTTGGTCACGCAGGACTTGCCTTTCATGAATCCATGTTGTCTGGCCCTGCTGCCCTGATTGTCCTGCATGTGCCATGTAATGGCACTCAGGATGATCTGTTCCATCACCTTGCCTGTCACCAAGGTCAGGCTGACAGGCCTATAGTTCCCTGGATCATCCTTCTGGCCCTTCTTGTAGATGGGTGTTAACATTTGCTAATTTCCAGTCAGCTGGAACTTCTCCAGTTAACCAGGACTGCTGGTAGATAATAGAGAGAGTGGTTTGGCAAGTTCATTTGCCAGTTCCTTCATTACTCTGGGGTGAATCCCATCCAGGCCCATAGCGTTATGGGTGTCCAATTGGCACAGCAGGTCACTAACCGTCTCCTCCTGGATTACGGGGGGTTCACACAGCCCCCCATCCCTAACTTCAGGCTCTGGGGGCTGAGTCTCCTGAGGACAACCGGTCCTGACATTAAAGACTGAGGCAAAGAAGGCATTGAGCACCTCTGCCTTTTCCTCATGCCCTGACACTACACTACCCTTCTCATTCAGCAAGTGGTGGAGGCTCTCCTTGACCCTCCTTTTGCTGTTAATGTATTTGTAGAAACTTTTTTTTATTATCTTTGACTGCAGCAGCCAAATCAAGCTCTAACTGAGCTTTGGCCCTTCTAATCTTCTCCCTACATGATCTGGCAACATCCCTATAGACCTCCCAAGTTACCCGACCCTTCTTCCAGAGCAAATAAGTTCTCTTTTTTTCCTTAAGTTCTAGCCTAAGTTCTCTGTTTAACCAGGCCGGTCTTCTTCCCTGACGGCTTGTCTTCCTACAGACTGGGACAGCCTGCTCCTGAATATTTAGCAATTCCTTTTTAAAGCATGTCCAGCCTTCCTGGACTCCTTTGCCCTTCAGGACCGACTCCCAAGGGACTCTGTCCACCAACCTCCTAAAATTTAATGATTTTATTTGATTTTGCCATAAAATTAATAAATTACTCAAGTTTCTTAGATTGCAAGAAGCAGCACTGACGTGTGAGTTTTAGACTCCGTGAAATCAAATATTATGTACTGTGAAGTAAATCAGAGATGCAAACTGCCCTCAAAAAATGCATTAATTTAGCAAAAGATAGTATTCCGTTCATCAATGAGATCTGCCTCTTCATTAAAACAGATTTAATGAGAAAGTAGAAATTTTTTTGAGGGCATGTTTCCTCTTAAACATTGGAGGGTGACTTATGGTAGTAAGCAATTGAAAAGCCTTTTTTGTTTAATTTCAACAGTTAATTTTAAACCAAAAGACAAAAGAAATACAAATGTAGGGGAAAAAAAAAACCAACAGCCTTGCAGATACACGTAAGCAGTGCTCAAACACTCTTGTTAGTAACTATCTAATGTTTTCAAAGTTGTTTTGTGATTCTTGTGATCGAATTATAAAGTGCTTTTACTCATTTAGGTTACTTTTTGCATAATGCTAATTTGTCAGCTTCTGTTCTGATTTTGTCCTGAAACTTTGCCTGTGTCTCTGCAACTGTGTCTTACCTGTGCTAAGACACCAGAATACCTTTCTCTAGTGCAAGGAGCTGGTAGAACTTCAAGAGGGAAATTGGACTGGAAAGTGTAGACAGGAATAATGGCAAATCAATTAATGAAATGTTTCAGGGTTTTTTTTCATAGCAATGGATTGCATTGACATTTGGATATGATTCTTGAAGTCTGCTGTTGACCCAAGAAAATGTACATTAACAATGTGGGGAAAAAAAGTTAAAAAACCAGACAACTGGCATGATGATGATAAATCTTGGGGGTGGGGGACAGGGATCAAGTTTCCACACTTTTGAGGACAAACGTGAGTGAGGTGATGAAAAGGCAAGCAGCTTAACAGTGTGTACCCTCTATTGCTGTCACATGTGCTGGCATAAATGAAAGTAGCTGGCGAAGTCCTGAATACTTACTAAGTCAAGACTAGCATAGTGACATTAACGACAGTATTATTTTTCTTGTTTACATTTTTATATTGACAAATATCCTTATATCAATTTAGGCCAACAAGTGTTATTTTGCTGATATTAGCATATTTAGTTTTTGTAATTGCAGCTTTAAACTATTGCACTTTTTCCATGTGTAAACTGTATTTGTATTGAAAGTTTCCTGATCCAAGTACACTGGTAAACTTTTCTTTTAACTTGGGAACAAATTCTTAGTTTGTGGGTAAGCACAAGAATGAACTTGATTCTTCTGTGGTATTAGGGACTGTGATGTGAAATAATAAATTTAATGTGGTAGTCTTCAGTAGTAGACTTACAGCTAGCAACTGTAAAGTAATTTATTCATTGTTCTGTTCAGCTTTTGATAATTTTTTTTAATCTTTATGACTCCATGCATAATTGCACAGCCTCTGTAAGTCTTGGGGTTAAAAGCTATCAATGGTGTGAAATTCAACAAGAGCAAATGCCGGATTCTGCACCTAGGACAGAGTAACTCTGGGCACAAGTGTAAATTGGGAGAGGGGTGGCCGGAGAGCAGCCCTGCAGAAAGGGATCTGGGGGTGCTGGTCAACAGCAGGCTCAGTATGAGCCAGCACTGTGCCCTGGTAGCCAAGGGGGCAGACAGCATCCCGGGCTGAATCAAACACAGCATAGCCAGCCAGTCAAGAGAGGTGACTATCCTGCTGTGATCAGCGTTGGTGCAGCCTCACCTTGAGTGCTGTGTGCAGTTCTGGGCCTCACAATTTAAGAAGGATGTGAAGGCACTTGAATGCATCCAGAGGAGGGCAACAGAGCTGGTGGCAGGGCTGGAAGGCATGTCCTGTGAGGAGCAGCTGAGGACTCTGGGCTTGTCTGTTTGGAGAAAAGGAGGCTGAGGGGTGACCTCACTGCTCTCCGCAGCTTCCTGAGGAGGGGAAGTGGAGAGTGGGGTGCTGATCTCTTCTCCCTGGGATCCAGTGCTAAGACACGTGGGAATGGCTCAAAGCTGAGTCCGGGAAAGATCAGACTTGACTTAAAGAAACTTTTCTTTACTGAGAGGAGGTTAAACACTGGACCTGGCTTCCTAGAGAGGTGGTCAATGCCCCATGCATGTCAGTGTTCAAGAGGCATTTGGACAATGCCCTTCATAACGTGCTTTAACTTTTGTTCAGCTGTGGTCAGGCAGTTGGACTAGATGGTTGTTGTAGCTCCCTTCTAGCTGAAAATATTCTATTCAGAAATAAATATATTTAACTGCGTTATGCCAGACGCATGGTAATTAAATTTCAGAGGACTTACTTTTGGCTTGCAACTAGTTCTGTGAATACTTGTAAATATTTTGTAGGACTTTCTGAGGTGTGTTAAGTTCAGTGTATTAACCATGTTATACCCTTCCTCTGTAGTTCAATAAACTGAATATATTAAAACAAAACAACCTCTAGTCATAACACTGCTCTTCCTAGTCGTAATGTATTTTAATGCCAGCTGCTTTGTCATTTCTCTCTGTGCTTCTTTACTTAGATTGTTTTTTTTAAGTTTTTCAAGAAAGTTCAAGATGACTAATTCAGCGTAAGTTTGCTTTTATTGCTGCAATAAAAAATATGCTAAAATAGTTTATTATTATGATATATTTCTGTATAGGAAAAACATAGAATGGTTTTAGTTCATCCTCTGCTAGTTGTATGTTAGCATGATACTGTCTCTTGCAGAAGAAATTCCTGGTAAAAAGCTATAAATTTGTAGTCTGCTACATATGGATCTTTTTATGTAAATATCACTAAAATATTTCTTTGATTTGTTGAAAAGTAAATGAGGGTTGAAAAGATTAATTGGTTATATGATCTCATTTCTTTGAGTGAAAACTTCCATTAAAGAAACCTCTTATTGAAACAGGCAGAGATCACAACAAATTTTGATTAAAAACAGCACAAAAGGAAAATAAATCCAGTTTATTCATCACTTTTGTTTTCAGTCTTCATGAAACTGTTGTGTAATAGTAATTTACTGTAATTTTTTTTGTATTAAGCTGTTTCCATGCCTCTAAAGAAAGTATGTTTTAAGTTTAGATTTTAAGCCCTCATATTAGGTGTCTTGGGAAAATGTATTTTTCCCCTTTTAAGATTAGATTAGACCCTAGTGTTCCATCTGTACAGAAATTTATATCAGATGTGTTGATTCTTCTAGATGCTAAAGATCTGTTAAAAAAAAGATACTGAGCTAGCCCTTTTCCTCCTATTTCCTCATTTGCAAAATAAAAGAGGGAGGTTTTTGGAAACTTGTTTGTTTCCGAATACTTTATTAAAATTTCACCTTTACAAAGTGAGAGTGCAACCTGAAAGTAGCGCAACCAAAGTAAGACTGCACCAGTGTCTAGTGGTTATTCCTAGTTACAAGATTATTTATTTGAAATGCAATTAACATATTGATGTGCACTGGAGAAGAATGTACATATTGTCAAATTACATTAGCTCTGTGTTCCTACCTAAGATGAACATAATTTATTTTTGATTCTTAAAAGAAAGTATAATATATCCTTTCTGAATCAATATTCAGACTTCATTCAGTAATAAAGTGGTTTTCTTTTATTAGACTTAAAAATGATTTTTTAATACGAAAATTTTCTGCATATATCTAACAGTCTTGAAAAAAATATTATCTGATTCCAGAACAGCCTAATCCTGTATCTTATTATAAGCAGGCTGGCATTGTGCTAGAATGGCAGTGCCTCTGCAGAACAGAACTGGTAAATCAGAGTGGAATCACTAGGATCATATTTGTCTGGAGTACAATCCTCACAATTGTGTGGAAGCTTTCGCAAAATCTTAAAATATGGATGCATGCTATAGGACCAGTTCGTAACATCACTTGCATTCTTCAGTAGTTACTCTGTTGTATATGATACTTCTTAAACTCAGCTGCTGGAAGCAGTTGAATGCTTTTGGAAGCACTTGAATGGAAATGCTTATAGATGGCAAGAGCTTGTATGAAGAGTAGGAATATGCCACTTGTGTATTAAGTAGACACGCATCTGCTTCTTTTTTCTAGTTATAGTTACAGAAAGAACATATCCCTTCCAGATTCTGGGAAGGAAGATGCATGTACTTTCTCATGCAAGGTTGTAGGAAGATGTTAAAGAATTTCATGGGAGGCTCTGCACTGTGAGGTCTGAATATGTGGTTAAAGTTGTTTTTTCCTTCACTGTGTGTGTCACTGATCTCTTTCCTAAAGAGGGATACAGCTACAACATATTTCTTTTCTCAGTCATTGCTAACAACCCCCTCGTTCACAAATGACGCTGAACATGTGCTGCAGGGGTTACTTCTGCTTCATTTGCCTCCGTTTTATTTCTTTACCCTCAAGGTCTCTGTGATACCATTAGTGGCTCTTAGTTTTCTCCTGATGCTGGAGGTGTAAGGTGCTGCTAATAAGGATTTTTGTTCAATTGTTTTATGTAAAGTAGAGTGATGGTGTGCTTTATGATTTGAAAGAAGAGATAAGGCATTGAGGGAAGGATTAGGGGGTGTTGGGTGTGTGTATGTTGGGAACAGGACTTGTGCTGGGAAGATGATCTGTTAGTACGTGCTACAGTCTTTCTGATACGAGAGTTGACAAAACCTAGGGGAAGTTATCAAGGAAGATCAATTTGCAGATATGTACATCTTCCTTATCAACTACTTAATTCGTGCTTAAATTAAAACAAAATCCACATGTCTCCTTCTCTGGAGACATTCAAAACCCGCCTGGACGTGTTCCTGTGTGATATGGTCTAGGCAATCCTGCCCCGGCAGGGGGATTGGACTAGATGATCTTTCGAGGTCCCTTCCAATCCCTAACATTCTGTGATTCTGTGATTCTGTGATTCTGTGATTCTGTGATTCTGTGATTCTGTGATTCTGTGATTCTGTGATTCTGTGATTCTGTGATTCTGTGATTCTGTGATTCTGTGATTTTTTTAAATCTGTATTCTGTTGATCAAAGTAGAAAGCTTAGTGTTCCATATATTTATACGTTTAGGAAATAAAGCATCTAAACTTTGTAAAACGAAACTCTTGGAGACTTTAGTACTTCAAACTGTCCGTAGCATGTAAAGCTTAGTTTTTTAAGAAAATGCTTGACTTAACTTTTTGTAGGGAGTGGCAAGAAAGCAGGTCTCTAAGACTGTTGAAAGCAACTTGAATTTCATATTTGCTTTTTCTTAGGTTGGCTGAAGACTTTTGATGATTACTTCAGAGATCAGACACAGCATATCTTAAATAATATGGTTATAAAACTGCAAGAAGACAGCCGAAGGAAATTTATGTGGTCTGAGATTTCTTACTTTTCAAAATGGTGGGATGGAATAGATAGCCAAAAAAAGGATGCCCTTAAAAGGTTTGAACACTGAACTATTTCTTATCTTCCATGTGGCATGTTCTGAGACTTTATGTATTTGACCACACTGTACTTGAAATTTCACTTGTTGTGATGCAGAATTGCTAGAATAATCAGCTACTCGAGTTCTGATTTTTTGGGCTTGGTTCGCTTTTTTTTTCCAGCTACAAAATAAAAATCCACTTAGAGAAGTGAAGCCGCATTACTGAGTTGCTGAAAAAATTGATTAAAACTTTTTGTGTACAACCATGAAGATGTCATTCAAATTGTAATGGAGTTGTGATTATAAACTTTATTTGAAGTCACATTGAAGTATTGGCAATGGAATAAAAAATCTTTCATAGTAGCTATATATATGGTTATTTTTTCTTCAGCTGTAACACAATTATGAAATGAGATTTTTTTATTTTTAAATACGTGCATTTTTTACAAAGATGCAGCTGCTTAAATGGTAAAGTAGTACATGCTCGGCACCCTTGCTCTTCTTACTTCTTTTTAAAATCACCCCTTCAAGATACACAGGTTGCAGTATACATGAAGGCTATGAGAGCCTCACAACTGCAAAGGTTAGGTAATGCTGGAAATCTTGGGAATGACATAGAAAACTATCTATTTAAAAATTTGTGTACAATGCATGAGTATTAGCACAGTTGTTGTATTTTGAGATGAAAAAGATCCCTTGGAACACAATAAACAGTAAATGATAGTCACTACGGAACTGTGTCCTTTCTTCAGGGGAATCAGGTGTTGGTTAAATTACTGTGAGAATTACAGAAGCTGCACTGGAGATTATTTTATGTTTTCGTTACTCTTATGGGTATTATCTATAATGTGACTAAGTTCTGATGAGTTTACTGTCTTTCTTGAATTCATTAAACATTTATATGCTAGTGTACAATATAAGTGCTGAAATTACATTATTTAACTGTAGGGACTGCCTGATGCTGGAAGCATGATCATTATGTTCACTAGTATCTTAATAGAGACACTGAATCATCATGTGATCTGTTTCAAGAAGACATTTTAGTGAGTGAGATGGACAGAAGCCTTTATAGATACAATAAACTTCGAAGCTCTGTCAGCTCTCTAAAACAATAAAAAGAGTGGTAGATCAAAGATGGGAAGATATTAGTAGTTCTTGAAATGTGCAGTGTCTAGCCATCTTGCTTAATTGGCCTTCAGTACTGTGGCATATATACTTTTTTTTTGTAATCTGTGCAGAAAATAGCCTTCTTCTGATTTAAAACAAATCAAATACTATGGCACGTGCTGTAGAGCTGGTAGTTTTTGTTGCATAGAGGCATTAAAAATTTCACTGTTCATCTATTCGTTCTTTCCCTGTTTCATTAAAGAAATGTAGTCTAGTGATGGAATTGGCACAAGCAATTTACATTTTGGCATGGTGTCCCTGTTAAATACCTATTGGGTGTTCAGAAATTGGTATTTGAGAGTGTATTTTCATATGCAAGATTCTGAACACAATTTACATATTTTTCAGGTTGATAAAAGATGGACAATTTGAAATAGTAACAGGAGGATGGGTCATGCCTGATGAAGCCTCTCCTCATTATTTTGCTTTAATTGACCAACTGATAGAAGGACATCAATGGCTAGAAAAGAACCTCGGTATGTAGCTTGATCTAAAATTTAACTGTGTTAATACAGAAAGTCAATTAGAAAAATGCCTTTTTGTATTTTGAGGTGCTTAGAAGGCTCTTTTTAGTCTACTTTCCTGAAACGTGAAATCAGACCACTTACTGGAAGCTGTAGAATTAAGTCTAGTATTTGCAATTACTGTTTACTGATAGAAGTTCCTGGATGAGGTGTATTTAAATAATTTTATGTTATAACATTTTGTCTTGGTCAATGAAAGATGTGCATGGTATATTAGCATAATAAAATATAACACGAGATGCTGCTGCTTTGTAGATCACATGTTTCTGGTATCACAGTTTCTGATTACCATTTCTGTCTTCTGAAATTTGTGAAAATCATGACAAAGGCCTTAAAATGACTTAAATTTCTATTCCTTTCATGTGTTTGGATTTATTCTGCAGGCTATGTATTTGCTAGGTTCTCTTACGTAAGGCTTTCAAAAAAGTAAATATGAAATTTAGTAGTAGTTGCTGGCAGTAGTAGTTGTTGTAGCAGTAGTAGTGATAAAACATGAACCCATTGTAATGTTAGAATTATATTAAAAAATGTTAGAATTCATATTAAAAAAAAAAAAAACAAAAAAACCAAAAAAAACCCAAAAAACCCACTAAAAACCAACCAAACAAAAAAGGCCCACTCATTTACTTTTGAAACTTTGAGGAATTGCTGACTGTGGTAACATGGGCTGAACTATTTTGGTGCTTTAGGAGGTTTGGTTTTTTTTTGTTTAGTTCTGTAAGTAGAGATAATGTTCCATAACTAGAGATAACCCTTTTTATATAGAAAAGCGATTTTAATAATAAGTTAACATTACTTCATCCAATTAACTGAAATGATTTTGAAAAGCTGTTTCACTATGCTTTTCTTAGATTGCAATTTCCACAGACACAGCTTGATGTAAGAGATGGGGGGGACGGAAGGCCTGATAAAAGGGTAATGCATTCCCTACTGTTTTTTTGGTAAGACAGTAAAAATGTGCCTGAGGAACCACACTGAAGAATCAGTTAAACAAAGAGTTAGATATAGCTTCTTTATTTGCTAGTATGAGGTTCAGCGAAAAGACAGTATTAATCAACATGATTCTAGTGGTTGCCAACCAAAAGACAAGTTAGTTCCAAAGCCAACAAAGGTTAACGTTATTTAAATTACAGTGAAAATTCAACAAGCTACGTCAATCCATCTCCATCTGTTCATTTCCTTTCAGCTTTCCTTTCCACTTGTAACATCTGTAAACTACTTAAAGTGAAAAAGGACATGTATTTCGTTATGATTCATGTAAAGATGTTTGAGACACAATTGAAATAGTGTAACAACGTAAAGTACTAATCTCAGGGGTTTTATGTAGTTAAGACGGAATGTGTTGCCTCTAAGACTTTTTTTTTTGTTTGTTTATCTGTTTAATTCTAGCTTGTTAGTTCGAGGGTGTGTTCTGCAGGAGGCTTAACACTCAGCTGAGTTTTATAATTTGTCTTCTTGGAAATTTTATCTTTAGTGCACTGATTGGAATTATATTGGTATAGCTTTCTTTGAGTGATAAGTAAAACTTTCTCCCCTTTCTACTTCTTTTTATTTGTCAACAGGAGTAAAACCAAAGTCTGGTTGGGCAATTGATCCTTTTGGGCATTCACCAACAATGGCATACCTTCTAAAACGCACAGGATTTTCCAATATGCTTATACAGAGAGTTCATTACTCAGTTAAAAAACATTTTGCAACACAAAAGACACTAGAATTTTTTTGGAGACAGAACTGGGGTATGTATTTTTCCTTTATGTTGATTTATTTTGTTAATTTACACAGGTAGAATATGGAGACGACTTGAATAAATATTACGGAAATCTTTACAGAACAGGTTATTTAGAGAAGTTAGTCTAGACTTGAAAATTTTAGACTTGCAGTGCTGTTAAAAAAGAAAAAGTCTTTCATCTATATTAAGTTTCAGGGTTTTGTTTTTTTTTTTTTAATAACAGAATGGGAATGTGAGTACCTGTGTGTTAGGAAAGGGGTTAAATATAAAAACTGTGTTATTGCACTTGTTCCTCAGATCTTCCTGTTTCTTCACTTTCATTTGTGCTTTTACTTTCTCGTATTTCCCTTTTCTCACACTCCTGACAAGTATATATGAAAAAAGTAAATGGGGTAGAATCTTCTTTTTTCCTTTTCTCACTTCTTTGTTTTCTTTCTCCTACTCATACTATGTGGAAGTAAAGTGGAGGAGAAGGAACATTTCTCTTGGAGAGGGAAAAAAAAAAAAAAGCAAAAGGCCAAAAGTGAATATTTGAAGATGAAGACCTTTGTCTTGTTTATTTTCTTACTAAGGAAAAAACTTTCAAGTGACCGGTTTTCCTCAGCTGGTGTGACAAATTAGTGTCATTAGTTACAGTAGCTTTCTATGGACTTGAAATTTGTAGGCAATCTTTAGTCAGAAAAATAGATTAAAAGCATTTCACCATTTTAATTTGCAATGAAATTCTCATCTAAAATCTTATTCTTAGAATAAATGTCATTGCTTTTTTAGCATTATTTGTACAATATAGAGTATGAAAGTTTTCTTAGGTAATGTAATGATTATACCTTAGCAAACTGATGTGTCTGTACATGAATGTAGTTTTCTGTATGAATATTTTGTTTTGCTTTGAACTCTACCAGCATTCCAGTAAGTTGTATGGTGAATGTATGTAGTTGAGGATTTGGTCTTTCTGTTTTTTAAAGTAACCTAATATGTCACTGCTTTGTCAATACAGGGTTAAACGAATGTATTTAATACTTAGTATTGAAAGGTGCTAGTGACTTTGAAGCTTTTTAGTTCCTCTGTGTTTTAGTCGGAAATTGCAGGAAGGAGGGTATTCAGAGAAAGCAATCTGCTGCACAAGTAAACATGACTTGAGGAAATCATGCCACTGTAGAAAAGAATTTGTCGCATACTGACACTTCAAAGATTTTTCTTTGAATGTTGGTGTATGCCACTCAGTGTACAGAATATGTAATTGACAGGCCTTTTTCCTAAATAAGTTACGTATGTAAATCATGGGTATGATAAGGTCTAGTGTCTGGGCTTCAAAAGAAGGCTTTTCAAAACAGATCACGTATCAAAGATCACTGCACACTCAGCTGCCATAATATGTAGATGTTTTACCTGAGATAAAGAGGACTCCTGTAGTTGAAAAGTAAATGCATATATCTATGGAATATTACCTTTTTAGTAATAAGTAATTAGTAGTGAAATATTTAGAGAAAAGGTCTGGATTGGAACTGTGAAGATTTATGTTGTTAAGATTTTGAAGAGTATTTTCAGATGTATTGTTGACATACTTTAGGAGCCAGGTTCTGTGGCACATCTACAGCATTCATTGCTCTTTTTCAGCATAAAATTACTTTAAGTCATTAGTGCTGGAAATAGGTAATCAGCATTTAGGGGTTTTACCAGATGAGTAAACTTAAGGTTCTCAAATTCTATGAGAAATCAGGGTTCTCTTTAAAGTTAAATTTTGAAAGACCTTCTTTTGAGACTTGACTAAATGTGTGTGTATCTCTGCTCCTGGTGGGTTAAACTTTAGGGAATGGACTGACTAGATGGAAAAGTTAGGATTGCAAAGATGGTCTCAGAAGCGCATAGAATTCTATTTAAGTCTATGTACAAGTGCACAGAATCTATCTACAAGTGTGTAGAATTGTCGTATTAATGTATTGAAGTTATGTGTTCAAGAAATTAAGATATTACTAAAGCAAACCAATTCAAATATTGTGCTGATGAGGTAATGACAGCAGGGTGGTTGGTTTTTGGTTTGTTTTTTTTTTTTTCGGTTTTAGTTTTTTGACGTTGTGGAGGTTTTTTTGTATGGTTTTGATTCACTCAAAGTATAGAATATGTGTTTTGTTCACATCTACAATTTTGGAAATAATGAGATTTATCTGGATAGAAAAAAGGCTAATGTTTTGTTCCTGTCTTTCTCAATCAGCTGGTGCTTGATTGGAACCTTCCAGTCTTGGTTGTATCTCTGTTTTTAACCTCTCTACATGTAAGGTACAAAGGTAGATTCCAAGTATGGATATTCAAAGCAAGGAGTTGTCTTGATCTGATGTTTTTAATACAATTCTTGGAATAAGAACATGGAACTAATTTAGTTTTGTCAAATCTGAGAGAGTTTATTTTAAAGATGTGCTCTGTGTATTTAATTCCAGATTTGGGATCCAGTACAGATATCCTTTGTCATATGATGCCTTTCTATAGCTATGATGTTCCTCATACTTGTGGTCCAGATCCAAAAATCTGCTGCCAGTTTGATTTCAAACGTCTTCCTGGAGGAAGAGTAAGCTGTCCATGGAGAGTTCCACCAGAAGCCATTCATGCTGGAAATGTTCAACACAGGTACAGTTTTTACATATTCTGCAAAGTAATAACTTTTTTTAAAAAAAAAAGGTATACTGATCAAAGATGATATCTGGCATAACTTGGTGAATTCATGTAGTTATTAAAATAAACTTGTTGTAGGAAAATAATACCTATTGCTTAACCTAGTGTTTGCTCATAAGTTCAGAACATAATTGACAGGGAAATTTGGAGATAGGTTGTAATTAAGGAAGATTGCATTAAATTTTTTGCTTTTACATTCATGATACATGAGTCTAACTATTACTATCTCTGATGCTAGGCAGAACATAGTGATCTGTTTGGTTATAGTCATGTTACTAGTTTACAGTAGTTTTTGCGGATTTTATGAATAGAGGGTGATCTGTCTCCTGCTAGTGGAAGACTTCAGGGACAGCATGGTGTAGTATGCTGTAACTGCAAATGGTGAGATATTTTCCATGGTATATCCTTGCAAAACTTGGCAATCTGTGTCCTAGGTTTCCTGAAGTGGACCCTTTAAGTGAATCTGAGTCTTGTGTCTTAAATGTCTGGGGGGTGGGGGAGGGGGAAATCGTCTTAACCTTGATTTTATTTTTCAAATAGAATCACAGAATCACAGAATGGTTAAGGGTTGGAAGGAACCTCTGGAGATCATCTAGTCAAACGCCCTGCCAAAGCAGGTTCACCTAGAGCTGTTGCACAGGGTTGCGTCCAGGCGGGTTTTGAATATCTCCAGAGAAGGAGACTCCACAACCTCCCTGGGCAGCCTGTTCCAGTGCTCTGTCACCCTCAAAGTAAAGAAGTTCCTCCTCATATTTAGATGGAACTTCCCATGTTTCAGTTTGTGCCCACTGCTCCTTGTCCTGTCACTGGGCAGCACTGAGAAAGAGTGTGGCCCCCTCCTCTTCACACTCACCCCTAAGGTATTTGTAAATGTTAATAAGATCCCCTCTCAGTCTTTTCTTCTCCAAGCTGAACAGACCCAGCTCTCTCAGCCTCTCCTCGTAAGAGAGATGCTCCAGTCCTCTGATCATCTTTGTAGCCCTTCGCTGGACTCTCTCCAGTAATTTATAGAATCATAGAATGTTAGGGGTTGGAAGGGACCTCTGGAGATCATGGAGTCCAACCCCTCTGCCAGAGCAGGACCAATCTAGGGCAGGTTACACAGGAACGCACCTAGACGGGTCTTGAAAGTCTCCAGAGAAGGAGACTCCACAATCTGTCTGGGGACCCTGTTCCAGTGCTCTGTAACCCTTATGGTAAAGAAGTTCTTCCTCATGTTGAGGTTGAACTTCCTGTGCTCTAGCTTGCATCCATTGCCCCTTGTCCTATTGCAGGGCACAAGGGGCAAGAGGTTGCCCCTTTCCTCTTGACACCGAGCCCTCATATATTTATACACATTAATCAGATCCCCTCTCAGTCTTCTTTTCTCCAGACTAAAAAGCCCCAGGTCTCTCAACCTTTCCTCATAAGGCAGGTGTTCCAGTCCCTTAATCATCCTCGTAGCCCTCCTCCATTGGACTCTCTCCAGTAGATCTCTGTCCCTCTTGAATTGAGAAGCCCAGAACTGAACGCAATACTCCAGATGAGGTCTCACCAGGGTAGAGTAGAGGGGGAGGAGGACCTTCCTCGATCTGCTGGACACACTCTTCTTAATGCACCCCAGGATACCATTGGCCTTCTTGGCCACAAAGGCACATTACTGTCCCATGGATAACTTGTTGTCCATGAGGACTCCAAGGTCCTTCTCCACGGAGCTGCTCTCTAGCAGATCGCCTCCTAACCTGTACTGGTGCATTTTATTATTCCTTCCCAGGTGCAGGACTCTGCACTTATTCTTGTTGAACCTCATCAGGTTCCTCTTTGCCCAGCTCTCCAGTCTGTCCAAATCATGCTCAATGGCTGCACGGCCTTCAGGTGTATCAGCCAAACCTCCCAGCTTTGTATCATCAGCAAACTTGCTGAGAAGACACTCTGTCCCTTCATCAAGGTCGTTGATGAAGATGTTGAACAGGACTGGACCCAGCACTGATCCCTGGGGGACTCCACTAGTTACAGGTCTCCAGCTGGACTTGACACCATTGATTACCACTCTTTGGGCTCTATTGTGTAGCCAGTTCTTAATCCATCTCACTGTCTGTTCTTCTACCTCACACTTCCTGAGTTTGCTCACGAGGATGTCATGGGAAACTGTGTCAAGCGCCTTGCTAAGGTCAAGGTAGACTACATCCACTGGTCTCCCTGCATCTACCCATTCAGTCAGACTACATCCACTGGTCTCCCTGCATCTACCCATTCAGTCACGACATCATAGAATGCTATCAGGTTAGTCAAGCATGATTTCCCCTTGGTAAATCCATGCTGACTATTCCTGATAACCTTCTTCTCTTCCATGTGCTTAGAGATGACCTCCAGAATGAGCTGCTCCATCATTTTTCCAGGGGTGGAGGTGAGGCTGACTGGTCTGTAGTTTTCTAGATCTTCCTTCTTGCCTTTTTTGAAGACTGGAGTGACATTGGCTTTCCTCCAGTCCTCAGGCACCTCTCCTGTTTGCCACGATCTTGCGAAAATGATGGAGAGCAGTAGAGCAACAACATCAGCCAGTTCTCTCAACACTCATGGGTGCTTCTCATCGGGGCCCATGGACTTGTGTGTATTTAATTTCCATAACTGATCGCTAACCCAGTCTTCACTGACTAGTGGAGAGTCTTTCCTCCTCCAGGCTTCCTCTCCTACATCCAGGGTCTGAAGATCACAAGGGCTGGTCTTAGGATTAAAGACCGAAGCAAAGAAGGTATTCATAAACTCTGCCTTCTCTGCATCCGCGGTTATCAGGGCTGCCGCCTCATTCATCACAGGGCCCACACTTTCCCTGTTCTTCCTTTTGCTACTGATATATTTGAAGAAGCCCTTTTTGTTCTCTTTTACTTCCTTTGCCAGTCTTAGTTCTAAGAGGGCTTTGGCCTTTCTTGTTGCCTTCCTACACGTCCTGACAACTTCCCTATAGTTCTCCCAAGTGACAAGACCCTTCTTCCACGAACTGTAAATTTCTTTCTTCCACGAGATTTCCTTCAGAAGCTCAATTCCTTATCTTTCTTGAACTGGGGAGCCCAGAACTGGACACAGTACTCCAGATGTGGCCTCACGAGGGCCACGTAGAGGGCAGGATAACCTCCCTTGACCTGTTGGCCACACTCTTCCTAATGCACCGCAGGATACCATTGGACTTCCTGGCCACAAGGGCACACTGCTGGCTCATGGTGAACTTCTTGTCCACCAGAACAGCCAGGTCCTTCTCTGCAGAGCTGCTCTCCAGTAGATCAGTCCCCAACCTGTGCTGGTGCATGGTGGTATTCCTCCCAAGATTCAGGACTCTACACTTGCCTTTGTTGAGCTTCATGAGGTTCCTCTCCGCCTGGGTCTCCAGCCTGACCAGGTCTCGCTGAATGGCAGCACAGCCTTCTGGTGTATCGGCCACCACTCCCAGTTTTGTCATCAGCAAATTTGCTGAGTGTACACTCTGTTCCTTCATCCAGGTCATTGATGAATAAGTTGAACAAGACCGGACCCAGTACTGACCCCTGGGGAACACCACTAGCCACAGGCCTCCAACTAGACTGAGCACCGCTAATCACAACCCTCTGGGCTCTGTCGTTCAGCCAATTCTCGATCCACCTCACTGTCCACTCATCTAACCCACACTTCCTGAGCTTTCCTATGAGGATATTATGGGAGACAGTGTCAAAAGCCTTGCTGAAGTCAAGGTAGATAACATCCACTGCTCTCTCCTCGTCAACCCAGACAGTCATGTCATCATAGAAGGCCATCAGATTGGTCAAGCATGATTTCCCCTTGGTGAATCCATGTTGACTACTTCTGATGACCTTCTCCACATGCTTAGAGATGGCATCCAGAATGAGCTGCTCCATCACCTTTCCAGGGATGGAGGTGAGGCTGACCAGCCTGTAGTTGCCTGGGTTCTCCTTCTTACCCTTTTTAAAGACTGGAGTGACATTGGCCTTCCTCCAGTCCTCAGGCACCTCTCCTGTTCTCCATGACCTTTCAAAGATGATAGAGAGTGGCTGGGCAATAACATCTGCCAGTTCACTCAACACTCGTGGGTGCATCCCGTCGGGACCCATAGATTTGTGGGTGTCCAGTTTGTCTAAATGATCTCTAACTTGATCCTTCTCAACCAAGGGAAAGTCTTCCTTTCTCCAGACTTTCTCTTGTTACGTCCAGGGTCTGGGATTCTTGAGGGCTGGCCTTAGTAGTAGACTGTGGCAAAGAAGGCATTCAGTAACTCTGCCTTCTCTGCATCCTCAGTCACCAGGGCACCCTCCTCTTTCAGCAGTGGGCCTATGTTTTCCCTAGTCTTCCTTTTGCTGCTGATGTACTTGAAGAAGCCCTTGTTGTCTTTGATGTCCCTTGACAGATTTAATTCCAGGCAGGCCTTGGCCTTCCTTGTCGCCTCCCTGCATACTCTGACAACCTTCCTGTATTCCTCCCAAGTGGCCTGTCCCTTTTTCCACATTCCGTAGACTTCCTTCTTCCATTTCAGTTTTGTCAGATGCTCTTTGCTCATCCACACAGGTCTCCTGCCCGCTTTGCTTGATTTCTGCATAGGAATGCACTGATCTTGAGCTTGGAGGAAGTGATGTTTGAATATTGACCAGCTCTCATGGACCCCCCTGCCCTCTAGAGCCCTAACCCATGGTATACCCCCAAGGAGGTCCTTGAAGAGGCCAAAGTCAGCTCTCCTGAAGTCCAGGGTTGTGATCCTACTTATTGCCCTGCTTCCTCCACTCAGGATCCTGAACTCCACCATCTCGTGGTTGCTACAACCCCGGCTACCCCCAACTTTCACATCTTCAACCAGACCTTCGTTATTTGTTAACACAAGGTCTAGCAGAGCACCTCTCTGCATTGGCTCCTCCACCACCTGTGTCAAAAAGTTATCGTCAACACTCTGTAGGAACCTCCTGGACTGTGGGTGCCTAGCTATGTTGTCTTTCCAGCAGATACCGGGGTGATTGAAGTCCCCCATGAGAACTAGGGCCTGCGATCGCAAGGCTACTTCCAGCTGTCTGTAGAAGGCTTCATCTACTTCCTCTTCCTGATCAGGTGGCCTGTAGTAAACCCCCACAACAGTGTCACCCCTGTTAGCCTGCCCCTTAATTCTTACCGATAGGCTTTCTACTCGTTCTTCATCCATCCCTAGGTTTAGCTCGATACATTCCAGTTGCTCTCTCACATAAAGGGCAACTCCACCTCCTTGCCTTGCTGACCTGTCTTTCCTAAAAAGTACGTAGCCATCCGTGACAGCATTCCAGTCATGGGAGCTATCCCACCATGTCTCTGTAATTGCAATGAGATCATGGCCCTGCGACCTCACACAGATCTCCAGTTCTTCCTGTTTATTCCCCATGCTGCATGCCTTGGTATACAAGCATTTCAGAGAGGTAGCCAAGCATGCAGGTTTCCCAGGAGAGGCACAAGAGGATCCGTGATATCTATACATACCCTTGAGGTGGTTGGCCTTCTTGTTCCTGTCTTGGGAAGCAGCTAAGGAACCTGGAACACCAAGTTGTTTTGCCATGGGTAAGAATCAAGTTTAGTTTTACAACACTACTTTTGAGTTTTGGGAGGAGGGGAAAAAAAAAAAAAGAAAAAAAAAAAGAAAGGGAAGATAGAACTACTAAAGGTTTTTACAGAAAAACATTGTATTCTACGGTCCTGTTACTATCTTCAGGCCTTCAAACCGTCCAAAGTTCAAAAGTCAGAAATTTGGATAGGTGTTTACAATTGTTGTAAATTGCTGAGTATAACAAATGTATTAAGGATAGCAGGGTGACTTTTTGGTTCTAGTCTTGATGCTGAGATTTGAAGTGATGATGTGATGGTGATTGGTTGTCTACCTGTCAAGTCTGCATGTCCTTTTTCTGTGTATGAATTTTGCCAAGCATCTTGAAAACTTCACTTTGTCAGTAAAACTCAATTACAAAATTTTGTTGAAGATAAAACAAAAACCAGAATACATCACAATTGTCATTTTAAGGTAGAAATTGGAATGGTGATAGAAGAAAATAATTTTCTTTAAAAGTAGAAAAATGAAAGCTGAAGGTGACAGGAGAACAATAGATCCAAGAGAGGAATCATTATGACACACCCAGTGCTTATCAAATGTGAAGGAAAGCTCATGTGTCTTTAAGTCGAAGTTGTAAAAAGAAAAATCTTGAGTTTGTATCCCAATTATCTGAGACAAATATTGGTAGAAGATAACAGCTTGTATAACAAATACCTGGAATGTATAGGCTATAAACATAATGTAGAGAGCCTGCTTGGAATGCTTTTTAAGGTTTTTGTTTTTTTTTAATTAGATCTTAATTTATCCCTGCACTTCCAAGATGCAACCTTTGCATAACAATCTAAATTAGACCTTGTAAAAGAAATGGTTCTTTCACCATGTCATATGAAATCAAAGAATAAAAGAAATGGGGCAGGTATGTAGTGAACATATGATCAAGTTGAAGAGATATTCATCTCAAAATGAACTCTGAAACATAAAACAGTTTCTGTGTCTAACAGGGAGCTGAAACAGCAGTATGGTAGATAATACCTAAGGGAAAAGTAAAACTAACACATGGTCTTCAAGTTGGGAGTCTGGATTATTTACATTTGGAACACTGGCAGGAACACAGGAACTGTGCTTTTGACACTGTATTTTCGAATAAATCCACTAGAACGTAGGAAGTAGTGTTTTGCTGGAGAATGCTAAAAACACTATTTGTATTTTACGAAAAAGTAAAAGTTGGAATATTGTAGGCAACCAAAGCCTCTGATCTGCCTTCTAACAACGTAAGTTTTACAGTTGTTACAATGAAGAGATGTATGAGATCCGGCAGTAATTGGAAAATCTATCTTTACATCTTAAGCTTTCCAAGGTTAAAGGTTTGTAACACAGTAATTAATGTCTCTCATGTCTGATTGCTTTGTTTTTTAAGACTGGAAAAATACAGGAGATCTACATTACATGGATCTGAAAAAAGTATTTGATACACACTCGATTAATTTAGAGGCAAAGTTTAGATCATTGACCTTTCTTCAGTGCTGCAACAAAATTAATAAAACACAGATCTTGAATACTCAGCTGGGACTGTTGCTTTTGATTTCAATACTATTATGGCCATATGTGTATCCTGAAGAGATACTGAATTGAAAACTGAAGACTAGTAGCTGTTGGATTTATCATTGCCTTGCCACATTAGTTGTGATTTGGTAGGAAGGAATGAAACAGCAGCCTGATTTAAAGCCTGTACTTGTTTAATTGCACTTCATAACAGCCTAGGTTATAGAGATTGCTGTTGCACTTGCCCTGTTTTGCAGCTGCGTCCTTATCAATATTTTTGAATGCTGAAGTTCTAGCTTCTCACACTGGCAAAAATCAGCTGTTGTTTTTTTTTCCTTGAATGGGAATGAGTTGTTTTGTTAGAGGAAGCATAGCTTCTTTTGGTGTGTCTCTCTCTTCCATGCATGGAAATAGGAAAGATTCTGTACTGCAAGTTACATGCTTCAGAGAAGGAGTAGAAAATGGACTTTCCTCTTCACCCCTTATTGTTCAAGAGCCCAGTTTTACTCTCTAGCTTTTTTTTTCTTTATGGTTAGTCATATTGCATGCAATGTCAACATACATGCAACTGCCGTTCAGAATTACATTGCTGCTGATGTGGCATTGGTGGTTAATGTTTGTGATTGCCAACCTCAAGAATCTGAGATCACCCTCTTAGGAAGTACTTATCCTGTCTGCATAGCCATCTCCTCCAGAAAATCATCTGAACAGAAAATTGCCAATCCACCAAATGTTTTTTTTTTCTAGTTGAGATAATTGAGCAAAGAGTGAGTCCCTAATGCTTCATGTGCTGTATGGGCTGCAGTAGTAGGGACTGTGAAGCCATGAAGTATATTTCCAACTGTAGACTGCATGTAGAAAATTTGAGTTAGACTGGCTTCTTAGAAGGTAGAATTACAAAGTCTTGTGTTGCGCCAATTGTTCTGTTAGTTGTGTGGAGAGGAAGTCTTTATGTTTAAATCGGCAACCTGTTGAAAGTCATGGAAAATACTGATTCAAGCATAAATACTTGGTAATCTGATCTATAAATCAAACTACAGACAGAGAGTGGGCAAAGCCACTAGTTGGGTCTATTCTAGTCTCAGCAGAACTATGTAGATCCTAAAGATGTTGTTGTGCCCCCATTCTCCCTGCAGAATACAGACTTACCTTGTGTTTGCTCAATACTTTTATAATCTGATAAACAAATAAACCCTGACTTGCTGATCAAAGAAATATGGGTTTCAAATATATTGTACTAGATTAAATTCTCACATAAATGTTTATATAACAAATCTTCAAGAGTATGAATTGAAAGTAGATTTCGGTAGAACATTTATTAAAAAGACGTGTAGAAACAAAAAGCTCACTGGAATCTGGATTTTGCTATTTTTCTCTTTAAAACTTTGTCATTTGTATTACTGTTTTCTTAAATATGTTACTATGGTTTGTACTCCCTACTAAAATTATTTCCATAACTTTAATTAGGGAGGATTGGCACAGAAGATTTTGATAGTGATTATGGTTGGGAGGAGGAGGGGGTGAAATGGACCTTTTTAGTAACCCAGGCATCAGGCTTGTAACTTTTAATACATTGCTGCTTAATGACAGATATTTTACCTGTCAAAGAGTTAGTAGGTACCAAAGGATAATTTTACTGCCTTTTTTCTATATGTGCATGTGTGGGTTATTTGTTTGGCGTTTTTTTAAAGGCCAAAAGCAGAAAAGCAGTGGGCTTAATTTTTCAAGATGTGCTTAAAGCTTAAGAGGGCTGGCTCTAAGACAGGTAAGAAGCTGGCTGAAGGTGGAACAGTGACTGTTAGTAGTGAACTTCCTCTGGAATGTATTGGGTTTTTTGTTGTGTGGTTTTTTTTTTGGTTTTTTTTTTGAGGGCTGGAGTTCCTCAAAGATTAATTTATGGGCTGTGTTTCTGTCAAGGGCATGAAGATATGAAGCAAAGTATCCAAGGGAATTACCAGAGGGGATGAGAAGAGCTTGCTTATTATTGTAAATAAGGGCTGGAGAGGATTTGGGTTGTTACCTAAATATAAAGCAGGTAAACATAACTTAAACTGAAGGTTAGCTTTAGCACAGGAACAAATTGATGCAGACTCACCTACTGTTTGAGATGGCGCTTGATAAGCTTATTGGAGGATTTAATTAGCACAGTGTTTGCAACAGTAGTAGGTTGAATGTGGTGTTTAGTGGGAGGAATTGCATCCAGCTTTTTGTTGAAAAATTAGGTAGCAGAGTATTGTATGTCTTGTTTAGGGTCACTCTAATGCATAACTTGATATCTTAAGAATTGTTTTGTCAAATGTTGACCTTTATTCTTCTGTTCTCTAAATTGCCTTTTTTTTTTTCCTCCTCAAGGGCTTGGATGATTTTAGATCAATACAGAAAGAAGTCAAAGCTTTTCCGTACTAAAGTTCTGTTGGCTCCACTAGGAGATGATTTCCGCTATGCTGAGAGCTCAGAATGGGATCATCAGTACCAGAATTATCAGAAGCTGTTTGATTATATGAATTCTCAACCTGAGTGGCACGTTAAGGTAAATACAACACTTTTTTCTGTTTTGTGGAGAAAACAATATTTGTCAGTATTTCGAGATTCTTTGTGGAAAAAAGTTGTGTTTTGGGTGGTTTTTTTTTTTGAAACTGTGGAGCTTTGTATATTATTTGACAGCAGATTGGTTTGTCTCGGCAGATTACATTTTTTACCTTTACCACCTCCTCTCCCTCCGAAACAAAAACTTTGCTATTAATTATACCTGCTTGAAAACTATAAATAGTATCCAAAGTAGATTATTTTAGAGAATAGCTATTAGATTTGATTGTTTTCTTAGTACTCACATTTTCACAGGTATCAGGCACTGATATTTAAGGCTCATAGGCTTTGTTATTTAAAACTATTGTATTTTCTTATTAGAAGTTCAAGCAAATTTTGTTGCTTTGCTTAGGTCATCTTGGTTTTATGTCCCAAAACAAACAAACAAAAAATCCTAAGAGGTGCCATTGCTGGCACATGTTGGATACAATAAAATCTAAGAGATTGACCTGGCTCCAAAAGGACTGAATATGCTAACACAATTATCAGATGAGATATCACTTCAAATCATTAATTATGTTTGAGTGTTAATATAAACCTACATACATTCTGATGTGTAAGCTGAGTACTTTAGAGACTTCTTGTATGATAGGTGTTCTCTGTACTCAGACAACTTTTTCATCATCTCTCAGTGTAGGAATAAGAAATAGGGGACCACAACCTTGTTTTTTCTTGAGTATCACATGAGAGAATACCATTGCTGCTTTCACATTTAGGCTTTTTAAACCAGGTCTTGTCTCTTTTGTATGTTGTTTGTGTGTGCATCTTTTTCCTCACCTTTTCTGAGACCTTCCGCATTCCTCAAACTGCAGATTTGAGTAGTGCCTGTAATGTGTTAGTTCTTCCTTCTGACTTCTGGACTTGTGTTGTGCATAAGAAAGATGATCTCTTGGAATCACAGCTTGGCTGAGAGCTGGATTTTGCATCTTTTTTCTCTGGGATGCAGGTGACATGATGGATCTGAATGCCTGCTATGTCTCAGTAAAGGGAGATGGACCTGGAGAGTACTCTTCTAAATCTTTTAAATCTAAAGCCTATCTTTTAAAACTAAAGCTTGCTGCTATCACCAGCTTTACTCCACTCAAAAATGGATATAGTGTGCAGGTAGTTACTCTTTGGATACTAATGGCAACATACTTTCTGTAGTCTCCATTCCTACTAACCTGGCCTGGATGATTTCTTCTCTGGGGCAAAAACTGAAGGCTCTAGCACTGAGGTCATTCCTCAAGGAACACTCCTGTCCTGCTCAGCCCATTGTCAAAGCCTCTAGGAGTCTACTTCCTTAGCCCTGGCTTGCCCACCTGGATTTTGCCTTGGGCATCACACCAGCCTTTGGGGCCCTCATAGAAGTGTCCAACCCTTTTTCTGGGTCTTAATACCCAGACAAAAAGATATGCAATCCTCCGATTCAGCAGCTTCATACCTAGGGTACTTTGCTCAGCTGGTGCACTGTTGGCACTGGAGCATTGTGTTCTTTTCACTTTATTTAGTTGCATTTTTTCTTTATGGTTTTGGGTTTGGTTTTTTTTTTTTTCTGCTTGTTTGTTAGTGTGTGTTGTTTTTCTTTTTAAACTGATGTCATTATCCTTGGAAATGTGAGCGTAGGTGGAGAACTTTCACACTCTGATGCTTTTTCCCCAGTGAACTGTAACTCCACAAGCAAGTAAGAGGTCACACTCAGCTTCGTAAGAACCTAGATTATATACAGGAAGAGTTCACATTTCTTCCTTAAGTGCTGAGATGCCTAGGATATTACTACTTACACAAGGGACTGCCTACTCTGCCTTTCTGATCTGCCTTTCCAGACAAGTCTGAGATGTTTATCTAGTGGATATGTCTGTTAGCATTGAGATTTTCATGCCAGCAACTATACTATGATCCTAAAAGTATGTGGTAGATTACTGTAAAAGGTATCTATTTTGCTCTCAGGGAGTTAAATCTCCCATTTGGAGATCTCCTTTGCATCTGTTAGGCATAAAATAATCTGAGACTTTATATGCCAATAGAAGACTCTGCCAGGTTATTTCACAGTTTCTGAAATAGCCTGACAGTAGAATGAGTTTTGTTTGACTTTGCTGGTTCCTTTAGTGAGGTTTTCTTCCTCTGATGTAACCCAGCATACAGAAGGGACATCCCCTAACCTCATTTCTCTTGGTCCATTGTTTTGGTTTTTTTTTTTTTTGCCTCCTTACTTCTGTTTTGTACGTGTCTATGATAGGAAGGAAAAAGGTTAAGTGTCCTAGGAGTACCTGATAAGGCAAGGACCACTAACATTGGGATTTCTGTGGCAATATGTCTCTTTCTCTGCTTTACTGCCATTCAAAGTGGCAAGTTATCATACTGTATCCAACTAACAGATACTTGGATCTTCTGAATGATTTTGAGGAGTGAATACAGTTTGTTGGGTTTTTTTGTTTGTTTGTTTTTTTTTTTTCAAATGTTGAAATAGCATATCTTTGTTGTCACAGTAATAGTCCTTGTATTCCAAGTCACTTTCAAAAGATTTTTACTAAAAGCTTGTTTTCTGGTGTTGTGAATTGTAGGATGCTACTTTGTATGCTGCTTGTTAAAAATAATAAAAAAAGTGACTTAATTTAAATTTGAAGAATTACTATAGTTTATTATGAGGACACTTGTGGTACTGTGATCTTCTGGACTGTTCCCACTTCCATTAATTGTTTTTCCGCTCTCATCCAAACTCCAGTTTGCCGTTTTTTGCCTTCTTTAACAGCATCTCTCAATACTGGCAACATTGACATCAGTCCCTCTCCCTATTTTATTTTTTCCCTTTTCTTGTACCCCTCAGGCTTGAGGGTACCATCTTTTGACCTATCCTGTAAAGGGCTGTTATTGCCTTATTTGACTGAGCATGACCAGAAGATAATGAATTTTTTGTACTCCCCCGGGTTACATCTCTAAACCCAATTTCTTTGTATATAGCTTTAAAAAAACAGCTTCTGAAAGCAAATGCTAATTTTTTGATCAACAGTCAGCTTGGGTTGAGCATATGTTGGAGATCTGGAGCGCAACAGAGTTCACAGAATCACAGAATGTTAGGGATTGGAAGGGACCTCGAAAGATCATCTAGTCCAATCCCCCTGCCGGGGCAGGATTGCCTAGACCATATCACACAGGAACGCGTCCAGGCGGGTTTTGAATGTCTCCAGAGAAGGAGACTCCACAACCTCTCTGGGCAGCCTGTTCCAGTGTTCGGTCACCCTCACGGTAAAGAAGTTTTTCCTCATATTTAAGTGGAACCTCCTGTGTTCCAGCTTGCACCCATTGCCTCTTGTCCTGTCAAGGGATGTCACTGAGAAGAGCCTGGCTCCATCCTCATGACACTTGCCCTTTACATATTTATAAACATTAATGAGGTCACCCCTCAGTCTCCTTTTCTCTAAGCTAAAGAGACCCAGCTCCCTCAGCCTCTCCTCATAAGGGAGATGTTCCACTCCCTTAATCATCTTCGTGGCTCTGCGCTGGACTCTCTCTAGCAGTTCCCTGTCCTTCTTGAACTGAGGGGCCCAGAACTGGACACAATATTCCAGATGCGGCCTCAGCAGGGCAGAGTAGAGGGGGAGGAGAACCTCTCTCGACCTGCTAACCACACCCCTTCTAATACACCCCAGGATGCCATTGGCCTTCTTGGTCACAAGGGCACACTACTGGCTCATGGTCATCCTGTTGTCCACTAGGATCCCCAGCTCCCTTTCCCCTACGCTGGTCTCGAACAGGTCTGCCCCCAACATGTACTGGTACATGGGGTTGTTCTTGCCCAGATGCAGGACTCTACACTTGCCCTTGTTATATTTCATTAAATTTCTCCCCACCCAACTCTCCAGCCTGTCCAGGTCTCTCTGAATGGCTGCGCAGCCTTCCGGCGCATCAGCCACTTCTCCCAGTTTTGTGTCATCAGCGAACTTGCTGACAGTGCACTCTAATCCCTCATCCAAGTCATTAATGAATATATTGAATAGTACTGGTCCCAGTACTGACCCTTGAGGGACTCCGCTAGACACAGGCCTGCAACTGGACTCTGTCCCGTTGACCACTGCTCTCTGGCTTCTTTCCTTCAGCCAGTTCACAATCCACCTCACTACCCGATCATCCAGACCACACTTCCTCAGTTTAGCTGCGAGGATGCTGTGGGAGACCGTGTCAAACGCTTTACTGAAATCGAGATAGACCACATCCACAGCTTTACCATCATCTGTCCACCGCGTTACGTCCTCATAAAAGGCTATCAAGTTGGTTAAGCATGACTTCCCCTTGGTGAAGCCATGCTGAGTGCCCCTAATGATCCCCCTATCCTTGATGTGCCTAGAGACAGCACCAAGGACAAGTTGTTCCATCACCTTTCTGGGGATGGAGGTGAGGCTGACTGGTCTATAGTTACCTGGGTCCTCCTTCTTGCCCTTTTTGAAGACTGGAGTGACATTCGCTTTCCTCCAGTCCTCAGGCACCTCTCCCGTTGCCCACGACTTAGCAAAGATGATGGAGAGTGGCCTAGCAATGACTTCTGCCAGCTCCCTCAGCACCTGGAGGTGCATCCCATCAGGGCCCATGGATTTATGGACGTCCAGGTTGCTTAATTGGTCCCTGACCCAGCCCTCATCTACCAAGACAGATTCCTCCTCTATCCTGACTTCTGGGGCCTCAGCGGTCCGGGGCTCCTCAGGACAGCCTCCAACAGTATAGACAGAGGCAAAGAAGGCATTCAGTAACTCCGCCTTCTTTTTATCCTCTGTCTCCAGGGCCCCCACCTCATTCATCAGTGGGCCTACATTACCTCTAGTGTTGGCTTTACCTGCAATGTATTTGAAGAAGCCCTTTGTGTTGTCCTTGACCTCTCTTGCAAGGTTTAATTCCAAGGAGGCCTTAGCTTTCCTAGTTGCCTCCCTACATCCTCTGACAACAGACTTATATTCCTCCCAAGTGGCCAGCCCCTCCTTCCATGATCTGTACACCCTCTTCTTCCACTTGAGTTTGCCCAGCAGTTCCCTGTTTAACCATGCAGGTCTCCTGGTACCCTTCCTTGACTTCCTACCTGTTGGAATGCTCTGATCTTGAGCTCGGAAGAAGCAGTCCTTGAATGCTAACCAACTATGTTGGGCCCCCTTACCTTCTAGTACCCTGTCCCATGGGATTTCCCCTAGCAATTGCTTGAAAAGGCCAAAGTTGGCCCTCCTGAAGTTCAGGGTTGTGATTCTGCTAGCTATTCTGTTCCTGCCACATGAGATCCTGAACTCTGCCATCTGATGGTCACTACAACCAAGGCTGCCCTTAACCTTCACCTCTTCAGCCAGACCCTCCTTGTTAGTGAGGATAAGATCCAGCAGCGCTCCTCTCCTAGTTGGCTCATCCACCATTTGCATCAGAAAGTTATCATCAATGCACTGGAGGAACCTCCTGGACTGAGGATGGCTGGCTGAGTAGGCCTCCCAGCAAATATCAGGGTAGTTGAAATCCCCCACAACAACCAGGCCCTGTAATTGCGAGACTGCTCTCAGCTGCCTGTAGAAGGCCTCATCACCCTCCTCATCCTGATCCGGTGGCCTGTAATAGACACCCACAACAGTATCACCCCTGCCAGCCTGCCCCTTAATTCGCACCCACAAACTCTCAACTCGCTCCTGATCCGCCCCTGGACAGAACTCAATACATTCTAGCTGCTCACTCACATAAAGAGCAACTCCACCACCTCTCCTTAGCGGCCTGTCTTTCCTGAACAGGACATAGCCATCCATGACCACATTCCAGTCATGCGAGGCATCCCACCAAGTCTCTGTAATTGCCACTAGATCATAGCCCCCCGACCGAACACAGATTTCCAACTCCTCCTGTTTATTCCCCATGCTGCGTGCATTGGTGTACAGGCATTTCAGGGAGCGAGCTGAGCACACCGATTTCACCCCAGGGGGATGGGAGGCCTCCTGGTCTACCTCAACACTAGAGCGTTGCCCCAGTGGTGCAAGCCCAGCTACTACCCCACCCCTCTTCGAATCTAGTTTAAAGCTCTCCGAATGAGCCCTGCTAATTCCTGTCCCAGAACCCTTTTGCCCTTACGACATGAACCTTTCCCATGTATTACCATCACGCCTGGTGTCTTATAAAACCAGCCATTATCAAAGAACCCAAAGCCCTGCCTGTAGCACCAGTCTCGTAGCCAGGCATTAATAGAGAGAATCCTACTGTTCCATCCCACGTCATCACCTGAAAATGGAAGGAGGGAGGAGAAAACAACTTGTGCCCCAGACTCTTTCACCAACCGTTAATTATGAAAATGCAGGATTAAGACAACTATACTCTTGTTGCGTTACATTAAGTTTCTTACTTAGTCCAGACATCTACTTGCATAATATTGAGATATTACTTAGCTCATGTATTAGAGACTTACTCATAAGACATGAACGAATGCTTTGCTTATTTGTTGAGATTTGGCTTGTATTTTAGATACTGATTTATACTTTAAAAAAAAAGTATTTAATATTTCTTGAATCATAGAATGGTTTGGGTTGGAAGGGACCTTTAAAAGTCATCTAGTCCAATGCCCCTGCAGTGAGCAGTGACATCTTCAACTAGATCAGGTTGCTTAGAGCTCCATCCACCCTGACCTTGAATGTTTCCAGGAATGGGGCATCTACCACCTCACTGGGCAACCTGTTCCAGTGTTTCACCACCCTCATTGTAACAATTTCTTCCTTATACCTAGTCTGAATTTACCCTCTTTTAGTTTAAAACTGTTACCCCTTGTCCTGTAGCTATAGCCCCTACTAAAATGCCTGTCTCCATCTTTCTTATAAGCCCCCTTTAAGTACTGAAGGGCTGCAACAAGGTCTCCCCGGAGTCTTGTCTTCTCCAGGCTGAACACCACCAACTCTCTCAGCCTTTCTTCATAGCAGAGGTGTTTCACCTTTGGACCCGCTCCAACAGGTCCATGTTTTTCTTGTACTGAGTTGAAATGAAGTGAAATGCTTTTGGAAGAGCTATTCAGCTTGTCTGAAGTGTTCAGGGAAACTTTCTGAAGTTCTTTAGGATAGTATTTCTGCTGTAATTCTGCTGGAGGACTGGCATGTTTCTGAAACCAAGCATACTCATTGTCGTCATATGTCTAAATAAAGAAAATGGAACTATGTTATAGTAATTTTAATTTTCATTCAGGCCCAGTTTGGAACTTTATCAGATTACTTTGAAGCTCTGCGCAAAGAAAGCAGCTTGGGTGAAAAGAGCAGCAATTCATTTTTCCCTGTTTTAAGTGGAGACTTCTTCACCTATGCAGACAGAGATCATCATTACTGGAGTGGATACTTTACATCGCGACCCTTCTATAAACGACTGGATAGAGTACTGGAATCCTACTTACGGTAAATACTGCCATCCAGTAAATTCATAGCATATGTGTTGGCACATGGGAGAGATGAATGTATAAGTACTCTAAATCTGTTGGACAGATGGGAAAGTGATTTTGAAATGCATAGTTTAAGTTTACTTACAATAAGGATAGCCTAAATGGCCCCCAAATGTAGTTCTTGTTACAAGGATTAGTTGGTGTATCTGTTTTGTTTTTTTTTAGTAAATTCACAGAAATTCAATAATACTTTTTCCATCCAAACAAGTAAGTTGTTCCAAAATACTATTCAAGTGATCAGCAAGTCCTGATTCTATGAAAAATAGCAGATAGTATGCTTTTTATTTCTGTATCGGATTTGGGTAGCTGTCAGATCAATCTGTCATTATGGTTATACTGTGAACTCTGTTAGAGAGAAATACAAGGGGTGAATTTTACAAGGGTTGTTAGATGCGGTTGAGAAGTAGTCAGGAATAGTGTGTGCCAAGTGATCGCAGATTGTAAGGTACTGCTCTGCTGAAAAGAGTTTGCATCTTCTTTAAAGAAAAAATTATTGCTGAATTTTGGTGATGGAGTATTTAAGTTGTTCTCCCTGTAGCAGCTGCAGGTAAGACACATCATAAAATGATTTAGCTGTATTTTAAGGGTCCAGAAAGAAATATGGGACAGATGTGTATGATATAAACCCTGGCCATTTTTATCTATTGCCAAAACTTGGAAAATCTGTTTCCAAAAGATTATTCTTTCAAGGATCCTTAGTCAAAGTACACTTTTTGTCTTCTGGAAGGACCCTTTAAAATACACCTTTTTTAGTGCTTCTATATGTTGTTCAGACCTTTTTGTGCTAGAGAAGAATTTCTGTAAAGCTGAGAAAACCTTCCTTAAGGACTACTTAAATTTTTTTGTGTGTGTGTGTGTTGTAACGGCTGCTGCAGTAGTGGAGGGGGCAAGAGGTGTGGAAAGTAGCATTTTGGGAGCATGGAAAGTAGTGTTTTGGAGGAGGATACAAATACCTTTCTGAAGAGAAACCTCTGTATCTAGCAGAATTTGTTCTCCTTCTTCTAAGGAATCAAGTCTTTGCTCTGGTAAAGTGAACACTTCGCAAACTTGGGACACAGCTGCTCTGTGATCTGTAGTGTGTTTTTCTTATAATGAAAGTGGCTTTTTCTAGCCTTTTCTCTGCGCTCTAAGAATGCAGAGTAAGAGACATGAGGAAATCAAGAAAAGAAATGAAAGAAGAAATGAAAGCAATAGAAAGACTAAGGAATGTGTAAGGAGAAGGGCCTGAGAATAGAAAGGTGTTAGGGAAGAAACAATGAAACATAACTGAAGGCATTGCATTGACCAGCAAGGAGAAAAGTTTCACAAATGGGAAAGCAGGGAGGAAAGAAGCCAAAGACTGTCAGGAAGGAGAAGAAAAATAAGATCTAAGCTGAGAGGAATGACAAAAAGCAAGGCTAGGATCCCTTTGGCAGCAGAATGTAAAAATAATGAGAAGTTATCAGAGGAGTGACTTCTGCAGTGTTTTAATCAGAACTTTGGAATGTTACCCATGTTATGCTTAACTTATGTACAGAACCAAGAATGTCAGAAGGTTACAAAGAGGGCATTTGTAAGGCTAAAAGTAATTAGGAAGTTTAACAACTGTTCAGAAATAGTATACAAATAGCATATAAAACATCACTAGGAATGCAATTTTCTTAGAAGCATTTTATTTTTTACTTACAATATCAACATTATAAGTACTAATTAGCTCTGTTCTCATTAGCTTGTTTATCATAAGAACCTTTGATATTCAGTGAAAACAGCCTTATTTAGTACAACTATTGGAAAAGACAAGATGTGTAGAAAATCAGACAGATTATACCCTTAAACTGAACTCCCTACTGAAATGTTTTTCATACTTTTGCCTAAAATCCTTTCTGTTTGTTAAAGTGCAACAAGGATTTAATTTTCTTTTAGCTTTATCATAGCCTTTTTTCTCAAAATTTTTCAGTGTGTTTACTTTATTGTCATTTTTCTGTTTGCTATTACTTAGGTTGCAGAAACCATCATATGAATTGTTTTCAAGTTTATTTGTAGTATTTACAATTTTACAGTGTTAAAAGATTCCTTCATGTAAGAATTTCAGTTATGTTTAACTTCTGAAAAAGGTGCTAGACTTACAGGTAAAGAATCTCTGGAAGGAAACTAAACCTTCAGTCTTATGAATTAAAACAAAGCACATTTCTAAAAGTCTGTCTGGGAAGTTTTTCATCCTTCATTATCCTCTGTGAAGAACATGTAAGAACAAAATGTATAGATGTGTTCTTGTCAGTTTAATATCAGGTTTTTTGGTAGTTTTGCTTTCAGAGACCTGGAGAATCTTCAAGGATGGCATATTAGCTGTGAGAACAGCAGAATTAGAGGTTTTGTCTTATTTTTCATTTTCTTTAAAGCCAGAGGAAATAACATTGTGATCACATTTAATTAATAACACCCTTGCCTCAACCTTGTGATTCAATTTTATATAGTTCTTTCTGAGCTAACTTACATCTACCTAGTGTGCGTATATATGTGTATGTATATATATGTGGGGGAATGAAGAATGAACAGGAGATAAATATGTGTGTGTATTGTTTACCAAGGATGAATGCTTTTAAGTTCCAGCAGTACCAGCGTTAAGAAGTACTTCACTTCTACTTAATAGCCAGGAAACAGTGTTCAACGTCATGACCTGGTATGATGGCTGGCCATGTAAGCAAGAAAAGAGTTGGTTGCTTGGGTTTTTCCCGTTTTTAAAAAACGTTTGGGTTTGTGCGTTAAAGAAAGTGCATGACAGTTTAAGGATTTTGTAATGGAGATGGACATTGCTGATTTGAGACATAATTGATTTTTTAATCTTAAGTGAGAGATGGATAGATCGCAGTAGTTTGAAGGGTGATGAAATCAGTGACCAGAAGTTTGTTTAATGTAATAATGGAAGGATGCAAAGAACAGCATAGTTGAGGGCACGTTAGGAATGCATTCTGTTATTTCATTCTTCACAGACGTAATCGGGGAAAAATTATGGTAAGTGTGCAAAAAAAATAGTTGAAGTAATTCAGGAGCAGGACAAGAGCTGCAGCGATGCTTCTAACTGTACAGATGGATAGAAAAGACCACATCTTGAGAGTTCAGAAACTCTTGGAAAAATTATTATTTATTTAGGTTACATGTAAAGTGGACCTAAAGGTAACCTAGTGTAGGCTTTGAGCAATCAGTGAAGCAAACTTTGGTCTATTGGCAGTGTCCCATCAGGTAGAGATACAGTGACAAATTACAACAAAGTGGTTAATCTGTGTTAACTACTTTAGGTAATTTCTAGTAGTTTGAAATATAGGTGAGAAAACCAAGGCTTTATACAGCTTTTATGGGAAGACACTAGAGAGAGGTAAATGCTTGCTTCTGAGTTGAAGTGTTCTCTAATATAATGTTTCTTGTGGTTTCACTTCTGAGTGTCTTTCATCTTTGACCATTGAACCATGCTAATGTTTACAATAATATTGAGACTTGAAAGGAAAATTCTGCATCTAAGAGACTGATGTAGTGCATGAATCTGTAAAACAGAATCAGTTATTCTTGAAAGGCAAAAGTTCCAAGTGTTTCTTATAGACAAAATAGATTTAAAGTGAAGTTCTGGAAGCAGTATGAACTTAAAATGTATTTACTATGCAGCTTCATTTTTATGTTATTTGTTTTGGTTTTAAGGTTGTTATCTTGTTTATAAGTAATAGACTTCCCTATTTAAAAAAAAAAAATTGAAGTGGATTGTGGGGAGGGAAATCTAACCTCTATTTTGAGGACTAAAATTTTTTGTGTTCTTTACTTCATAGCTACAGTTGGGTCAGTGTTTAGTGGCCAAGTCAAATTTTTAAAATAAGGTAAAACACTTTCAGACAGGGTTTGTCCACTAGGTGAATGCGCATCTGATGCCTTTTTAACTACAATATACTTGCTTTCCTTTCAATTTAAGCTGTAATAGAACAAAGTAGGCGGCATTCATAGTGGAATTTGCACTAAGCAACACTAAAATCACAGCCATTAAGCTTAAGTGCACTAGTAATAAAAAAAGGAATTGCAACTTCTAACACCTTGATCTTGTGTGCAGCTTCTGAGCAGTTATCTTACCTGTAAGAGCAAAATCTCATCCTATTCCTCAAATATTGACAATATGAAAATGAATTGAGCTGTTATATGTACAGCGTACCTTTCAGTTTAGTTTGAGACATGCTACTTGCAGTTTTTACGTAATTGTCACCTATGTGATGCATAAAGACAGAGACAAAACTGAATCCAAAGGTATTTTTTATGTTAACAGTTAATATCAATGCACAGTCTGAAAATCCAAGTTGAGAATGATTTTAAAATTTGTTGTTGTACCTAGTTTAAATTTGAACACATGCACTCACTGACAGCTTGCGTAAATTTAAAAGTTAGTGTATTTTCCTTTTCTTAATCTTTTTTATTTGCATGCTTAGAATTTAGTTTTACATTTTTTTTTCAACAACATATGTTATTTTGCTTTCTTTGCTTTTTATAACATTAACTTGTATGACCTTGATTTCTTCAGACACTTGAGAAACCTTCATTAAGCTCAAATAAAGTTTGAAAAGGAATCTGACACTTTTCAGACTACAGAAACAGAACTGTAACATTTTAGGAAAAGGAGACAGGAAAAAAAGTTAACAGATGGTTTCCCAGAATTTCTACAGCCATCTTTGTAAGTCAGATATTCATAATGACTGGCAATTATAAGGGTGTTTTTGTAAAATGAATTTAGATTCTCATAAAGCAAGTGAGAACCTAATGGTAATATTTTAATGCTAGGCTTTTGCATAAGGAGAGAAGGGCTCTGCATTTTGTTCAGTCTAAGGGTTTTTGAATCCAGTGTTCTCACTGTTCAGGTGAATGTATAGTGAGCAGGTGCATGAACTGCCTAATTCTTTAGGAGAATTTAGTTTACTTAAAGTACAAATGGCAAAATAGATATTACATAGAGTGTACAGGTTAATAGATTTCTTTAAGCTAATTTTATTTGTTTAATAAGTTGCTTTTTGAAATGGGAGTTGTATGTCTCCTCTAAGGCAGTCTATCCTTACTGTAGCATTTTAAGATCAGACCTGTATAGCTCACACATTTGTGAAAATGGTATGTTACTTTGTACTGTCGTATTTTTATTTTAAATCTCTGTTTTCCATCACTGAAGCCTTGCAGGAAGCTTACAAGGTGTAAGACTAGTTGATGAAGTACAGCAGTGATTTTTAATTGTTTGAAGCTAGAAGCAGGCTAAAAAGTACAAGATTAAGGTTTAAAGAACTTGCAGAACTGGGCATGAGGAAAGATGTAAAAACATCAGTTTATTCTTCAGGTAAAATGTGTGTTGCTTTTTGATTTTTAAATTTACATAAATATTTGATTCTTCTCTGCAATTCCAGGGCAGCTGAAATCCTCTACTCCTTGGCTTTGATACAGTCCGGTAAATCTGAGAAAATGAGTGTATTTCCTTCAGTGGATAACTATAAATTGCTCACAGAAGCTAGGAGGAACCTTGGACTCTTTCAGCATCATGATGCTATTACAGGAACATCTAAAGATTGGGTAGTCGTGGATTATGGCACTAGGTAATCTATTATAAATATATAAACTTAAATTTAATTTCCCTTTGCTTTTTTAAACAGAAGTATGTATTTCAGATATAAGTTGTGCTATAGCTAGCAACATACTCAGTACTGAAAATGTAGTGGCGCTCTACACGAGAAGTGGATTTGTTTACCCATGCTCTTCATTTATGAAGTAGTTTTTGATCCTCTGAAGTAAGAACTTGATGTCCCAACAAAATTTCTGAGCTTTCAAAAGAAGCGAAGTAGACACAATACCAAGAGTTCTTTAATAACAGGGCTATTATTTTCTGCAGTAACTGTTGTATAGGAGAACATTTTATATCTGCCTGTGCTAAGCAATGATCAAGAGATGTGCTAATTTAAGCATATATTCCTTGGAAAATCCCACACCCTCTGTAAACTACCTTTCTTCAATGTGGGAAATTTTTTCATGTTGACAGTCTTCTACTTAATTGTCTATTGTTGTTCATTGCTGTTGTATCTGGTGGGTAGTTGCTTTCTCAGTATTGACAAATTCTTCTGCTAACTGCTTTGTGGAACTTTTTTAGAGAACAGTGTATGATATATATATATGTCTGTATGTAGATATATGCTTTAATTATGCATTTGTTCAGAAAATTGTTACGTATTGGAAAGTTAAGCACTAGTAAATTTGATTAAGGTAGGTGATGGTAGACGGTTGATGGTAGAGCATGACTTAAATAAGTTATTGTTTTAAATGTCTCTAAAACACTTTCTTGGTTTAAACTACTGCATTCATGACAAGTATTTTTAAATTCCATAAATTTTTAAATCTTATCTATTAAAGCATATATATAATCAAGGTATAAACGTGCAATGCTCTGGGTTATGAGAGAGTAAAATAAAGGCTTTTTTTACTTTACACATAGAATTACACAACTCTGTTTTAGGAATTTGTAAACCCTGTGTCGATTGAAGCAATGGAAATAATGCTAATAATTTACATTTTTATGTTTCTGTTTGTTTTTCTAATCCTGCTTAAAGGCAACATTGATTTTGTGACCAGCGTTTCAGGCTTGTTTCCACTATAGATACTGGAAATCAAACATATAAAACACAAACTTTCCTAAGATTGGCATTTTGAAAAAGTACTTGATATTTTGAGGGTATACGTCTTGTAGCATAACAGTGGGGTAGAGATGTACCTCATTTTCAGTATGCAAGGTAGGAATATAATGAAATTCAGAATATTTCTGCATTTTGCAGTCTAGTCACCTGTTGCAACTAGTTGTTCTTAATTTCATGCTATATTGATATTAAAAATTACATTTATTTTTCTGTAACACATACTTTGGAGTTCTTTTAATATTTTTAAATGTTGGTGTTATCACATTGAATAAAAACAACTGAAAACTAATTAAGACTGTAAAATTTTTAACAGGCTTTTCCATTCAATAATGAACTTGAAGAAAGTGATAATTGACTCTGCTCATATTCTTATCCTGAAGGATAAAGGTGCTTATAATTATGACACATCAACTCCATTCCTGAAGATGGTGAGCTACCTTTCTTGATTTTCTCGAAAAATGAAATGTGAACTATGTCTTGTCGATACATTTTCAGTGGCCTGGGAAAAGTCAGAATGAAATTTGCTGTTAATACCTGCTCAGAAATCTGCTACTTATCACTATTCATATTAATTGAAGATATTGGAAAGTAAAATGTGAAAACTTCAGCAGTATGCTAAAAAAACCCCACACATCTAAAGTAAATGGGCTTATTTTGTTGCACTTTGTGAATCACATAGTAATGCCAGGTGTTCTAGTTTTCTTGCTTGCATAAATTTGTTTGTGACTTCAGTGACATGCATATGATAAGTGAATATATAATGGTATGCAGTCCTATAATATGACTTTGCTTATTACCCTAATAAATGTAGGAAGAGGAAAATCTCCATCCTGAACATAAGCCTAAGCTGAATTTGCAAGACCAGGTCTAGACAAGACCTTGTGCTTTTTTCCTTAGCTGAAATTATTTGAAACAGGAATCTACTGATGATAAAGTCAGCAACAGGTCCCCACATATAATTTTGAGAACCATTTCACAGTGAAGAACAGCTTGAAGAAACACACTTGCTAATATTGTTTCCTTTCAAAATTCTTAGTCTCTTCACTTTCTGAACAAAAGCTCTCTGCTGTGAGAGCTAGGTAGTCTTAGGAAATCTACCTGTCTAAACTCCTGTCACAGGGAGGAAACAAGATGCTTTAATTTCTTTGTGCATAAACATAGCAGGATTGAGACAGTCTTTATTGTATGATTACCTCACACTTCTAATGTAACTAACATGAAATATTCTGCTGGCTTGGATGTGCCAGATGTGTCATACCTTGAATTACTCCTCTAGTCACATACATTAAAAAAAAAGTTAAAACAGTTCTTTATACATTTTATGACTTTGATACTAATGTATGTGTGCATTCTGCATATATATGCCTGTTGGTGTGTGCTATGTGGGTGTGTGCCACAAATATGTCATTTTGCTCCTGGTTGGAAAGGCTAACAATGTGAACGTGCAGCTTCAGAAAGTAAGAATATTTTGAAGTTGTTCAAGGAATGAAGTTTTCACTTCTGCTCTGAATGATATTGGGGCATGTTACATTTTAAACTTTTATTGCTTCTGTTCTTTATGAGTCTGGATTAATACCACTGGATTGTAGAAGTAGTACTTGCTGTTTAAACTGTGTATGGCCTAGGAGCATACTAAGTCAAACCCACTCTTACCACTGTGAAAGCAGAAATGAAAAAGAAAGTTCTTATTTCAATGTATTTATTATATCTATATAAGACCAAAAAAAAGTGATTATAGAAGTAGATTGATTTATCTGTATGATATACAGTAACTGCAGCATATCATAAGCCTAATATTCCCACAGTACTTGGGTTACCACAGCAAAAGGTTTTTAATGTGGTATTTGTAGAGTGCTAATGAGAGGACTTTAGGATATTTACAAAAAAAACCCTTTTGCAAACCTTGGGCAAGTAGAAAGCTCAAATGCAGTTTTTTCGAAATACCATCATGGTATTTTGGTGGCTGATGGATGCTCACATCAAGAATGGCTCAGAGATGGGCATTCTGAATGAATGCCGAGAGTTGAGAAAGACAAATGATGAAGACTTTAAGATTGAAAACTGATGTTGTCCTTGAGGGGTGAAGAAGGAAAAAAAACCCATGGTCAAAGGAACAGCAAGAGACTGTAGCAGCATTCCAGTAGATAGTAGGTACAACCGGGGAAAATTGCCCTTCATTAAGCCAGAAAAAAAGGAAGCTGGAAATGAGACATGATGGAAGGATTCCAGAATGACACTGCTTGCACTGTGTTTCTGCTATTCTTATTGATTAGCTACACACAAAAGCATCATGGTTTTCACAGCTGATAACTGAATACTTTGTACATCATGTGTAAGTTTTACAGACGCTACATTAGTAAACAAACAAAAACTAGATTGCTTGGAAGACAATACACTGAAAAATAGAAGAAACTTAAGAGATCCCTGGATGATCCAACTCAATAGGATGAGATCCAACCTATAAAAGTAAAGCTATGCAACCATTGCACCATTCCTGTATATTGGTCTTATTTCTTTGAGTGCAGAAAGAAAACTTTCATGTAAGTGGCAATAGTTGGATTTCAAAAACATGATTTTGAGGATGGTTTGGAGTATTCTGAGAAATTGGGAGCTTTGCACTTAAGCTGCAAAGTCTATGGTTGTCACCATTATATGAACCAATAGGAACGTAACTACATCAAGAGCTTGGCTGTTCTCTTACTTAGATTAATGCAATAGTGACTGCAATGGCTTTGCACTACCTTTTCTCACTGGAAGTGAGCCCTGGATCATATTGTATTTAAGAAAAGAGAAAAAGTAGTGAAAAATAAGAATTCATCAATATTGTGAAACGATTCTTCAAGTAGTTTATATAATGTAAAAATCATACACACAATGCAAATTTTTTTTATGTACAATATAAGGCAGCAATGAGATCTGACAGAAGACTAAAGTTAAATCGTTGTGATACGTATACAGGAGTGTAGGGTTTCAGAGAGTAAATTTATAGCAAGAGAAAGTTAATAAATAAATGATAAGTATTTGCAAAATTTGAAGGAAGTTGGCGATTATGGTGTCTTGTATGCAAAAATGAAAACATGGGGTGACAATTTGATAATTGTATGAATAAGAGGTATTTAATGAAAGCGAAAGTTTCTCAATGAATTAGTCAAAGTAAGCCTTTTTGTTTTGTTAATTTGAAGTACTCAGCTTATAAACTTTTGTAGTTTATTGTCCTGTGTAACATGCTAAAACAGGCTTCTGTTTATGGTATGGCTAGGACGGTTTTGTACTTCATAAAGTTTAAGTGTATTCAAAAACAAATTCAAAGATATTCTCTTGTAGGATGATGTTCAGTCTTCCCAAGATTCTTTGCCACGCAAGACAATTATAAAGCTGACATCGCAACCAAGGTAAATAGTTTATGTATTACTTAGTGTCTGTGATTCTTTTAGTAATGTGTGTGTTTTCACTTCCTGGTAGTTTTTATGCCATTTCATTTTCTTTAACTTTTACTCAAAATAAAGGCAACATCTTTTTAAAAATGAAAAAGAAAAAATATAAAAGGTGAAAAGGTAGTTTTCATATTATGCTAATACTATTATGTCTAGCTGAAAGAGGACGCAGCACTTTAAAACTATAGAATTTTCTCACATCCCACTAATTCAGCTGCAGCAAGTAAAGTCGGTTTACTATGTGCTTTTACAGTATTGTAATCCTTAATAAATTATGCCTGAGCGCAGCAGTAGAAAATTCTAATTAAACATAATTACAGCTGGCTCAATTAACACTGTGAGCAAAACCTTAGTTATTATAAGGCCTAAAAATCACAATATATAAATGCTGTATTGTCTTTAAAATTCAAGTAGAAGATAAACTAGGACACTGTTTTCTCTTAACCAACTTTTCATTGTATTAAGAGGGCTTACTACTTTATTTGTATGTACTTATAGAATCTTCTGTTGAAGCTGACATTCTGCTATCCTCATGCATGTTCAGTATCCAACCTGAAATAACTTAAACGTTCATTAAAGGTTGACTAATCCAAATAAAGTGAATAAGACGTATGGATATGAGAGCTGCTATGTGTGTAAACCAAGTAATACAAGGTTTTTGCTTACAGAACAGAAGATATAAAATCCATTTTAAAAGTAGTGAATGCCATTTTTGCTGATGTTAGTGTTTAATTTCTCTAGTTCTAGCAAGTGGCAAGCTAATAAAACTTACTTGCCTAATTCATGAAGGTGTCAGACTATCCAGCAGACTAACTGCTACTGATAAAAAATTCTAATCAGATTCTTTGAAAAAATGAGCAAAGTGTGGTCTTTGTGAGCTTTTGGGGGAAGCTTGTCTCTAGAGCAGTCATGTAGACATACATACTGGTTTGTTTTGGTTTTTTTTTTTAAATAGGAGCTTTATTCTCTTATTGGAGTGCTAGATAGGTGCTAATAGATTATCTTAAACTTGTCCAAGAGGGTCAAAAACTCAGGTGCCTAGCTATTTATTTAACTAAAATCTTTTTGCTTTTTCAAAATATCCCCTCAGATATCTTCACTGGGAAAGGATTGTATATATTGTATATAAACACTTGGCTGGAAGCAAGTTTTAATGTAGATTTTCTTTGCCATTTGATGATAGCTTAATGCTTTTGCTCTCCTTGTTTAGGGTAGCTGTTGAAATTTCCCCCATGCCCCTTCCATCCCCTGATATGCCTTTTGTTTGCATCCGCTGTTCCATTTATCTCTCTGCATAGTATGCTAAGTAAGTTTTTCCCTTTTTGGTGTTTGTGTATTTCAGGCATTTGCTTTTTTTTTTCCCCTCTTAGTTGTACATTAACTAGATAGGCATGTCAAGCTTTTCAATTTTAAAATTAATATTATCCTATCAGTCTTTTGCTGCTGTTCTCTAAACTTGCCTTAACCTACTAAGAAGATAACATTGGTAGATAACTGCTAATTTTAGCTTGTCTGGTATTGTGAAGATGCCATACAGTCATATAAGATGTGGCTCATGTTCCAAAGACTGCGTCATCAGAATTATGGGAGAGAGAATAAAGAGGAAAAAAACGTGAGGGAGAAGGAGAGGAGTTTCCTAAAACTGCCTCGCTCTCACAGCAGAGAGCTTTTGCTCAGGAAGTGAAGAGACTAAGAATTTTGAAAGGAAACAATATTAGCAAGGGTCTCAAAATCATGTGTGGAGATCTGTTGCTGACTTTATCATCGGTAGATTCCTGTTTCAAATAATTTCAAATAATTACAAGGGAATATTGATACTGCTGCCTGAAAACCTGTTTTTTTATAATGGCTTCCTGTTTGGAAACACTTTCAAAGCAATGCTTAAGTGCACACTACTTCATGTTTTCTTTGTTGTTAAAATTTTCATTTGAATATCTGTGCGTTCAATCATTTTCTCATATAAAAATGAGCGTAGTCTTTCTAGGCTTCTACTTTTATCTCTGGTTGTAGTCTGAATCTCCACTAAGATTATTACCATTGTGAAAAGTGGTATGTAAACTGAGACAGTAACTTCGCTTAAATCAGGTACATGAATATTATCACTGTGCATCTTGAGTTTTCTAGGTAACCAGTAAAGATGTGAAATGTTAATTTCAGTAGAATCTTAAACTCAGCTTGATAAATTTATCATTAAGGATTACTGTACTTAAACTTCAGAGTTTGAAGCTTCTAAGACAGAAACTGATTTTTCATTTCAAATTTGGAGGCATCGGCAGCATGAAAATACTGATTCTCATCAAAACTTTATTATTTGGTTATCCTCTATTCGTAGTAGTCTTTATTGTTCATGTGTGTAGCATGAAATCTCTAGATTTCTTTCTGTTAATGTGTTCTAATATACCATTATGTGGGACAGAAATTAAGTCAATGTAACTGGCAAGGTGTTACTTCTCTTTAATTGGCTGAATGTTTAGCTTTTTCTAGTTTTGCATTTCCATGTCAAGATTTTTAAAAATACCTGTATTGTAAATTGATTATTCTTATAAAAGTTTGATTCATATCACCTATGAATTTAGAGGAACACTACTGATCGGAAGCTCATAAGATAATGGTTTTTAATCTGATAAATCACTCATTTTCCTATTTTTTTCTTATTTTACTGAGTTGATGCTACTGGTTTCAAATCTAACCTACTTTTCAACAACAAAGTAGTTGGTAGTATACTTTTGTCTCTCTCATCCAGCCTTTCTTTTTGATGTTTTTTAGTTAAGTGTTCTCTTCATTGCTGTGAAAGTTGTAGTCAATAGTGAAAACTGATCGGACATATTGTACAGGAGAGCCAGTACAACTTGATTACATGGAATAAAAGAAAAGAGGAAAAAAAAAAAAATCTATCTTTCAGTAGTCATTGTTCTAGTACAAAGTAGCTCCAGATTGTTGTGTAGTTGAGAAGTATCTTTCAAACAGCTTCTAAGTAGGTACCACTTTTAATGTATTTGGTATTGTTTACCCCCCCACCTATGCATCTCTTCTCTGTAGTGCTCTGTTGCCATCTTTTTATGAATCTGTAGTCTTGTAAAAGAAGTAATGTGTTAATTTCAATGAAATAGGTATGTAGAGTATTTTAAATCTTTACCTGATTGGTGACTCTGCCACCTTAGAACAACTAAGTGGTCTTATGGTCAGCCTTTTGAGTTACTGAAGTTATGGGGTATTTAATTACACTAAACCTCTTTTAGCTGATAAATGAAGTTGCATGCTCTTTAAAAAATTGTTACTTCCAGCTGAAAAACAAAGTTTTCACAAGATAATATCCAACTAGATATGGAACTATGTTTGTCTTGTTCTGAAATTAACAGTTATTACAGCATGTTTTGGAGACAAAGTGCATGAGTATGCTGATAAATTAGATACTGCATCATACTTCTGGGAAAGCCCTGTCCATTGATATAATCATTACTTCTTGGGAATAGTCTGCCAGAGGTCATACTTCCCAAATGGCAAAAGACTTGTGCTCACTGGACTTGGGGGCAGGGTGTGGGTTTGAACCTCTTGCCATCCACTTTAAGATGTTGGCTGTTGAAGTATATGTAGACAGTGAGCAGCAAGATTTCCTAGCTATTTCTATCTACAGTGTTTCCTGGAGACAGCATTGCAGGGGAATGCGGTACGTGACCAAATAACTGAATTGACTGTCTGTACCAACTTGGATTTTGTAGTAGTATTGTTTGGCACAACATGGTGAACCTAGGAGTGAATGAGACCTAACAGTATCATTCATGCCTTTTTTTTTTTTTTTTTTCTTATCACTTCTGAACCTTCATATACCTGTATACCTGGCTGGGGAGTTTTAGTCCTGAGCTCGATTGTACTTTATAAGCACGGTGTAAGACATCCCATCTGAACTGAAGATACTACAATATTGAAATATTTTTAAAAATCATTGATTTAGGATTATTTTTAGTGCTAAACCAACAATACTTACAATTTGCCCACAAGTTACTTTGGTCAGCCAATCATAAAGGAATGGCACGATATCCTTCTTATCAAGCTAGTTTAATAGCTTAGCAGACACATTTTCTGCTAGTTGAAATATTCAGGTTGCCTACGGGATTAATTCTGAGTAGGATACAGTGTAATCAATGATTTCTTCAAAGATCTGTCAAAGCACTGAGCAGTTTAGTGACATCTACCTTATAAAAGAAGGTTTTATTTTTCCAAATAGAGGATACAAAATAATCTGGGCTATTATCCTTACTTCAATATCTATGAGCAGGTTTTAGCATAAGGTTGTAATTAACAAAGTTTTGGCATAAATTGTGTGCATCCTGTTAGGTCCAACATTTGTGATCATTTTTGAGAAAGAAAATTCTGATTTTACTTTAAGAATTTGCAAGTTGGTTACCTTTTCAAAAATTCACTCAGCAGCTGTACCCACTGCTTTCTCAACACAGCACTATAATGTAGAAACTAAAGCTATGTTATTAAGTTTAATGTGTGATAAAGAATAATGTGCAGAGATCAAAAATGATTGGCAGAGCAGTGTGTATGTTACTGTATTTGTTGGGAAGATGACAGCAAGGATAACTTGCCTGAGAAGGAAACTTTGTTGGTGTGATATGCCGAAAGGGAAAGCCGTCCTGATGACATGAGGCACTTGGTTAAAGCGTCACACCAAAGGAACTGTGTCTTTCTGAGCTTAGAAAGTGACTGGCTTGGGGTACTGTTATTCTCATTTGGCAACTTTAACTTTGGTGGTGGGTTTTTTGTTGATTTTTCTGACCTGTGTTGCCTACATTGGTACAATCAATCTAAACAGTTCTCCAATATAGTTACAAGGAGAGGATGCTCTGACAGCATTTGTCAGTTTAATAATATACATTTTAATTACCTTTTATGCTTGCATAAGTTCTGAGGCATATGTATTTCTAGTTATAAACTGAAACAGTTTAGAAAAAAGATGAAACAGGGATATTTTCAATTGTCAATGAGGGGAAAAAGTGTTTAAAGAAAACAAGAAAGAATACAGTAACATTTAAAATAAGCCCAAAAATATTTGTGGCAGTTCATACATTGTTAATAAGCACACTTGTTCTGCAGGGTAAAAAAAAAAAACAAAAACAAACCAAAAGTTTTAGTTTTTTATTGGATGAAATAATGATAGCAATATGCACAACCTCATATGTTTATGTTAAAGTGAAACACCTGTGTTATAACTTTAAGGGAGGTGGACAGGATGAATGGTCATTCAGTCAGTCCTTAAGACTCTCTTCTTCTGTTAAGAAACAACACTTAATTAAGCACTTGTATTCTCAGCACAGTAGTGCAAGTAGTTAAAAAATTAGGATACCCTTTGAAATTATATGTGCAGAGCTGCACATTTAGTTTCCAATGCCTTGGCTGCTTAGGCTGAATACAGCCTAATGATTTTCTAAAAATTACTTTAAAGTGTTAATCTCAGTGTTCAGCTGCCTAATCAATTTACTAGATTTCAGGTGACCTGTAACTGCCATGAACATGTTCTATTTGTAGTGAACTCAAGGTCATTTTAACTAAATTGAATGGGTATTTAAGAAACATTCTGCCTCTTGCTTTTCATAGTGGAAGAGCTGTTGCAAGGGCAATGTAATGCTTGGCAGACAGAGGGTAACTCAGGCATCTGAATCCTGAAACGTCGGTTAATGTGAACTTCAAATAAATATTCCACTAAAAATCATTCAGGCAAAAGTGGTGATTTCAGAGTGAACAAAACCAAAAGCACGATACGTTCATTCTGCTTTATAGGTGTAAGTTAGCTATGCAAGTACCTCTATGATCAAAACCAGCAAATTCGTCATTGACAATGTCTAATGGGAGAGGAAGTGAGGGGTGTGGAAGAGTTCACAGCACCTTGATCTCTTTAATTACCACTCTTTCTGTAAGGTCACAACAGTTTTTCAGAGATTTGCATTTTTATTGTGTGAGTTTTCTACTTTTTGTGGTAATTACACTACGTGCAGGCTTATCTTAGAACTCCTGGCACTGGCAATTGACATTTCACTGAAAGTTTATCTGGGAACTCTGAAAACAAAACAACAAATAAGCTAAGAAATGAATGTCTGTTTTGATGTAAGGGATAGCTCTTTAAAACTGAACTGTGGTTCATTTTTTCAGTTATTATAAATTTTCATTATTAATAAGAAAAATACAGCTTTGATTTGCAATTAATTGCACTCCAAAGCTTTCTATGGAATTTATCTTTATTTTTCAAAACTGAGTTTGACTGTCATGCTTCTGAATTCAAGTTGTTCTAAAAATTGTTAAATTTCAAAGTTGTAATCATTAATTTTTTGGTGCATAAAAAGTCTTATAAATCAAACTTTTTTTCCACTTTTTGGTCTGTCTTACTGTTGATAAACCAATGATGGTCTTTTCTAAATATTTTGGGGTTTTGACTGTCTTTGAAATTGCAGTTGCAAAAATAAACTAGTAAATAAGTTGATACAGTTTGTAGCGTTTGTAGAATCTTTGCAGTTTCTCAAAACTGCACAAATTCAGGATTTTCAATTCAATGCACAGATTTTCAACAGTTTTTGTTTGGGTTTGCAGTACCAGTGCAATTAGATTATGAAGGTGTTTGATGCCTCAGTTGCTATTAAAAATTATAACATTAAAATTAAAAATCCCACAATTAGATGTTACAAGAAATTTCTGGTTTCCTCTGAAAACACTGTTTGTGGAAGTGTCTCATGAAATGCAGAAAGAATAGATTAACTAAACATACGTTGGGGGAAGGAAAAAGAACCGGGGCTGTTTTTTCAAAAAAAAAAAAAAACAACGAAAAAGTGATCATTATGAAGGAATATGCTAGTAAAGAACTGAATACAACTGAAAGATCTGCATTGTATGCATGTGCTTGTTGAAGCAGCTTTGGAAGTAGAAGATACACATTTTCAGTATATATACATTAGTATATATACTAATGTATATACTATATACATTAGTATATATATTTCAGTATATATATACATTAGTATATTTGTATATTATTTCTTTTTTTTCCAGGCACTGGCCCCTTCAGCCTTTTTACTGGAGTTGCTTTGAGGCAATACTGTAGTCAGTCCAAAGCTCTCAAGGCACAGACTGAAGTGATATGGCATACTTAAAGTCTTTCTGCTCTTCTGAACCAGATTTTTTTTCCCTTCTAAATGCAGATTTATAAAGCCTGCACTACAAGAGGAACAAGGAAAGGATTTTAGTGAAGGTACTTCCTGATCCTGAAAAAGTCAGGGGGCTTCAAGCCCATCTTGGACTTCAGAACACCTCACAACTTTGTGGTAAAAGAAAAATTTAAAATAGTGCCTTTGGACTTAATCCTTTTATCATTAATCGGAGAGTAGTTATGTGCTCCAGATTAGGATATGTGTGCCAATACAATTCATCCAAATCATAGGAAGTATGTGTATCTGACATATGTAGTAGGCACATAACATTTGAGAAGTCTTGTCTTAGGTTGATGTTGTTTTTTTGTGTTCTCAAAATTTATAGTTCTTGCTGTGCTGTTCTCTGTGTTTATCATGAATGCTGTTTTCTTGAGGGTGTTCCATGGTTTGTTCTTGAGAAAGCCACTCACAGGTCCTGTTCCCTGTGAGAGTAGAGGGACAGAATATGTGCCTGTCATCTGCCTAATTCTCTGCCTTTTGCATGAGCAATGGGTATTATAAAGATATATCTGTAGAGTTATGAAAACAGAATTGATAGGAATGTGTGTGTGTGTTCTCTAACCTTTATTAATGAATCTAAAGTTTGACTTTGGGTTTGTCATTAGGAAGGGCATTCGTAGAGTGATTCAGAGTTCCGAAATCTTAAACTAAGATAATGGAACCTTTTTTTAAGCATAGTGTCATTGATTAATATACAAATAATTAAAAACAGGACTGTCAGCCATTACTGCTTTTAGAAAGAATGTGTTATTTTAACCTTACAGCTCTATTTCTAAACTACGCATTAAGCTTTCTCTTCAAATGCTGTTATAGCATAATTCTATTTTGTGTTAGTTGAAACTCTACTGAATTCTTGTGAATTTACTTATTTATTAATAGTATCTCTTTTTTATTTCTTGACATCACCAGTTTGATTTTATAATGAAAAGCTGATCTGTGGCTAATAGATGCTGTTTCCTCCTTTGTTTTTATGCCTTATGAAAGCAACACAAATTTATATTGTGTGCTTGGAGTTTCAAGCTGAGATTAGATTCCTACTAATTCTTCTGCAGGATTTTTTTCATAAACTGGAAAAGATGTCTTATTTAGGAAGAGGCAAAAATTTTAGTATTCATATATGATAGTATTTGATTATGTATATTCAAGATTAATATTCTACTATATAATAAACAGTTGAATTGTATTATAGGAGTTGCTGCTTAGATGTAAATTGATTTAATTGATTTTTCTTTTTAACATCTGTGACAGTCTTGATAGTCCCAAATTAGGATTATATATTTACAAAAAGCTTATCTGGATGTGATGCAGAGGACCATATTAGCATTATTTATCTTATCCAGTTAAGTAAGCTGAAAAATCTTCTTGGACTTTATCCAGTCAATGAAAGTCCCCTTGGGAAGGTATCAGAATCTAATTTTGGAAGAACTTGCTTTTATCTGTCTATATAGAGGAGAACTGTTTGCTTAACTTGAATTTTTATTAAACCACCCATATTCCCACTGCCCCAAATTTCATGTTTACGTCTGACAGTATATCTGAGACTGCAGCTCTTTAATCATAAGATTTTCCTCACAAAGGACTTTTCTAGTTAATTAAATGTCTAGGATTGTATAGTTATGAATGCTAATGGTTTCAGTATCTACTGTATCTCAAAGGAGGTGTACAGTAAAGCTGTAGCAATTATTGCAACTAAGTGTTGTAATATAATTAGGTATGTTGATGCAGCTCAAAGCACAGTTTCACTGTAGTTTCATTTGGTGCTCTGAGCTTAACTTCGTATAGCTTTTTGTGAAACTTCATTCTCGTAATGTGCAGATTAAAGTTAAAGAAAACCCCACTAACTGAAACAAGAATACTGAACTAGATCTGATACCCTTTCTTTAAAACTGGAATGCAAAAAAGCATTTTTGCCTGTTCTACCTTCACTCATTTAATAGATGGACTTGCTGGTTGCATAGCTATTACTTAAATGTTCATTGGTAAATGTTGGATATCACATATTATTCAATTCATATCTTTGGGTATCTATTTGATCTGGGTAGAGTATTTTTGTGCAAAGTGAGGCCAAAAACAAGCAAGAAATTCTTTAGTTCAGATCATAAAATCACAAATTGTTTTCTATTTGTATCAGTCGTGCTAATAGTGTACAATGTAAATAGATTATAAAATTTGAAGTCATACTGGGAACAAACACTCTATATAAGATTAGAATTTAAAACTATCTTAGTAAACTGGAGCCAATATTTCATAGTCAAAGAATGAAATGAAACAGGCCGGTGGAAGTACATACCCCAGGGAAAAATGATGTGGAACTAACCAGACAGACATTAGTGAAGCAGAAAAAGGCTAGACATTACAGAACATGAGATTGAGACAGTTACTTTTATGGTGTAGAGGCAATTTTGCTTTTGGATGATTTAAATGGAAATGTTCTGTGTAAAACACAGCTGAAATAGTGTGGTACACTCAGTGATGAAGACATCATCAAAAAATATGGTATCCAGTTTTAGAAAACATACTTTGAGAGATGAGACTTTTAAGAAGGCTTAACAGGAAAACAAGAGTACTAAGTTGAAGAAAGTGACCAAAGAGATTTTGAAAGAGTATCATCTATTTAGTTTGAAAAGGCTGATAATGAGGAACATAAATCTATAAATACATACAGGTTTGTTGGAAAGAGAATCCTTTGTATTATACTTGTAGTGGAAAAAAGGAAGACATAATTGGAAGAAATGTTGTTTAACATAAAGTAATTAAAAATTTAATTGTATATTAGCAAAGTGGGTGCTTGAGATGCAGAACAATATAAACAGTTTTGGACATTATCAAGAATAGTGATTGCAGCATTTGTCAAAGGTTGTCCTACTGAATTCTCATTCTGGTTAAGAGGTTGAACTACAGCAACCTTCTAGTCCCCTGGTTTTTCAGTTAATACCTAGATTTGCCTTTTGTCTATTCAATTTAGTCTTGAGAGTCATAGCAAAACACCATATTTTGCAGTACCCAGCATGGCCTAAAGGTATAGGCTAGTCTGTTTTGTACATACTGTCTTATTTGACCAGCTGGAAAAAAGGAGGAAAGTGGACTGGTTTAAGGCATACAAGTCCTTCTGGTGACCTGGAATGTTACCTGATGTTTGTAAGAGAACCGTTTGCTCTAATGAGAGAACAGCTTTGCTTACAACTGCTGTCCCTAATGCACAAGCACAGCAATTCATGCTCAGTTTGTTGTACAGGCAAAAGGAATTTCGGAATTTCCTGTTTACGCTAAGAAGTTTTTTTCCTCTGACAAATGTTATTTTGGCACTTGGCAGATCTGCTATAAAAGGAAGAGTGTTTCTGCATTGCTTTTGATGAAAGAGCTGTCTGTGTGCTGAGTATTTTAACTGTTTTACACATTAAATGTTTGCAGAGTAATACATTTATTTTATTTTAATTCTTTTTATTGTGGGTAGGTCAGTTTATGATGAGGTGAAAAGTGTTGAGTAGAGTAATAACTACTTATATTAGTAACAAGAGATCAGTTCTCTATAGGAATGGAAAGGTCAAGATATTTCCTAGTACTGGAAAGTTCTGGATTTTCCCTCTGCCTCTTCCCTCCCCATATATGTAGCATATATAGTATATGTATGTATCCAGTTATATTTATAGAAGAAATATCCTAAATCCCTAACATCATATTTCTCTAAATTAGTTGGTATGGTTTGACATGGAAGTGTCTTTTCCCTTCTGGGGAAAAAAAACCCCAAACAACTTCGATGCGGAATTATTCCATCTTATGGGTATTACTGTTTTTGCTTCCTTTCTGAATATGAACTAGGAAGAAAATTATTTTTGGATTATTGGAGAAGTATCCATGCATATCTCTTAAAAAATACATTAAATAATTCCTTAGGTGCTTATGGACTTTTTAACTCAAAATTAACTGACGAATTGATTACCACATTCTTTGTTTCCTCATGTTTTTGTAGGGTTTGCCACTTCTAACAGTAAGTTGTGAGCCAAATGTCGTTGATAATAGTTCAAGATACACAGAGGCTTAGAGTTCAGTGTTTTGAATAGCATGTATTAGAAAAATATAATTTGGATGAAATAAAGAGAACTTTTTACATTTCAGAAATAAATATCTATGTGGCAGAGGGGGAAATCAGATGGTTTTAAAAAATAGCTGCAGAGTAAAATTTTAAACCAAGCATGAATCACACTTGAATACCTTCAGAAACTGGATTGGTCACATGATTTTCATGCATGAGATTTTGAATTAGTTTGTTCAAAACTTTCTCTGTTACCTAGCTTTCTTGCTAAATAAATTTTGAATAGGACTGAAAGGTGGCTTGAAATGATGTGAAACATACAGTTTTTCATACTAAAGCTCGATATAGTAACTGATAGAAGAGTTGTAGAAAAAAACATTAATCTGCTGTCAAGGAGAGTGTCAGGATCGTGAGCCTGCACAGTTGGCTTTTGATTAATCTTGTTCCTAAAGGAATATTAAGAACATGGCTTGAGATATTAGAAAATGTCTAATTTTCATAGAACCAGAGGAGCAGCATGACCAGATGATTTCGGATGATACCCTGAATCTTTTTTTTTTTTTTTTTTTTTTTTTTTTTTTTTTTTTTTTGGTGAGAGACCATAAAAGCTTTGAACAGGACTAAGTAACTTGATATAACTTGGTTTTTTACCTAGTGTTTTGAGTAAATATTCAGCAGAGTTTTTCTTCTTAGGAAAAAGGAATTGTTATGGTGAGTTTTGTTCAAAGCTTTTTCCCATGGACCTCTAGAGCAAGGAGGGAGCTTTTTAAATAACATGAGAGTAATTTTTGTGGTCCAGTTATTTTTAGTTTTATTCTGTATTAAAGAATTGAGGAACATAAGTGTCTATTACATGTTTTCTTGGGCTTCAATGCAAGAATCATGGAAGTCTTTTTTTCAGGGGAGGTTGTACATGTTTGCAAAATACAGATAAATATCTGTTTTAAGTAGATGGTGTTGGTTCTCTTTGTTCCATTTGCCACCGTCCCCAAAGACATGACCGCCCTAGGGCCTGTAATATCAATTCATGGAATTTTTTAGGATTCTAGCTTTCTCAGGATTTTTTTTTAAGCTTCCAACATATGGCAGAAGTCACATAATTCAGATTGTTTTTTTATGGTATTTTTGGCAGCTACAATAGCAAGCAGTGCTTTACACAGTTTAAATGCTAATCCCCAGTTCATTTCCACCTCATACACATCAGTGTTTACTAATTAAACAATGTTATTATCTACTGACTCTTCTCACATCTTTCGAAGTAATTTTTTCTTGCATATTTTCAGATATGGAACAGGTTTTTTTCTCTCCTGGCCCCCCATTTGATGTCCGGAGGGTTTTTATTGTTTTATTGTCCCAGTGAGATGACTTTGTTAGAGAATTTTGGTTTTGTTCAGAATTCTAAAATCTTAGTCCATCAAAGTCCATCAACTGCCAAGACCTCAGAATACCTTTCTAGTTGAATTTTGTTTTTTAACCCACCAGTCCTTCTGGTGATTTTTAACATAAGTACAGTTACTTCAATTCCTTTTCTTTCGGGCTTAAAGAATTCTAGTTTGTATTCATGATTTTTCCCTCTCTTTCACTCTCCCCCCACCCCTTTGACATTTCAGGAGAACTTAGATGCTTCTGTTTGTTCTTTTTCATTCTTCAGTGGAAGACTGTAGATATACTGTATCATTTGGCTTCATGACTTGTATCTTTTCTCCATTTTGGATGTGCCTATAGTACTTTTGCTTTTTTCACCACTTAGCTGTTTTTTAGCTTAGCCTGTGTAATAGAAGAGGGTAAGAAACTAACCAGCTTCAGATGTGCTGTTCATGTAAGTTTGCATTGAAATTGTGCATATGTGCCCAGAGAACTGTTTCTAATGAGTTTTATAATGAGGAATGTTCTAATCTGTCTATGAAGGTTTGTCAGAGAGATTCTAGTAAAATTGATCAGTCTCAGCTAGAGTGCCTCAACGAATTGGTTCTCAAAGCAAACTTGAATAAAGGTACTCCACCGAACAATGAAAGCTGTTGTCCTAAGCTGTTGTGAGTCCAACAGTCTTGAAGAGGTAGTCTTCTGAATGATTTTTTTGTCACTGATGATCCTCTGCCATTTACTAGTAGTGAGTTCTGGTTTCTCACATTAGTTGAATGCATCACTTGTAAAGGCAGCATTGAATGAACTTCAAAAGAAAACGATAAATGTGTTGCAGATGTTACCAGTAAATGTGTGTATGTATCAAGATATACGTATATGCATATGTGTATGCACATCAGTAAAACAAAAAGAACAGTGGTTTGAAATACTGTAACTTTTCAAGTTTATGAATCAAAATTTGCAATGTTGTTCTTCTAGGAGACCAAGATTAAAGTTGTTAGAGATCTGAATCAGCTTTATTCATATTTTGCCTGTGAATATAGCTACGCCGGTTTACATGTTTTCTTGATAATTTAATAAAGAAAATATTTGAAATAAGAATTGGGGGGGTGGCTTTTTTCAGCTCTGGCTGAAAATGTTTCACAGCAAGTTAAATCTTTACTACAGGAAAGACTAGTCAAAATATTCATTGATGCTTGAATGTACGTGTTCAATAGAAGGCTTTATTAATGGCATCTGGCAGGTTATATAGGGAAAATGATCACAGAATCACAGAATGTTAGGGATTGGAAGGGACCTCGAAAGATCATCTAGTCCAATCCCCCTTCCCCCTGCCGGAGCAGGATTAATGCTTGTATGAATAAAAGTTACTTGTTACGTGTTTCAAAGACCCAGAAAAGTACGGGATAAAAAAAACCCCAAGGTATATCTTTCCAAAAGTGAGTGAAAAGCAGGTGGCAGGATTTACTTTTCTGAAATTGCAAATATTTGCATGTCAGAGGTGCATCCAATTTAGGATTTAGGAGCTCAAATCTGCACCTGTTTCTCATTTTTTGAGGGGCTGAGAGGAGTTTACTTCTGCTCCCAGTGTACTACAGATGGAATACATGGTCTCTGTATAAGTAAATTGGCCATGATTTTATCTGTAGAAAGTTTTATGATTTCCTTTTGTTTCAATAGTGTTTGTTTTAAATAGTTTTAGAATTCTTTGATTTCTTGAATAAATGAAATAAATGATGGCTGACACTTGGCCATAATGGTGTTTCTAAAGTAAAATATTTCAGGTAAAATTTTTCATCTGAATTTACCAGTAGGCATGAAAACCCCTCCCCCTTTATTTGGACAAAAGATTTGAGGTTTTGTAGTTTTCTTGGTGCTGTTGCCAAAGACAAGTGGTCTGAATAATGAAAGGAAAATTAATTGCTTGCTGCTTCTGAAAGACAGTAGTATTCATGTTTTTGCCTTAAAATCTGGAATAGAAAAACTTTAAATATTGTCAAGTTGCTTTTCTGTGTAATGTAACCACAATACATTAAGCAGTTGTAGTCTACACTTGTGGATTACATTCTTGGTAATGATACAGCTTAAGTGAAGTGTAGCTCTTTTGTTTCATATAGAATTTAAAGCAGTTATAGTGGGGTGTTGAATGGTTGAATTTAAGGGTGGGAGTTGAATGGTACTTCAGAAGTAATGTGATTTAATTACATTAGTCAGTGCTTTTGTATATGCACAGGAATTATATCTTACTGCATATAAATACTTCAGTCCTGCTGAAATAAAATTTGAAAACAAAATACTATCATCTAGGCAAAATTCCTCCATTTTAACTGCTGAAAGTCTTCCCTGTCATTACTAGCTTCATCTGACTGCCTTATTACTGTACATACACATAATGCACTTACAATACATCGATTCGGGAAGGTATAAAACATATGTACCTTGGTACAAGAGCTTTGTTTTATCCGAATGTAAAAGAAAACATATAGTTTGGTGAAATACAATGATAATATGGTAGTTCCTAAGGTCTTTTGTCATGGGTAAATTTGCCATGTGATTAAAGTTATGAAACATGTTTAAATCAATGGGAAATTGAGCAAAGGTTCTGGAAATATTTTTACATTAATAGGTTCTTTGTTTGGCAGATAATTTAAGTTTAATGAGGATCTATAGCATTACTAGAAATGAATTGTATCGCATAAGCTAGCATTTTGCTTGGAGGCATAAGAATTGAGAAATTCCACGTTCTGTTGATGGATGAGAATGATTTATTCTCAACTTTCGTGTTGGATCATCTCTTAGATCTATATTGTTTCTAATAGAGTTCTAATACTCTTCTTTCACAGTATATGAGGAGTTCTTATAAAAGGATTTCACTGATTTTTTTTTTTTTGTCTTCCTACTTTTTAAGGGGTCTAGGCTGAGAGCAGTGTTGGTTTAGTTTGGTTTTGATTCCACACTGTTACAAAAAAATTACATTAACATTTAAATTAAAATCTTATCCAAAAAGAAGATATCTTCAGTTAAGCAGAAGTGTAAAATGACCTACCCAAGTCTAGGGGAGGCTCTCACAACGTCTTGCACAAGTTCTTAAAGAATCCGAAAGCTGACCAAGAATACAGTTAACTATTGTGTTGTCTAATAATCTAGGAGTCTTCAAGACGAAACAAGTCAAAAAAGAGCATCCCAAAGCACTTTTGGTTGTGTAACTCACAACAGTTAGATGCACAAATATGCAAGGAAAATAGTTGTTATGCACAGAAGTCTTAACAGTACTTCAGCACAGGGATCTTCATCTAAGGAGTTAAAAGGAAAATAATTTTTATGGGAAGCTCATTCTGTGTATGACAGGTAATCCAAAGTTTCTAGGTAGAAAAAGCTAACGCACCCTCTGATTTTAGTTTATTCAACTAATGAGAAGCTGGAGTTGACCTTTCCTACTGATTGTGAGGTAATAGGGTAGTAGTGAAGGGCTATGAAACTGAAGATGAACGGCCTAAGTTTGATGCAGAAAAAAAAGAGGGAGCCAATGAAAAGGGGAAAATGATAGCCTGATTAGGGTTCTTAAGGATTTCGAGTGTCCGTAGAGGAAATCTGCATTTGTCAAAATTAGAGTAGTGTTGCAAAAAAAAAAAAAAAAAATCAAAGGGCAGAATGGGAAGAGAGTAGGTGAGATTTTTCAGCAGTATAGAGAAGAAAGAATTTTCCTTGTGTGTCTGTATTGCATTCATAGTTTAGTGGTGGATTAAATTAGTCTCTTGGACTTTGCACCGAAATTGTGTAGAAGTATTCCTCTCAGAATAAGGAGGAATTAATTTGTACTTCCTTATTAACTCTAAGCAGTTTGCTGGTGCCTCTTAGACCTGAAATTTTGCTGTTTCATTATTTCCAAAGTATAATCTCAGCAGTTTTGTCTACTTCGTGCCAGACTTTATGGTGCCAGGGAGGCCTCAGTCTCCTCTGGCATGTGTGTAGAGGAGAGCTACCCTCAGTCCGTTAATAGCTCATGTTGGAAAAGGGAAGCGAAAAGATTAAAGGTTTTAGCTATGTAAGTAACATGTTAGCATGACCTTAGTTGTACTGTAGTGCCAAGCTACTGAATAATAGAGCACAGAGCATCTAAATGTATGAGTGAAGAACCTGGGAGACTTACAGTCAGAATATGAGGTTGTGGAAAAAGGTTCAAGCTACACATAACATTTAAGTCAAAGACCTGAGTGACAGAATGAGATTTCTAGTTTGGGTGGAAGGAGACAATTCTAGATGAAGCGGTTTGACCTGTGAAGGTGGTAATTAAATTTGAAGGTTAAGATTTGAAAAGAAAAGAAAGAAAATCACTGACAAAACCATGAGGAATCTGCATAGAAAATGGAGCAGAGAATGAGGAGAATCTACTTAAAAAAATGCTGAAGGAGTGAGCTGATAAATAAGAAATGGGTATCATGGAAACTGATGAAAGATAAGATTTCATGAAGAAGTAAACTGTGTTTTACAGTGGGAAGGGTCAAGAAGGTTGGAGATAGAATATTGGTTCTGTTGTATATCTAAGTAGTTATTAGAAATTTTGGCAAGAACATTTTTCATTGTTAAAGACAATTTTTTCAAAGGATGACATGAACAGAGGGAAACTGCAGGGAACAGTTGTGAATAGTCCATTCTTTGAGCTTGGCAATGAAAAGACAAGAAGTACCATGAGAGTCCTACAGATGCATGAGGCACCAATGTTCTAGTATAATTTTATTTTTCTATACCTTACAATATACTAACCTCTAATTAAAAAAAAATATACAGATTAATAAAGTTGCTCTGTTCAGTTTCAGGGCTGATTCTTTTTGTTAGTAACATAATCTGTGTTCAAATGGAAGAATAGGCATAAGATTACATAAAAATTAGTTTTCCATGTGTACCTAATAAAAAGATTTCAGTGTCTGTGCGGACAGTTGCCATAGGGAATTTTGATAAATTGTAATTTTGAACTTTCCCATATAGCAGAGAGAAACTAGTTGCTTTAAAGAATATATATCAGATATATGTATGTACAGCAGGTTTTGTTAATTACTTCATTGTTTCTAAATTATGCTAAAGGAAAAGCAACTGTGGATAAGAGTTTAATAGTTCAGCCTGAAAAATAAATTTAAAATGCCCTTAAATATCTCGATTGTGCTTGCAACTGTTAATGGCAATTGTTTAGTAGTTAAGATGGGAAATTGATGTATTTTTATTGTAAGGTATTTTCAAAATTGCTTGGAAAAATAATAGCATTAATAAAAGAAGATCTGCCAAGAACTGATGTTAAATATCCATTGTTTCCTGGTTATGTTTTGCATATTTATTTGTTGTGGTATGTATCTGTTGTTCTGACATTGTTTTAATGCTTTGTATGTAAAATTTATGTGTAATAATGTTAAACCTGAAAGAGGAAGCTTGTTTGCCAAAAGATAATTTGGCAAATATATTTTTGCAGGTTCCTTCTGATATATAATCCTACGGAACAAGAGCGATTTTCAGTGGTTTCAGTCAATGTGAATTCACCTAGAGTTAAATTATTATCTCCTTTGGGAAAACCTGTTACTGTCCAGATTAGTGCTGTTTGGGATGGAGCAACTACAATATCACATGAAGCATATCAGGTATGCTACTTTAAGTAAAAAACATTAAAGTATTTTTTGACAGATATTGTGGCTTCACAGTTGAAGAAAATGGAAAGCATACTTCAAATATTGGGAATTATGTCTTTTGCAGATGATGGCATTAATTCAGTCATTTTAAGGAAAAAAAGAAACTATATATATAGCATTAATGTTTCTTAAACTGATAAGTTATTAAACTTTTGTGATATGGTGTATTACATTTAAAGGGCCATTATTAGCTGCACGAACAGAAAATACATGGATCTGTGTCTCTTCCCCAACTTTCTAAAGTGCTTTTCCCTTCTAGTGATAGTCTATACACACTGTACATGCTCAAGCACTCCAGCTGGAAGGTTTTGTAAGTGCAATGGCTTAAGCAGTTCGATTCTGATTTCTATTTTTTTTGTCTTCCAGATATAGAGACTGGGTAGTAATCTCCATTACTCTTATATGCAAGCTAGACAGATGACTTTGAGTTCACCTCTTGGTTCTGGTTTTAAACAAATTTTCTGAGAATTTTTGAATCATACATCATTATAGAAGTTATCTTCAATGATCACATATCAGCAACTGTATTGTGTTAAATTCTTAGTGATATAATAGTACTATATTACTGTAATAGTACTGCATTACTTTCAGGCTTACATTCTTAGTCTGATTCCTTTTGACTTGGGAGCCAAGTTGAACTTGTTTCAAGATAATATTCCTGCAAATATAATTCAATAAGTGTGTCTCAGTTTCCTCCAAAGGGCTAATTATTGATAATTGTTATGGTTTAACCCCAGCTGGCAGCTTGGCCCCACGCAGCTGCTCGCTCACTGCCCCTAGTGGGGTGGGGTAGAGAATCGGAAGGGTAACCGTGAGAAAACTCATGGGTTGAGATATAGAAGGTTTAATAGGTAAAGCAAAAGCTGTGCCTGTGAGTGAAGTGAAATAAGGAATTCATTCACTCCTTCCTGTCGGTATGCAGGTCTTCAGCCATCTCCAGGAAAGCAGAGCTCAGTCACGCATTACTTGGAACGACAAACGCCATCACTCCGAACGTCCCCCTTCCTTGCTGCTTCTCCCAGTTTTTATTGTTGAGCACAATGTGATATGCTCTGGGATATCCCTGTGGTCAGTTGGGGTCAGCTGTCCCAGCTGTGTTCCCTCCCAGCTTCTTGTGCACACCCAGCCTGCTCGTGGGTGGGGTGGTGTGAGGGGCAGAGAAGGCCCTGATGCTGCATAAGCAGTGCTCAGCAATAGCAAAAACATCCCTGTGTTATCAACATGGTTGATATCAAAATGTAGCACCATATGAGCTACTATGAAGAAATTTAACTCTGTCCCAGCCAAAACCAGTACAATAATTAACACTGTTAATTGCTTGAAGAAGAAAAAATAAAATTACATATCTGTGCCTCAAATTCTAAGCAAATTGCTTTGGAGGTACAGCTTGTATATTACTCTTCTGTGCAGATTACTTTATAGCTTCTAAATAACCAGAGACTAAAAGTAAGACAGTTGTCTTATATTTTGCTGTTTAAATTTCTGGATTTTTAAACGCAACTTAAGTGATAAGTAGGGTCTGTGTGCACTTGATACACTACACACTCGTCTTTAATGCACAGCAAATATGCTCAGAACTGCAAATCGTAGCTAATATTGTTTTTTAGCAAGATTCAAAATCATTATTGCGTTAATATAACAGTGATCTTGATGCTAAGCAAATTAACGATGCAGACATTTTTGTTTGCTAATTCTTTTTAGCATGCTTCAGCTATTGATTTCAGAATGTCATTTGTAATTTCTTACTAATTTATAGAATATGGTAAAAATTCAGCCATCCTAAAATTATTGAAGCAAAAGGGTTACTCTGAGCATAAATTTAGTATAAAAAGTTGATACTTTAATGTTTTCAATAATGGCTTCTTCTTTGCTCCCAACAGATCTCTTTCGTGGCACATCTACCACCTCTGGGGCTTGGAGTTTATCAGCTTTTGGAGGTTGACAGTTCAGAAGCAGTTTTAGCAGACTATAGTATATACATGAGGAATAGTAAGGAGGAGAAGACAGACAGACTTTTCAAGATAAGAGAGATGCAGAATTCTGTGGATAATATAATCTTAGAAAATTCTTACATGAAACTGTGGCTTTCTGGAATGTCTGGATTACTGGAGGTGTGTTGCATTATATTTCAAAACACTATGTTTTACTTTTTTTTAGAACTTCTGTTCTAATTTGTGGAAACCTAAATGTGTCAACTATTTCAAACAATTCTCTGTCCTTAGAAAATAAATACCAAAGAAGATGGTAAAAATCATCAAATGAAGGTGGAGTTTGCTTGGTATGGAACTACAAGTAACCGGGATAAAAGTGGAGCTTATCTCTTCTTACCAGATGGAGATGCCAAGGTAAATCTACCATTTGCAGGGATATTCTAATCTTGAAGTAACTTGAAGCATTCTGCAAATACAGATTGGAAGAGCTAGTTTTCCCCGACACTGAAATACAGCTGTGTGGCTAGAAATAACTAAATCAGTTATTGAAATGATTGGCAGAACTTCATACTTCATAACCCTAGATTTAGGTAAAAACACAGCATTAATTTGAAAGTGTAAAAACCTATAGGATATTTATGATTTACCAAAAAACTTGCAAGAAATCCAGTGAGATGTGACCATTCACTACCAATAAAATAAGCTCACTTTCGCTTCTGAAAATGTATAGCGTATGCTGCTTAATTTCTGCATTTCTTCACTTTTTGATGCTTAAGATTTCTTTATTGTAAATGAGGAGCTTCCAGTTCAGAGTGTAGTACTTTTGTAGCTGATGTTAGTATATGTAGTTTAATATAGTAATTAAGATATTGAGTCCCAGTTGATGAATGTAAAGATGGCTAAAGCCCTCATAGAGTTAAATCTGGCCAGGGACATCAAGGGCAGCAAGAAAAGCTTCTATAGGTATGTCAGTGATAAAAGGAAGACTAGGAAAAATATGGGCCCTCTGTGGAAGGAAACTGGATACCTGGTTACCTGGGATATGGAGAAGGCTGAGGTACTCAATGACTTCTTTGCCTCAGTCTTCACTGGCAGGTGCTCTAGCCACACTGCCCAAGTCGCAGAAGGCAAAGGCAGGCACTCTGAGAATGAAGAACCACCCATTGTAGGAGAAGGTCAGGTTCAAGAGCATCTAAAGAACCTGAAGGTGTACAAATCCATGGGACCTGATGAGGTGCATCCACGGGTAGTGAGGACACTGGCAGATGAAGTTGCTAAGCTGCTATCTCTCATTTTTGAGAAGTCATGGCAGTCTGATAAAGTCCCCACTGAGTGGAAAAGGGGAAACATAACCCCCATCTTCAAGAAGAGAAAAAAGGAAGACCCAGGGAACTACAGGCCAGTCAGTTTCACCTCTGTGCCTGGCACAGTCATGGAGCAGATCCTCCTGGAAACTATGCTAAGGCATACGGAAATCAAGGAGGTGTTTTGTGACAGCCAGCATGGCTTCACTAAGGGCAAATCATGCCTGACAGATTTGGTGGCCTTCTACAATGGGGTTACAGTGCTGGTGGATAGGAGAAGAGCAACTGATGTCATCTACCTGGACTTGTGCAAAGCATTTGACACTGTCCCATATGACATCCTTGTCTCTAAATTGGAGAGACATGAACTTGATGGATGGACCACTCAGTGGATAAGGAATTGGCTGGATGGCCGCACTCAAACAGTTGTGGTCAACAGCTCAATGTCCAAGTGGACGCCAGTGACGAGTGGCATTCCTCAGGGGTCTGTATTGGGACTGACACTGTTTAACATCCTTGTCGGTGACATGGACAGTGGGATTGAGTGCGCCCTCAGCAAGTTTGCCGACGACACCAAGCTGTGTGATGCGGTCAACACGCTGGAGGGAAGGGATGCCATCGAGAGGGACCTTGACAGGCTTGAGAGCTGGGCCCATGTGAACTGCGTGAAGTTCAACAAGGCCAAGTGCAAGGTCCTGCATGTGGGTTGGGGCAATGCCAAGCACAAATACAGGCTGGGTGGAGAATGGATTGAGAGCAGCCCTGAGGAGAAGGACTTGGGGGTGATGTTGATGGGAAGCTCAACATGAGCTGGCATTGTGCGCTTGCAGCCCAGAAGGCCAACTGCATCCTGGGCTGCATCAAAAGCAGCGTGGCCAGCAGGTCGAAGGAGGTGATTCTGCCCCTTTACTCCGCTCTCATGAGACCCCAGCTGCAGTATTGCGTCCAGCTTTGGGGCCCCCACCATAAGAAGGACCACGGACCTATTGGAGCAAGTTCAGAGGAGGGCCACGAAGATGATAAGAAGGCTGGAGCACCTCTCCTATGAAGACAGGCTGAGAGAGTTGGGGCTGTTCAGCCTAGGGAAGAGAAGGCTCCAGGAGGACCTTCTAGCAGCCTTCCAGTACCTCAAGGGGGCCTACAGGAAAGCTGCCGAGGGACCTTTTACAATGGCATGTAGTGATAGGACGAGGGGTTTTAAACTGAAAGAGGGTAGATTTAGATTAGATATTAGGAAGAAATTATTTCCTGTGAGGGTGGTGAGACACTGGAACAGGTTGCCCAGAGAAGCTGTGGATGCCCCCTCCCTGGCAGTGTTTAAGGCCAGGTTGGATGAGGCTTGGAGCAATCTGGTCTAGTGGAAGGTGTTCCTGCCCATGGCAGGGGGGTTGGAACTAGATGTTCTTTAAGGTTCTTTCCAACCCAGACCATTCTATGGAATAGCAATCAAGTGTTCTGCTTTAGTTGTGTAGGGTTATCAGTGTTTTTAACTGTGTAATTATTGGAGGGCAACAGCATAGTCCTATTGGTTTTCACATTGGAAATTCAGAAATGACAGTATTCTTACACTGACTTAATTACCATACGGAAGCTACTGTAACACTTTTGGAACTGGAAAGGTGATATTTCAGAAAGCAAATGATGAAATAATGAACACTTAAGAAGCTAGTGAGTTTCCAGCTTATTTCTTCTTCCCAGTTTCTCCTGGGGAAGTTTAAAGTTGCATGCATGAGGGAAACTGGGAGTTCCGTGTTTACCACTTCAGGAAATAGGCAAGGGTAATCATTCTTTTTCTCTTTTTTTTTTTTTTTTTTTTTTTTTGGTAGTTGTTATATGTGTAAATCAGTCTGGAAGTGGACAGAATGTTTGCTTTCCTTCTAGAAGTCTCTCCTGGAAGCACATGTTTTGAGGTCTGAGTTGGCAGTTTTAAACCATTTAGTATGTTTAGTCCCATAATTGTTTGCATCAGTTACGTTTAACAGGGTTCACTTATTCTTAATTTTTGAATGTCAGTGATTTTGATATGTGAATACCTCAACAATATCACTTATGTTTTTTAATTTTTACCTTTCATCAGCTGCATGGTCACACTTTAACTAATTTTATTTTAGATGCTATTACTGTTTTGCTTGTAAAAACAATAATCTCGAAATCTAATAGTTTTATAATTTTAACTACACTCTTTAATTATTTGCTTTACAAAAATAGTCTGGATAAATCTAGATAGCAAAATGCTATGATTTAACAGAAAAAGTCTGTCACATGCCTGCAAGCACAGTTAGAAAATAAAGTAATATTGAAGTTTTATGCAAAATGAAATTAAAGTATATTTTTAGTTAACATTAAAAAGGGTGGTGTTTCTAAAAATTCTGCTATATTTCTAAAAATTCTCCGTCATTAATATACCATAAGGCTCATTTGACTTGCATTTTAATAACATTAATTAGGTTGTCCCGCTGGGAATAACAAGGTAATTCTATAGTAGTTTCTAAAACAGTTTGAATTAATGCTTTCTGTCTTAAAAGAAATGCCATCTGTTCAGGGTTCTCAGTGTGAGGTGGATTGACTGACATTTTCTGAGTCCTCGTGTGGAGTTGCGATAGATTACAGGCAGTATTCTTGATTTTTGACTAGGTGTTTTTCTTCATATTCCCCTCACCTTATGTATTACTGTAAAAGTTGTGAAGAATAATTGCATTTGATATTGGGTCATTTTCATCTGGTATGAGTACAGTTATATGTTTTCTTGGCCTTTGTTAACTGGTTGTTTTGTCACCTCCTAAGTCTTTTGGTTCCTTTCTTTTCAGGTCTGCAATACTCTGAAATTATTTTTCCGCCTCTAGTTTAATCATCTGTCTTACTATGGTACTTATATGGACTTTTTAGTCTTGGGTTCTTCTGCTAGTTTAATTGTGGAAACTTGGTGCTGTAACATGCTAGGTTTGCAGACCATGACTTAAAGCCATGTGAGTTTACAACACTTGACACTTACGGTGCAGCTCTGGTCATCAGTAGGCTGTTACGAGTGGGTGGCATGTCTTCTGCAGATGATGGTCTTGTGTACTAGAATGTACAGGGATCTGAATCTTTCAAGAGGTTCCTCGGATTAATCATCTTTATGGCTGACCTAAAACCAGTACTGACCTGGAGTACTGCAAAGAGCGCATTCTTGCTAAAAAGTGGTAAGCCTCTAGTACCAGCACTAAGTTGAATATCAGCAGACACCTGGGTTAATGACAGTGGTTTACCCAGTGTTAAACAGAAGGTACACTGAACACTGGTAACTCTTTGTCACTGCTCTGGAAAGAATAGCTGGACTTAAGGCTCTGCGACACCATGGCAGACATTGCCATGGTGCAGCTAGACAGCCAACAGTAGAAACAGTCGGGGTTGTGGCTTAGGGTCTTGACCATGGATGATTCTGTCCCTGCTGTCTCTGAAGTGCCGAGTCCAGGACAATGACACAGAGCAGAGGCTCCATGCTGTAGCTCTAGAGATAAGGCAGTGCTCCTACCATGTCTTTGTATTTTCTGCAAAATAGAACAAAAGCAAGGCACCAGGCGAAAAGACACGCAGTACCTTAACTTTTTAAAAGGTCAGTGCTGCTTAACTGATTGATAATATTATCAAGGTTTGGAAGGAAGGGACTTCCTTGGACCTCACAACAAACATAAACAAAAGCGTTCTGCCTGCGAAGGGAAAACATGTTTGTATCTATTGTGATTTTGTGAAGGATGGCCAACTGCGTAAATCTGTTACATCTGGAGGAAAAAAATCAGTATTCAATGAACTCTGAAACAGTTAAATGTCTATATTTTCTTCTGTGTATTCAAGACAAGTCAATATGTGATGACCTACTTACTAGCCGTGTTCGGTATCAACAGGGAATAGAACAAAGCCGTTTTTTCCAAAGAGTCAGATGCTGAGTATATGTGGGATCAATGTGAGTTGTTCATTTTCTTGTTTTACAGATCAATTTTTCAGAATCAAAGTGGACTTTTTTGGTAGACCCAGACTGGGAAATTGATTCTCCCTCAGGCAGCTGTGTCTGTGCACACATGTATGTACTAGTTGCTTGTAGGTACTTATGTACTAACACAATATAAAAGAGATTTATTTTTTTTTTATCCTGCAGGATCTCTAGTGCTAGAGCTTTTCTCCGTTTTTTTCTGTCCACACTTTGTGTCCATGGTTGGACTTCCTTTACTGATGATGATCGCTGACTTGTATAGCTGCAGCTGCTGCTACTAGCTTCAAGAAACTTTTTTCATGACAGGTCCTTTCTTAATTTGTCAGAATTACCTGTTGACTCTACTTCTCAGAGAAGAACACGTATCTAAGTTATCTGAATACTTGGCCTTCAAACCTAAGGAAAAGATAATGGTATCTTTCTGCATTTTTATAAGCAAGATTGGGATGTTCCACTGCCCAAAAGGAGAGAGACTATCCATTTAGAGTATCCCACTGTATCTGTCTTCACATCTTCCTTCTCTAAAGGACAGAGGATCCTCATTCAAGCATAGTATCCTTACTTTTAATGCTTCCCCTGTTTTTGCATGCCTGATAACAGGAAAAGACAAGTACACGGGCACCATTACCTGGAGGGTGCTCACAATACTCAAGAATTTACTGCCTTTGAAGTGTCTGTTCTTCCCTCGGTGCTATGTATTTTCATCAAGCATCATATCTATCATCTAAAAATCTGCCCCACATATTGGTGGGGTTCTTTTTGGAGAGAAAAGTATTTAAATGACAACTGTCTCTCTCTCCTGCCACATAATTCTTAAAACAGTTCTCAAGACCTTACAGTATTTGATTTCCCACCCCCTGCCCCAAGCCCAATCTAATCTCAAACTCTGTCAAGTGAAGGGTAATCTGCTATTGAGAAGCAACTTTTCGTGAAGGCTTTGTCTTGAGTTCTTTTTTAAAAATCTCAGGCATAGCAAGAGCAATTCAGTCTGTGTTGGAAAACTTTCCTCTGGGCATAGTTTATTTGACTTCCACACCAACAGTGTGCTGCACTGCCAGAAATTTCTAGGCCACACTAAGATGGTTAGTAGTGCTTCACTTGACTACAAGGGGAAAGGCTTATTGCCCATGCTTCATGCCTTCAGGCTGCAGTATGCCGTGCCAGCTTCTATGCCAGCCAGTAAACCTTTAAGTGGAGGCATCTCTCCAGTTATCTCCACCTCTTGGCACTTTGGCACCCAATTTGATGCCAAGTATTTTAAGATATCCTAGGGAGCTATGGGATATTATTTTACTCCAACTATTCTTCCTTAAAATTTCTAGCTCGCTTTTTTTTTTATTTTTCTCCTTCCTTCAGGGGAAGGTAGTCATATTTCTCTTGAATACGAGTACTGAAAAATGGTTTCTGGACCCTTTGACCCATAGTTCTGTTATCCTGTTTCTGAAAATACTGCTTTCCAGTCTCATCAAAATCTGCCATAGCAGGCTGCTGAATCTTGGACAATGGAACTCATTCCAGTGGAGCTGAGAGGAACAGATTTTACAGCAGCTGTTCATTTTAACTGTTTAGGAAGTGGAGTCTTGAGACTACCACTGGATATGAGACCCAGATATTTTTATTCCTAATTTAAAGTCTGAGTAGTCATAGAATCCTTCATGCTGGAAGGTCATTTAGTCCAAGCTCTCACTCAAAGCAGAGTTAAGTACTGAATTCAGACCAGGGCTTTGTCCAATCAGTTTTGCAAATGACTCTATCATTGTTTGTTCCTTCCACTTAGAAAGGAAAGTGGTTTGTGTCCGAGTAGTAAGAGGCCTATTCCTGCATCTAAGTCAGACTTTCACATCAAATGTGTCTTTGTATTTCAGATCCAGGACCAGGATCATTTCACAGGCCTCTGTGCGTTTCACCGAGGATCTTTACAATGATACTGGAATAACTGCACGATCAATGAATGCATAAAGATGTTTTCTTGCTTGAAAGCCTGATTCACTGAAATATTTTCAGTGTGGCAAACCTGGTCAATTATCTCTTTATAGGTTCTGAACTCAGTATGTCTCCAGATGACTATCAAGAAATCACTTTCTAGGATTAGTGATTTTCTAATCACTATATATGAATTAGGAAGCTTCCTTGTTCTCTCAGTACCATATTTTTTCTTCATTTTTCCTGTTTGCCCAACATCAGGAGGCAACAGGCATCATTGAGAATTTGAGTTTACATCATCAGAAAGAACTTGTCTAACCCTGAAAACCATTATAGCATGTGCCTTTGTATCTCTCCTTCCTCATTTTACCTTTTCCCTACACTGTGTCTGAATTAGAGGCTTGCAAAATGGTTTTGATGCATTTCTCTCAATGCATGCGCTAGTGGAATCACAAATTATGATTTTAAAAAATTAATTAGTTTCAGACAATATCTGCAAAATGACACTTAATTACTTTTCTTTCCTATCACTTCATCTTTACATATAGTTCAGAATGGTAAGTATGGTTGCCTTTTATCTTCAGCTGGGCAGCTGATTTGGCTACATGTGCAGCTTGGAGACACTGGTGTGTGAACTAAATGTTTGTGGCAATATTCTAGGATCTGAGCGCTGTTAAACACATTTCAGCTTTCTGCTTGTATGGGAGCGATGTATTTTGGTAGTTCTTGTCAATGTCACCGTCATGTTTTTATACTGACAAGCTTGATGGAACAGAGTTACTCCGAGTATTTTTTTTTTCCACTTTTTATTTAAAAAAAATTAGGTAAATTTTTCTTTTTTTAGTAAGTGCACAGCGTTTTGCAATGCTTTGTCACTCATCCAGCATCTCTCCATTTTGCTGTTTTGGTCCTGGATAGCTGCAGTGAGAGCCCTAGTGAGAAATGTTCTTAAAAACAACAGAAATAAGCCAATAAGATAGGTGTTACTTTGCTGGCAGTATGTATTTGGCAGGCTTCTATTCGTGTAAGTAGTATTCTCCTAGGTAATAATTGGCGAGAGTATTTGCTTGGCCTGAAGACCTCAGGTTTCTCAGTTTATTTTCTGAGAATTCCTTTAGCTACTGTTTCAGTCCTTCATTGCTAACCTGAGGATCCTGTTGACCTACCCTGCAGGTAGGATTTCGAAGGGTTTGATTATTCCACCTTCCTGTCAGCAATCCAGTTCCTCTGTGGGATATTAATCTAAACATACTTCTAGGAGCATGTAGTCACAGGTTAAATGAATTTGTCTTCTCTACCTGTGTGTGATAGATATGCAGATAGATAGCAATCTCTTCTGCCAGAAGAAAGGGGAAGATGCAGCCTACATCTACTGATTTTGGCAGTTTTTCATGGAAATAAGAGAACCCAAAAGCCAGCTGAAATTCTAACCTAAGATCTTGTCTTCAAATTTCCTTTATCCCAGCATATTAATTCACCTGGCTTCCGGGCCCTCCTAATACCATAGTCCTGTATTTCTCAGCTAGCAAATGGATTTTGTATAATAGAATCATAGAGTCACATAATCGTTTTGGTTGGAAAGGACCTTTAAGATCATCAAGTCCAACTGTTAACCTGATAGATAACACTTGTCTGATTGACAAGATGAGAGCCCTTGGAAGCATCCCATTATTTTTTCATGTCAACTGTTAAGAAGTCCAAAAGACTCTTTCCTCATTTGAGTTTTTCTACTGATTAACTGGGTAAAACATTGCTGTAAGATGATCAGTAGAAAAATCTCTCTCTCCCTAAAACAACCCATCTTACCAAAGTGTAAGAAACTGTGATTCCTCTACCAAACTCCTGTACAAAGTATTCCTGTAATTGATAGCTCCTCTTGGAGCTCTGGCAAAGCTTTTGTTAAGCACTGTTGTCTGTGAATAGAAAGGCAGGCTTTTATTCTTTGAAAGTCTCATTCAGTTTCTTCTTTTATATAATACTTATTGAAATAGTCTCTGTGAATATATATATATATAGTTATATAGAATCATAGAATCATAGAATGGTTTAGGTTGGATGGGACCTTAAAGATCATCTAGTTCCAACCCCCCTGCCACAGGCAGGGACACCTTTCTGCTAGACCAGGTTGCTCAAAGCCCCATCCAACCTGGCCTTGAACACTGCCAGGGAGGGGGCATCCCCAACTTCTCTGGGCAGCCTGTTCCAGTGTCTCACCACCCTCACAGTAAAGAATTTCTTCCTAATATCTAATCTAAATCTACCCTCTTTCAGCTTAAAACCATTCCCCCTCATCCTGTCACTACTTGCCCTTGTAAAAAGTGCCTCTCCCGCTTTCCTGTAGGCCCCCTTGAGGTACTGGAAGGCTGCTATAAGGTCTCTCCGGAGCCTTCTCTTCTCCGGGCTCAAGAGCCCCAACTCTCGCAGCCTCTCTTCATACTCAAAGAAGATTGGACGATACGTACCTGTACTTGTTCTTCTCTGACATGTTTTGTCTGTATGTATGTAATCTTGATTTCCTCTCTTCCTCAAGATACATTTGATCTTTGGTTTCCTTGATTGAGAAGCAGCAGCATGGCCTGTCCCTCTTATGGCGTTGGTACATACAGGAGGAGGACAGCCACGCTCTTAAGAGCTTTCTGCGTAGATCCCTCTGACTAACATGTTTTTCAAGTATTTTGTTGGGTTTTTTTGTGTGAAGTCTTTATTGTTGTTGTCCTATAGTAGTAGTTGCCTGTGTTGTGTTTTCGTTTTTGGCTTTGTACATGCTTAATAATTAACCCATTTTTACCTTTGTAGCCATCCGTGTGTTTTTATACAGTGTATACAGTTCAGTTAGTGATCAAGTGTTTTAAAAAAACAGTCATTGCTTGCTAAGCCAAGACTCAAAATACTGTGACTACATGGAAAAATAGTTTTCTTCATCTCTTTGGTTTGACTGTGGATATGTGAAGTTTCTGCTATCTTTGAGAGACCTTAGTAAGAAGCCAGTGTCCCTCTTGAGGTTTCTTAATGATTCCCAGCTCTACCCTGCATTCCAGGGGCTCCTCTGGTGGCTGTAGCTGCTTTTGATGATTAAAAAGCTTCCTCTTTCACTTTCAAAGGATATGCAAACTGATCCACAAGACAGCTCAGACGCAGCTTTTCCTCAGGCAATGTGTACCACTGATACAGTAAACTGTGAGCAAACCAAACAGTTAAGACATCTGCCACAGATTATGAAACTGCAGTATTTGATTACTGGTTAACAAGTATAATTTTGCTAGTAAAACAGTTCAGTCCAGATGTTTGCAATATTAATACATTACTGTGTTTGTCTGTAGGCCTTGTACTCATTAATCCTCATAAAATACCTGTGAGATATGTAATGAGGGTTATCCTAATTTTAGCTAAAGGAAAAGTGAGGCTCTGAAGAGAAGTTGCTCAGTTTCAGATTAGGAGTAATTTTTTAATTCCCAGTTTTTAGACTAGACTTAGATATAGAATAGTTTAAAAAAATTAAAAGATCATTTAATATTTATTTAATACTTTGATTTATTGACACTACTTTCAAAATAATTATTCTAACTTTCTGTTTTCTTTTTGTAGCCTTATATTTTTACAGATCCACCTACCATAAGAGTTGCTCATGGAAGGATTTTCTCAGAAGTTGTATGTTTTTTCCACCATGTGACACATACCATGCGACTCTATAAAGTCCAGGGTAAGAGTTGTGAACTTTTGTCTCTCTCAGCAGTTATTTTTCATCACTACAATCTTGGATCCTACTTGTATTTTTAATGTTTAAATGCACTTCTGAACTAGTGCAGAATTCATCAGACTAAGTCTTTACCGGGTCCAGTGCACCATGATCCCTGTCTGAGCATAATGCTAGTCATTAAGCTGACATGCTTAAACTCAACAGATTTGTTGGAGATACACCTCAGTATTAGGAAATTTTATAGTATAAATTACCTACAAGGGGGTCCTGAACTTTACTGGGTCATCTGAATGCTGTAGGTAGCTGTGAATTATGAAAATGAGAAAAAAAAATTTTAGAAATTTCCTTGAGATTATGTAAAAACGTAGTTTCTTTCATAGCTTCAAACTGATTGATGGAGGTACAACAATATCTTCTCTAGTCGCAAAGAATGTAAAGGTATTTGTTAGTGCCTTTAATAGTGAAGTTTGGTTTACTCCACAACTGTAGGCATGCTTTAGTTACCTGTGAGCTTCCTCTTAGTCCTTTATCTGCTTGGAAGAGCTTGTGACATAATCAGCTGCGTCTGAGAGGCACCAGCACTGAACTGGCTTATTGACTTGTAACTTTTGCTTGCTTTTCCTTCAGTAAGGCTTTCGGGTTTTTTTCTCTGCTGTTCAACTACTGATTTCCAAGAAAATCCTAGGAAAATAGTAACTTTGGAAACTCTGTACCCTTCCAAACTTGATGATTAAATTGGCCAGTGAAAAGTGTAAAAGAGGGAGGAAATCATGGTGCAATTGTGTAAACTTATTTTCCTGTAGAAACTTGACTTAAAATGCGTAAACATATCTTTTTGTAATTGAAGTAGGAAATATACATTTGCGGTAGTTCATCTATTTGTATTTATTCTACTGGAATTATTCTGAAATATAGAAGCATTGGCTAATATTTTCAACACTTGAAGGAACTTAAACATGTATTAGCATTACTTTTACTGTAGGTGTCAAAATTGTCTGCATGGTTTTTAAAATCTTATTTATTATATTTATTTTTCTAAACAACTTCAAAAACAAATAGTGGAGCTATAAGTGCTTTGAAAGTCTCCCTTGATCTTTTCCTTATTCCTTTTAGGTTTCAAAAATAGTATTGTCAGCAATACCTACTTTACAGTCACATAAAACTAATCTGTTTGATTTTTTTTTTTTAGTTGTAATCTATTTCTCCTTAGAACTAAAATTGATTCAGATGCCTCATTTTTTATGACAAGTGTACACTTTGAAGTCTGAAGTTGCTAGGGTTTGCCCTTATGCCTTATACTGATAAGTGTTCAGTTGCCAGCTCGTCTGATACGGTAAATCTAGATCAAACTCTAGATCACAATCCTTATGAATACAAACCAAAATGTTGTATAGTTATTTGTTGTTGAAGATCCTGAGGAAACTTGTTTCTATTCAAGATTATATTTTTTGGTTTTATGTGACCAATATGTGAAATGGGCTTAGAAGAAAAAAAAATACCTTGAGGTCAAGATGTACTAGGTTGCCAAAAATGTGAAAAGAAAGTTACTTTACTGTGTGGGTTTCAGTGACTTAAACTTTTTAGCAAGGAGGGAGCTTATATGAGGAAGAATGTTTATTGTAGTGAAGGGGAGGGAAAAAGTCTGGAAAAAGCCTGAAAAGTCTCTCTTTTGGTTAGTGTGAGGTGGTTTTGTTTTCTAAAACTAATTTCTTTGTAATAATCCCTTTAATTTATTAGTAAGTACCTACCGAAAGTGTTATACTTCGATTTCACAGTTTATAGAAAACGAGTTGTCAGTGAAAATCACTTGCTTGCCAATTCCTAACACATAAGATTATCTTTCAACTGCACTATCTAGTTTTTTTTCTCTTTTTTTGACAATTTTTAATTCATCACACTGTTTCAATACTTATACCATTACCTATCCTGTCATCATGGTGAAGTCCTGTACCATGTTACCAGCTTTTACAAGGAAAAATGATGTAACTATTTTATGTATTTTCTCTGTTTACTTTTATGGTGTGTTTTTATTTTAATTTCTTCATATGAAATGGACTTTTTTCAAAGTTTAAAAAATGGTGACTTTGCATCATTGTTTTGCTGAGGTCTGTTTCCTGGGCTTTGTAAGGGAAGTTATTTATATAGCACTACTTCAGTTAAAAGAAGATATGTACAGCGACAAAGCATGTGGAGAGAAAGAAATATGTGTATGTGCATACATACTTTTTTTTTTTGTTAAATAAAGGCCTGATACTCCTGTTGTAACCTACCTACTTGCGAGTGGGTGGAAAGCCTGACTATGGGGCTAATCCTACTGTTGGACAGTACTTCCAAAATTGCTAAAGAAGCTGTATGACTTGGTAAAACACTACTTTTTCCACTTTTGGCTTCAGAATTATGTTGATTTTGAGCAGAAAATACTCTGGCTTGACAACTCTGTTCAGTAATTGACTAATGAGTGATTTTTAACTACTTCTGCTTCCATTGGCATTTGGTTTTCATATCAGCGTGATTTTGTTAATCTTTTTATCAGAAGCTTCTTATGTGTCATTATCTTCATAATTGTATTTTTGTATTAACTCAAATTACGCAGTGCAAAAGAATGTAGTAATTCATGGTCTAGTCATTTTTAAATTGTAAATGAAAATATTGTATCCTTGTTCAATGTACTCATGCTTTAATAGTCCTGCTTTAAAATAGTTGGAAAATCTGTGACTAAGAGCATCAAAAGTGAAGCGTATAGATCCACTTTTTTCCAGACTAGGTCTGGGGAAAATAGAAATAATTACCTGAACCTGATGTTTTTCATTTAGCACTGTAGTATAATAACCATTGGTAAATGTTAACATTTTAACAGTTGCTGGTACCGCTGCAGGTGGCATTCAGATTTTTAAAAAGATGAGTAAACAAATACAGAGCTCGACATCCTCCTCATTCAGGTGACAAAATTGCAACCCTGACTGCATTTTGAATACTAAATAATAGCACAAAAATTGAAGCAGGTGGACACTTTCAGCATTCTGTTGTGTAAAGGTTCAGTGTGTTTGGTTTAGAATTTGACAAAGTAAAGACCTTCTTAAGGAAACTCCCAACACGCTCTTGAACAGAACTGCTAAAAAAATTTGAAAACTATAGGTGTAGAAGGGAAAAGAGGTTGTGCTAACCTCTGTCCATGTGGTTAGGAATCTGGGAATTTTATTCAAAGATATTTCGTCCTTCTGCAAAAGATTCCACAGTTCAGGAGCCCAAACCGATGAGCATGCCTCTGAGTCTTGTGAGTTGACATATAGTGATCTGTTGAAAAAATGTAAGTATTTAGTATCAAGATTTTGAAATACTGTCTTCAAGTTTTGAAGGACTAAGTTGATTAATCAATCCCTCACTTTCTACCGTCTTGTGTTTACAATCTGTCAGACAAGCACCATGTAATTTCATCTCACTACAAAGAGATATTTCATATCTCTATTCTGTTTGACAGAATTCTTTTCACAATTGTTAGTCCCATTAGACTACAGAAAGGGTAGAAGGGGTCATGCTGAATGATGGTATGATTCCAGTCCAAACTGTGTCTCGAACTATTTGAAAAGGAAAGATTATTATTAAAGGTATTTAATTTTCAGTGTGAGGCACTGTAGAAAAAAATCTCACTGAACATGTGCATTTTCAGATACTTAACCCTTCTTTTAATAAATAAGCATCTTTTCCCTGTCAACAAAAACTTGTGTCCTGGTTGTGGTCATATCAGTGCGTGATTTCTTAATTCACTCTCCTTAAGGAAGATTCTCCCTGTTTTGGTTAAAACAGCTGACTAGTTTCCTGCTTAGTGGAACAGTTGCTGTCAAGACATTCTTCTCTGTGAATGGCAACAGCCATGTAAGAGTCAACAAGAGAAGTGAATGGCTAGGTCCTGCTCCAGTGTATTACTTGCTGCTAAAGAATGACACTTAACAGTTGTGTGCTGTTTCCTGCTGCTTTACTGGAACCCACATTGGTTCTTACCATGAATTGCTTCTGTTCTACTTCAGGGAAGGTTTCAGACTGTCTGTTCAATGAGTATTGAGTTAGAACTACTGCTATATCATATGGTGCATAACTGAACTGGCTTCAAATATCTGGACAGGTATAACAGAAAAGGAAAACTAGCAGGGGAAAACTACATCACTGTGTTGTGGGAGCATAGTTATGCTTACATATGTGGCAATCGCTTTTAAAAATTGAGAGGTTTTAAATGCATCTTTTTCATGTAGGTTTGGAAGGCCAGTCTCTTGAAGTTTCCAATATTGTGGATATTAGAGGAGAATATAATCGTGAGCTTGCAATGAGAATTTCATCTGACATAAACAGTCAAAACAGATTCTATACTGATCTTAATGGATACCAGGTAATTATTATCTATTAATTATAAAAGCCTAGGGTCTCAGTTTTTGACTGTCTTAATACTTCTGATTGTGAAGACTTTGAGTCACATTAATCAAACCTATCATGTTAGACCCCAATAATGATTTAAAGGGAGAAAATCTTTAAAAATGTATCTGTTATAAAATTTGGTTTAGACCAGATGGAAGTAGCAACTGTATTCTTTCAAGGAGTTTGTTAAATATTCCTTTATAGCCTTTTTAACATAAGAATTGTAATACAGCATGCCTTCTTTCTCCTGTTCTTTGTCTATTTGATTAGAGCCCTTTGGGTAGCACAATGATAGATGTGCATAAGGCCCAGCACCTCAGACCTAGAGAACAACTGCGTACTGCTGTGGTAGAAATAAGTGATGTATTTGTGGCATGTAAAAACTTTCTCTCTTGGTAATGCATCTGATGAAATATAGTGTGACTATTTCTTAACTTGGACTCTGCAGCACACACAAAAGAAAGAAAATTTTCCTTACCTTCCTTCCTTGCTAAAAATACTTTTGCAAATATGTTGAAAACCATGCCTGCTGAGTAAGAGACTACCGTTTTTCCAGTTAACGTGTAGTGCTGCATTTTGCTGGACACATAAAGTGAATATTTAAACATGAAAATAATTTTAATACTTTAATAGTCATTTGTCATGTACCATTCAGGAATTCCACCAGCACTTTAATAAGTTCCCGTTATAAATCAGCAATTTGTTTTCTATTACCTTGAATCTATTCACGGCTTGCTTTCTAGGGGAAAAAAAATTTCTCTCGTTCTGTGACTGTGATTTTTCCTTTTTTGGTAGGTTCCCGTGATGAATATTTCAGGGTTTTTTTAAATGTTCTTTGTTCTAAAAGCACATTGAAGTTATCATTTCCAAAGTGGCAATTTTAGCCACAAATCTCCAAAAAGCTAAATAATACAGTCAAATGAATGCTTTGGTGCTGGTTGTGCTTTTAAAGCACATGGGATAAATGTCTGAAAAGGTCTTTGAAATTTAAATTTCGTAAAAAGAATGTGTTTTATTGAAGTTCGTGTTCATACTGCAGATCCAGCCCAGACTGACGATGAGCAAATTGCCTCTTCAAGCAAATATCTATCCTATGACTACAATGGCTTATATCCAAGATGTTGGCGTTCGTTTGACACTTCATTCAGCTCAGTCTCTAGGTGTTGCAAGCTTGAAAAATGGTAAGTATAAGATGATACATATTATAAAGGCTTCATGATTGTCTGAAATAGTTCATTCAGAGATTACCATACCTACTAGAATTTGAAGGAAGGAAATACACTTCTCCAACTCTGACAAGTTTTAGAATATGTCCATAAAGGAAGAGGTAGAGGTTATTCCCACATGAGATCCTGTCATCTTCAATGGAAGATGTTTCTCAAACTAGAGACAGAGGAAAGAGATTATGAAAAAGACAAAATGAGCAATAAATTGTCAGAACTAAGTATTTTTCACCCTAAAATTCTTGATGGAACTCAAGGATGAAACAGCAAGACTAAGTGGTTTGTTCTCTTTTGTACTGCTCTGGTAGCAGAGGGCTTAGGATGGATAATGTGATGCTGATCATGTTTATTGATTTTTTTGTTTGCTTTAGGGTAGAAAGCACTAGTCTTAGGGTATATGCAGTATAGCCCAACATCCCTGTCAAGGAAAACAATAGCAGCTTTTTTGAAGACTAGAGTTAGTGAAATAAAGGATAAAAATGACCCTGGGTAAGAATCAACATAATTATTCTAAGCAAAATCGTACCTCACAAATTTAATGGAGTGCTTTGAAAGAGCTGATGAATATGTTGACAGGAAAAATCAATTCATATTAAGAATTCCAAAAGGGGCACAGTCATGTCCCTCACAGCAGAGAAGGCTGTGATAAATGGCTTGGAGGGATGGAAACAGGGGTCACTTGTTCAGTCTATACTGCTACCAGAATGAGGAGGCATTCAAATAAAGCTAGCAAGTACTGGGCAAAATAAGGTATATAATTCATAATTTAAGATGTATAATTCCTTGCTGTAGTATTTTGTGAGTTAAAATTTACATGATTTTGAAAAATGATGGAATGAATGCTTGGAAGAAAAAAAGCCCATCAGAAACTATGCCAAAACCTGCTTCCCGGTTTCTTTTCAGAAAAATGTCATATTAATGTCTATTCTGACAAAGGGTGAATACTGTACTAGATCGACAGTATTAACAAGCCTAGTTCATTTTAGGGCAGACTTAACACTGGCTTATAGACCGATACTTTAATAAAGCCATAGTGGGAAATATCAGCCTTTTGTTCCACGACCACCTGATAGAAGACCCAAAACACATGTTTTCATGCCTGCCATTGCTAGAAACCGAGTTCCCTTTGGCCTGATCTTGTGAATGAACTTGACACCACCAAATGTTTGTAGGCACTCATAACATAGATATTAGAAACTAAATCAGTGTGCAGAGGCTCCAATACGTAGTAATAGTGTCTGTATCTGTTCTTTAACAATCCTAGTCTCTGCATCACAGAATAATGCAACATCTCAGTCCACAGAGACACCCGCTCTCTATATTCAAGTAAGGGAAGTTAAGGCTAGTGCTGTTTGACATATTGCAATTAAGTATCAGGGAGAAACTGGCTTTCTGTGAACATTGGTTTCAACCCAGTCAGAGGACGTTAGAGGCTTTTCCCCTACTCCAGTTAAATAAAAGAGCAAAAGATGTATCCCATACCTGGTCGTGGCATTAATTTTTTAACTACTTTACTCTTCGGCAAACTCTATTATGTCACTGAAGGTTAAGAGATAGTTAGGAACATCAAATATTTACTCTGTGCCCACTAAAAAAAAAGGAGGAGAATGTATTCATTTGACTTAATATGTAAAGGGCAAGTGTCAAGAGGATGGAGCCAGGCTCTTCTCAGTGACATCCCTTGACAGGACAAGGGGCAATGGGTGCAAGCTGGAACATAGGAGGTTCCACTTAAATTTGAGGAAAAACTTCTTTACCGTGAGGGTGACCGAACACCGGAACAGGCTGCCCAGAGAGGTTGTGGAGTCTCCTTCTCTGGAGACATTCAAAACCCTCCTGGACGCTTTCCTGTGTGATATGGTCTAGGCAATCCTGCTCCGGCAGGGGGACTGGACTAGATGATCTTTCGAGGTCCCTTCCAATCCCTAACATTCTGTGATTCTGTGATTCTGTGACTTATCATTAGGTAATATTCCATGAAACAACTATTTACTACCTTTGTCCTGAGGGCATGTTGAACTCCTTAAAAGAGAACAAAAATGAAGCTGAAGATTCTGTGGCTGCTGCAAGTCACGACACTTCTTTTGAAGGCCCTTCAGGATCTCAAAGGGATCCTGGAAGAAAGTTCAAAAACATTACAGTTTGGGCAAGTACCTTCAGTAGCTGCGTATCTGTATGACTGAGACTGTGTGTCTCAAGGCATAACCCACACCAGGGAAGACCTCCAGATAGATGGGATGCACCACCACCATTTAGAGGTGGGCTTCCCTGCAGTGTGATGGATAATTAATGAGGTAGTGGGGATCAGTTATGTCCTGAAGCCTCGTGCAATACACTTACACCATTTTTAAGCCAGAAATTTCCCTAAAACAATATTTTTTTAATCTTTGACACACTTTTGAAGTGGCTTTTATCTCTGACTTTAGAAGCACTCATCACTTCGTTTGTGTTTGCTGTTCACAATTGCCTTAAGAATCATAAAACTTTATTTTGTCAGCCTTCATTATCCTAGCTTCTTAAAGAGTATTGGAAATGCAGTTAGGTAGTTTTGGATCTAGATGTTCTAAGTTTTGTTTGAAAACTTTCACAAAAGTTTATCGCAGGTTTGTCCTTCTTGACTGTGGGTCTAGCTTTTCTCAGCGACTTATCATACCTGTCTGTTAGCTCATGTTCATACAGCAATCCACAAAGTTCATCAATTTGAGGCACAATCCTAGCCTTATACCTTAGTTCAAAATGACAGTTTGTTTCTTACTCATTGCCAGCTGATTTCTGTCCTGGATATACAAAATCTGTTTTTACTTGAGGGAAGGGAAGAAAAAGTATTTAGGAAAATTGGATAAGTGTTTGTAGAATATACAGAAGAAGTATAAAAGAGACTGCCTTACTAAGCAGCCTTTTCTAGTAGCTTAAATTATGCATTTCTTATTTAGGAAACAAGTACTTCAGTCTTCAGTTTTCTTTAGGAAACAAGTACACTTGTTTGAAGATTCAGTGTGCAAAAACTTTAACAGCCTTAATTACATGCCCTGAACTGGTTTCCCTCTGGAGTTATAAACTTGAAAAGATACGAACTTCATCTTCCATAAGGCTATTTATGATTTAACATCGTGCTTAAAGAGCTATTCTGAATGGCAATGCTACGGTTCAGTATAAACTCAGAACTTTATACTCAGTGTTCATCTGGTGCAAAATTCTTTCCTACTCCCACAAGTGAAAATACCCTTACAAGAAGGAGTGATTGTGAGAGTTTATACGCTCATATTGCCTACTTGTTTTTCCTTCTGCCTCCAACTGTGAAACAAAAACAAAAAAAGGAAAAAATACATTTGGGGGGTCCACTCTTTTATGGAGTGCAAGATGAAGACAGTTCCTCTACAGAAGGTCTCTCCATACAGCTGGAGCTTCTTGGGGTGATTCTCCTCTTTGATGCTTGATGTGACAGGTAACAGTAATAACTTTTAATTGTAAACTTCTATTTAGGCTCTTACGTTAAAAACTTGCGGGAATGTCTGCTGAAAGGCTTGTGAAAATTTTTTGGAAGGTCATAAACAGCCAAAACCAAAAGGTATTAACTGTTTTCGTAGTCAGTCCTAACAATATTAATCTGGTATTATTCTTCCATACACAAGAGAAAAATTGTGATTCTTTATAAGGTATATTTCAGGATATTTTTCTTATGTTTAACAGAAGCTTTACATATTCTTGTTACCAGTATAATCCTTGTATTGCTCTTTCAGGTCAGTTGGAAGTGATCATGGATCGTCGACTTATGCAGGATGACAACCGTGGCCTTGGACAAGGTGTCCAAGATAACAAGATTACAGCTAATATCTTCCAACTTCTGCTGGAAAGAAGACGTGGAATGGATGTGGTAGGATTCACTGTCTGGATTTTTCTGGCTAATGAAGATAAACATAATTTTTTTCTGTTGCAGCAGCAGTGAACTCCGTAAAGGAATTATTCCATAAGCAGTAAAACTAAGGAAACATAGCCTCCAAGAGAGTTTTGTCAGCTTGCTTGCATATTCTTATTGTAAAGACTTCATCTTTCACTATTCCTGCACAAATACGTGCAGTGTCTGCTTTCTTTTCTACTCTTTCAACACATGGTTGGGGTACTGTTGTGGAAGTGTCTTCTTTTTTCTTTCCTTTTTTTTTTTTTTTTACTGAGGAAGCTTTTAAAAAAATTCTAATTAGTGACATTTCTGCTTCTTAACAAGGTTAACTGAATGTGGAGAAAGGTTGACAGATTATTTCAGATGAATGGGTGGAAAGAGAGGACATGTTATAAATTTAATTTTCTTAGGAAATAAGATTTAAGTGGAAATATTTAAATACCAGGCATATGAACCTTCTCACTTCGTTATGATTCTGGGAAAGTTGAGACCATTTTCTTGGTAAGGGTTTTTTTTTTCACTTGCACAGATCATCTCAGTTCGCTTTTTTCTGTATTAGTCTTTTGAGTACCTCTTTAATTTTCTTTCAGTTCTTTACGTTTTCTCTCTTTGCTCTTTTCCCTATCATTTTTGAGAAGGACAAAATAAGTAGTACATATTCATACTGAGGCAGTTGAATCATGATGACAGCCCTGACTATATTTTAAAATCATCACATAGCTGAAGATGAGAGGTTGTATATTGAGCTGCTAATGATTATGCAGATAAATTGGAATTAATTCTGCTTTATAATGGATATGATTAACCACTGTGAGAGGATGGTAATATTAAGCCTAAAGCTAATTTCCACAACTTAATGACTGACAGTGTTTTTTTCAGGTTGTACGTGTCATTATCACAGAATCACAGGATGTTAGGGATTGGAAGGGATCTCGAAAGATCATCTAGTCCAGTCCACTTGCCAGAGCAGGATTACCTAGATCATGTCACACAGGAACGTATCCAGGCGGGTTTTGAATGTCTCCAGAGAAGCAGACTCCACAAGCTCTCTGGGCAGCCTGTTCCAGTGTTCGGTTACCCGCACCGTAAAGAAGTTTTTCCTCATATTTATGTGGAACCTCCTGTGTTCCAGCTTGCACCCATTGCCCCTTGTCCTGTCAAGGGATGTCACTGAGAAGAGCCTGGCTCCACCCTCATGACACTTGCCCTTTACACAGTTATAAACATTCATGAGGTCACCCCTCAGTCTCCTCTTCTCTAAGCTAAAGAGACCCAGCTCCCTCAACCTCTCCTCATAAGGGAGATGTTCCACTCCCTTAATCATCTTCGTGGCTCTGTACTGGACTCTCTCTAGCAGTTCCCTGGCCTTCGTGAACTGAGGGGCCCAGAACTGGACACAATATTCCAGATGCGGCCTCAGCAGGGCAGAGTAGAGGGGGAGGAGAACCTGTCTTGACCTGCTAACCACACCCCTTCTAATACACCCCACGATGCCACTGGCCTTCTTGGCCACAAGGGCACATTGCTGGCTCATGGTCATCCTGCTGTCCACTAGGACCCCCAAGTCCCTTTCCCCTACGCTGCTCTCCCAACAGCTCTATCCCCAACTTGTACTGGTACATGGGGTTGTTCTTGTCCAGATACAGGACTCTACACTTGCCCTTGTTATATTTCATTAAATTTCTCCCCACCCAACTCTCCAGCCTGTCCAGGTCTCTCTGAATGGCTGCGCAGCCTTCTGGGGTGTCAGCCACTCCTCCCAGTTTTGTGTCATCAGCGAACTTGCTGACAGTGCATTCTATTACAGAATCACAGAATCACAGAATGTTAGGGATTGGAAGGGACCTCGAAAGATCATCTAGTCCAATCCCCCTGCCGGAGCAGGATTGCCTAGACCATATCACACAGGAAAGCGTCCAGGCGGGTTTTGAATGTCTCCAGAGAAGGAGACTCCACAACCTCTCTGGGCAGCCTGTTCCAGTGTTCAGTCACCCTCACCGTAAAGAAGTTTTTCCTCATATTTATGCGGAACCTCCTGTGTTGCAGCTTGCACCCATTGCCCCTTGTCCTGTCAAGGGATGTCACTGAGAAGAGCCTGGCTCCATCCTCATGACACTTGCCCTTTACATATTTATAAACATTAATCAGGTCACCCTCATTATTCCCTCATCCAAGTCATTAATGAATATATTGAATAGTACTGGTCCCAATACCGACCCTTGAGGGACTCCGCTAGACACAGGCCTGCAACTGGACTCTGTCCCATTGACCACCACTCTCTGGCTTCTTTCCTTCAGCCAGTTCACAATCCACCTCACTACCTGATCATGCAGACCACACTTCCTCAGTTTAGCTGCGAGGATGCTGTGGGAGACCGTGTCAAACGCTTTACTGAAATCGAGATAGACCACATCCACAGCTTTACCATCATCTATCCACCGGGTAACATCCTCATAAAAGGCTATCAAGTTGGTTGAGCATGACTTCCCCTTGGTGAAGCCATGTTGACTGCCCCTAATGATCCCCGTATGCTTGATGTGCCTAGAGACAGCACCAATGACAAGTTGTTCCATTACCTTTCCCGGGGATGGAGGTGAGGCTGATCGGTCTATAGTTACCCAGGTCCTCCTTCTTGCCCTTTTTGAAGACTGGAGTGTCATTTGCTTTCCTCCAGTCCTCAGGCACCTCTCCCATTGCCCACGACTTAGCAAAGATGATGGAGAGTGGCCTAGCAATGACTTCTGCCAGCTCCCTCAGCACCTGGAGGTGCATCCCATCAGGGCCCATGAATTTATGGACGTCCAGATTGTTTAATTGGTCCCTGACCCAGCCCTCATCAACCAGGACAAACTCCTCCTCTATCCTGACTTCTTCTGGGGTCTCAGGGGTCCGGGGCTCCTCAGGACAGCCTCCAACAGTATAGACAGAGGCAAAGAAGGCATTCAGTAACTCCGCCTTCTTTTTATCCTCTGTCTCCAGGGCCCCCACCTCATTCATCAGTGGGCCTACATTGCCTCTAGTGTTGGCTTTACCTGCAATGTATTTGAAGAAGCCCTTTGTGTTGTCCTTGACCTCTCTTGCAAGGTTTAATTCCAAGGAGGCCTTAGCTTTCCTAGTTGCCTCCCTACATCCTCTGACAACAGACTTATATTCCTCCCAAGTGGCCAGCCCCTCCTTCCATGATCTGTACACCCTCTTCTTCCACTTGAGTTTGCCCAGCAGTTCCCTGTTCAACCATGCAGGTCTCCTGGTACCCTTCCTTGACTTCCTACCTGTTGGGATGCTCTGATCTTGAGCTCGGAAGAAGCAGTCCTTGAATGCTAACCAACTATGTTGGGCCCCCTTACCTTCTAGTACCCTGTCCCATGGGATTTCCCCTAGCAATTGCTTGAAAAGGCCAAAGTTGGCCCTCCTGAAGTTCAGGGTTGTGATTCTGCTAGCTATTCTGTTCCTGCCACATGAGATCCTGAACTCTACCATCTCATGGTCACTACAACCAAGGCTGCCCTCAACCTTCGCCTCTTCAACCAGACCCTCCTTGTTAGTGAGGATAAGATCCAGTAGCGCTCCTCTCCTAGTTGGCTCATCCACCATTTGCATCAGAAAGTTATCATCAATGCACTGGAGGAACCTCCTGGACTGGGGATGGCTGGCTGAGTAGGCCTCCCAGCAAATATCAGGGTAGTTGAAATCCCCCACAACAACCAGGCCCTGTAATTGCGAGACTGCTCTCAGCTGCCTGTAGAAGGCCTCATCACCCTCCTCATCCTGATCCGGTGGCCTGTAATAGACACCCACAACAGTATCACCCCTGCCAGCCTGCCCCTTAATTCGCACCCACAAACTCTCAACTCGCTCCTGATCCGCCCCTGGACAGAACTCAATACATTCTAGCTGCTCACTCACATAAAGAGCAACTCCACCACCTCTCCTTAGTGGCCTGTCTTTCCTGAACAAGACATAGCCATCCATGACCACATTCCAGTCATGCGAGGCATCCCACCAAGTCTCTGTAATTGCCATTAGATCATAGCCCCCCGACCGAACACGGATTTCTAACTCCTCCTGCTTATTCCCCATGCTGCGTGCATTGGTGTACAGGCATTTCAGGGAGCGAGCTGAGCACACCGATTTCACCCTAGGGGGATGGGAGGCCTCCTGGACTTCATCAATACTAGAGCGTTGCCCCAGTGGTACAAGCCCAGCTACAACCCCATCCCCCTTCGAATCTAGTTTAAAGCTCTCCGAATGAGCCCTGCTAATTCCTGTCCCAGAACCCTTTTGCCCCTACGACATAAACCTTTCCCATGTATTATTGTCAGGTCTGTTGTCTTATAAAACCAGCCATTATCAAAGAATCCAAAGCCCTGCTTGTAGCACCAGTCTAATAGCCAGGCATTTATGGAATGAATCCTACTATTCCATCCCATGTCATCACCCGACAATGGAAGGAGGGAGGAGAAAACAACTTGCTCCTCAGACTCTTTCACCAACCGTACTAAGGCCTTGTAGTCTTTCTTCATCCCCCTCAGACTGTGGGATGCAGCTTCTTCCCCACCTGTCTGGAAGCTCATTAGCAGGTAGTAATCTGTTGACTGCTCCAGGCTGGGGAGTTTCCTGGTGATATCCCTGATTCGGGCCCCAGGTAGACCGCAGACCTCCCTGTGATGGGGGTCAGCTCTGCATATTGGGCCCTCAGTTCCATTTAGGAGCGAGTCTCCAACAACTAGAACTCTTCTCTTCTTCCTTGTGGAGGAGTTAGCTATACGCCTGTCAGGTTTTTCTGACTGTGGTGAGACCTCTGATATAGGTTGCCTCTCTACCACATCCCCATTGGACCGGCTGTATTCCACCAGGTCCTCTTATCTATTTCTCAGAGGCATCAGGGGAGGTGAGGTGGGCAAGGAGGGCGCTCGCCTTTTGCCATAAACTTGCCTCCACTCACTCCTTTCATTTAGGTTTCTGTTTTCCACCTGAGAGGGGCAGAGTACAGGGGTCCCTCGATCCTGGGAGCTCTCCGGCAGGTGCTCCCATTTTTGTTTCAGGGAGGGCAGAGCCTGGCTCCACCAGTCTATCTCCATTTCAGCCTCCCGAATGCTCCTAAGCCTTTCTACTTCGGCTTGAAGCCTTTCAGCCTGGCCTTGCAGCTGTGCCGCTTGGCTGAGCAGATCATCTACCTGCTCACAGCGCACACAGCCCCCTGTTACCAGGGAGACGCTAGAATTATGATATTCTAGTTCCTCATCCTGTATAACACAGGCAGCATATTAACTGCATTTTATCAGTGTGGTGTACAAATATCTGAGCTGACTTGAAAGAAGCTAACTTGAGTTTTGCAGCAGTCTGACTTTGACAACAATGATCATCACACAGGTTAATCTACCTTCTCAAGAAGAAACTTGCAGAGAGATTTATACTGCCATAGAAAGGTTTTTAGTACCCAGGGTAATTTGTGTTCTATTAAATTAGAATGTGAAGCTGGTAAGTAGGAATTATTGGACATGGAAATCTATGTTTACATTAGCAAATAATATGAAACAACAGGAGCGGATCAAACCAGTTGGTGCCACGGTGCTTGCTTTGACACTATGTGCAGTTTTGATATTTTCCATAGAACCATAAAATAACTTGCTAAAAGGTATATCTGGAAGTCTTCTAGTCCAATCCTTGCTCAAAGCAGGTCTCTTTTTGTGTCACAACAGACTTAAAATACTGTCCAAAGGATTAGTCATCCATTCAGACTGTAATGGAGATCTGGAGGGTTAGAGCATGTTTGGTGCATACCTCCAGGGGAGCTTCTTGGTTACTTCCTTCTACAAGAAACTAGTCCATGCACACTGAGACTCCTCTGCAAACTAGCACAGTTCCTGGTTAAGTGGGGTTGGCCATGATTTTAATTTCAGAACAGCACTGCTGCTTCAAACCGAAACACTCCTTTGGAAAATAGTTTGAGGTTACCTCGATGATAACAAAGGCAGCCTAAACAACTCTGGGATTATATGGTTAGTGAAACATTTATGTGTGTCTTTGCGTACATTTACCAGTTTGTTTGGGTTACCAGTCAGACATCAGCTCAGTAGAATAACAATGTACTTCCATTTTCTTATTAAAATCCTCTTCCTTTCCTCCATTTTTGAAAGATTCTGTGCAAGTTACTGAGAATCTTTCAAAGGAGAAGGGATAGTTATCTGCTATGATCAAAAGATCTTTGAGGTGTTTTGGGTACCTGTGTTCCAGCATCTACCTTCCTTCCCCCTGACCCTTCCTGCTGAGCATATAATGGTTTTAAATAGCTGCAGAGTAAGCCTTCAAGGGCAGTTTGTTCTTACACACTCTTGCAGGGACTTGAGAAGAAGGAGGATCAAAGCTATGGGGGAGTGGGCACAGTCAAAGAGGTGCTATTGGCTCAACTGATACAGTGTGCAGAACCCTCAGGACCCAAGCAAGATGTTTTAAGGAAACATTAACTTTCTGGTGTTATATCTGGAATTCCCCTTGGCTGTATTCACAGTGTTCTAGCATTGTGTTTTTCAAAATTTATCTGAACATAACTAGCATTTTCTGATTCATGTAACTGTTTCAGATGTGTTAAAGGAAGGAACGATAGTAGTCACCTTACTGTTTTGTTAAATGTACAAACATGTTCTTTAGTGCATTGTTACTCAGGAGGTAGTTGTTACAATAGTTTAAAAATTGCCCTGTCAGAAAAATTATGAAGAATTTATATGCAGTTTATATATGTAATCAGCTGCAGTGTGACTCATGCACTGACCCTAATTTTGTTGTCAAGCCCTGTTTTGTTACTGACTTGAGGAACCATGGAAGCTACAGGAGAGAGTTTTGATCACATGGCATCTTTGCTAGTACAAGATTTTCCTAAAGTGTATTCCAAAATATTTCATTCTGTCTTTTCTCAAAAACAGTTCTGAAGAACAGGATTTTTTCTGCTCTTTGGGAAACTTCCCCATAAAAGCAGAGTCTGTGAAGTATAGGATGTGCTGTTATTTAAAATGCATTGAAATAAATGTGCATCACTTTGGTGTAATTACTGTGGAGTTTTTTGGTTATGACAATGTCAACCAAAAGTTTATTTTAATTCACATCTCCAAAATACTTTTTTTTCTTCCCCAACCCCACCCTGAATAGTGTATTTTAATGGCAGAATCAAACCACTTGAATGTCCTGAAGTGGAAGGTTGACCTGTCCGGTGGGTAGATAGAATTCTCAATAATCACTACCATACTCAGGTAGCATGTATTCTACTAAGTCCCCCGTCCTAATGATACCTGGTTTTTGGCTCTTGAATTCTAACTCATCTAGGCAGTAGTTAATACTCATGCTGGTATTGCCTCTGTGCAAAAGACATCAGGTTGATTTGTTTTCCAGAAGTTGTTTTATTTATTTTTCCCCTCTAAGCTGGATACTACAAAACGTATATTTGGAGTGATGGTGTGGTTCATTAAGTGAGCTATGTATGTAGTAAGAGCCGGGCAAATCTCGTTTCACTTTACGTTATACTCACCTGATTTATTGACAACTCTGTCCCTCAGACCTCTGTTGATGTTGTTACTGTGTTTTGATACAATATCTGTATGCATCTTTTTCTCCTCTTACTAGATGTAACTAATTCTGCTTATATGTTCATTTTGTCCGTGCAATCATTTTTTGGCTCTGAATATCTTTTTGACTTCTCTCCTAATATTCGTTCTTCTTTTTCCTCAAATTGTTAAGCAAAAACTGAATGCATGTCATTTTTAAATTTAAAGGGATTACTATTTAGCTGAGAATGAAACTGAGTACAATTATCAAATACTTGCTTGTCAAAAGAGTAAGTGACTCTTTATTTTTGAAAATATAGACTTCTTATTTTACATTTATTGTAAGTTTTGTTAAAAATAAGCATTAATACCTTTTTACTTTCTGGGCATAAGCGTGTTTTATTAGTATAGGAGTATGAATGAAATAGAATTCATAGGAAGTGGTAATATATTCATTTCATCAGTGACATAGCTGGAGAAAAGATGCCATGCCAGGCACACGCTTTCTTCTTCAGATTCCTATTTCATACCTTGCCTTGACTTGCTCAATTTATAGCCAGCTCTCAAGCGGAGAGCCAGGATTCAATGGTTCAAAGAGCTGCTATGGTTTGGGGGAGGTTATTTACAGAAACAATGATACAGGCAGTTAATAAAATCACAAATATGTGCCAGTCAGATAATCAAACTACTTTTCTTCCACCACATACAACTACTCTTTTTTTTCTTAGTAAATATCTGTCAGTATCCACTTTCTCTGAAAATACATGCTTGGTGATCTAGCCATTTCTGTCTGATTATTGAGTTGCATTTGCACTTACTGCATATTTATAATGCATGTGTATGTTTCACATAGTAGCTATATACTATACTATACTGTGCATTGCTATGCTATGTGTAACCACACCTTAACAAGCATAATTAATTAAGTTGATGTTTCAAAAAAACAGAAACTCAACATTGGTTTAACTACTACTATGTAGAAGCATTTTCAAGCCTATGTGTGACAACCTGACTGAATGGCAGAGCTCAGAGGGTTGTGATCAGCGGTGCTGAGTCTAGTTGGAGTCCTGTAGCTAGCAGTGTTCCCCAGGGGTCAGTACTGGGTCCAGTCTTGTTCAGCTTATTCATCAACGACCTGGATGAAGGGACAGTGTCCCCTCAGCAAGTTTGCTGATGACACAAAACTGGGAGGAGTGGTCGATACACCAGGGGCTGTGCTGCCATTTAGTGAGACCTGAACAGGCTGGAGAGCTGGGCAGAGAGGAGCCTAATGAAGTTCAAGAAGGCAAATGTAGGGTCCTGCACCTTGGGAGGAATAACCCCATGCACTGGTACAGGCTGGGGGTTGACCTGCTGGAAAGCAGCTCTGTGGAGAAAGACCTGGGAGTCCTGGTGGACAAGAAGTTCACCATGAGCCAACAATGTGCCCTTGTAGCCAGGAAGGCCAATGGTATCCTGCGGTGCATTAGGAAGAGTGTGGCCAGCAGGTCTAGGGAAGTAGTCCTCCCCCTCTACACTGTTCTAGTGAGGCCACACCTGGAGTACTGTGTCCAGTTCTGGGCCCCCCAGTTCAAGAAAGGCAAGGAACTACCTGAGAGAGTCCAGTGGAGGGCTACAAAGACGATCAGAAGACTGGAGCATCTCTCTCACAAGGAGAGGCTGAGGGAGCTGGATCTGTTTAGCCTGGAGAAGACTGAGGGGGTATCTTATCAATGCTTACAAATAACGTAAGGGTATTTGTCAAGAGGATGGAGCCAGTCTCTTCTCAGTGGTGCCCAATGACAGGACAAGGGGCAGCGGGGACAAACTGAAACATGGGAAGTTCCATCTAAATATGAGAAAAAACCTCTTTACTTTGAGGGTGACAGAGCACTGGAACAGGCTGCCCAGGGAGGTTGTGGAGTCTCCTTCTCTGGAGATATTCAAAACCTGCCTGGATGCGACCCTGTGCAACGTGCTCTAGGGGAGCCTGCTTTGGCAGGGAGTTGGACTAGATGATCTCCAGAGGTCCCTTCCAACCCTAACCATTCTGTGATTCTGTGAACCTCAGATATTATAATATCATTTTTAGTTATGACTACTATAGTAAACTTGTCAAATATATACAAAATCTTGAACTTTAAGTTTTGGGATTTTATGATGGCCACAGAAGGAAAAAAAAAATACATTTCCCTCTCGTCCTCTCATGCAGAACACAATGCATCTTCTTTAGAGCCTTGACACACATATTTAGTAAGGGAGGTACACTTATTTCTTGTTTCATTTGAAGAGAGATTCAGGTATGTCATAGTTCTTTACAGCTTTGCTTAAAGGACTACATTTAAATTATTATTACTGCTGCTACTATATGGATGATTCTTACGCTGGAAGTTTGTGTCTGCTGCTCAAGAACAGTATTTCCATCTCTTATTTATCTACAAATAGTATCTGCTTTCAGGCCAGCACTGTCCTTGGTTTTATGCCAGGGCACCTTAAGGCTTAATTTATTTCAGATATTGTTTTTTCTTGACACTGTGACAAAGATGTGTTGCAGAAAGATTCTAAATAAAGACAGATTTGTCTCCAAGCTCCATTTATGTGATACTGTCCAAAGCTGTAGGGACACCCTGCAATGGGGCAGAGGCCACTGATTGTAGCTGGATCATGGTGAAGTAGGTAGTACAGAGGACTGCCTTCCTCTGATTTGTGGACTTACAGCTATGTCTCTTTCGTGTGTTTTTTGTGTATGTATGTACATCTCTACAGTGACTTACTTTCCTCTGTTATTATTTGTTTTCATTTGTGCGTACCTGTCTGCCATCTCTGTTTAGAAAGAAAGTATTTTACTTCAGCAGTCTGCAGAGTATTCAAGCTTGGTCTCTGTACTTTTAGCCCATATAATACACCAAAGTGGGAAGGCAGACCTCTTGAAAGTCTTTTCTGAGCTTATCTGAGCTGGTGCAGTTTGAGGTCTTAAATTTAAGCCTTTATGTATCACCACTTCTAGGAAGGCCTGCTTATTCCTGCTGCAAGCTCTGTCAGTAGGGCAGAATCCTTCTTAAAGAGGGAGAAAGGCTGGAAGTCTGGCTTCTTGTATTCCCAAGTGAAATAACTCTCAAGGGATAATCTCCTTGCACATGGAACAAGCAGTTTCCATTGGCAGCCAGAACTTCACATGAGGATCAGACTTCCAATGCAGATAGCCTCTTTGGGGGACAAAAATTAGGAGATATCATTGTGCAGTTTTTGTCTTTATCATCAGGTTGGTGACCTACTTCCTCATCAAAGCAGAACTCCAGAAAATTTCGGATCACTGTGTTCTGCCATCATCGGGAACAGGATAAGATCTTCCCAGTCAACGGGAAAGAAAATCTAGCACTGTGTCCCTTCCACAACTCTAGCATGGGTTATTTATTGAGGCATTAAGTCCTTCCTCCTACCTTCTGCACCATTACTGAACAACATAAACACTGAAGAAAAATTAGAGAAGAAGAAATAAAATTGGTAGGAGAGCCTATAACTGAAGTATAAAATACTTCTGTTGTTGAGAAAAGCATGTCATGCTGTCTGTCTGCTTTTGAGATCCCTTTCATCCAGCTACACTGATGGCTGCATATTTGTCAATCTCTGTAATTATGGTGGTGTTGTTATGGTCATGGTGACTAGTTACTTTCTTTGCCATCTGCACTCTTCTGTAGACCAGTGAGCAACTGTTCTCCAAATGATCTGTGTATAGAATGTGATTGCTATTATGGCATCTCATTAAAGACTAACTGAATTAAACACGAGGACCTGACAGTCATCAAAGGAACAATGATAAGTGGAGGAAGCGAAGGAACCGAACTGGGGACCCGAGTGAAGCACGCTGAACTGGCTGCTCCTGAGACCATGAAAAGAAGATTAGGTTGTTCCTGATGTGAAACCCAACAAGACTATTCAGCAGAAATCCCTTTATGCAGACTAAGGGCATTATTGCCTAAAGGGGTCCAGGACTTAGAGGATTTGGAGGAGGGAGAGTATTTTGGCCTTTTTTTTTTTAAAAAAAAAAAAGGGCTTGTTATGGGATGTTCAGTGGAAGGGACATAGGAGTGGACCAGTTCTTGATCACCACAGCCTATCCTGTATTCTTATTAAATCTGGTTTCTGTGTGAGTGCACAACCTTTTCTGAATCTGTGTGAGCCATTAGCCAACTTCACCTAAGACTAGGAAGCAAGTAGAGTAAGAGGTCTGTGTGTCAACTCTTGGGGAGAGAGAGATCATGGAACTGAGGGACCAGTGCAATGGGCTGTCAGTTGCTGTCGAGACCTGTATTTTCTGTGTGTGCATGTGCACTGCTAGCACACTTCAAGCTGACAGGTAAGGGGGCCAGCACCTGGAATGACGTGAAGTCTGAGTTGGTGAATGGTTAACAGGCCTAAGGTCCAGGCCTTGGATATCAGACAGACTTAAAGTCCACACTGATTTTTGAGGGATCAGTGATTGTTGAGTGTACTTGTGAATCAAGAAAGTGACAGTCTTTGACTAGTGAACTTCAGACCTGATCAGATGGTGGGCACAGTCTGGTTTGGATTGTCTGTTCTGGTCATATTACCCATATTACTCTGTGTTTATGTGGGTGCTGGTAAAGGTGCTGCTCTCTGCTCACTTGTATGGCTGTGCATGTGCACACCCCTGTTGGGAATACATACTCTGCCTTGCTCCTGCCTGATCCTGGAGGAGCAGAACCACAGCAGGCTGCCATCTATTAGCCTGGAATGTGAGGAGTCCCCTCCCTGGTCTTAGGGACTACCAAATTTGGCTCTGGCAGACTGAGAAGAACAACTCCTGCGGGTCCAAATTACCTTGGATTTGGTTACCTGTAGCAGTCCCGGGTTTCCTCACCTGCAGTCTCAGTGCCAGCCAAGAATCCACAGGCAGTACAGAAACTCTGTGGTGATTTTACAGTCACTCTGAACGAACTCACAACCTCGTGGATATTTTACAGTGCCTCAGAATTTTCATTTCTTCTATAATCAGCCTCCAGGGACCCCTTTCACCTAGTGTGGCAGAAATGTGTTTTCAGTATAACAGCCTCCAAGTGAATTGATAGAAAATTTTCCATTCCCTGAGGTAAAGAGGTAATATCAGTTTTTCTCCACTCAGTTGAGTCCTTCTCTGCTGGTCACTTCAATAGCTATCAAAAAAACCTAAGCATTCCAGATCATGGTTCTCAATAAAGGACCTGAAACATATTGCCAACAGAATTTATGCTTTGATGTGCAAAACTGCAGCGTAACTGTTTAATATTTCAGTGTTGACAAAAATGTATGTATGAAAAATTCAGGCAGATCTAATCCTTATATTTTTCAGGATTTTTGCCCCCCAGGATTTCAGGAGAGACTGATGCTGTAGTATAACAGAAAATAATCTGGCATCAGTATTGTTCTTTATAGTCTCTGTAAGATTTCAGGATAGCTACCTGTTCAGTACTCACAAATGTGGCTTTTATTTCTGGTTGCAATTTATCCAGGCCTCCCTAAAAGTCTAATTTGTTGTAAAGGACCTGCTTTTTTAGAGATTAGCTGAAGATTGTTCTGCTGAAGATTCTTATGCAGCTTTGAGGTCTTAGTTCTTCTGAATCCCACTGCTCAGAGAAGATCTTTGTATCACCTTATTTGATTTCCATACAAAATTCCATCTGCAACCACTAGCCAGTTCGAAAGCTGCTTGAAGTGATGGTCAGTGTTTTCTTTGACACGTGGTTACATCAGCATTGCACTCTTGGACACTGAAAAGGAATTATTCACCTCAAAAGAATTCATCCAATTTTCATCAGGGTCTAATTGCTATTTGTTGCATTAGGGGTGTAAGCCCCATTATCTAACATCTTTCTTCTTTCCTTCTCGAAAGCACTGGGAGTTTTTAGGGGCACACAAAAATCTAGCTCCAGACATTGACCTCGGAAGAAACGGAATGATACATCTATATCTGGTGGACTTTCAGAACTTATCAGATTGTGATTATTCTTTTTGTATTACAGTTTGCAACTTTGAGTTTAAATAAGGTGCATCTGATTTTCACTTGGTGAGGTAACAGCCAGGAAGTCTTGCATGTGAAGCCTGCAGCTAAGTTGAAACCATTTACTGCTTGATGTCAATTTCATGAATTTGACTAATATCAGTCATAGAATCATAGAATGGTTCGGGTTGGAAGGGACCTTAAAGATCATCTAGTTCCAACCCCCCTGCCATGGGCAGGGACACCTTTCCATGAGACCAGGTTGCTCAAAGCCCCATCCCACCTGGCCTTGACCACTGCCAGGGAGGGGGCATCCCCAACTTCTCTGGGCAACCCAGTCCAGTGTCTCACCACCCTCACAGTAAAGAATTTCTTCCTAATATCTAATCTAAATCTGCCCTCCTTCAGTTTAAAACCGTTCCCCCTCGTCCTATCAGTACATGCCCTTGTAAAAAGTCCCTCTCCAGCTTTCCTGTAGGCCCCCTTGAGGTACTGGAAGGCTACTATAAGGTCTCCCAAATAAAATCTGTATTTGTCTTCCAAGTTGGGAGCTTTAGGGCAATACGTGTTCAAGAATGCTGTGCGATTTTCTCACTTTCTTCCTGTTTACAGACACCCCCTTCCTCAAGTGGGGAGTACTCTACATAGTTAACGATTCAAGATGTTTGCATTTGGGGAAGAATGTATGTAATTTTAAAGTTAAGGCATCTGTCCTTAACCTGTCACTTAGTTTTGTCACGTGTTGTAAAACTGCGTATTCACATAGTTAATGTTGTCTGCTGTTATGTTTCTCACCTGTAAGCAGGCTAGCACAGTATTGTCCAACCAGTTCCTCATGTAGAAGCAGCATCTCATCAAACATGCAGATGGATTGTCCATCTTTGGATTGTACAGAAAGAAACAAGTTTTTCTTTCCATGTTTGTCTTTGGGAAGCTTTAGATTCCTTGGCTGACCATCTCAGTTGCTATCAGTTGCTAGATGATGATTGAGAGATATTTAATAATATTGTCTCCCTATGTTTTGGGACTAGAGGTGCTCTGAAGAGTCTTTTTACTCCACTGATTAGATTTTCCAGTCCAGAAACATTCTTTTTTGAAGAGTGTTGCCAGTTGGTTTTTTGAACCTATGACAGAGAAACTTGATAAAAATTGTTTCCTCCCACAATGTGAGAGAGAGACATTTTCCTTCCAGGAATAGTCCAGTTGGTTTAGTATCAGACAATATATTTTGATATGCATTCCTTGATTTAGCAGGCCCAAAATTCTCTCTGTTCCCGGATTTTGAATGTACTGATCAGATAGTTTGGATGCTGGTGGGGTTTTGGAGTTAAAATTAAATTTGTTTCCTGACTAGGGTTGTTCATAGCAGAAAAAAGTACAGAGGAGGAGTAAAAAGTCAAGATTTGTGATTTGATATTCTGTCTGCATCAGTTTCCTTTCCTTCTGTATGGGAAATTTTAGACTACTTGTCTCTGAAAAGTTAATTGTTTCTCTGTTAGCTCAATTGAAGTCCAATTATCAGCTGCTTCAGTTTTACTTTCTTCTCCACAGTATTTTCCATTTCTTTCTTCCATTCAACTACTAAATGATTTCTGAAGAGTCTAATTAGTGTTTCTCCCCTCTAATTAAGGACCTCAGTTCCTTAATTTAAACTCTTACCAGAAAGCCCTTGGAGTCCTTTCTTAATCTGTTCCATCCTCCATTTATCAATAAAATAGCTCATTTGTGATATAAGGGCACTTTTTATAGATGAGGCTGTTCTTAGAATTTGTTGCAGATTGTAACCTAAGGTTACCCTGGAGTGTGGCTGGTTGGTTTGTTTTTCTTCAAAACTAAAAGTTTAGAATTATTGACCTTACTTTTGATGACAAGGAAAGATCCTATATGGGGGTTTGTTTACTTCTATTGCACAGTCATTCAAGAGGTTGTCCAAGGGGAAGTCATACTTAACCAACTTGATAGCCTTTTATGAGGACGTAACCCGGTGGATAGATGATGGTAAAGCTGTGGATGTGGTCTATCTCGATTTCAGTAAAGCGTTTGACACGGTCTCCCACAGCATCCTCACAGCTAAACTGAGGAAGTGTGGTCTGGATGATCGGGTAGTGAGGTGGATTGTGAACTGGCTGAAGGAAAGAAGCCAGAGAGTGGTGGTCAATGGGACAGAGTCCAGTTGCAGGCCTGTGTCTAGCGGAGTCCCTCAAGGGTCAGTACTGGGACCAGTACTATTCAATATATTCATTAATGACTTGGATGAGGGATTAGAGTGCGCTGTCAGCAAGTTCGCTGATGACACAAAACTGGGAGGAGTCGCTGACGCGCCGGAAGGCTGCGCAGCCATTCAGAGGGACCTGGACAGGCTGGAGAGTTGGGCGGGGAGAAATTTAATGAAATATAACAAGGGCAAGTGTAGAGTCCTGCATCTGGGCAAGAACCACCCCACGTATGAGTACAAGTTGGGGGCAGACCTGTTGGAGACCAGCGTAGGGGAAAGGGACCTGGAGGTCCTAGTAGACAGCAGGATGACCATGAGCCAGCAATGTGCCCTTGTGGCCAAGAAGGCCAATGGCATCGTGGGGTGTATTAGAAGGGGTGTGGTTAGTAGGTCAGGAGAGGTTCTCCTCCCCCTCTACTCTGCCCTGCTGAGGCCGCATCTGGAATATTGCGTCCAGTTCTGGGCCCCTCAGTTCAAGAAGGCCAGGGAACTGCTAGAGAGAGTCCAGCGCAGAGCCACGAAGATGATTAAGGGAGTGGAACATCTCCCTTATGAGGAGAGGCTGAGGGAGCTGGGTCTCTTTAGCTTGGAGAAGAGGAGACTGAGGGGTGACCTCATGAATGTTTATAAATATGTAAAGGGCAAGTGTCATGAGGATGGAGCCAGGCTCTTCTTAGTGACATCCCTTGACAGGACAAGGGGCAATGGGTGCAAGCTGGAACACAGGAGGTTCCACATAAATATGAGGAAAAACTTCTTTACGGTGAGGGTGACTGAACACTGGAACAGGCTGCCCAGAGAGGTTGTGGAGTCTCCTTCTCTGGAGACATTCAAAACCCGCCTGGACGCGTTCCTGTGTGATATGGTCTAGGCAATCCTGCTCCGGCAGGGGGATTGGACTAGATGATCTTTCGAGATCCCTTCCAATCCCTAACATTCTGTGATTCTGTGATTCTGTTGTATTTCAACATAGACAATTTCCAATTGGATAACTGTATATGAATGTGCTGTAAGGTAGTTTAAAAAGTATTTGCTTTGATTAGAGCTCATTAAGCCAGCACTCAGCTAGATCAGCATTCCTCAGAATCTTGCCGGAACGTAACGTTTGTAAGGCTGCCGGTGGAGCTCCATTCACACTTTGAGTGCTAAACACTGTCATTGAAGTTGAGGAAATAATGCCACTTTTGAGAGAGCAGTACTTTAATTAGATGGAGACTGTGGGACTACGTCTTCTGACTTAGCATCAGCAGGGTACTGTGAAAGCCGCCCACATAGCGAATGAGCATATAGAGCAACTATTCTTCCAAATGCGTTGTCTATACTTGCAAACTCTTCCTATCTCTTCCCCCAGAGTCCTGTTTAAATTTTGGACCAATAGATTGAGAGGGGAAAGACACACTCCAATCCTTTTGCCACTGTGATGTACTTAGGGGGGAGCGGGATTTGAAGTGTCCCTTCTGGATCTTCTGTGACAGTATTGTCTTCGCAGTGTTTGCAAAACCCTTTTTCCCTTGGTCTCCTGGCAGCTTTTGGCACCTGATTGACTCTCCATTCCCATTGTTATTACATAGATTCACTGAATGAGTGTACTACTACTGTTGGTGCCGTCATCCAAAACTGACTGTCATTCCAGATGTGGGAATACAAGATTCAAGATAAAATCTCCACCTAAGTCTCAGTGCAGCTTTTAGAATCATAGAATCATAGAATGGTTTGGGTTGGAAGAGACCTTAAAGATCATCTAGTTCCAACCCCCCTGCCACAGGCAGAGACACCTTTCCACTAGATCAGGTTGCTCAGAGCCCCATAGAACCTGGCCTTGAACACTGCCAGGGAGGGGGCATTTTCATTTTTTCAAAGTTTTGAAGTGGATGACACTTAAGTACAATGCTTATGTCTGTGATAAAACAACTAAACACAGCAGGAGCAAAAATGAGCCAAGTTAAATTAGCTCTGGTTCTAGCATTTGCCATAGTCCTTCAAGACCATGTTTCTCTGCAATCTTTAGTTATTTCCAGAATCTAGAAATTGAGGAGCCACTCTTTATGGTTCTGCTAGCGGTTATCTGAGACTTTTGTCCCATTGCACATTTATAGTAAATGATTCTCTCCCACCCACATTCTTCTTCAGTTTCCAGTGTCTTCCTTCCATCTTCCCTGGTTTCTCAACTGCGATGTATGTTACTGCATCTACCTTTTTAATTCACATTGCTTCTTTAGCCTTAGAGAAGGCTTTGAAGAATTCAGTCATAGAAGACTGACTTGCTCTGTGCTGTCTTTTCCTAGACAAGGCTGAGGATTTGTGTGATATTTTTACCATGGGTAATTTTTTACTTTCATTACAGCCAGTATACAAACTTGCCTCCCATTTTTTCCTGTATCTGATCTCTGGGATTTGGGCAAGGTTTTGACCCCTGGGTGTCATGCTTGTGTTTATGTACATAGTATTTTTCTGTACATGCAACAGAAGCTTTCCGAAAGATCTCATGTCTCTTCATCTCAAATGACCTTGGTGGCATTTTATGAGGAACATCTGTTTCTGAAATTATGAGGACATCTAAATGACTTCAGTTTATTTTCAGCAAGCACTGTACTTCCAGGCATAAAGTTGCACTTAGTAGAATGATTTTGCAGTCACTCTTCCCATAACAAACTGTAGCCCTTCTCCAAGTAAATATTTGGGATGTCTTAAAGGCAGAATTTACATGTAGATAAAACATGTTTGAAAAAATGGTGTTTCTGTGAAAGCTCACCCTTCTTCCTCTTTCCATCTCCTTGGAGTTCCTTAAATCTGAGAAATGTGGAGTTGAGGAGGACTGTGTTGGATATGAGGCATGCACTTCTTTCTTCAACATGTTTGTAGTGTATGTTAGGCAATGGTTGAAACTAGAGGAGGAAATGGCTGAACATGAATTCTGTTTAGGCAAAATCACTGATCTCAAATGCTTTGAGTACAAATGCCCATTGTTTAAAAGTGCATATGAAGAATGATCTCAAATAACTGTTGCTGCTGGACAGTAGTTTTTTATTCTGCTCGTTCTCAGGTAACATGCCTAGAACTAGGAACCAGTTGCAGAGGCTTTTGGTACATCTTCTTCAAATACATTGCAGGTAAAGCCAACACTAGAGGCAATGTAGGCCCACTGATGAATGAGGTGGGGGCCCTGGAGACAGAGGATAAAAAGAAGGCAGAGTTACTGATTGCCTTCTTTGCCTCTGTCTATACTGTTGGAGGCTGTCCTGAGGAGCCCCGGACCCCTGAGACCCCAGAAGAAGTCAGGATAGAGGAGGAATCTGTCTTGGTAGATGAGGGCTGGGTCAGGGACCAATTAAACAATCTGGACGTCCATAAATCCATGGGCCCTGATGGGATGCACCTGCAGGTGCTGAGGGAGCTGGCAGAAGTCATTGCTAGGCCACTCTCCATCATCTTTGCTAAGTCGTGGGCAACGGGAGAGGTGCCTGAGGACTGGAGGAAAGCGAATGTCACTCCAGTCTTCAAAAAGAGCAAGAAGGAGGACCCGGGTAACTATAGACCAGTCAGCCTCACCTCCATCCCCAGAAAGGTGATGGAACAACTTGTTCTTGATGCTGTCTCTAGGCACATCAAGGATAGAGGGATCATTAGGGGCAGTCAACATGGCTTCACCAAAGGGAAGTCATGCTCAACCAACTTGATAGCCTTTTACGAGGATATAACCCGGTGGATAAATGATGGTAAAGCTGTGGATGTGGTCTATCTCGATTTCAGTAAAGCGTTTGACACGGTCTCCCACAGCATCCTCGCAGCTAAACTGAGGAAGTGTGGTCTGGATGATCGGGTAGTGAGGTGGATTGTGAACTGGCTGAAGGAAAGAAGCCAGAGAGTGGTGGTCAATGGGACAGAGTCCAGTTGCAGGCCTGTGTCTAGCGGAGTCCCTCAAGGGTCAGTACTGGGACCAGTACTATTCAATATATTCATTAATGACTTGGATGAGGGATTAGAGTGCGCTGTCAGCAAGTTCGCTGATGACACAAAACTGGGAGGAGTGGCTGATGCGCCGGAAGGCTGCGCAGCCATTCAGAGAGACCTGGACAGGCTGGAGAGTTGGGCGGGGAGAAATTTAATGAAATATAACAAGGGCAAGTGTAGAGTCCTGCATCTGGGCAAGAACCACCCCACGTATGAGTACAAGTTGGGGGCAGACCTGTTGGAGACCAGCGTAGGGGAAAGGGACCTGGAGGTCCTAGTGGACAGCAGGATGACCATGAGCCAGCAATGTGCCCTTGTGGCCAAGAAGGCCAATGGCATCGTGGGGTGTATTAGAAGGGGTGTGGTTAGCAGGTCGAGAGAGGTTCTCCTCCCCCTCTACTCTGCCCTGCTGAGGCCGCATCTGGAATATTGTGTCCAGTTCTGGGCCCCTCAGTTCAAGAAGGCCAGGGAACTGCTAGAGAGAGTCCAGCGCAGAGCCACGAAGATGATTAAGGGAGTGGAACATCTCCCTTATGAGGAGAGGCTGAGGGAGCTGGGTCTCTTTAGCTTGGAGAAGAGGAGACTGAAGGGTGACCTCATTAATGTTTATAAATATGTAAAGGGCAAGTGTCATGAGGATGGAGCCAGGCTCTTCTCAGTGACATCCCTTGACAGGACAAGGGGCAATGGGTGCAAGCTGGAACACAGGAGGTTCCGCATAAATATGAGGAAAAACTTCTTTACGGTGAGGGTGACTGAACACTGGAACAGGCTGCCCAGAGAGGTTGTGGAGTCTCCTTCTCTGGAGACATTCAAAACCTGCCTGGACGCTTTCCTGTGTGATATGGTCTAGGCAGTCCTGCTGCGGCAGGGGGATTGGACTAGATGATCTTTCGAGATCCCTTCCAATCCCTAACATTCTGTGATTCTGTGATCTTCTGTTTTATATATTATAATAGGATGAATAAATTGACTGATTCATGTGTAATTTGTAAAATATTCTAGGAGACCATTTTTTAAGTTCCTAGATGAAAGCAATCAATTTATTTTACAGAAAAGATTGAATAATAGTAAGAAAACTCATGATAAAATGTTTTGACTGACTTTAGCACATCTATGGCAACAGAGTACACAGTGTTCCTTTTGGGCTGAAGTAGTGAATTCTTCTTTGGAAGAACATGTATATGCACATTTTTTCTGTGGGTGGAGCGTGCATGCAGTTACTTGAAGACTTTTAGATTTAGATGTACTTAGAGCAAGCTTGCTCATACTTTAATTGGAAAAGAAAAAAATCATGACAAGGAAGTTTGCCAGTGATGCTGAACTATTCAAGGTAATAAAAAAATCAAAGCTAACTGAGGAATTGGAGGACTCAAGACTGATTAAGCATGCAGTAACGTGGCAGATGGAATTCAATGTAAATAGATATAGTGAGTTGCATGGAGGGAGCAATCCTCTAAAACTGTCAACTATTACCAATTTTGGAAAGTAATTTGGGGGTCATAACAGATCTATAAAAGTACTAGCCTCAATGCTTAGTAGCTATAAAAGAGGCAAACAGTGTTAGTCATTGCTAAAAAAAAGCACTAGGAATAAAACAGAAATTATCATCTTGCATCAGTTCACCTCTGGCATATTTTCAGTTGCTACACTGTCACATGTATTTAATGCTACTGCAGAGGTATAAATGGGTATAGGCATATGCACCTCAAAACAGGAATTACTGTTATGGTTGTCCATTATAAGCTGATAAAAAATACTCTGCTTTTCTTTAAGTATCTCCCACTTATTTTTTATTTCCATGTTTTCAGCCTATCATAAAAAGCAAATTTAAGAGATCTCTGCTTAAGATACTATGTTTTCAGTAAACTTACTGCAAAGTTTTCACTAAATCATCTGTTTAACTGTAAACAAGCAGGGATTTATCTGATTAAGTAGGCAAGGAAAAATAAGAGCAAAATAAGTTTTCACCCATTTCTACCTTATCTTCACTGACATTCTAAAACAGAAATTGCCTTTTTAAGGTTCCTGTTTATTCTTTTCTGGTTTCTATCGAGTTTCAACTAGCTGTTGTGAATATGTAGGACTTCGTAATCTCGGGTTTGTAACACAGCTTTTGCAGCCGTGTAAAAGCACTGCAAATAACAAAACTTGGGAAAGTACAAAACTTGTAAAATCCCGGGAGAGATACCCTTCAGTTCCTGCTGGCATGACGTTGAAATGAAACTGCTGAAAGAAATCTTTTGCATTGCAGACCAAGACAAAAATGCTAGTTGCAATTTCTTCCAGCAAACAGTTTTAAGAAGTTAGATTTAAAAAGAAAGAGGGATGTAGGATACAAGTTAGATGAATCTGAAGAAAGTAGGTAAGAAATACAGGACAGAAAATTTATGTGGAAAATGAAGCCCGCAAGAGACTAGCTGGCTGTTAGTGTTCAAGTAGATGTTGAATAGATAGGAACTACTTGCTAAAGTAGTAGCTTAGTTTCTTTCTCTAAACTACGTTGTTTACACATCAAGGGCTAACACAGAAAACTGAGGAATGGTGTAAAATGAGGTGTCATCTAATGATCATTTTGAAAGATGTACTAATGATTTGTAAAAACAGGTAGCATAGCTAGTACTAGAAGAGAATTAGTGGATGATCAGAAGTTTACAAAAGTAATTAAATTGACAGTCTATAAATTAAAATTTTCTACTAAATTTATGGAATCATATATAAAATAAGTGGGTTTCAAAATTTAGACATGATGATATATTAACTTGATTTTACAAATATTTTCTCTTGTATTTTGCAGAATGAAGAGAAGGCATCAGTCAGTTTTCCCTCACTTCTTAGCCATATGACTTCTTCTTTCTTAAATCATCCTGTGATTGCAATGACAACATATGCAGATTCAGGTGTCCCAGAGATGCTAAATACTTTTTCTCCACTCATGTCATCCATGCCTTGTGACATGCATATAGTGAATCTGAGGACAATCCAATCAAAGGTAAGGTCAAACCACTATTTTTATGAGCAAAAGTATGGTATAGCTTATTAATATAGTCTTATCAAATACTTTATTCTAGGAAAGTAATTTGTGGGGTTTTTCTTAGATGATATGATAAACTGCAGTGTGATGACCAGTTTTTGTTAATTCTGCAAGAACTAGAGACTTGTGTCTGTTTGAGTAACATGAAATACAGGTATTGTTTTTTCACAACATAATAATATGCATAGTGCATTATTCTGTCTCTGGGGAGGGCACATTTCAGTGTGTTCCCAAAGTTTAAGAGCAGAAAGCTTCATATACTTTGGCCTCTTCTGTATTAAGAAAAATTACATTAAAGGTCATTAGACATTTTTCTGAGTACAATAATTTGTGTTTTTAATAAAGCATATATTTCTAAACCCATTTGATTCCATACGGAAGACTTAAAGAAAATCCACCACATCTTAATATCTGTAGGAATAAGTCGTTAAAGTATTTTTAAGCTTAAATACAAGACCTGTTTTAATTATTCTAACATCAGCTTACAATCCTTGGTTCCTGTGAAACTGTTCTCTGGGAGGTTTACCAAAAAAAAAAATCAAAGAAAACTGAACAAAAAAAACCCTGTTCTGTAATCAATATTTTTTTCCTTGCAAAAGAACTTACACAACTGTAGCCACCATATTTCAATTTTCTGTTTGATAAACTATAGAAGTAGAACTGTTTGTGCATCCTCCTTCCACCAGCTGTTATAGAAAGTCTTTTCAGTTTTTCAACACCTTTTAAAATGTGGGTATATTAACTTTATGCTATATTGCAGTGTCTCTTACCAGTGCTGTTACCATAGATGAAATCCCTTTTTGATTCTGCCATACTTAGATACTGTAGAAACTACAGTTGTGCTTTCTCTCTTAAAGTCTCTGTGGTGGCTGAGGTGGAACTGCTCATCTATAATAAGCTCAGATTATATGCAGAATATCTGCAAAACTTGCCATTAGCTACTGTTTTATCATAGTTCATTTTCAGTCTTAATCCGTGTTTTAAAACTTTAAAGATTAGTTTACTTTCTCACACTTTCTCTGTTAGTAGTTCAATCTCATGTATACTCCTTCAGCTGTGACTGTTTCTTATTTTGAATTTCAAAGTGCAATAACTCTTGATTCTGTGGGTTGTATGTCTTTGGAGAGTTAGGAGGAAGCTTTGTATTGGATTAAATCTTCATGTGAAGTGTATGTTCCACACTTCACTGTAAAATCTTTTCATTTACCTCAGCCAGCTCAGCAACACCATTTTGCTTCAGCATGTCAATTTCAGGGGCAGACGTTCATGTACCTGCCTCCTCTCCCTTTTCGAGGCCTAAACTTCCTTCCCTTGTTTGTATCAGTCTGGTGAAGTTCCCACTGACTGGAAAAGGGGAAACATAACCCCCATCTTCAAGAAGGGAAAAAAGGAAGACCCGGGGAACTACAGGCCAGTCAGTCTCACCTCTGTGCCTGGCAAGATCATGGAGCAGATCCTCCTGGAAACTATACTGAGGCACACAGAAATCAAGGAGTTGATTGGTGACAGCCAGCATGGCTTCGCTAAGGGCAAATCATGCCTGACAGATTTGGTGGCCTTCTACAATGGGGTTACAGTGCTGGTGGATAGGGGAAGAGCAGATGATGTCATCTACCTGGACTTGTGCAAAGCATTTGACACTGTCCCGCACAATGTCCTTGTCTCTAAATTGGAGAGACATGGACTTAACGGATGGACCACTCGGTGGATAAGGAATTGGCTGGATGGCCGCACTCAAAAGAGTTACGGTCAACGGCTCGATGTCCAAGTGGACACCAGGGACGAGTGGCATTCCTCAGGGGTCTGTATTGGGACTGGCACTGTTTAACATCCTTGTCGGTGACATGGACAGTGGGATTGAGTGTGCCCTCAGCAAGTTTGCCGACGACACCAAGCTGTGTGATGCGGTCAACACGCTGGAGGGAAGGGATGCCATCCAGAGGGACCTTGACAGGCTTGAGAGCTGGGCCCATGTGAACTGCGTGAAGTTCAACAAGGCCAAGTGCAAGGTCCTGCATGTGGGTCAGGGCAATGCCAAGCACAAATACAGGCTGGGTGGAGAATGGATTGAGAGCAGCCCTGAGGAGAAGGACTTGGGAGTGATGGTTGTTGAGAAGCTCAACATGAGCCGGCAATGTGCGCTTGCAGCCCAGAAGGCCAGCCATATCCTGGGCTGCATCAAAAGCAGCGTGGCCAGCAGGTCGAAGGAGGTGATTCTGCCCCTCTACTCCGCTCCCGTGAGAACCCACCTGGAGTACTGTGCCCAGCTCTGGGGCCCCCACCATAAGGAGGACATGGATCTGTTGGAACGAGTCCAGAGGAGAGCCACAAAGATGATGAGAGGGCTGGAGCACCTCTTCTATGATGAGAGGCTGAGCGAGTTGGGTTTGTTCAACCTGGAGAAGAGAAGGCTCTGGGGAGACCTTCTAGCAGCCTTCCGGTACCTGAAGCGGGCCTACAGGAAAGTGGGAGATGGGCTTTTTACAAGGGCAAGTAGTGACAGGACAAGAGGAAACGGTTTTAAACTGAAAGAGGGTAGATTTAGATTAGATATTAGGAAGAAATTCTTTACAGTGAGGGTGGTGAGACACTGGAACAGGTTGCCCAGAGAAATTGTGGCTGCCCCCTCCCTGGCAGCGTTTAAGGCCAGGCTGGATGAGGCTTTGAGCAACCTGGTCTAGCAGAAAAGTGTCCCTGCCTGTGGTAGTGGGATTGGAACTAGATGATCTTTGGGGTCCTTTCCAACCGAAACAGTTCTATGATGATTCTATGATCATGTGGCCATGAAACCTGTGAAATGGAAGACTGGCTATATGTCTGCTTTTTTTGAGTTCAATGTTACTACTCATAGGTGAATGTTATGGTTTTATCTCGGCTATACCGGCCCCACTGTCGCAGTTGGTATAAGATTGAGGCTATAATCTCTTCTCTGTCTACAACTGTGTATTTCAATGATTACTTCAGTGACAGCTCTTGATCTTGCAGCATTACTTTGTGCACTTCAAAGTGAAAGCTATCAGTAGTCATAGGACAGGAGCACTATCGTTATAGGTATAGAACAGTTCTTCCCCACAGCAGAAACGGTGCTATTCCTAGCAAATAATTTCTTGTATGCCATGGCATTTTTAAATACCTCCTCTCTTTCTGCTTGCTTTCTTTGTCTTCCGAGAATTTGAATGACAAGTGTCATAATTCTGGCTAATTGACACAATGCAATTTTTTCCAGAAATGTAGGCTCGTTCTCTGTTGCTTTAGCTGTTAAAGTTGATTTTCAACAAATTATATAATTACAATTTCACATAAAAGAGTACCAAATTAAAATAAAGTATTATTAAGATTTCAGGTAGAAATCAGAATGCATGAAAATGCATTAAAGCATAAATGAGAAAAATGTAAGGGAATTCCTAGATTCCCTTTAAACTCTGCTCCTCTCTGTGGGAAGAATATTGCTGATGTTGTAAGATATGTGATCTTGTCATGGAAGAGTACAGTGCCTTAGTAATATGAAATTTAAAGAAATTTTTAATAAAGCTCCAGTTTTTAAGTTGTTTGACAGAGATTTTACCTACTGTAAATAGACTGAACCTGAAGGTTTAAAAACTGAATAATTTGTCCCTTTATACTAAATATAAATACATATTTTTGTCATGTTGCTTGAACTTTTCAATGCATGTCTGTTAGCTTACAGTAATCAGATAAAAAAAAAGTGTTTAAATGGTTTTTCTTTCTCATCAAAATTTTGGCAGCATTGCCCTGGGATACTGCTTATGAGAAAGCCTAGTAAATTTTTTTTTCCATCTAGAAGCCTGATGTGAGAACCACATTTGATTTCTCAGAGATCAAAATCAAATCAAACTTGGCAGCTTTTCCAAGAAAGGCAGTCAGAGATTTGATAGTACAGTAGTTAAGGAATTTTTGTCATATAATGATGCTGTGAATTTTTACAAGATTAAGGATGATGTTTGTTGAAAATTGAGAAATTTGTTACAGGTTTTTATGCAGTTAGCGTGGTCATGTTTAGAAGGTGTATTTGATGTAAATTAAGGTTCACCCTTGCTCAGACATTCCTAATCTAATACCTAGAGATGATACAAGAAGAGGTAAGTTAAAGTAGATGCAGAGGCTGTGGCAACTTACTCAGTCTTACATCTTCTTTAATAATAGGTAAGAGCAGCTTAATTTATTATACGTGGATGCTATGTGCATGGTGAAGTCCTGGGAATTCTAAAAGTTTGACTACTATATCATAGGTGTTTATACTTAACAAAACACTTTTCCTGAAGGTGTCATTGTTTATTACCTTTCTGTTTTAAATATTTTAAATTTTAATTAAGATAATATTTAATTTTAAAAACTTAAGATGTGAAATATTCATGCCATCATTTGAAATGCATAAATGCATTTGTTATGCAGATTACTACAAGATCATTCCACCGTAATAGAGAAAGTGTTGATACCCATTACTGGCTTGTCATTTTTAACATCAATTTACCCCATAGATAGTCAGGCTTTTGCAGTATGAATTGTAATATTTCACTAATCTGATGTTTAGGCAGACAGTATTATTTTATGTGCATAAAAATGTCTACTTTTAAGTGCAACACTGTCACATCAGTGACAGTGAAAACCAAGTCAGGTATTTCGTAGTTGGAGACGGAAAATAGTTTTGTTACATGATCATTATTACCTTACTTAATGTAGCAAGTGGTACTGTGTTCCAATAAACAGGATAAGAACTTTTTCAGCCATCAATGATATTAAGAACTGCAAACTTGTTTGAATATGCTGACTGTAAACACCATTCATTAATTTAAAACCTGATTTTAGGTAGTTATAAGGTCATGTTGTTCATGAAAATCTTCTCAACTGAGTTTTATTCATGATTTGTAAACTATGCAGTTTTTAAAGTCAATTTTTTTACTGCAAAGTATCTCATTTCAATTCCAAATATTGTTGAGTAAATTTTTGCTGTTTTACATGACAACTTAGAAAACACTAACAATAAGTTTATCAGTTTACTATTTTTTATTGCCTGAATGAGTACTTAATACTATGACTTTGTTGTACTATGAAGCTGTGTCATGCTGGGTTTCAAAGAAGCTGGTTTAAGTTCTCGTTTATTAGGAGAAAATCGGTTTGGATCTGAAGCCTGTTAGATTAAGACCTCTCTTTTTTGTTACACCTTCAAAAGCTACAAAGTGCGTAATGCTTGTTGGCATAGTTTTCTCCAAGGCAATAGATACTTACTGAAGTACCAGAAATGAACCTAACTCATGGAAGAGACTTTTGGGAAAAATCACCAGTACAAATACAAGTAAACCAGAAACAAATTAGAGAAAAATAACCTGAAGAGCTGACATGGCTGTGGATAGAAGAGTCTTTTTTATGCCCTTACTATATATGTAATAACATGAAGAGCTGAAGAATGTAAGACAACAACAGCAAAAGAAAAAAGCAATGCATCATAGAAAAAAAATTACTAATGTGAGTGTAGCGATACAGCAAACAGCTTGCAGCATGAAGGTCATCTTGTCATGTGCCACTCGTGTAGTGTGAAGATTGCTTGCATACACATTGATCTATAATGAGAAGAATTTCTTTTCTGTATGGCAAGAGTAACAAGAGTGGTTTTCTACATGTCAGTGTAAAAGAAAAAAAAAATGAAGTTTTTGTGTAAATTGAAGTTTCCCAGCCAGTTCTAGGCTATGACTTTTTTTCTGAAGTACATATCAATACAAGATTCTGGTTTGAGGCATTTATATGTTATCCTTGTGACCATTTGTCCTATGTGATTTTAGTGATTTGGTCCAAAATAGGAAGTTGAGATTGTGGGTTTCCCTTGGGTTACTCTTTGATGCCTGTTGAGGGTCAAGCGCACTGTATGTCTTATCTATAAACATAAAATCTATTTCATATTTGTGTTTTAGTGTACAGTTTTGTGTACCCCTTAAAATGAGTTAAATTTTAGAGGGTAGCTTTGCAAAATGAAAGCTTGATGGAACATAGTCACAACAAGTATTTAAAACTGGCTATGGTAATTACCATATAATTTCTAGTTTGTTTTTGGCTTTGCCATATAATTTTTCTGGGAAGCTAATTAATACAACTATGATAGCTACACTTAAATTCTGAGTCTATACATGTGCATCTATTGAGCTTTGAACTCCTTGGTTAACAACTTACATTTATATTCTGTAGTATTTTGTATATCTAAACTCTCTTTGCAGTTTAGTTCTTTCTATGTTTAGTCTTATAAACATTGAAAAAAACATGACTCTTCAATCTAGGCTGAACATTATTTAAGGCATAAGTGGCTCTATCACTGTAAGTTAATGATAATTTTATCAGGTCCTAAAATGTCTTTCTAGCTCTGCTACTTCGAGTAATTTTTTATTTTGTGTATTTGTAGGTAGATACTGAGCCCTCTGATGAAGCTGCTCTGATTCTTCACAGAAAGGGATTTGACTGTAGATTTTCAAACAGAGACATGGGTCTGCTCTGTTCCACTACTCAGGGAAAGGTATACTGACATTTTATGTGTAGCTTACCTTACAAGTATTGCAGAAACACTGATATTTAAGTCAAATTATAGGTGAAGTCTAAGTAGTTATTTCTCAAGAGTTATACTTTCAGGATAGTAAGTTTATCTTGAAAGCCATTTTCCACTTGATAAAGATATGGATCTACTCTGTGTGTGTGGGAATGACCATGTAAGCATCAATAGGTAAACTTCTAGGTCGGTTTTAATATCATTAACTTCCTGTAAATGTTGTTTTCATATAACACAGATCAGGATTTCTCAAATAATTTTTAATAGTGTTTTAGAACTTTACTAAGTAAAAAGAGACAAATTGCATATTCTGAAGTGTATTTTTTGAATATTAACATGTCCACCAGTCTTGTGACTGTTACTTTGAAAGGTGTTGCTTATTATAGTGTATCCTTTGTCTATCCATGCTCACTTACATGGCCTATGCCATTGCAAAAATCTGAGTGTTTTGCAATTGCTATAGAATTGATGTGATACATAGTATTATGACATATAAATTACACAGCTTTGTTCTGAGGGTTACAAATGGGCTAGATGGTTATGAATCTGTAGAAATTCTGTAATCAAATTTTGACGTAGGTTTGGGATTTTCTTTAAGCAGAAGAGTAAGTGTTGTTTGTGTAGAAACGAGAGTTTTAATCCAAATATTTCTGATCAGTTTTTTAATATTTTGATTTAACTTACTTTCTTTGAAATGTGGCAAGTGAATACTGCCTAAAAAGATCTAATATAGTGTATAGTATTTAAAAATATTCATAGTCTTTGGTATAAGAATTGCTGTGCTGATACTTGTAAGGAGATGTGTCATTTGGATCATTTTTAGAGATTAGGTTAAAGTCAATTTTAAGGTATATAAGGTATTCTAAATGTGTGTGGTTTTTTTTTTCCAGATAAAGGTGCATAAACTCTTTAACAAATTCAGAGTGGAAAGTCTTACACCCGCATCTTTATCTTTGATGCATTCACCTCCGGATGCCAGAAACATAAGTGAAATAAATATGAGTTCTATGGAGATAAATACGTTCCGGATTCGGCTAAGATGAAATCTGGCTTTAATACTCAGATAGAGAAGAGGAATCTGCAATTATATCTCCTCTAAGTTTCACGTGCAATAAGAAGCACATTATTATTATTCCAGCTTCTGGATACTGTGAGAAAAACATGCATTCTGTAATTTTTTGACCAACACAGTGAAAAGCCATGTTGCAAGCAACTTTTGGTTTGTTTTGTTTTTTTTCATAAAATAGCAACATCAGTATAAGTTAAAGCAAGAAGTGAATAAATTTCTAAGGATGTTAACCTCTCAACAGATTAAATCTCAGGTTAAATGCTAACTAATGATGTTTCTGGTGTTTTAATTTTCATAAAGAGGGGATTGGATTTTAAAACAGTCTTCTTTGCTAATCCTTGATGAATTTATGTACAAATAATTCAGTGTAGGAAGTCCTGATGCAGCGTGGAAATAAAATGGAGTAAAATGTTCTTGTGTAGTAGCTAATGTCCAAATATTTACAATCATTTATATAAATGACAATAATCTCAATTTATTCCACAATTAATTTCAATTTATTCAACACAAAGGGGATTATTAATTGTGGTAAAATGAAAGCCTGCAGTACTGGTGATAAGTGATGGTAGATTTTAATACTTCTACCATTCACCTGAGTTATGTAAATAGGAAAACATGAACCTACAAAATAATTTTGCAATGGAAATGTTTAATAAAACTCCCATTTTGTTACTTGACACACTGGGATATGTGCAATTATTCCATTATCATGTATGATGAGAAATGTCCATAATTATCATGAATACAAGATTTTTTATAAAACTCATTTAGATACCGATGTTCTCTGAAATGAGTTTTCTATTTCAAGATTACCATATCAAGATAAATGTGCCTTATTTTTTGATACGTCTTGTTACAATTTTGGTGTCTATGTTAATGTTTTTTGGGGAAAGGTAGTTTATATAATACTTAAGCTGTGTATCTCCTATTTGACAATGCTGGCCACACTCTGATCTATGTCCTCCTGCACCAAGTTTGTGCTATCTTACTCTGAACATTTTGACTATTTGAATGTATTAAAATGATGTCATAACATTAAACACAAAAAGAAAATATTATTGTAAAATCTAAATTCAGCTGCTTTCAAGGAAATTGCAACTTGATGCAAAGAGTTGATAGTAAGCAAGACATAGTTTGCAAACCCATCGAAACGTGCTTGCATGTCACAGACTGTGGTGACCTGTTAATTCAGAATCACGTGCCTATATTTTAAACAACATTTTTCAAACTTGCAACCTCACTTACATTGCCAGTGTTCACATTACTGAAGAATGGAGTCTTTTTCCTTTGTTTTCACACATTAAGTAATTCATACTTAGTGCTGAAGCCATTCAAGTGTGAAAAATGTTTCCCTAAGTAGAGCTGCTGTTTACAGTTAACATATATATAAACATGCAGTCGAATATGATCGCATTTCCTAGTCTTCGTTTATCTTCATAACTCTTTCTTCTGTCTCTTGCTTATGCTTTACTTTTCCATACGTCATTGCTTATCTTTAATACTAATGCATGAAAAGTCATCATAACTGGTAAAAAGATGTGCTATTTTCTAACTCTAATTGCCTACTGTATTTAATTTCATCATTGTTGTTCCACAGTGTATCAAATTATATCATGTAGCTACAGGCTATCTTAAAAGAAAAATGAAAGTGAAACTTTGATTTCATGCATTGTCACAGGTTGAATCTCTGTTGAGATTGTGTAGGTTTCCCTACTTAAATCAGTCTACTGTGTGTTTGTAATTAATGGAATACTTAGTAGGATCTGGTGCAAGTTATATCAAGAGTATACGAACCACTAACCACAAATAGAAGAATCAGAAGGGTCCAATAAATGGATGTTTTCATGCAATAAACATGTACTGTAACTTTTCTTAGCTGTAGTATTTGAAAATACTATTTTTTGTTGGAACTCAAAGCTTGGTAGACTTGCCAGCAGAAATTTCTCATAACATTTATTTTGTTGCATCTTCAGAGTTAAAATGTTTCAGAGCCTTTCATGTGTTCTGTGCAAGAGAGCTTTCAAAATACTACTTCAGTTTTGTTAGGCAGAAAAGTAAAATTTTGATGCAATAAAGTTTTGCTTCCAAAAGATGTTTCGTATAGCATTCAATCTTTTCTTTTATCATCAGCTGTACAGTCATGATGCCTGAATCTTCCTTAACCAGCAGATTTAATCTTTGTTCCTTTATTTTGCATTTTTTCTGTAACAACAGAACAGCCTTCAATTTGGGGTCCTTTCCTGAAATGTTTAAGTCAAAACTCCAGTCAAAGTCGATAATAAATTTCACTTTAATTTGTTCAGAATGTGGCTGTCGATGGGTTTGGGTGTTTTGGGGGGTTTTTTCAATAACTCTTAATGAATTCTTATGCTGTATTTTTGTTGTATTGGATATTTCAATTAAGTTCTTGTTTTTTCTGTGCATTGACCATCTAATTTAATAATATTATTTTCTTTTTTTTTTGTTTTTATGTCTGTGGGGTTTATAACTACTGGTTAAGAGAACCAAGCATCCTTACCTTCCAGTATGGTTTTAAAGACAATGCTGTGTAAGAAATGGTTTAAAATGGTTTAATACCCAAGTTGTACCTGTACTGATTTTTTTTTTTTTTTTTACATTCCTGTATCTTAAATGTTTTTGGTTTACTTGCTCATATTGTCTGAAACAAACTGATTTCAACTGAAGGTTTTTGATATTTTCTCTTGGAAGGTTTTATATCTTATGGGGATATGTACAATAAGATCTCTAATAAAAGATAATGTTATTGTGAGATGCGGTCAGTGTCATTAATGCCTTAGCCATAGCTAATTTAAGTTTATTTTTTTAAAGAGAGAGAGAAACAACAAGCATGCCTTCTTTGAGAAGGTTGATATATCGGTAGCTTTTGGGAATGACAATTATCTGTAGTGAGATGAACTCCTGATGAAAGATGCAATCTTATTTCACAGTTGCCAGACAGAAGGAGGTAGATGCTAACTTCAGAGACCTAAACACGTGTGATTGCACAGTGTGGGAAGGGAATGGGTGGCTCTTCTTTCACAAAAGAAACCTTGCACTGACTTAGCAGAAAATAGTAGAAGGTGTAAAATTCCAGAATTTTTTTTCACTTGAATTAATTTCATTTCTCTTTTAAGCATTTGAGAGTAATGGAATGGAAGCTGTTCTTGTAAATTAAATTAACAAACACACAATTAGAAATATAGTCAAAATAACAGTTCAGCTATAATTAGACTGAACACTTTTAAGAAAATAATATAATGCTAATATAATAGTCTATAATTACATATGACAAGTTGAACAGCCATAAACACTTTACAGGTTTTCTTCCGAACTGCTGATGGAGCTTGAGCATAAAGAGTTGCAAAGACAATTAGTATAAATTTCGGTCAGCGCCTGAAGCCTTTTGATGTTGGACTGGATAGTCTTAGCTATAAATATAAAAGTATACATATATGCATACTATGTAAATTCCCATAATTTTAAAGCTGATGTTTCTGGATAATAAAAGTATATAACATCTAACTACAGCAGGCAACAATAGATATACATCCAATTTAAAGCACCCCTTCACCTTTTTAAGGTCATCCTACTCTGGAATCCATTAATATCAGCATGACCATCTGGAAAGAACATGTTCCACTAATTCCAGTTACCAATAAAGTCATCTTTTACTTTTTGAAATTAAATTAACTATATTTTATGTATCCCCTTCCATCATGTTTTAAAATAACATCTGCTAGATGTCTCTACACATCTTTACTCATACTGACACTAAAATACATTGCAAAGATTTAACAGATTATCTGATTGTGGTGTGTTCTGTCTATGACAAAATATAAAACAGAGCTTCAATTTGTCGTCCTATTTACTTTAGGATAACTAGTCTATCATAATATTAATAATTTGAAACGACAAAATTCAGCCGAAGGTATTAATTTTGTCTTCTAAAAGAGGGAACATAGAAAAAAATTTAATACATTATCTAGAATAAGCTCAATTCATTGGAGAATTATTGTGATTTTCAGACAGTGTTCTTACTGATAGAAAGTTTCTCTGTCTCCAAATGTTTCTGTAAGTTATAATATTAAATTATGGACCTGTCAGTCTCTTAATAGACAGATTTTATGAACTAATAGATATTTAAAGTCTGTATTGCATCACTAGCTTTTGTCTGCCAGAATTTCTCTGTAGTGGCAATAATATGTTATTTACGTTACTCTCTTCAGGTAAATTATTTGTTTAACACTGGGGGTAATGAGAAAATAGTTAAATAAAAAATTTCCATTATGTGTGTAAACTTGTGGTATTTGAACGGTTAAAGACAGGGATATTTTTAATCGTACATTTCAGAGCTTCAGGTTCTCAGTATAACATTCTTCCTGCCTTACAGTGCCTGTGAAAGGGACGCCCTTTGACTGATAGTCTATAAAATCACTCATATTATGGGTATGACTAAACTGGAGACTTTAATCCCAGCATCATCTATCCTGCTTTACCACCACCACCACTTCCTGTGCATCACGCACATCCACCATACAGGAAGTCATGTGCCTCTGTTCCTCTCAGATCATGACCTGCAAAGTAACGTGTGGTCTCTTCAGATAGTCTATTTTTATTTCTATCTCTAACTTAGTTATTCCTTTTGTACTACGTTCTCCTTTCTTAGCATGCCAGCTAAATGTGTAGGCATTTGTAGGCTCCAACATGTACACAGCTTTCCACCTCTGCCCAGTGCATCCTAGCGAGCTTTCTGGAGTCAGACTGTCTGCAGTGTCAGCTGAAGTATGAGATGTGCTGGATGTGAGCACTCAGCCAGCTCTTCAAGAATTTCATGGTTTTAATCTACATCAACGAACATGCGGATGGGGCGCATGCCTTACTTGCTTGCCACAACTGCCTCACATCACTAACCTGCTCTTCAGGAACATACATTTTTCTCTCTGAAAATCAACTTTAAAAGACTTCAGTGCCATTCTCCCTTTTTCTCCTTCTCCCTTTCTTTCCCTAGGTTCCCAAAAGAAATGTATACATTAGTACGCTAGAATTGTGTGTGATCAAGAATCCAGGAATGCCTGATGCTTATCAAGAGGGAGTGCTGACAAACTCCTCTCTGTCAGTGCTCTGCATAGGTAGCATGATGTAACAGTCGGTCATCCCCAAGTTTACTTGTAACCTACCTTCCAGAAGTCCTGAATACACTCAGAATTAATTGATCTGTCTTGATCAGGCAATAATAAATCAGAGACTTTTTGATAATGCCCACTGTTATGGCTTTGTCTACTGGGGACCTTCTAAGATCAACATGTTCACATCAGTGACCAACAAAATCTATAATTTCTGTGGTTTGTGCTGCTTTCTCTTTGAGTTCTATGTTGGAGGTTTCCTAACTCTCTGTTTTCCAGAAGCAGGTAAGCACAACCCTATATATATTACCAGTTTGAAAAAAGAAATCTCTAGTTCAAGTAACTTGTGTGTACAAATTTCTGTAAGAACGGGATGCAACCCAATTCATTCTGAAGAAATTAGACTTCTTACAGCTTTCTCTTTAGAACTCTAGTATCTTTAAACCATAGGCTTTGTACTGGAAGAACTTAATGAAAACACTGATATCGAAATAATTTGGAAGTTCTAGATTTTTCAGTGAATATCAGCTTCAAGTCAATTCCAAAGACTTTTCTGCATAGCAACTGTCTTGTAGTTCTGCAAAAGTGAGCAATAATGTACTGTGAGCAAACCTCCATGAAATGTATTGTATATATATTGTTGTAGGCAAAGTATCTGAAACTGCTAGGTTCTGCCATGTTTTAAGACAGTGAAAGTAGTTAAGCTCTTTTTGAAACAAGGACAACTGGAGGATTTCCAGGAAAGAGAAAAATGACCTGTAAGCACAGATGAAGTCTTTGTTAAAACAAAAGGTTTAGGCATATTGAGAAACCCAGCCATAAAACAACCAGACAGTCAAGTCACATTAAAGAGAGAATCAGCAACCTGATTGTGCTAGATCAGAAAGTTGTCTGGAAAATAGAGGATATTAAAGTTTTGGCCAACTTTGAATTTAATAACAGAAAAGAACTTGAAAGACTTCAGCAGTAAATTAAGCTGATGAAAGAAGATGAGCAGTTCCAGATGACAGTGAAAGTCAGTTTTTTGATTATACCAGTTAAATGCTATCAGCAATACTGTACATTTACAGCAGCTCTTCTCAAGGTCCACAAAGACTTGAGGAGGAGAAAGCAAATTGTCCAATTCAATTCATGCAAAAGTCTTATATCTTTGAGAAAATTCCTTGGGGACTTACTTGGCTTAATTCAACATGGTGGCCAAAGAAATAGATGTGAAAAGGAGCAAGAAAATAAAAAAAAAAGATGTGGTAATGACACTGTGTAGTTCTGTTCTGCTAGGGACTGGACCTTCTCTCATATGAGGAGGGTCTGAAAGAGCTGGGACTGTTCAGCCTGGAGAAGAGAAGGGTCAGGAGCAATCTTATCAATGTATATAAATATCTGAAGGGAGGGTGTAAAGAAGACAGAGCCAGACTCTTTTCAGTGGTGCCCAGTGACAGCACAAGAGGCAATGGACACAAACCGAAACGTGGGAGGTTCTTCCTGTACATCAGGAAACACTTTTTCACTGTGAGAGTGATTAAGCACTGTCATAGGTTGCCCACAGACATGCAATCTCTGTCCTCGGCAATACCCAAAATCTGTCTGGACATGGTCCTGGGCAACTGGCTCTAGGAGGCCCTGCTTGAGCAGGGTTTTCAGCTAGATGACCTCCTGAGATTCCTCCCAACCTCAAACATTTGGTCATTCTGTGGTGCTGCATGTTCTTCCTTCCCCTTCACAGGAACAGGCCATGTCAATTCTGAATGGAGCATGTTAGTAAAAGTCCTTCACCCAGATAAAGAATTAAGGTTTGCACACCAAAAGGATATCATCTATTTTGACAGTGCCAAAATCAGTCCCATTGCTTTTCCTTGTATCTTGGTAAATGAACTCTACTGGCTTGGCTAGTAGACATGATAAAGAAACTGTGAAAGCTCATATGTAACTGTAAGGCAAACTTATTCAAATAATTTTGGCACAGAGATCCACAACCTATTCGCCTAACTGGTCTCCAAACAGACAAAATGAGTTGTGAATTTTCATTCATCAAAAATTGAGCCTTTGGCATATGAGCCAAAATACTAATAATTGGGTTGAAATGGGTTTTAATATAGCTAATAAATGTGTAATTGTAGGAAATTATAAATGCTAGGAAAAGTGCCTTACAAATTGAGTTTGTGGAGGTTAATCTTTAAAGGTACGGTCTATGTGAAACTCGTGATTTGTGGGCTATTAGTAGCTTTCCAGTACAGAATAAATGAGGACTAGCTGAAATATGAAACCTGCAGTTTAGGAGATTTTAGCAGTTAAATCTCCTGCACATATGGATCAGAAATGGATCTCTGTTCATTTCTGAATATTTTTGACAACTGGTAACCAGATGGTAAGGTTTTTTTATTTTTAATATGTAAAATATGAAACAGTGAATCATGTAAGTGCTAGCCAAGAGGAAAAATCAAATACAGGTTCTTTCCTTGATGGTGACATACATTTAAGTGGGGATAACCAAAAAGCTCTTCCAAGCTAGGATTCTAGAGCAGTCTTCTAAGTCCAAGGAAAAAACGTCTATGGTTCAGTGACTTAATCAGAGTCTGGTATGGGGCTAAGTGTGAAACAGGCATCACCTAAGTAAACATCAGTAGCCAAAATAAAAAAAGCAGCATTGAGATCTCATTCCTCAGGGCTTTGTCAAAATCTATAAGGAGTCTTAAAGCAGTCCTTGTCATCTTCCCCATGTTTCAACTAAAAACACAAAGCAAAAGACACCCTCACACCCAACAGTCTCTGGGAATGACATATCATCTCTGTCATGATTGCTAGAATTCCACAATATAAGGTCTATAAAAGTCCAGTTCACTTTTATATTGCAAACTGTGATCAAAATACAGGTTTTACTGGGCTTTCTAGGCACGCTGCTTTCACATTGTAACTGCCTAATTCATTAGGCACCCAAAGCCTTGTGACTATGGTGACAGGTAGTATTTTGGATATGCAGGTCACAGAGTAACTGGGTTGAAAAGGTGCTGGCTGTGTTGTGATGGGAGGTGTGGAACTGTAGGTGGTCAGGGTGGGAGTTCACAGTTCCTGTAAAAGTGAGGGCAATCACCAATTCAATGATGCCTTACATTTGAACAAAACTGGAAAGTGAGATTAAAAGGATTTTTATCCATTGGCATTGATGCACAGTAACTTGGCACTGATGTTAAGTTTAATTTTGTATTCTACACTTGGCTTTAAAAGTAGGTATGGGCAAATGGAAACTAATCCAAAGGGCAAAGGAAAACTTTTTTGTGGTAATGCCCAGGCTGTGATGATACAAAGTGATTTCTCTTGTCTTATATAATGCCTCAAACCATGTTCAAAGGCTATTGTTTGCTGAAAGATGGTATCTTGATACATATAGTCTTTGAACAAGAAGCAATATAGTTTCAGTTGGCCTGTGAAAACACAAGATTGTCAATATGAACAAACATGAAGAAATGTGGATCATTTAAAAAGAGATTAATCTATTTCAGCCACACAATCAACAAAGAGAAATTTCCATGGGCAAAACCAAAACTGGATAGTTTTCCAGACAGCCATAGATGGAAGGAGTTTTGTTGGACTTTGCTCCTATTCTAAGTCATCAGTTTGTGGATTTGCCGGTTTTTCAGAACTCTGTTATGGATTAGATAAGAAACACCAATTTATACTCTAGTGGTCAGTGTTGGGAAGGTTATGGTGGCTGTTCATACACTCGTCTATCTATATGGTCTTTCACACTGGACACAGGTTTGGGACCATAGAGGTTTTGCAAAGGTGGTGTCCATATTACCAAAAAAGCTAAAATCTACTTAAAGAACTTGTTGAGAGAATCAAGTATATAGATATTTTCCTTACTGTCTGTATCACTATTACTACGGGAGAAAGTCTGCAGTTACTGCAGAGATCTTTGGTCTGTTCTAACAGACAGGTAAACACTTGCTAATCAGCAAATCTGAAATTATGTTACATTGATTTTGAATTCAGTCCTTGTTGAATTACTACCCTTCTGGAAAATAGCAATAAATTTGCTGTGGAAAAGATTTGGTTTGCTCTGGAAGGTGAGATTTATGTTTATGCTCTAATGATTAGAAGAAATATAAATATTCCCATTTCCACTGTTGGGATATGGGTATAGGATAGCAGCCTTGCACTCAAAGACAGCAGATTTTTTTAAGGTAAAGAGACAATTAAGTAAGTTTATGGAACTGGAATATCAACAGTCAAGGATCCATCCTGGAAATACAGTTCACCTTCAAGTCCATGATAAATTGTTCCTGATCACAGAGAGAATGCTTGGATTTCAAAGGTAGAGTATTCCACAGGAGAAAGTAAAGCCAGTTGATAATCAGAGCATAGCTCTAATGCTTATGCCAGCAAAAGGAATGTTTTAAGAATATGTCATTATTTTAAACTGTTGGACGTTCTGCAACTTCAGTCAAGGTAAGAGAGAATTTATCTGGGGAAAAAGGAAAATTGGCAGGGAAAAAGTGCAGAAAATTGGACTGACTGAACATCTAGCCAAGACTTGCTCACTGGGAGAGCAACAAAATACATTGCTGTTAACTTATCTGGGACTTTGTATAAGAGGTCTGAAACTTAACAAATAGAAAAGTTTATCCTGAATGCACATTTTTGCATCTATTACAGACCAAGGGAGAAACATGAACCTGTAATGCTTTGGCAAGCTGAGGTATTTGGAATCTAAAAATTCATACTCTCTTAGGAAACATGCAGTCTTCTACAGGATTTGGAGGGGGCAGTGTGGATTGTCGTGATGACTTTTGTAAGTTAATCCTCTAAAGATGAGGTCAGTGTACAGCATCTGGTTGCTCAACATCAGTCAGTAACAATCTGATTGGCACACGGCAGCATTTCTCATAGCTGGGCATCAGCAGACAACCCTACAAAACTCTTGTTTGGAGATCTTGGATAGCGTAAATGGATTTTACCCGTAAGGGTAAAAAAATCCCTGTAAAGGGGATTTTGGGGACCTTCCCCATGTGAATAGATCTAGACATGATCACTCAAAGTAAAAAAAAAACATTAAAAAAAAGTTGTTACTTAAGAATACCTGTTCTTTCTTTAGAGATGTTTCCAATATGTACATTCATAACGTACGTTTCTGTCTTTCCCTCTCACAGTCCTGACTCCAGATTCTTGGACTGAAAGGAAGTGACTGGGAGAGATCCACCCATTTATATTTCTGTATAAATTGAAAATGAGAGCAGGAGGCTTGCAATGCTTCAGGATGGGTAAGAGTGTAAAAGTCTCTGCTTAACCTTGTCAATACACTTGTAGCCATAGCACAAATGTACATAAATGGATACAAATACAATGGATGGTTTATGTTAATGGTAAGAACAAAGCATAAAGACTTTAGAAGAGAAACTGTTATTGGTCCATCTATCCTCCTATTCCCTGGAAGGCTTATCATCTTCAGACGTTCCAATAGGTGTCTGTGCATTTTAGTCTATTATAAAAGCTACAAGAGCAGCTAACCTCTTCTCCTTTAGAAAACAAAAAAGAATTGCAGTAGTCTTTCTGATATATTATCAGCCTTGTCCTTTCATAGGATTTTCTCTTAACTCTTTACTGCTAATGAGATGTGAAGAAGATATTTTGATTTCCATTTCCTTTTTTCCTACTTCTTCCAGCCTCTGTGTCACTGTCCTATTTGCCATTAGACTAAACCTGTACATTCAAAAAGAAAACACTGCAGTACCAGATTAATCATATTGGTAAATTATTAGAGGGCAGTTCTATTTCTGTTAGATTAATGAGTGGTTATTTCTGAGTTCATCTTTTTAAACTCATAAATAAGCAATAGTACTTCTCTATGATTGATCTATAACCTAGTAAAATATATCTGCTAAGGTTTTTGTAGGCATCTATATAGTAATGAGTCTTAGGAAAAGACTTGAAAGGAAAGAAAGGGCAATACCTTATTTATTGTATTAAACGTTCATTAGTTTTCCCAAAGTCTTACTACATAATTCATGCCAATATTTGCACCACATGATCAACAGAGAGAATACAAAGTTATAGGTTGCTGTCATGATATGCTTATTTCTGTGTATGCAAATTAAAAGTTTGATTGAATTGATCTCTTCTGATTCTAATCTGTTTGAAAAATTTTAATTTTCATTTCAACTAGCTTTTGTGATATAAGGAGTTCTCTGAGTTATCTTAAATTTCTATCCGTAAAGAGGTTTTTGTCAATTATAAATTTTATTTCAGGCCTCCCAGATCTCTTCACATATCCATGGTGAGATGAATATGATATAATGGGAATGTGCTATCTGTTAGAGAAAGAAAAATGTCTTCTCACAGCACTTTCCATTCTAGATACTGTGTTTCTTGGATTGAAAAAAGTTATCAGAAGCAGATGTTGTGAAGGTTAGTGGAAAACATCCTTCCCTCATTTTTCTGATTTGATGATGTTTCTTTGGTATCAAATCTTTCTGACTTCAATGTTCTCTTCTTTCAGTAGCTTCAGGCCTGCATGACGATTAAATTCCTGTTAATATTTTCATGGTCTTTGGATGTCTCTAAGACCAGAGTCTTTTCTGTGAAATAATTCTGGCATTTACTGCAACACTTTGTCCAGACTTTTAACTAACCTTGCAACAAATAGACTTGATACTTCAGCATCTTCCCTTAAACATATCTTCTCTATTGGCGTATAAATACCTTTAATCAGAAACACATATTTTTTTTGGACATATATATCTATTGAAGTTTTTTCTATAATTCTTATGCTTTTATGTTCTTTTGGCACTACACCTACTATTTAGGATTAGGTGTTGCAAAATATACACCAGAGAAGGACAACTGGACTGGGAAATTAATTTCAGAATAGGTAAGTGCATATGGGAAGCTACATATATGCAAAATGATGGCCTCTAAATTTGCTGTTACTGAGGAAAGAGATCCAAGAGGCACTGTGTACAGTTCTCTGAAAATGTCAGTTCCAGTGCTCAGCAGCAGGCAAGAAGAAAAATAGAATTTTGGGCTTTATTGTTAGAAGAAGAGGCAAGGAAAAAAAACAATCCAAGAAATATTGTTGTGAACTTGCACAAATCAACAGTATGACCCTGTCTTGAATATTGCTTGCAGTTCTAATTATTACATCTTTAAAAGGATATAGGAGAACTAGAAAAAGTAAGGCATGCCTGACAGGAATGATTAGAGTGGCTCCCATATGAGGTAAGAGTAAAAAGCTGGGACTCCTCAACACATAAAAAATGATGAAATGGCAAAACTGAAAGACTTTTATAAAATTATAAAACTATAGGTATATGTGGATACAGTAGACAGGCAATGACTTAATATTACTCTTACCTCATAAGGACTAGTTAAGACAGAATTAAATTATTGAGTAACAAATTGAAACCAAAAAAAGGAAGTAGTATAACTTGTGGAAATCCAATGGGTAAATAGATTCAAAATAGGTTAGACAAATTCAGAAAATATAGGTCTTCCAGTGGCTGTTAAAAACAAGAGCCCAGGTGCAACCTGCAGTTCTGAAAATCCCTAAACCATTAGTTGTTGGAAGTCAGGAGAGTAAAGCAGGGTAAGGATTGTTTCACAGCAGTCCTGTAGTAATGTTCTTCTCTTCTTAACAACAAAATAATGACCACTGTTTGTTATACTACATACACTCCAAATCTGACCAGTTTAACAATTATTATGCAAAATTACTTACACAAGATATAAATCATGTATTTCTCTCCCTAGACCACTTTTTGACTATTATTATCAATGCCATCCAGTTATGTAGAATTATGCAGAATAATTCTCAGGCAAGATTCTACTAAAATTGTGCTTGTAGGAAAATAGGTGCAATTCAGATACACAGACTGAAATTTATAAATAAGCATTACCTCCCTTTTAGCTAAAAATAGAAGGTATGTGTAGCCTCTTTGCATCACTACTAAAAATATTTTAATAACTCAGTAGGTGACTCATTGACAAAACTTTGCCATTTCTTAGAAAAGTTTTTTACATACATGACATAGCATGATATTGTGGTCTAATTCTGTTGGCAAAAACTTAAGAGAAGTTATGTAGAGTAACCGACTTCTGTATTTGGAGTATATTATGTCAGTCAAGCTCACTCAACTGCTCACTGTTATTTGCCGTAAGTATGCAGAACAGTTTCCAGAACAGAGGTATGGCTCCAGATAGCTCAGAATATTCGGTGTAAAGAAAATAAAATGACAGCAAAATGCAAAGAAACAAGATTTGTTGGCATTTTTTAGACCCTGAAAGGAAAGGTTTGTCTACCTATAGAACTGTGTTGGGAAAGAAAAAGCAGTGACTCTTTTTTCCCCTCCTGTTTCTGACTATTCATAATTTTAAACTTGTTGTAAACTTGAAAACAGTAATCTGAAAAACTAGCAAATACGTTTTTCTTGGGTCCTCAGAGATCATCCAGGTTTGAACTCCTGTGAGTTTAGAAACAGAAAGAAGAAAGTTACATTTTCTGTGAGGCTGGAATACTTGAAAAGTACATGGAAGATACGTAGCCTTAGAACACAATATTGAAGAGAGACCCATATGTTGTTCTTGTTCTTTGTCAGACTCTTATAACAAAAGGAAAACATACATTAAACTATGTACATAGAAAGCTGACTGACTCAAAAGAAATGCTGTTCCAATAGAAACTTTGGCTGTATCCTATACATTTACTTTGTGCTAAAATAAAAGCCAACCAAAGACAGTCTAAAAGTTACATTGATCCAAAGGCATTATTCATACATAAGAATGTTCCTAAGAAGGATATCTGGGTAATTCACATTTTGCTTCCCCAACAAGCAAAATTCTGTTGTTTTGGCAACAGAGGTAGTTAAGACTGTAAAACAGGATTTCATCCCTATTCTTTGCCTTGGCATGAATGTCTTCCTCTAACCTGTCTGTAGGTTATAAGATAGGACACTCATGCTCTTTCCTTCCATGCGGCCTGAAATGCACACGTGCTCCCATTCCCTAACTCAGTGCGTGTCTGGTATGTAAGCAGGGAAAACTAAGTAACTGAACCTATTCACGCAATCACGTATCTGGTCATGTAAAGATGAGGACATCAAGAGGCCCTTGGGAAAACAAATGATAGGGAAAAGGCTGCAGCCTTCCCAGAATATTCACCAGCCTCCCCAAAACAGTCATCAAGTTTGTGTCCTGCTCCCTTTCCACATGTGAAGGGGCTTGAGAAGAACAGTGGCATGGAGTGGGCCAAAAGTCGTACTGCTTTGGCAGAAGCAGCTTGTAATGTAATGAAAAGAAATCCATATGGCCTTTTTTATCATAGCTGGAATGTAGCCATGACCTGATAAAACAGGAATACATGGCACTGGCACAATGGATTAGCAAACTCCTACTCTGTCTGCCAAGGTCATTAAAGAAAATAAATACCATCAGTTCTAAAACCAATACTTGAAAAACTCCCTAATTGCCTTTCTCCAGCCCAGCAGTTTTTCTTTCATCAGAGCTCCATGCCATCCCCATTTCAAGCAGTTCTTTAACCATTTTTTAAGTTCATATATTAATTCCCTGTGCTCACTAACGTTGTGTACTTTCAGGCTCTTTCATTTCATCAATTATATATGTTTAGATACCTATATTTATTTTTCTGTCTCCAAATGATGATAAAAGCTTCTTTGTGGTATGCCAAGTCATGAGCCTCCTATGATGCTTGAGCACATATGTCAAGGGATTTAGCTAAACTTAATATGACCCCTTAGTAGTTGCTAAGAAAAAACTAGATAGTAAAGTAAAAAAACAGAAAAGTAAAAATGTCACACCCCTATTATTTAAATGAGAGGAAATTCACTTAACGTAGTTCATTATAGTTAATGAAATGATCTGCTTGCCGTAATGTAGTCAAGATTAGGGATTGGGAATTCAAAAGCTTAAGGCTCAGTACATTTGAATAATTTTGTGGGTAAACTTGAGTGAACAGAATCAAATCTCTTCCATCCTCCTACTGGCACATGATGCTCTGCTGTGTCTTGGGGCACAAAAACTAGACTGGCACATGAGACAGGCAGATTCCATCTCCACTTCATCCAGTGAAAAAAAACCCATGGCATCAGTGCACACAAAAAAATGTGGTACAAATGACTGAATTGACTCCTAGCAGGCTTGAAGGGATTTGAATAGTGCACAGCTGGGGAAAAAAATCCTTGCAAAATTAGTGCAATAGGTCTGAATTTATGCTATTTCTTAGTCACTGTCTTAACAGCTGTGTTACAGCTCTGCAAATGGTCAGCACTCTACATCTGTGCTGTGCATGAGGATTCAGAGCCACTGTGTGGTAGATTGTGTAGTGAGGATTTGATACTGTTTATGTCATTATTTTCACCTCTATCCATTCATATTGCTTTACAACTCCAGGAAACTTAATAGGAGTTTTGTGTTGAATAACCCATTTACAAAAGTTTTGTTGAAAATCAGTGGAAGTGTCACGGTTTAAAGCTGGGCCGGCTATTAACCTGGTGGCAGACACTCTCTGTTAACCCTCTCCCCCTCCACCCTAAAAGAAAGGGAAAAGGGAGAGAGACTTATGGGTTGGAAAGTTAAAACAGTTTTAATAAACTATAGTAATGAAAAAGAGTATAATAAGAATAATAGGAATAATCAAATATATACAAACATATACAAAACCAAGATTGAGAGCTTGGAAATCCTCCTCAGGCAGAGTTGCTCCCCCCAGCACAGGCAGAGGGGAAAATGCAGTAGCTCTCCCTGCCATCACACCTGCAGGCTTTTAACTGGAGAATTGGCAAAGCTGGTACCAATCAGTGGGAGACAGGAGGGCCCCTCCCTCCTGGGCCCCACCTCCAGGAGGCAGTGGGTTAGTGATAAATAGGAAAGTGAGAATGACATGTATGGGATGGAATACCTCGTTGGTCAATCTTGGGTCACCTGCCCTGTCTGCTCCTCCCTGCAGGTGCGAGCCCCCTTTGGCTCTTCACTCATAAGCAGTGAGGAATTTAGCAGTGACCTTGGTTTCTCCAAGACTAATTGGCCTGGTTTGGGCCAAACCAGGACATTCCACCCCTTATTCCATACCATTCACGTCATACTCAGATCACCACTACCTTTTCATTTTCAAATATATATACACATATCACTAGTTTATGATTCATCTCTATACAAAAAGTTCATTAAGTTCATTTGGTTCAGGATTTTGGGTTTCCATCTGGCTAGCAGTCTCTCAGCAGTCTCTCTGGCTAGCAGTCTCTCTTTTGTCATGGTTCATGCCCACGGGTTGCAGGTTAAAGATGTCAGACTCGAGGAGGTTACTGGACACCACTTGATGAAGCTAGCTCCGGTCTCATCACCACTGTCTTAACCTGAAAGACACTTATGCAGCAACAACATACAGTTCAGAATTAAGTAGTCTCACCCAGAATCAGATCACCTTCAGGGACACATCGGACTTCACCATCTTGCAACATCACCCACCAAGTACATCCAGGTCCCTGAGCAAAAGCAATCCCATGAAGGGGTTTACCTTTGCCCGTTGCAGGAAGAACCCAGACAGTTTTTCCCAACAGATTCCTTTCATGCACCACAGGGACTTTATCTCCTTCTACTGTATGTAGAAGGTCTGATTGAGCAGGGCCAGCTCGACTGATAGATCCCCTGGTGTTAACTAACCAGGTAGCTTGTGCCAGATGCTTATCCCAGTTTTTAAAGGTTCCACCCCCCATTGCTTTTAGGGTAGTTTTTAACAGCCCATTATACCGTTCAATTTTCCCAGAGGCTGGTGCATGATAGGGGATGTGATATACCCATTCGATGCCATGCTCTTTGGCCCAGTTGTCTATGAGACTGTTTTTGAAACGAGTCCCATTGTCCGACTCAATTCTCTCTGGCGTGCTGTGTCGCCACAAGATTTGCTTTTCAAGGCCCAGGATAGTGTTCTGGGCAGTGGCATGGGGCACAGAGTATGTTTCCAACCATCCGGTGGTCGCCTCCACCATGGTAAGCACATAGTGTTTACCCTGGCGGGTTTGAGGGAGTGTGATATAGTCAATTTGCCAGGCCTCCCCATATTTATATTTCAACCACCGCCCCCCATACCACAAAGGTTTTAACTGTTTGGCTTCCTTAATTGCAGCGCATGTTTCACAATCATGGATAACCTGTGCAATAGAGTCCATGGTTAAGTCCACCCCTCGGTCACGAGCGCATCTGTATGTTGCATCTCTCCCTTGATGACCTGAAGTGTCATGAGCCCACCGAGCTAAAAATAGTTCACCTTTATGTTCCCAGTCCAAATCTATTTGGAACACTTTAGCAGCCTGATCTGCTTGTTGGTTGTTTTGATGTTCCTCAGTTGCCCGACTTTTAGGTACGTGAGCATCTAGATGACGTACCTTCACGACTAGTTTCTCTAGCCGAGCAGCAATATCTTGCCACAATTCAGCAGCCCAAATAGGTTTACCTTTGCGCCGCCAGTTGCTTCGCTTCCACTGCTTTAACCACCCCCACAAGGCATTTGCTACCATCCATGAGTCAGTATAAAGATACAGCCTTGGCCACTTTTCTCGTTCAGCAATGTCTAAAGCCAGCTGGATGGCTTTTACCTCTGCAAATTGACTTGATTCACCTTGTCCTTCTGTGGCTTCTGTGACTCGTCGTATGGGACTCCATACAGCAGCTTTCCACTTCCGATGCTTTCCTACAAGACGGCAGGATCCATCGGTGAACAGGGCATACTGCTTCTCATCCTCTGGTAGTTCATTATATGGTGGGGCTTCTTCAGCACGTGTCACCTCAATTAAGAAATGGATTCGTGCTGCTCACAGGGACTGGACCTTCATTCCTCCTATTCACACTTGGGAAAAAGGGATTTGAGGCCCATCTAACCTGACTGGGGTCCTGCTCACTGGTAACTGGAGCAGCCATCCTTCTAGAAAAATTCTCTCTGGTATTTCTTTTAGCTTGCAACTCACGTACTCGTGCCTGTAGGGTACTGGTAGGTTGTCCATGCCATCTGCTCATGTCCTCCCCATAACCACGCAGGGCAAACCACAGGATACCTCGTGATGTGTTCCGTTTCCTTTGAGCTGGTCCTGTAGGAGAGCGTTTTCTCCTAACAGCTGCAATGCACGCCTGCATAGGTAGAGAGTCAAGTTTATTCTCGATCCTGGACAGTTTGTCTGACAGTTGTTTAAATGAGTCCTTGTTTTCCTTTGTCAGTTTTTCCACAGCCGAGATGCGTGCCTGCAGTGGGGAAGAAATACTATCTTCATACTGTCACATACAGTTAGCCATTTCACCCACACTAGGTCGTGCCATAGCATCTTCTCCCCAGACTAATATTGACAATGTATGGGTATATGTCGGTGGAGCATTCTTCACAACCTTCCAGAACATGGATCGGTTGCATTCCACTTCATCAGGATCTACAGGATCTACAATGTCCCGTGGGTGTCTATAAATGATCTCTTGCACAGCTAGTTCTCTAAGGTAGTTAATACCTTTTTCTATAGTGGTCCATTTGCTTAGGTGACTCATAACATCATCTTTATAGGGATACCTGCTCTTTACAGCTGACAAGAGTCGCCTCCAGAGACTGATAGTGTTTGACTTTCTTGCGAGCGACTTATCAATACCACCATCTCTGGACAGGGATCCCAACTGTCTGGCTTCTCTACTGTCTAATTGCATGCTGTCTGCCCCATTATCCCAGCATCGGAGCAACCAGGTAATAATAGGTTCACCATCATAACGGCTGAAGTCTTTCCTTATATTTCTCAGGTCCTTCAGGGATAAGGAGTGGTAGGTTATCTCTACATCCGAGTCCTCCTCCTGTGATAGTTTTGCTTTAGAAGTACCTTTCTTGTGTGATGGGTCTGCTTTAAAAGGACGATCGAGGAAACCCCCATCTGTGTCAGGCCCTAACTCTGCCTGAGAAGGGCCCTCACCTGGGTCATATGATGGCTCTGTCTTAGAAGGCTCTGAGTCATCATCCTTCTCTTCACGAGCTGATTTCTTTTGGTATTTCTTCCTGGTTACAGGAGCAATTGGTACAGATTCGTTAGATGCTGGGGTCTGAGTAGATGCAGTGGCTGTCGTGGGAGTGCTGAGACTCGTTAGAGTCTGAGTAGGTGCAATGGCCATCTTGGGGGGTGTAGCAGCTGTGGTGCAGGCTGCCAAGGTTTCAGTGGATTTAGTGGCTGTAGCGGCAGCACACGCTGTAGGATCTGAGGTGGCTACATAACACCTACAACTGTTCCTGCACCGATATTTAATCTTATCCCACATCAGAAACACATTCAGGACAACCAAAAATAAAAACATGCCACCTAGACAGCACCATTCTAATTTCGCAAAATCTAGTGGAATCAGCTTGGCAGAAAAGGAGAAGGTACTATTTCCCAAAGTAAAACTGGAAGTGTAATCATTAACAGAATCAGCTAAAGGACGCCTGGAGTGTGCAGATGAAGTCGCTGCTACTGATTCGCGATTAAAGCTGCCCATCATTGTGTCATAGAGATAAGAGATCGGAATATTAACTGCCCAGTTTATCACAGCATAAATCAGTATCAAACCCCATACCAAAACAATACATTTCGACCAGCGCCCACTGCTAAACTGCATGTAAACATTCATAAGAAGCAAGCAATAACACAGTGCCCACGGCAGGTAAGGCATCATTGCAATACTCAATTGTGAAAGAAACTCTATAAAAAGACAAGATAACACAGCATTCAAAAATGACATCACCATTTTCACTATCTGTTTTAATTTCCAACCCCTCGTAAATCTCAAAGGAAGAAATCTGTTACTCTCTCAGCTGAGCTCTCCGGGTCTCCTCCCACCAGAGCCAGGATTCAACTTATCAGAGCAACCTGTTGGAGCTTCTCTCGAGGCCCATGTTGGGCACCAATAAATCTGTCACGGTTTAAAGCTGGGCCAGCTATTAACCTGGTGGCAGACACTCTCTGTTAACCCTCTCCCCCTCCACCCTAAAAGAAAGGGAAAAGGGAGAGAGACTTATGGGTTGGAAAGTTAAAACAGTTTTAATAAACTATAGTAATGAAAAAGAGTATAATAAGAATAATAGAAATAATCAAATATATACAAACATATACAAAACCAAGATTGAGAGCTTGGAAATCCTCCTCAGGCAGAGTTGCTCCCCCCAGCACAGGCAGAGGGGAAAATGCAGTAGCTCTCCCTGCCATCACACCTGCAGGCTTTTAACTGGAGAATTGGCAAAGCTGGTACCAATCAGTGGAAGACAGGAGGGCCCCTCCCTCCTGGGCCCCACCTCCAGGAGGCAGTGGGTTAGTGATAAATAGGAAAGTGAGAATGACATGTATGGGATGGAATACCTCGTTGGTCAATCTTGGGTCACCTGCCCTGTCTGCTCCTCCCTGCAGGTGCGAGCCCCCTTTGGCTCTTCACTCATAAGCAGTGAGGAATTTAGCAGTGACCTTGGTTTCTTTAAGATTAATTGGCCTGGTTTGGGCCAAACCAGGACAGGAAGGTAAATGCAAAAGCTGCAACTATATTCTGAATGAGAATATTGTTCTCACTAGTTCTTTATAAAGCAAAATCCCCTTGGAAAAATATAAAACTTGAAATAGGGGCCTAACAAAAGGTGAATTTGGTCAGGTACTCCCAAAGGGCCTGGAGATTCGGTTCGGATTCATTTCAAGTAGTTGTATGGTACAGGTATTGTTTTACTTTGTTAAAATATAACTGCTGTAGCAAATAAACATATCACAGACCTTTACATCTATTCTTTTTGTGTGCCTTCTATCGAGAAATAATTCTTTACTGTTGGTTTTCTATCCCTTTTTGCCAGCAGCTTAGACCTTCCAACCTAAGCAATATTATGTTTTAACCTATTGTAAAGCAACATATGGGAACATAAGTCCTGCCACCATGAGGGAAAAATTCTGTATTGATGGAGAAAATGTTTCTTTGTTTTTTTTATTTGCAGGAAATAAGGTAGAGACCTGCATGTTCATAAATAAAATTGACTTCCATATACTGCTGAGGAGAAACAAAACAGCTGCCATAAGGATTTTGAAAATACCACCATTTGATAAATGTGCAACATAAGCACCATGACTTCAACAAAGTTAACTTTAATTTTCCCATCAGCAAGAGAAGGATAAGTTCAAGATTAGTTATGCATTAAACAATCAATTCATGGAGACTAATTGAAGAAGGGAAGACCTTGAAATGGAAGTCATACAAAAAAGGAAACTGATTAGTCTTCATATCAATGTTTCTGTTCAGTATCATTCATATTTTTGTCATTCATTTAATAAAGAACTGCAAGTCCCAGTCTGAAATTCATGGAATAATGAATGGCTTTCTGCTAGAAAATAACAACAAAAACTCTCTGTGTGCACATATGTATAAATACACAGAGATACAATTATAAGCAATGCCATAAGAGAACCTTCTCAGCTTTGGCTGGTAGTTGTGCAGTTTGTGCTGAAAATAGTTCCTTGAAAGCTGAGGAATTCTTCCATGCATGTTCAAATCAAAATGCAATTCACAGGCAAATCTGAACTGAACATTTTGTAGGAGGAATATGTAGGAGGCTTTTCAGTGTATATGGATTGCATCTTAGTTTACAGAAAGAATGACCAACTTTGATTAAGTGTTAGCCAAACTGTGTTTCATATAGAGGTCAGTAAAATCTTACACCAGATGCTCTGACTATTATAGCACTCATTCATCTAAGAAACAATTTTTTTTTTAAGATTTATAATCCATGTGTTCACATAGTCAAAAATTTCTTCTAAGGTTTCAACAGAAAAGCAGTTTAGGTTGTTCTCCAATTCATAGAGTGTAATTTTAAAATTAAAATCCTAACTCTTAAAAAAATTACCAATATTTTGTGCAAGAAGATGGAAAATTTCTTTTTAAAGTTGTCCTGGTTTAGCCTAAACCGGGCCAATTTTCCTTTCAGTGATTTTTACTTTCAGCTAAGTCTCCTCCAAGTAACGGCACTTTCTGAAACTAACTGCATGTTTTGCAGACGGCGTCTGCTTCCAGGACTGATAACGCTCGAAGTTTGTAGTTATCGCTGAGGCACTGGTAGGGATGTTGTGCAGAAAGGCTCTTGCTGTACTTGTTCTTGAGAGAAATCAAGGTCACTGCTGAATTCCTCACTGCTTACGAGTGAAGAGACGAAGGGGGGTTGCAGCTGCAGGGGGGAGCAGACAGGGCAGGTGACCCAAAATTGACCAACAAGGTATTCCATCCCATACACGTCATTCTCAGTATAAAGCGGAGGGATCACGAGGGTCTCGCTCTCTTTCTGCTATGGCCGGTGTCCAAGGAGGACTCCGTCTGTTTTCCTGCTGCCCCCGATCCCGATCCGTGCATCCCTGAATCCAGCTCTCGACCGTCGCTAGGCCCAGCCTGGGCCTTCCTGGAGCCTGCCCTGCAGTGCCAGTGGTGACGTGGCTGACTTCAGGGGAGCTCAATCTTGGTTTTGTATATATATTTGTATATATTTGATTATTTCTATTATTGTTATTATACTCTTTTTCATTATTATAGTTTATTAAAACTGTTTTAACTTTCCAACCCAGAAGCCTCTCTCCCTTTTCCCTTTCCCTTTGGGGGTGGGGGGGGAAGGGTTAATAGAGAGCATCTGCCATAGGTTTAATAGCTGGCCCAGCTTTAAACCGTGACAAAAGTGGAGGTATTTTACATGAAATAGTGTGCTTGCACAAAGAAAGTTTTATTAGATTCTTACAGAGAAATTCACTGAAAAATCTAAGTACTTCTTACAGACTAGGCTATTTTATAAGATCAGATATATTGCCCACTAAGGACATCTGAAGCTAATTTTAGCCATTTTTTGTAAAGGAGTTCCTCTAGCAAAGGAACTTCAGTGGCTTTCTAACTTCAAGAGTAAGCGTGATTTTAAAAGTTATTGTGGTATACTCAACCAAATTTCACTTATTTTAACTTGATGTTTAAACAATAATTTGGAAGTTACAGACTAGCTTGTCTCACAGCCTTTAAGGAAGAGAATCTTCTCCGAGTGTCTGTTACTATATGAATACAATGACTTATTCTAGAGAAGAAATATTAGCTATCATCTTGTTTCCACAAGCATTTGAAATTATGAGACAGAAATACAGTTAACAAGACTTCTTGAGGAAGAATATTTCTTTACCCAGATTCAGCAACCTAGATAAAATATAATTGTTTTCCTACCTACCAGCTTCCAGTCTGTAATGAAGCAGATAATTTGTTTTTATTTTTATATAATCACATAGTTGATTTTTACAGGTGATTTTTTTTTATTAGGTATCCAAAACCAAAGAACAAGAGACCATGCTCTGCAGAGAAATGTGTTGGAAGACATGAAGAGATACAAGACAATTTACTGGTACAGGTGAAAAAACACTAGCTCAATGCAACCCAGAATCCTGAAGTGATAAAATATTCTTTCTGTGAAGTCTTTCTGACAAAGGAGAAGGAGACTAACTCTTCCAGTCTCACATTTGCATTGCTTTGGGGAAGGGAATTAGCCAGCTGAAAAGACTGCACCTGCTGAGCACAGTGATGCTGTACAAGCATTCACTGCTTCACCTGAGGGAAAACTTAGAAACATCGTTGCTCACTAGAGTATTTGCAGGCCACACACAGCTTGCAAAGCAGCTCTGGTGGCTGAGAGGAGGTTAATGTATTAACTGGTAATGCTGAAGAAGATAGAAAGAGAAGACAGTGATGAAGGTATACCAATTCAGGGAGTCAGCGAGCAATGCAACATGTATTATGGGTTTGGTCTGAAGCTTTTGTTCTGTTATGACTGTTCCACTCCTATGACCAATTCACCCCTCCCTACTAAGTTTGCATTCACTCAGCTGCAAAGAAGAAAGTTGGCACTACTGTAGTTACTTTGCTGCTCTGAGGATGCCGCATGAGGAACTGAGATTCCTCTGGGTCTTCACTGGGATCCTAGTGACAACAAATATACATTTGGGACAGCATCAGGCAAGTCCAGAGTGCTGCCAGCATCTTTCCCCTGACATAATTTCTTTGTATGAATGGGCTTATACTGACTGCTGACATCCCAAGTGAGATAGTTCTATGCTGCACCCAGGAGGGGACAAACCTGGGAAATCTCTGAAACTTTTAGTGCACAGCACTGATATAGGTGTGGCACTGGTGGGCTTCATAGCCTGAAGATGGTAGCTTGTCCTTCACTATCCATTTCAAAGTTACAGAGTTTCTACCACAGCAAGGGAACTGGCTGTATCTGTAATCAGGGGCAGTTTGAGCACAAAATTTTTCATCCTGGCTTCAGACATGAAGCTTAGACGACAGAAGACAAAGCTCTAGAAGCACTGGGCAGCTGCTGAATCCCACAAGGTAATGGATTAAAAAGGAGCTAGGAAACTGCCTGAATGAATGACTGAAGTGGTCATTGACCAAAAAAATGTACATATGGAGGGAGGGTGGAGAAATTTTACTGGTGTTACACTCTGTATCTGCAAAAATCAAAAGATAGGAAAAAAACATTGCCATATTTCTGCTATGCTAATATCTTCGTTTAGCCCACACCCGGGGCTAAACTATAGCAGTTTTTATTTCACCCAGTGTCCCTTTCCCAACCAAGGAAGGAAATTGGGAAAAAAAGAGGGAGACTTGTGGGTTAAAATTAAACAGATTTAATAAAATAAAGAAACCAATATAAATGGTAACATAAACCACACAAAAGTATACTTAGCTACAGTTGCAGCAGGTTCCAGAAATACCAACCATTGTCAACAAGAATACAGGAGGCTAAAAGAGAGGAAAGCAAAACTAAACCAGCCCCACCTCTCCCTACCAAGCCCTCCCTTTTATAGAGAACTTGATTGTTAACGATATAGAATACATCTGTGGGCCAGCCTGGGTCAGCTGCCCTGCATTTAGCTGCTAACGGCCTTGATCACCATGTCTGGCCACAAACTGAAACCAAATCCCAGTGAAACCAGGACAACTAAATGGTTAATTGTGACACACTTGATAGGCACAGCAGTTAAACAGGAAGCTAGCTGAAACCACTGAAAAAATTTGAGGAGCATTTTTGCATTTCACATAAAAGTAAAATTTTTGAGGGCATTCTATTTAAATAGAATGAACCTACAAAAAGCCAGTGACTTTATTTAAGAATGAAAAGATGAACAGTACCCTAAAAAGAGGACTAGGTCTTGATTAGGTCTGGAACAAAAGAATTGGGGGAGGAGAAAGAGAGTGAAAGAACAACTGAAAACCTCAGTCTGACTTTTGACAAAGCAATTGGGCAGGCGTCAGAAGTAGTCCAGATCAGAATGAAGTTTATAAAATGTGTATACCACTCCAAAGCAACAAGAATTGTTAAGAAAGAAAAGAAAGAAGTCTGAAATATCTCATGTGAATAGGTCTAGTTTAGTATGACAGAGCTCAGGACTGGAGAGATCTAAAAACAGCTCAGAAGGATATTGGAGACAAGACAATGCTCAGCACCCATATAAATGTTACAAGAAATGTAATTATAACATTTTACAAGAGTTTGTAAGAGCTTGAATGATATGCACAAAATTGGCAAAGGTGCCAATAGCACCACAGTCAAATTCTCTGTAAAAGCCTAAAAGGAAATGGATTATTAAATTATTTTAAGATGGACACTGATGTACAAAAGAGTGTGTTTCCAGAAGTGGTAATTATTAGCATTAACAATGAAAACAGGCATGGGTATTACACAGGTAATTCTATTCAAAAAAGCATACCTGAGACAAAAATCACCCCCAAAAAGGAAAGCCTAGGAGTAGCACAGAGTACAGTTGTTGCCAGTGATACTTTTACTCCAGCAAAGATCCCTTGGAACAATATGCTTCATAAGAAGTGTGCCTCATCTAGCTGCTCAACACAGTAATCTGAGAATGCTGCTCTGGGCTGATGTCCTGTGGACATCAAATGAGAACCTTAACACAAAATAAAAGAATCTGAAGGAGTTAACTGAGGAAGCAGCAGCAGTCAGGAACCAGGAAGAACAATTTCAGATGTCTATAGATGAGTCCAAAGTGGGTATTAGCATAATCCTCTTTTCAGCAGTGTGAAAAAGGCTGTTCAAAACTCAAGACCATTGGTCTGTGTGTGAGGCAAGCAAACAGATATGAGGCATCATAAATGCAGAGGAACTCGGAATACAAAAGGCTTTAAGTATTTATGGGAGGCAAGCCTTACCTAAAATGGAACAAAAATCTCAAATTATTATTGCCAGCAGGGAACTTGGAGACTGTCACTCTCACCCTTCCCTATTCATTCCTCTGAGAGAAAATGGAGAGGATTTCTTTTCCATCTGTACAAACTGACAAGGGTTCTTAAAATCAATGAGAGCAAAAACATTCTTTACATAAGTGGTTCCCAGCTACTCTCCATCATCTTTGCTAAGTCGTGGGCAATGGGAGAGGTGCCTGAGGACTGGAGGAAAGCGAATGTCACTCCAGTCTTCAAAAAGGGCAAGAAGGAGGACCCGGGTAACTATAGACCGGTCAGCCTCACCTCCATCCCTGGAAAGGTGATGGAACAACTTGTTCTTGATGCTGTCTCTAGGCACATCAAGGATAGGGGGATCATTAGGGGCACTCAGCATGGCTTCACCAAGGGGAAGTCATGCTCAACCAACTTGATAGCCTTTTATGAGGATGTTACCCGGTGGATAGATGATGGTAAAGCTGTGGATGTGGTCTATCTCGATTTCAGTAAAGCGTTTGACACGGTCTCCCACAGCATCCTCGCAGCTAAACTGAGGAAGTGTGGTCTGGATGATCGGGTAGTGAAGTGGATTGTGAACTGGCTGAAGGAAAGAAGCCAGAGAGTGGTGGTCAATGGGACAGAGTCCAGTTGGAGGCCTGTGTCTAGCGAAGTCCCGCAAGGGTCGGTACGGGGACCAGTTCTATTCAATATATTCATTAATGACTTGGATGAGGGATTAGAGTGCGCTGTCAGCAAGTTCGCTGATGACACAAAACTGGGAGGAGTGGCTGACACAACGGAAGGCTGCGCAGCCATTCAGAGGGACCTGGACAGGCTGGAGAGTTGGGTGGGGAGAAATTTAATGAAATATAACAAGGGCAAGTGTAGAGTCCTGCATCTGGGCAAGAACAACCCCATGTACCAGTACAAGTTGGGGGCAGAGCTGTTGGAGACCAGCGTAGGGGAAAGGGAGCTGGGGGTCCTAGTGGACAACAGGATGACCATGAGCCAGCAGTGTGCCCTTGTGGCCAAGAAGGCCAATGGCATCCTGGGGTGTATTAGAAGGGGTGTGGTCAGCAGGTCGAGAGAGGTTCTCCTCCCCCTCTACTCTGCCCTGCTGAGGCCGCATCTGGAGTATTGTGTCCAGTTCTGGGCCCCTCAGTTCAAGAAGGCCAGGGAACTGCTAGAGAGAGTCCAGCGCAGAGCCACGAAGATGATTAAGGGAGTGGAACATCTCCCTTATGAGGAGAGGCTGAGGGAGCTGGGTCTCTTTAGCTTGGAGAAGAGGAGACTGAGGGGTGACCTCATGAATGTTTATAAATATGTAAAGGGCAAGTGTCAAGAGGATGGAGCCAAGCTCTTCTCAGTGACATCCCTTGACAGGACAAGGGGCAATGGGTGCAAGCTGGAACACAGGAGGTTCCACTTAAATTTGAGGAAAAACTTCTTTACGGTGAGGGTGACTGAACACTGGAACAGGCTGCCCAGAGAGCTTGTGGAGTCTCCTTCTCTGGAGACATTCAAAACCCGCCTGGACGCGTTCCTGTGTGATATGGTCTAGGCAATCCTGCCCCGGCAGGGGGATTGGACTAGATGATCTTTCGAGGTCCCTTCCAATCCCTAACATTCTGTGATTCTGTGATTCTGTGTACTCTGTAGAATCATAGAATGGTTTGGGTTAGAAGGGACCTTAAAGATCATCTAGTTCCAACACCCCTGCCATGGGCAGGGACACCTTCCACTAGACCAGGTTGCTCAAGGCCCCATCCAGTCTGGCCTTGAACACCTCCAGGGAGGGGACATCCACAACTTCTCTGGGCAGCCTGGGCCAGTGTCTCACCACCCTCACAGTAAAGAATTTCTTCCTGATATCTAATCTAAATCTACCCTCTTTCAGTTTAAAACTGTTCCCCCCTCATCCTATCACTACTTGCCCTTGTAAAAAGTCCCTCTGCAGCTTTCCTGTAGGCCCGCTTCAGGTACTGGAAGGCTGCTAGAAGGCCACCCCGGAGCTTTCTCTTCTCCAGGCTGAACAGTCCCAACTCTCTCAGCCTGTCTTCATAGGAGAGATGTTCCATTTGGAGTCCATTGTCATCTCTCAAAATTATTCCTAGTCCATGATATGTCATTGTTGTGAGTATTTTAATTGAGAACATCTGAAAGGGTACAAGGGATTTGGGAGCAGCTGCAGCCCTTCTGGCATTTAAGAGTGATATAGTGGAGAAAAGTCCAAATACAGTACTAGTTAAGTTGTTTAGTAAAAATAAAGCAAAACCATAAGCTTGAATTATCACAGACTAAGGTACTGCTTTGGGATACACCACAAAGAAAGCATTATACAATCATAGAATCATAGAATAGGTTGGGTTGGAAGGGTCCTTAAAGATCATCTAGTTCCAACACCCCTGCCATGGGCAGGAACACCTTCCACTAGACCAGGTTGCTCAAGGCCCCATCCAATCTGGCCTTGAACACCTCCAGGGAGGGGGCATCCACAGCTTCTCTGGGCAACCTGTTCCAGTGTCTCACCACCCTCACAGTCAAGAATTTCTTCCTGGTATCTAATCTAAATCTGCCCTGTTTCAGTTTAAAACCATTCCCCCTCATCCTATCACTGCATGCCCTTGTAAAAAGTCCCTCTGCATCTTTCCTGTAGGCCCCCTTGAAGTACTGGAAGGCCATGCTGTACCTTTCAGCATGGGCAGCTGTGAAAGTATATTCCTGGGCTATGTTGCAAGATGGAGAGGAGAAGAAGATGTGTTTTCATTTTTTTAGTATTATTTGGTTTAATATGAGGACAAAGGTTCATAAAGTATTATGGAATAATTTATGTAAAATGATGAACTAAGGTCTTTAGAGATGAGAAGTCCTGAGAAAGTCTAAGAATGTTATATTCTAACCTTAGATGAACAGTCTTGAATTATTTTAACTTTGCTATAACTAAATCGGCCAGGTCAAGTGAAAGCCCACATTAGTGTCACCGGGAAAAAGTGGTCCTCTGTAGTAAAACAATTACAACTTCATTTAGATTTTCTAAAAAAATACATGTTGTCTAGGGTATTATTTTCACTTCTGTCTGAAAACGTTCCCGTGCCCAAGACCATACCAGTAACTGGGAGAAGTGAAGCACAACTGACTGTCTATAGAGCTCATCACAACAAAGAGCAATTTTGACAGCCCAGCAGTGGTTAAGTTCCTACTTATGTTTTGATCTTACTTCAGCTAACAAATACTTTGAAACTGAAAAACATAGGGTATCAGTGAATAGTATGTAGTATCTGATTTCTTCCAAGAACATAAAAAAAAAAGAGCTTATTTTATCAGCAAATGACATCGAAATGACATTGGGCTCTTTCAGAAGTGTCTGTAGGAACTGGAAGAAACCTTAGTCAATGAAACCATAATCTGGAATCACATGGAAGCAGGGCACAGAGACAATTCTTCTCTGGGTGAGGAACACAACCATCCCAACAAAATAAGCCACACATTGCTCTGGGTTAAAAATACACTATACATGAATCTATGCAGCCAGAATTAAGGTGAATGGCACACTTTGGGATATATACCTGTGCTAGTTCTAAACCAGGTAATTTTGGAAGGAATGTAGACAAGAAGTAGAGGCACAGATTTCACGGTGAAGAGAGTCACATGTTGAGTAGGTCACTCAAATTTCTGGCAGGTTTGCACTGAAGACAATAATCTCATAACACAGGTAGATTAAGGCTGGAATGAGCATGCCTCCATGTGATTCAATGACATCTTCAAATTCAGTGTAGGCGTAGGATAAATGGATGGTGGTATAAAGGCATTAAATGAAAGCAGCTAGTTCAAGACAAAGGAAATGGTAAGAAAAGCCTGAACAAACAAAAGCAATAGGGTTATTGCAAGAAGGGATTAGGGTCTGAATGTAGGCAGAATCACAAAGTATAGTGATTTAAAAGGAAGGAGAAGGCAGAACAAAATGTTTTGAAGGGAAAAAGGTAGTGCAAGCTTCAAAAAGACATTGTCAAATCAGGTTTTTGCTGTACAAGAGTTTTTGGTTGTTTTTTTTAATGTGGAATTGAAGGAAACAAGTGTAGATAACCACATGAGCTCTTAGCAACGGGACTGTGACCAAGCTGTGTGGTGTGAAAAACTGTCTGTGAACTCTCTTCGGACACAGTCTCTTCATTAAAAATCCTTTGTCTAAAAGCCTGTGGGTTTCCTCAAAATGAGAAGATTTCTAGGATAAAAATTTTTGACTTTTTACTTTACAAGAATTGCTTCCTTTATTCGAATCCAAAAGACAAGATAGAGTCCAGAGATTTATTGATGTGTAATAATGAGCAAAAAAGAATAAAGTGCCCATCTCGGGCTTTCGCAATACTGTTAAGATGAAGAATTCATAGAGGAATGCTATCAAATGGAGCAAGGTCAAAGGTATAAAGCTGTCAGCAATACTGTTAAGATGAAGAATTCATGGAGGAATGCTATCAAATGGAGCAAGGTCAAAGGTATAAAGCTGTCAGTAATCTCAAAAGAGTCCAAAATTTTATCCACCCCCTTTCCCTGGTTGCTCGACATTTTGATAGTAAAAAAACCTGTAGATAGTTTCCAGGTGCATATTCTAGAGGGAAAAAACTGACATGCTAGTTTGATCAGAATAATAGCAAAGCTTCTGAAGAGCACAGCTTCTTAGTGAATGTATACAATATTGTACAGAAAAGGCCAGGGAAATAAGAAGAGGCAACTGATGAATCAAAAGGAAAAGTGGTCCAGGGTATTTTGGTAATAATTACAGTTTTCAATACAGAACACAACAATTCAAGGTGAAACCTTCTGGAGGGATCAGAGTCTTATTTTGAGCTTTCTTTCAGAAGCTTATATATATATAAATGCAATGTATTTCTTTCTCCATTCGAATGGATGTTAATCAGAAAAGCTTTGAAAAGCAAAATTTCTATGAGTAGCTTAAATTCATCCATACTCATTAGATGCTCAATGAGGTGAAACAAACTTTCCATCATATGCCAGAGACTTAATTTAATTTGCCCAGGATAAGTAGTTAACCATATCGGTAAAGCTCTGAATTTTTTGGAAATTACTTTAGGGTAGTGAAGCAAAAACTATTAAATGCTGGAAAGCTATAGGCAGACTAAAATTCAACATTGTTTATCCTAGATCTAAGGGTTTTTATCTGAGAAATTTGTGTAAAAAAAGCATTAAATGCCATGCTACCCAGTGGCTCAGGGAAGTAAACTGTCATCAATATTAGGGTAAAATAACCTTTCATTTGTATTGCAGTAGTGTACTTTAGAAGCTTTATGATATTTCCGGAAGAATGCTGTCTTAACGGTGCTCAGCTAGAGGACTTTCTCCAGTAATTTATAATCAAAGATTAGCAAATAATTTCTTTTCAAGTGGGTAGATAGCCACTCTCCTGCCTGGAAGCAAGGGGAGAATTTTTTTTTAGAAATGCAACGTTTTCAATGTCATCATTTAGGTTTGTATCCAGTATGAAGACTGATGAATTAAACCAAACTTTGATGAAGAGAAGAATCCTCGCTAAATTAAAGCAGCAACTTTTCTGCACTGCGTTTTTTTGCTTTCTTTGAAAACCAAACTCAAGTTAGAAAATACGAACCAAGTAGCTGGATCTACAGTCAGTATACTGTTCCTACCTGATAGAAAGCTTCAAAATTCAACCATTTCTCATATGATTGTAGAACAATCCTAATTGGATCCTATTTTTTACAAAGACTTGGAAAGTTTGGCTACTTTATGTCCTTTTATGAAAATATTGTATTAAATTGAGTTATCACTAATAATTGTATATCAGCCAAAAATTTTAGAACAAGAAGGGAAAAATCCATTTCAAATACCAGGTCACTGGATAACTTCTCTTCTGATGCCAAATAACCGAGGTTTCCCTCCAGGTTAAAATGGCTGTATACTAGCTTATCTCTCTGCCGTAAGACCTACTTAGGGCAATGCCACACATTTTCAGCAGTCTATGAAAGACTCCTGCAGTTGATCAATATCCAGGGTTAGATAATTTAAAACAGTTTTGACAAACTCTTTTTGATCAATGTAACATACATGATCTCAAAAGCAACATGGCATTTACATGTCTGAAGTTACTCCTATTAAATGACTTGCTGTTTCTCTAATAGGGCTCGGATGAGGATTTACTGTCTTCAGATTAATCTTTCTCCCCAACAAATAACACATTAAGTCATTATTATGATTATATTAATTTGCTTGCCCCAGCCACTGAGGTACTTGATGCAGTATAGGCAGCCAAGAAAAATTTTATCTCTTGCTGTTTAATTTCCTTAACCCAAATCATTAAGTTTGTTTTGAAACTGTGTCTTGAATTGGGCTCCACAAAAGAAAAAGGGTAATAAATCAGACAACCACAGAATGGTTTGGTTGGAAGGGACCTTTAAAGATTACCTAGTTCCAACCCCCCCTGCCATGGACAGGCACATCTTTCACTAGATCAGGTTGCTCAAAGACCGGTCCAACCAGACTTTGAATATTTCCAATGATTTGGCATCCACAGATTCTCTGGGCAACACGTTCCAATGTCTCACCACCCTCATAATAAAAAATTTCTTCCTTATGTCTAACCTAAATCTACCCTTTTTTATAGTTTAAAACCATTACCCGTAGTCCTGTCACTACAGTCCCCGGTAAAAACCCTCTTGACATCTTTCTTATAAGCCTCCTTTAAGTATTGAAAGGTGACAATAAGGTCTTCCCGTAGCCTTCTCTCTCCAGGATTAGATTAACAACCCCAACTCTCTCAGCCTTTCTTCACAGCAGAAGTGTTCCAGCCTTCTGATCACTTCTGTGGCCCTCCTCTGGACCTGCTACAACAGGTCCATGTCTTTCCTGTGCTAGGAACTCTAGAGTTGGATGCAGTACTGCAGGTGGGGTCTCCTAAGAGCAGAGTAGAGGGGCAGAATCCCCTCCCTCGACCTGCTGGCCATGCTTCCTTTTATGCAGCCCAGAATACAATTGGCTTTCTGGGCTGCAGGTTGCACATTGCTGGCTTGCAACCAGTTTTTCATCTATCAGTATCCCCAAGTCCTTCTCCTCAGGGCTGCTCTCAATCAGTTCATCCCCTTGTCTGTATTGATACTGAGGATTGCACCAACCCATGTGCAGAACCTTGCACTTGATCTTGTTGAACTTCAGGAGGTTCACATGGGCCCACCCCTCAAGCCTGCAAAGGTCTCTCTGAGTGGCATCTCTTCCCTCAAGCATATCAACTGCACCACTCAGCTTGGTGTCATCTGCGAACTTGCTGAGGATGTACTCAATCCTACTACCTATATCACTGATGAAGATATTAAATACTATTGGTCCCACTATGGACCCTTGAGAGGCACCACTTGTTACTGGTTTCCATGTGCGCATTGAGCCATTGACTATAATTCTTTGGACACAGCCTCCCAGCCTTATTCATCTAGCAGTCCATCCATCAAACCCCTGTCTCTTCAGTTTAGCAGCAAGAACGTTATGGGTGACTGTATCAAAGACCTTACAGAATTCCAAGTAGACAACATCCCTAGCTCTTCCCTTGTCTACTGATTCAGTCACTCTATCATACAAAAGCCTTAGAATAGTCAGGCATGATTTGCCGTTGGTGAAGCTATGTTGGCTGTCTCTAATTACCTCCCTGTGTTCCATATGTTTCGACATATCTTCCAGGAGGATCTGTTCTGACATATCTCCCAGGAGGATCTGTTCCATTATGTAATTGGGTGCAGAGTGGGGCTGACTGGTCAGTAGTTCCCAGGGTCCTCCTTTTTACCCTTTTTAAAAATGGGTATAATGTTTCCCTTTTTCCAGTCACTGGGGACTTTATCTGACTACCATGACTTTTCAAATATGATGAAAAGTGGCTTGGCAACTACTTCAGACAATTATCTCAGGACCCTGGGATGCATCTCATCAGGTCCCAAGAACTTGTGTAAGTTCAGGTTCCTCAGGTGGTCTGGAACCTGACCTTCTCCTATGATGCAAGGTACTTCATTTCTCCAGTCCGAGTCTTGAGTTTCAGGGGCTTGCGAGATATGGGAAGGGAGATTACCATCAAAAACTGAGACAAAAAAATTGCTGAGTACCTCAGCCTTTTCCATGTCAGACGTCACTTGTTCTCCTGTTTTGTTTTTTTGGGGGGAGGAGGCGTTGTACACTTTCTTTAGTCTCCCTTTTCTGACCAATGTAACTGCAGAAGACCTTCTTATGAATCCTTGTATCTACTGCCAAATTCAGCTCCAACTGGGCCTTAGCTTTCCCAATCCCATCCCTACACATCCAGACAGTGTCCCTGTATTCTTCCCAGGATACATGTCCTGGGTTCCACAGCCTGTGCATTTCCTTCTTCCACTTTATTTTGACTTGGAAGTCCTTACTCAACCAAGCTGGTCTCATGCCTTCCTTTCACAGAATCACAGAATCACAGAATCAATCAGGTTGGAAGAGACCTCTGGGATCATCGAGTCCAACCATTGCCCTGACACCACCATGTCAACTAGACCATGGCACTTTCCTGATTTCTTCCACATGGGAATTGAGAGCTCTTGCTCTCTAAGAAAAATGTCCTCAAGAGCTGCTACCTCTGTTCAGCTACTTTATCCCTGAGTTTCCTAGAGAGTCCCATCCACTAAATTCTTAAACAACTGTAACTTTTTTTTCCTAAAATTCAGGGTCGTGACTCTACTCTTCACTTGGCCCGTGTCCCTCAAGACTGTGAATTCCACCAGGGCTCTCAATCTGCTCATTGCTGTTTTTCACAGAATCACAGAATGTTAGGGATTGGAAGGGACCTCGAAAGATCATCTAGTCCAATCCCCCTGCCGGGGCAGGATTGCCTAGACCATATCACACAGGAACGCGTCCAGGCGGGTTTTGAATGTCTCCAGAGAAGGAGACTCCACAAGCTCTCTGGGCAGCCTGTTCCAGTGTTCAGTCACCCTCACCGTAAAGAAGTTTTTCCTCAAATTTAAGTGGAACCTCCTGTGTTCCAGCTTGCACCCATTGCCCCTTGTCCTGTCAAGGGATGTCACTGAGAAGAGCTTGGCTCCATCCTCTTGACACTTGCCCTTTACATATTTATAAACATTCATGAGGTCACCCCTCAGTCTCCTCTTCTCCAAGCTAAAGAGACCCAGCTCCCTCAGCCTCTCCTCATAAGGGAGATGTTCCACTCCCTTAATCATCTTCGTGGCTCTGCGCTGGACTCTCTCTAGCAGTTCCCTGGCCTTCTTGAACTGAGGGGCCCAGAACTGGACACAATATTCCAGATGCGGCCTCAGCAGGGCAGAGTAGAGGGGGAGGAGAACCTCTCTCGACCTGCTGACCACACCCCTTCTAATACAGCCCAGGATGCCATTGGCCTTCTTGGCCACAAGGGCACACTGCTGGCTCATGGTCATCCTGTTGTCCACTAGGACCCCCAGCTCCCTTTCCCCTACGCTGGTCTCCAACAGCTCTGCCCCCAACTTGTACTGGTACATGGGGTTGTTCTTGCCCAGATGCAGGACTCTACACTTGCCCTTGTTATATTTCATTAAATTTCTCCCCACCCAACTCTCCAGCCTGTCCAGGTCCCTCTGAATGGCTGCGCAGCCTTCCGGCGCATCAGCCACTCCTCCCAGTTTTGTGTCATCAGCGAACTTGCTGACAGCGCACTCTAATCCCTCATCCAAGTCATTAATGAATATATTGAATAGAACTGGTCCCAGAACCGACCCTTGCGGGACTCCGCTAGACACAGACCTCCAACCGGACTCAGTCCCACTGACCACTACTCTCTGGCTTCTTTCCTTCAGCCAGTTCACAATCCACCTCACTACCCGATCATCCAGACCACACTTCCCCAGTTTAGCTGCGAGGATGCTGTGGGAGACCGTGTCAAATGCTTTACTGAAATCGAGATAGACCACATCCACAGCTTTACCATCATCTATCCACCGGGTAACATCCTCATAAAAGGCTATCAAGTTGGTTGAGCAAGACTTCCCGTTGGTGAAGCCATGCTGAGTGCCCCTAATGATCCCCCTGTCCTTGATGTGCCTAGAGAGAGCACCAAGAACAAGTTGCTCCATCACCTTTCCAGGGATGGAGGTGAGGCTGACCGGTCTATAGTTACCCGGGTCCTCCTTCTTGCCCTTTTTGAAGACTGGAGTGACATTCGCTTTCCTCCAGTCCTCAGGCACCTCTCCCATTGCCCACGACTTAGCAAAGATGATGGAGATTGGCCTAGCAATGACTTCCGCCAGCTCCCTCAGCACCCGCGGGTGCATCCCATCAGGGCCCATGGATTTATGGACGTCTAGGTTGCTTAATTGGTCCCTGACCCAGCCCTCATCAACCAAGACAGATTCCTCCTCTATCCTGACTTCTTCTGGGGCCACAGGGGTCCAGGGCTCCTCAGTACAGCCTCCAACAGTATAGACAGAGGCAAAGAAGGCATTCAGTTACTCCGCCTTCTTTTTATCCTCTGTCTCCAAGACCCCCACCTCATTCATCAGTGGGCCTACATTGCCTCTAGTGTTGGCTTTACCTGCAATGTATTTGAAGAAGCCCTTTCTGTTGTCCTTGACCTCTCTTGCAAGGTTTAATTACAAGGAGGCCTTAGCTTTCCTAGTTGCCTCCCTACATCCTCTGACAACAGACTTATATTCCTCCCAAGTGGCCAGCCCCTCCTTCCACGATCTGTACACCCTCTTCTTCCACTTGAGTTTGCCCAGCAGTTCCCTGTTCAACCATGCAGGTCTCCTGGTACCCTTCCTTGACTTCCTACCTGTTGGGATGCTCTGATCTTGAGCTCGGAAGAAGCAGTCCTTGAATGCTAGCCAACTATTGGGCCCCCTTACCTTCTAGTACCCTGTCCCATGGGATTTCCCCTAGCAATTGCTTGAAAAGGCCAAAGTTGGCCCTCCTGAAGTTCAGGGTTGTGATTCTGCTAGCTATTCTGTTCCCGCCACATGAGATCCTGAACTCTACCATCTCATGGTCACTACAACCAAGGCTGCCCTCAACCTTCACCTCTTCAACCAGACCCTCCTTGTTAGTGAGGATCAGATCCAGCAGCGCTCCTCTCCTAGTTGGCTCATCCACCATTTGCATCAGAAAGTTATCATCAACGCACTGGAGGAACCTCCTGGACTGAGGATGGCTGGCTGAGTAGGCCTCCCAGCAAATATCAGGGTAGTTGAAATCCCCCACAACAACCAGGCCCTGTAATTGCGAGACTGCTCTCAGCTGCCTGTAGAAGGCCTCATCTCCGTCCTCATCCTGATCCGGTGGCCTGTAATAGACACCCACAACAGTATCACCCCTGCCAGCCTGCCCCTTAATTCGCACCCACAAACTCTCAACTCGCTCCTGATCCGCCCCTGGACAGAACTCAATACATTCTAGCTGCTCACTCACATAAAGAGCATCCCCACCACCTCTCCTTAGTGGCCTGTCTTTCCTGAACAGGACATAGCCATCCATTACCACATTCCAGTCATGCGAGGCATCCCACGAAGTCTCTGTAATCGAAGTCTCTCTAAACCAAGAAGTCTCTGTAAACCAAGTCTCTGTTTCGAAGACATCTCTGTGCAGTCAAATAATTTTTTTGCATAGAGGGCAATGTCCCTGCCCCTCCTCCCTTGCATTTCCCTTCTGAACATTTTATAACCATCAACTGCAGCACTCCAGTTGTGTGATTTGTCCCACCATATTCCAGTGACAGCAATAAGGTCATAGCTTTCTAGATGCACAGTGGCTACCGGATCCTTCTGCATGTTAGCCATGCTGTGTGTATTGGTAAAGAAGCACTTCAGCTGGGCTATCAACTCTGTCACCTTTCTAGAGAAACATACCCTAATTCATTTGAGGCATTTCACAGATGTTTTTCCCTGTTGGTACCTAATACATCAACAACCCTTGTCTTCTTTGAGAAGTTTGATAAGGTTTGGTTTTGGTTGCATTACTGATGCAAGCATCTAGATCATGCCCACTGGCATAAAACAGTCTTCTGAGAACTTCAGGTATCTACAAGTTCTGGTGGCTGCTACATGTGTAGAGTCTGGGTCTCATGCAGGTGCCTACACATTGGCCTTACACATACTAGGTGATAGACAATTTCTTCATATCTGCCTAGATATAGTCTAATTACCTAGCTATTGTCACATATCCAGATTTTTCTAATGACCAATTGTAAACTTGATCTGAAGTAAGATTTCCACAAAAAGCAGCACTCAGAGGAATCCTCTCTGTTTATGAGACCTTAACATCAGTGAGTGAAGTTACAAGCAGAGTGCAGTCTGTCTTTGCTTACCACTAAGTTAGGAATTGATATACCTACAGTGATAAAGGTGGTTTATGCTCTCTAATTTAAGAAGAAAGATGCTCTTGCTGGTGTCAAACAGCAGTAGATTTTGAACAAAATGTTTTATGCATCCAAAGAAGAGCACCGAAGCTGGTGAAGGGCCTAGAGAACAAGTCTAATGAGGAGTGGTTGGGGGAACCGTGGTTGTTTACTCTGGAAAAAAGGAGGCTGAGGGGAGACCTTATTGTTCTCCACAACTACCTGAAAGGAGGTTGTAGCGAGGTGGATGTCGGTCTCTTCTCCCAAGTAACAAGTGATAGGACAAGAGAAAACAGCCTCAAGTTGTGCCAGGGGAGGTTTAGATTGGATATTAGGAAAAATATCTTCATTGAAAGCATTGGAACAGTCTGCCCAGGGAAGTGGTTGAGTCACCATCCTTGGAGGTATTTAAAATACATGTAGATGTGGTACTTCAGGATATGGTTTAGTAGTGGACTTGGCAGTGCTAGGTTAATGGTTGGACTCTATAATCTTAAGTGTCTTTTCATAGAATCATAGAATCATAGAATGGTTTGGTTTGGAAGGGACCCTAAAGATCATCTAGTTCCAACCCCCCTGCCATGAGCAGGGACACTTTTCCACTAGACCAGGTTTCTCAGAGCCACATCCAACCTGGCCTTAAACACTTCCAGGGAGGGCACATACACAACTTCTCTGGGCAACCTGTTCCAGAGTCGCACCACCCTCACGGTAAAGAATTTCTTCCTGACCATTTTCCAACCTAAATGACTCTATGGTTCTACAATCCTATGCTATGTACACTGTAATCAGCCTGGGGAGATCACTGGCTTACAATGTTGCCTTTTGGGTTTTTTTTAAAGGCTGGATAACATTCAGGCCACTAATTATATTTGTAGCCATAGTTAACTTAATTATGTAGGGGTAATCAAGCTTCTTGCTTAAGGGTGTAAATTAATTACCACAAGGGCATCTGCACCTCATGGGTAGCAATGCAAATTTGGAAAGTGCATGTAAGGCTCTGCCTCTTCTTATAAGGCTCTTCCTGTTCTTCTCAGACAGTGTTAATCACTAATTGGATCAGAAACTGACTTCTCTCGTGTGAAAAAGCTTTATTGCATGTAAATTACATGGAAGCATGGTCTATTCTATTGCTGAATACATGAAACGGTACCATCATCTGTAGAGCTTGGGTATTTTATTCTAATTCAGGAGGGAAAGAAGCTGATAAACTGAACAAGTCTAATGGTCTAGTGCTGTATAAACCTGTTATCACAATTTAATTGATCCTTTATCAACTTATAATCTCTTATGATGTGGAAATCAGTGGTTTTCCGTACTGAACTGGAAAGGACTTTGTCAATGTGAGACAACAGTTTTCTGCAGAATAGGCTGGATGTTTGTACCCTTGAGAGTATAGCATTACAAAGTTACACACTTTTACAGAGATCAAATATAAGGTATTTACAGTCTCTTCTGGTGTGAAAAACCTGAACAGATGGATCATGTTTTGACTGGGGAAGAGACCTTTTCAGAGTGAATGAAGAACTGTGAGAACCAGTGTATTCTGTGAAGAGGCTATTTCTTGCAGAAGGGTATGAGGAAACCAAAAGAGTAGCTTATCTCTCCAAAATGATTATGATGATGACCTTTCAATTGTCTCAAGAGGCTTTCTAGTGTCTTGTTCTTTCTCTGTGTTATTCTTTGTTCTCTGATACATCAATTTTTAAGGGATTGACTTCCTAGGAACTGTGCAATATTAAACAACATACTCAAATGTATCTTGTTTTCTGCTAGTAATACAATATTTCAGAAAGATTAAAATTAAAATGTTGTCAAAAGGTGAAAAGCACGTGAAATGGGACAGTGATCACAACTGGGAGGAATGGTTAAAGAGTCAAAAATGGGACTGAGAACTGGAGTTTGAAATTTTTGTGAAATCTTATAGAAGTCACTGAACTCTTTATAACACTATGCTCTACTGCAAAACAAAAAGTTCATATTTATTAAGTTTTGTGAGTTTCAACTGAGTAGTGTTTATCAGTGTTTTGAGACACACCAATTGAAAATGCTCTGTGTACAAAAAATTGCATATTGTTATAAAAGGTCTTCAGAAGATATTTTAAAATGCATATTAAATCTGTAATAAAATACAAAATTATGTGCCCCTCTGAGATGAGAGAAGGACTCAGCTTACAGAAGAAGTAATGAAAATTAACAAACTTGACTTGTGCAAGTTACCCAGTAGGCAATACTGTTATCATTCTCAAACAAGGGGCTCAATAAGCATTCTTGCTGTTTGAAAAGTAATAGCTAAGATTCTGTCTGTCAAAAGTCATTATATGATGCCAAAAACCTTAATGCATTTTTAGTTTTTAATTGAGCTTTAACTGTAATTACCTTGGCAAACGTTACAAAGCAGTCTTAACAAACGGGTTAAAAAAGTTCAACAAAGAGTGGTGAAGCCACAGCCTTAGCTCCAGTCACAGAAGACTCAGTGACAGACAGGACCTAAAGCAGATACAGGGCTGCACACCCAGTGTCCATCTTGAATGGGAACCCAGAGTAAGTTTATCATCAAAACTGATCCTGTATTAGATCTCAGAAATACAACACATGAGAACTCATTTAAAGTTACGAGAGTAAATATCACAAGCCACACATGGAGAATTCGTATGCCTCTGCTAACAATGTCAAAATAAGACACTTCAAGACAATCACCTGATCGATGTTTGAAGCATCTGTTCTTGCGAGCACTTACTTGAGTCTAGACAGTCTTTGGAATCAATGAGGCCCTTATGGCTAAAAAAGACATACAGTTTTAGGTGCGTTGAAACATCCATCTCCTCTGAAAAATTGAGCTGTTCACAAAATGGTATTTATGAAAAGGGCAGAAACAACATCCTTTTTACTTATCTTCAGAATAAGAACTGTTTATCATGTTGAACTCTCTTCTTCTACCTAGTCATAGACATTCTGCAGACTTGCCAGATCATTCGGCATTTCCATGTTTTCCATCTGAATTACTTGCTTTTCTCCTGCTCACACATGTAGCGATTACAAGAATTCTCCTTCAAAAGTCATTGGCGTGCTTGCGTTTTCATGTATGGAGACTGGACAGTAGATTCAGACACTATTACTATTATACCAGTAACTGAGAAACAGAAGCAAGCAAAATGCAGTGTTTTGGTTTGCTTTGATCTTTCATAGAGAATTGCAAACATTTGCCTTACCTTCCAATGAATGAACCATTGGTTTGAAAGATTCAGCAGCCTGGGGTAATGCAGAATTGAGAGGGCAGAGGCCCTCCTGTACTTGAGTTCCTTTAGATTTTCTCCAGTAAAAATACCAAGACAATTTTCTGGTTGTAAAATCCAGAACTCATGGTCAAGGGTTTTGAAAATGTTTATTTCATAACACCCTTGTTCTGTGTTCTGCTTGTTCCATGGTACCTGTTAAATGATATAGTAATAATACGGCTATAATTCCAAGTTAAAGTCCTTAGGTAAGTTCACACAAAGTGTAGTGATCTCACCAAATTGTGGAACTATATCTAGTGACTGTCATCTGTTACCGTGATGCCTTAGAGTCTTAGCTTTTAAGGTTTAGACTGTACTAACTACGTGAAAGATGCTTGGTCAAGCAGTGTACATTAAATATTGAAGCAGCTATGTAGAAGGACTCATAAAACCCAGGTCCAGTGTTACTGGTGTGCAAAGGAGAGGTTTATTTCATGCAATGTGTTGCAAAAGCACATTCAGTGCTCTATGGAATTCAGCTGCACATTACAATACAGAAGGGGATTCCAGTATTACAAAGCATAATCCAGTCTACCTCTTTATTGACTTAGACTGTATGGTTAAAAAGAACTACAATTTATCCCATATTAGTTGTGGAGGAAAAACTGATAAACTTTGCAAAACTTTCTTAGATCTTTAAGTTTCTTTTTAACATGCACTGTGCACAGATGTTAACAGGGTTCCTGTAGACCCATAATTCTGTCTTCATCAAGGGCTGATCAGAATTTAATACTAACAATTTTAAGGGGACAAGCTTTTAGGCCTGGAAATGTACATATAAATAAAAACAGTGCTATTCCAGCTCCATTGTTAATGAAAGAAAAATGATCCATGTTCTCTCTAGGGATAACTAAATCTCACAATATATTTATTTCAAGATTTAGGTTCTATTGGAAATAATAACAAATCACCCAACAACTATTAATGAGCCTTCGTCCATATCCAACAAGCTTATTAACTGCCTGTAACCTTTGTTTCTATATCCTGCACAGGAAAACAAAAGCAGTTTCTTCAAAAAACATAAAATAAAAAAAAAAAGATCAGATGCACCTTGAAGAGCAAATAAAATTACTGACAGATATTGATTTTAAGAATGCTTTGTTATGTTGACTTATTTCCACCTCTTAAGATAATTTTCAGAAGTACTATTTTATATTCACTATATGCGTTACTATCTTGCTCAGGAAGCTTGCCCATCATCCAGAAAGAGACATGCTAAGGAGAAACTAAGGAGAGAATGAAGTTGATGTAGAAGAAACTACATTGGCTAAAGGATTTCCACAGCAAAGGCAAGGGCAAGGGCAAGGGCAAGGGCAAGGGCAAGGGCAAGGGCAAGGGCAAGGGCAAGGGCAAGGGCAACAGCAGAGCACAAGAAGGGCCTGTTAGGTAGTGACCAGTACTATGGCTCTTCCAATGGACAAGAGATGAATAGGAGTTGTGGACAGACAAATGTGAAGCACTGAGAGACTCAGGCATCATATTCAAGGGAAAAAAAAAAAAGAAGAATGGGCTGAGAACAGAAAAGTCATGGATGGTGAATGACAGAAGGTTGTAGAAATGCTAACGGCCAGGGCACAAAAGTGATGCTGGTAGGTACTGTGCAAAAAGACTGAAGGATGATTAGAACTGCAGCAAAAGACAAATGAGTTGAAGTAGCACCTGGTGAAGACTGTAATCAAATAATATCTTTTTGGGTGGATGTGAAACCAAGACTCCTGATTATATTAAAATATGAACATGAGGTAATGTGCAGAGCAGGGGGTGGACTGATCATTGACATAAAGGCTGACATCATCATAGATGAGTTTAACAGACTATTACAAAAAGACAAAAGTTCAGGAAACTGAAGAGCTTAACTTCAGAAAACAGGTTGATGGATAGGTACATTTGATAAGAGAACAAATGGAGGAAAGAGGCTTTGAGGCAGCTGTTCAAAAAAAAAAAGGAGAGAAGCTATGAAGCCAGAGGTGACAGGGTGTGGAAAGAGATGAAAAAACCTAGTGCCTAAATTATTCTCTGTAGGAGGAAAATGGGGTTATCTCTGTGTTAGTGTATGTGACACAGGGATCCAGGAATGGCAATAGCAGAGAGGAGCAAGTCGAAAGGTCATGAATGTCTTGATTCCCTAGAAAGGTCAGTTAGGAATCATGTTAAACATGGAGCTTGCACTCCAGAAACTCAGAGAGAAGGGCAGCATGTAAATAGGAAGAATGAAATAAAGAAGGGGACTGCATGGAGGAGGCATATGGTGGCAGCAAGTACAGATGGAATAAATGCAGTTTTGGGATAGCGCCATGCCAGGTGATGAGGAAGGGGCAAATGAAGGTGTGCAGGTGGTGTCTGGAACCTGCTGATGTTTGAAAAGGGAAACTGGGATGCAGAGGAGAAAAAGAACTGTGAGCTTTGAGAGCAGCAGGGATCAAAAATGAAAGAAAAAACAGAGCAATTGGTGAGACACTGGTGAGAAGCATGGGTGAACTGTAGAGATTATGTAAATAACCCTCTGAGTAGTATTTTAAAAATGCTATGAAGTCAGCATCTGTGGAAGCTTAACACTCTTTCCCTGTTCTCATTGTTCCATGCTGCTGAAGTCATCTCTCTTCTTCCAGTGTGACAGTATGTATCTTGCAACTGCTTTTTAATCTTTCTCAGGTTTAGCTTGGAGCACAATGCATAATGGCATGAATTTATGCAATGTAAAATTTCTTCTTGGTCTGGATTTTAAGGATGTGAAAATGCATAACACACCATAAACAAAATAAAAGCTTAAGTTTCTCATTTTCTGCTTAATTCTTATTTCCAGAAATCTGTCACTTAAGGTTTTGTGGGGTATTTTTAATAGAGAATGTAGAAGACTAATATGTATCCTTGGGAATAAGGGAAACGTTATAGCAGGGTATCTGACAGTAACTTGGAAGTTTAGCCAGCAAATTCTTTTAAATTTTGTTGTACAATATATTTTTCTAGAACCTAGTATAAATATAAGCTTCCAATCTTTACTTTCAAGATGTGGGTTTAAATTAAGGAGTTCTATTTTCCTCTCTTCTGAGCTGCTTTGCCTTTTTTTTTTTCCCTTCTTGTGGTGCATAGCCCTCAGCATTCCTGACCATGTAAGAAATTGGAGCTGACTGTTCTGTATACCACATTCAGATTGACTTACTGACATCACACTAAGGTAAGGTAAAATAAAATAAGTAAAAGCTACATAAAATGTTTTCTGTTAATTGTGCCCCTTTTCCAGTGTATTTCATTCTTGCAATCATATCCTATTTACTATTTGCCATGAGTCATTGTAATTAATTGACTGTACAATAAATGTAATGTAAGTTGAGCATGGTAATAACACTGTTTGGCTTTGAAATCATTGACTCAGTGATGGTTGTCAGGTTTTATATCTTCAACTGTAGATGCTTTAAGGCAGTAGAGGCCTTTTGGGTGTGTCTATGATGGACATTAATACAGAACACAGGGCTCCAGCTGCCAGCTCAGTGCATGATGGACTGCTGACATAGCACAGCAGAGTGCTCATGAGCTTTGGCACAGTCTTGATCTGAAGGGACTACACAAGTTGTTTCTGAAGCTAGTTTATGCCACAGTTGCCAAAGAGTTTCTGCAACATGCTGCTTTCCATGATACAGACATAACCTAGGGTCTATACAGACAAAACTTTTTCCTTTCATTTTTCATTTCTAAAACTTTTTCCTTTCATTTTTCATTTCTAAATATAGCTGGGGCTGCAAGAAATGAAGCACAAAAACTCCTCCAGGGTGGTGGCTGAACTATGATTTATTTATTTTTGCAACCCTGGAGCAATCTAAAATTCCTAATTTCAAAGCTCCTCTTTCGTCAGTTATCTTTGTAATTTAGCTTCTGATAATAATAAATCTTGCCACCTGCAATCCTAGTTTCTGAAAATGTTCACATTTACAAGGGACTAGTAACCATCTAGCAATCATAATAGCCCAGCCTGTAAAAGACAGGATCTTAGAATCCAGATGCTCAAAGTGTAGTTCTGCTCCATCTTTTTTAGGAAGTTACACTTACATTTTGTAAGCTAAATTTCACATGAATTTTGGCTTCAGATGGCATTCAGTCAATGCAGCAGCTCTCTAAAGTATCTTATGTAATTTTGGTCATGTCATACACTAATATTTAAGTCTTTTACCAAAAAGAATTGCAACTCATAAGCAGCCTGGAGCCTTGGAGTTCTGTATGAAGAAAGTGAATTGACACAGCAGTCAAAGCAAAGTTCCTTGTTTTGTACAGCCATTACACATGAACAACAAGAGTATACGAAGTATTCATTTCAAATACTGACTTAAGACTCTGGATAGTTTGGTTGTTTAATTTCACAGTAGCCCAGAAATCTCTACAAGGGGATGTTCCAATGTTGTTTGTAAATGCACCACTATACAGCTTCCAGTCTATATTTTACACACACACTTATACATTTCTCTGGACTATGTTTTTAATGAAGACTGAGAAAAAGAGGGCCTTTTAAATGTACTTTACATGCTTTCATACCTATTCTGAATGTCTCAAAACCATGTATTGAGCAACACCAAATATCTTTAACCATTCATATAGGAAATGAGCTATTAAAAATGTTAATGAATGGCCCCAGTGTGAACATTGTGTTATTTCATCACATTGTGAATGTCATTTTTCCATATTGATAAACTGTAAAAGAAGTCTTGAATAACACAGAGCAGGAAGTCTAAGAAGCCTTATTTTTATATTGCAAAGAGTCTGACACAAAGTTCACTGAGCAGAATGAATCTTCCTACTGTTTTTAGTGAGGTTTAGATGAAGATTTATGACAACATTATGTTTTGGTGGCATGATTGTTTATGCTTTGTGATGAATCAGAGATACATACTAATGAATCACTGTCTTGAATGCTAGTGCTATATTTAAATAGAGGGTAATTACTGCCACCTTTAAGAACTGATTATGTCTCTCTCAAGTCAATTCAAATAAATATGCTTGTTTTATTATACCAGCCATAGGAAACAGAATAAAAACATGGTAGTCCTGCGATTATTCTGGTTTCAGTATTTTGGCTTACTTCATGTGGCTGTAAACATTTTTACTCAGCCTGTGATAAGCTCTTGTACCTCAGGCTATATTTTCTCCACAGAAGATGAAGAAACCTGTGGATTCTGTCTGAGACAAAAATAATTCCTTATGATCAAAACCAGGAAAGGTGCCTTCCTACAAAGCAAACAGTACAATCTCAAGGGCCTCGTCTAGTAACATCTGTATTCTACTTCTGAAATCTGTTTTGATGACACTGACAACACTGCACGGTGTCCCCCCCTCACTACTCATAAATAAGCTGCAGAAGAGCACTTGAGTGCCTGGGAAGACTGAGGCTGACAGAGTATGCTCGCCATGCACTCTCTTAGCCTGCAGTCTGTTTCAGAGGTACACAAATGTCAAGGTTATTCTGCTGACTGCCTTATAATGCAGGCACATTGGAGTGATGTGGTGAATCAGGTCTGTAACCACTGGTGACTTCAGGGGCAGCCAACCTGTCAAGAAATGGCCTGCTGCACACATAGCTCTTTATTGCCTTTGCTAACAGTTGCCTTCATCAGAAAGCAGGAAGAGTGCATGCTATTAGGGTCTCCTTTTCTGGGGAGGGGAAGAAGCAATGTGAATATTTCTTATTTAGCCAGTACGTAATGCGACTGTGCCAGTAGAGAAGGGAAGCGCAGTGGCTGCACACGCTGGGAGGACTGTGCTGGCGGGCTGCGTATGGAGCTGAGGCAGGTCTAGGTGGAGGTCTGTGGTCAAGACCTGGGCAGGGGAAGTTTGTTGTGTGGCTTGCAAGGGGGTATTTGTGAGAGTGTGGGAGGGAGCAACAGACAAAGACAGAGAGGTTTAGCAGCACGGGGGAAATGAGTGGTAGGTAAAGAGAAAATGAAAGAGGACCCGCACAGCTGGGCACATCCTCTCTGTGCCCCTGCTGTTTGCCAGACGCAAGAAAGGCCATCTGGAGCACTGATTTATATTGTGATTCAACAACATTAATGACAAAAATGGCTGTCTGCCTCTGAGCTGTGGGTATCACCTTGATAAAGAAATCTGGTCACCCACTTTCAGGCAAAGGTGGTTCCACACATACCCTTATGAAAGTTGTAGTCAGAGTTACACTGCTTTCAGCTAGATTTTTATCATCTTTCTAATCTGAATTTGTGTAGTTTCCCTTTTAAGCCACTGAGTCTTGAGAGACTTGTGTACTTGCCTGTAGTACGGGGAAAACCGGGGGAGGCGCGCTCGCGGGTGCTGGGGGACGGTCCGGAATAAGCTTCACGATCTCAATGTGAGTATGGAAGCTTCTCGTTTATTAACAAAGAAAGCAGTAGTTATATAGGCTATGCATATGTTAATCGCGCGCCCCGATCGCACTTGTGATTGGTCCATAGGTTTACATATTCAGAGCCGTGACCGCCCCCTCCCCTCCCGGACGTAGTTTTGCTTCCCGCGAAGCAGGCACCACGAGGTTCTTTGTTCTGCTCCGTGCAAGGGGAGTGCAAGGTCGCTAGCTCTGGGCTTAACCCTTGCTCAAAGCCTGGGTTGCTCAGACTGCTCGGTGACTGACACAGGATCGTGCCCCTTCTCACTCAACCAAACCTCTACAATTCCCCCTTCTTGTTTGTGAGCAAGCCAGGCCTGATTCACAAGTTTCATTAACGCTTTCTGCAAACAGGAAAATAAACATGGTAACATTAACAATATAACTGCAATCACAAGAACTCCTGTAAGAACCATTTTTACCAGTTCCATCACCCATCCGATTTCTCAGGGAGGTGTGGTTTTACTGATCGGCTCGGCACCCAAAGTGGTCCCTGGTCGGTGGCCACGCACATATATCCCCGGCCACTAAGGATCACTGGCACCAGTCCTTTCCACTCCCCCGTAGCAGGTTCCCGATAAATAACCTGTAACTGAGGTATAATGGTGTTGTTATTAAATTTCAACTGCTGGTGATGTACAACAACCGGTGGTTCTTCTCGGTCCCCTGTTAAACACAGAAAATTCAAAGTAAACAACACTTTATGCAACCGCGATGTTGGATCAGTATCTACCTCCTTCTGTCTCCTTAAATATTCCTTTATGGTTCTATGGGTGCGTTCGATGATCCCTTGACCTGTCGGGGAGCGTGGTATACCAGTAACATGTTTCACTCCCCAGCGTGTTAAAAATACACGAAACTTTTGGCTGGTGTATGCTGGCCCATTATCTGTTTTGATCTGTTCTGGCACCCCCATAACGGCAAAACACGCCAACAAATGTTTACAAACCTGTTGCGCCTTTTCTCCAGACATTGCAGATGCCCAGATTAACCTCGAGAAGGTATCTACTGTGACATGTACATATTTTTGTCTCCCAAACTCTGGAATATGTGTTACATCCATCTGCCATAGCTCAAGTGCTGCCAAGCCCTTCGGGTTTACACCAATACCAATGCCTGGTCCCTGAGCCCCACACCTTGGACATGCCTGAACAACAGATTTTACCTCATTTTCTGCTATTCCAACACCCAAAAAGCTTCATCTTTATCGTGGCATTTGTAGTGGCATTGGTTGTAGCCCTGGGGGAGTTCCCCCTTTTTGTTTTGCCACTGACAAATGACACCACAAACCATATTTTCACTGTTAATTACAAGCAGAGACACAGGTAGTTCACGAATGCGTCGTGATGACCATGCAGTTTGTAATTTGGCGATGATTGACCGCAACGCGCTTTGTTGAGTCTCAGACAGCTGTATGGTGTCAGCAGGGTGTGATCGTCGCAGCAGTTCGGTGAGGGGGGCAATCTCGGTTTTCGAGATACCGACACAGTTACGGACCCACTGAATATCTCCGAGAAGTGTTTGTACATCCTTCAGGTTCTTCAAATCTGTATGTAGCTCCACCTTTTGAGGCCGGATTTGAGCATCCGAAATTGTCCATCCTAAGTATTTCCAGGGATCAGTTCGTTGAATCTTTTCTGGTGCAATCACAAGACCTTTCTCCGCCAACGTTGTTGTTAGTTTGTGGAGACTTTCTTCTGAAAAAGGATCGGCCTGACATAACAAAATATCATCCATATAATGATAGATGATAGTCTGTGGCCATAGCTGGCGCAATGGTTTCAGTGCCCATGCCACATAAAGCTGACATAACGTAGGTGAATTTTTCATGCCCTGCGGTAGAACTACCCATTCATACCTTTGAGCTGGTTCCGCTTTGTTGATAACAGGAACAGAAAAGGCAAACCTCATGGTGTCCTGAGGATGTAAAGGTATGGTGAAAAAACAGTCCTTCAAGTCTACAATCAATATATGCCATCCTGCTGGTAACATGTTAGGTGATGGAATACCTGGTTGCAATGCTCCCATTGCTTGCATTTGCTCATTAATTTTCCGTAAATCATGTAATAATCTCCACTTTCCACTTTTCTTAGGGATGACAAAAATGGGTGTATTCCAAGGACTAACTGAGGGTTTGATATGTCCTGCTTTTAACTGTTCCTCCACCAGACCCTTAGTAATCTGCAGTCGCTCTTCAGTCATAGGCCACCTCAAAGCAGTTGTAACATTAGGTTGGTAAATTTAAATACTGTGGCTCCCTGTTGGATATACACACAATTTTTACACCCAAACATTAATGCATACAAAGCAACAAGGCATTGTTGAATAAATCAGCAACAAGTTAATTACTGCAACTTAGGCCCTATAACCAATTACACATGACTAAAATTACTTCCCACATTCACATCCACAGTACTCCTCCACCATTTAACATCTCAACCAAAACCTTACACATGTAAAACATTCACTAACAGGCAAAAAAAGTACTAAACCTGTATATTTGGTATTGCTACAGCGTCTGATTTTACTCCATACTGTGTAGCTGCAGCTTTTGTTTGTTAAAGAATTTTCCAATCACGTGATTCCCATGCCGGGAATCGAACCCGCGTCACCGGGGTGAAAACCGAGACACCTAGCGGTTAGACCACTTTCGCAACAGCGCTTGGCGATGTTGATTGACAGGGTGAAGGCGGGAGGGGCGGGTACTCCGGCGGCGCGGAGGGGAGGGGCCGGCCCCCCCTCTCCGGACGCAGGCTGAGCGGGGTGAGCGGCTGACCACCCCTCCCCCTCCTGTTTCCGCTCCCTTTGCCATGCGGTCCTAGGAGCGCCACGTGGTTCTTTGTTCGCAACCTCCTCCTCTAAATTCTTGCTGCGCCATTTCTCCCGGGAGTTCGCCGCTTCTACCGCCGTACGGACCTCAGCCACGGATGGCTTTATGTTTGCCGACATGCCCTTAACCGCCGGTAACCCGAAGAAACGAGCCAGAACCCCAGGTTTTTCTGTTTTAGCGGGGGGGTTGGGCTCCGGTGGCGCCGGCCACATCTCAGCAGCCGCGCGGGCGACCTCTCCTTCTGCCCTCATATTTTTTAAAGTCTCTATCACGTTTTGCCAGAGTTCACGCACCTCCTTAATTTCTTCTTCCTCGGGGTCCCTCTCAACAGTCTTTTCCCACATAATGTCTCCCACTTCTTTCCATTCCTCCACAGAAAATACAAGCGCTGTGTCTTTAAAATGTCCCCAGCGCTGGCCCAACTTTATCAGCTTAATTAGCTGTTTCTCTGCTGTCTTGCTCCTTCTCTTAGAGAAGATATATGCAATCAGCACCACTGCAGCCTCTATTTCCATGGCTGCCCTTTTTCCAGTGTCTGCTCTGTCCTTAATTGAACCTGAACATCACCTGAATTCTGGGAGCTGGGTGGCCAACCCTTCCAGTGTCTGTTCTGCCCTATTTGACCCGAACATCACCGCTCCCAGCCGTCTTTTTCCCAACACCTCCTTTTCGCTGCTTACCGCAGTCTCGGAGAGAGCACGCCGAAGGGAACCATCCTCTGCTACCAGTTGTAGTACGGGGAAAACCGGGGGAGGCGCGCTCGCGGGTGCTGGGGGACGGTCCGGAATAAGCTTCACGATCTCAATGTGAGTATGGAAGCTTCTCGTTTATTAACAAAGAAAGCAGTAGTTATATAGGCTATGCATATGTTAATCGCGCGCCCCGATCGCACTTGTGATTGGTCCATAGGTTTACATATTCAGAGCCGTGACCGCCCCCTCCCCTCCCGGACGTAGTTTTGCTTCCCGCGAAGCAGGCACCACGAGGTTCTTTGTTCTGCTCCATGCAAGGGGAGTGCAAGGTCGCTAGCTCTGGGCTTAACCCTTGCTCAAAGCCTGGGTTGCTCAGACTGCTCGGTGACTGACACAGGATCGTGCCCCTTCTCACTCAACCAAACCTCTACACTTGCCCACTGAAGTGAGGGCACAGCATCAGGACCTAAACTGTATCCTGTACTAACAACCAAACCTGATCAGTATCTGCACAGTTTAAGAAGGTCTTAAAGCTATACTTTCCAGAGATCTCACTTCAGGAAAACACCATGCAGCAGAATCCATTCAAAAGGCAAACAACTTTTATAAGCTTCTTGCAGGGATGATTTAGCTACATCCAGAGAAAGTGTAAGAGCTATTGGAAGCACAGTTATTATCTTAGCTGTCTCTTTGGTGTCAGAAGTTTAACAATGCCTCATGGGATCCTTTCCAACTTGTCCCTAAGTGAAACTAGTAGTCCAATTTTGTTCTTATTGAAGTCAGCGAGAAAAGGAACACTTCCTAAATTTGTTAGCATGCAAGGGACAGGTTTCAGGATGGTCCAGATAGTCTGTCCTTTCAGTTTGTTGGTTTTTGACATCTTCTCTCAGGGTATCCTGGCAACAGTGGCACTTCCGACAAACAAAAGCTATACAGACACTGCTGCATCCCATCAGAATGACAATGACTTTCCATGTCAGTATTTGTTCAAACAGTTGTTTAAATATGTGAAGCACTACAGTTGAGACAAAAAAAAATGTGTCACTGAGCAAGATTATATTAGAGCATTTTTGGAACATGCAGCAGAGCAACACTTAGAGATGTGGAATGGACTAAACAAGTATAATTTTTCAAATTACTTGCTAGGGCCCTTAATTTAGGGTTTTCTCGAGTAGATACCTTTGGCTGTGAAATAAAAACTGGAGAAAAGAGTCTTCCACAAAGCACAAAGACCAATTTGCAGAATGAAATTCTTACCAGGTCAAGAAGTTACTACTCTTCAAAAAATGACATTTAAGAAAACACTGCTCTCACTTAATGCATTAACATCAACAGTGACAAAGGCATTCAGTTATCTGATTTTTCTTCACAAAGCTTTTATATGCTCTTTTAAGAACAGTCATATGTAGTCCAATATAAAGGTGAAGCAAAACAGTGAAGTGCCCCATACCACTCAGCATGCTATGCATCTATGAAAGGTGCAAAGGAATAATCGAGGACTCATGTAATTAATTTTTCAACTTAATTTGTTCTGAATCTAAACCACTGGCAGCAATAAAAAGAGGAAAGATAAATTTCAGACAGATAGCTATATATCTAGCACTGAGCAGAATGGCATTTGAGGAGTATATTTACCACAGTTCTTGGTAACACACTCTTGATTGACCTGGCCATTACAGAGCATCTGGTGACACACAAATATAGCAAAATAATTCCCACCAGAAAGGCCAAATATAAAATGAGTAGTATCAGCATTGGGCTGCCTGTAGTAACATCATTTTCTACCTATTTCTAGCCATTGTTCCTTCAACTTTATCACAGAATCACAGAATCACAGAATCACAGAATCAACCAGGTTGGAAGAGACCTCTGGCATCATCGAGTCCAACCATTGCCCTGACATCACCATGTCAACTAGACCATGGCACTAAGTGCCATGTCCAGTCTTTTCTTGAACACATCCAGAGATGGTGACTCCACCACCTCCCTGGGCAGCCCATTCCAATGTCTAATAACCCTTTCTGTAAAGAAATTCTTCCTGATGTCCAACCTGAACCTCCCCTGGCGAAGCTTGAGGCTGTGTCCTCTTGTCCTATCGCTAGTTGCCCTGGAGAAGAGGCCAACTCCCACTTCACTACAACCTCCCTTCAGGTAGTTGTAGACGGTGATAAGGTCACCTCTGAGCCTTCTCTTCTCCAGGCTAAACAACCCCAGCTCCCTCAGCCGTTCCTCATAGGTCAGACCCTCCAGACCCTTCACCAGCTTGGTCGTCCTCCTCTGGACTCGCTCCAACACCTCAACATCTTTCTTGAAGTGCGGGGCCCAGAACTGAACACAGCATTCAAGGTGCGGCCTCACCAGTGCCGAGTACAGAGGGACGATCACTCCCCTAGACCGGCTGGCTACACTATTCCTAATAGAGGCCAGGATGCCATTGGCCTTCTTGGCCACCTAGGCACACTGCTGGCTCATGTTTAGCTGACTGTCGATCAGCATCCCCAGGTCTCTTTCCGCTGGGCCGCTTCCTAACCACTCTTCCCCCAGCCTGTAGAGCTGCATGGGGTTGTTGTGGCCGAAGTGTAAGACCCGGCACTTGTTCTTGTTGAACCTCATGCCGTTGGTCTCGGCCCATCTATCTAACTTGTCCAGATCCCTCTGTAGGGCCTTCCTACCCTCCAGCAGATCGACACTCCCACCCAGCTTGGTGTCATCTGCAAATTTACTGAGGGTGCACTCAGTCCTTACGTCTAGATCATCTATAAAGATATTGAACAGCACCGGCCACAGAACTGAGCCCTGGGGGACACTGCTAGTGACCGGCCGCCAGCTGGACTTTGCCCCATTCACCACCACTCTCTGGGCTCAGCCATCCAGCCAGTTTTTAACCCATTGAAGAGTCCACACATCCAAGCTCCGGGCAGCCAGTTTGTCTAGGAGGATGCTGTGGGAGACAGTGTCGAATGCCTTACTGAAGTCTAGATAGACTACATCCACAGCCCTGCCCTCATCTACTAAGCGGCTCACTTGGTCATAGAAGGAGACCAGGTTGGTCAAACAGGACCTGCCTTTCATGAATCCATGTTGGCTGGCCCCGATGCCCCGATTGTCCTGCATGTGCCGTGTAATGGCACTCAGGATGATCTGTTCCATCACCTTGCCTGGCACCGAGGTCAGGCTGACAGGCCTATAGTTCCCTGGATCATCCTTCCGGCCCTTCTTGTAGATGGGCATTACATTTGCTAATTTCCAGTCAGCTGGAAATTATCTTCTGTACCAATAAAAAATAGGAAAATTCTAGGCCTGAAGGCACTCCAGGTACACCTTGGAGCATGCTGACATACAAGCTTGCTGCAGAGACCCTGCTTGTAATACTGGCTGAACTGTACCAGACCCAGGTTACCCACAAGGCAGTTTGCTCAGCTGAAATGCACTGTGCTGGACAGATGTTGCTGGGATTGCAGCATTGGCAACTGAGTGGGAGACTCCCAGTAAAGGGCTCATTTGCCACTTTAACATCCCGGTTAGAATGCAGTGGGCAACCAAGAAGCAAGAGGTCCTTACATCTATGGCTGCACTACAAATCCACTCAAACAGCCCCAGCTTAAAGGGTGATGTTGGAAGTCAACTGTTCATCCCTTTGCCCAAGGGACAGCAATGACTGATAACGTTTTGTAGGCGAGAAAGAGAATTAGATGGCAACGCCGAAAGGATTTTTTCTAACTGCAATGTGTGCAGCTTATTCACTAACACAGCAAATCCTTTGTGAATTCTGTGCAAGCTTCTTCAGTTTAAGTCTACTGTACATTCACTCCATTTAGAAAGACTGGTTTTGGTCTTACTTTAAAGTTGTGGTACTCATGCATGCCTTGCATATGAATGAGGTGAATGAATTCATTACTGAGAAGCTAGATTAAGTTCTGCAGCTGTTCAGCCTGGGGAGCTGGTTCAAAACATGGCCAGAGTGACTGAAAAATCCTTTATTGATCAAGGCAGTTTTAGGCTGCAATCTAACATAGCAAATAGTATTAGAAATGCTAGATCGGAATAAAAAATTAAAATTACTTGCTTACACACATTAGCTGCATAAAAAAGATTTTTAAGAGGGCTACTCTGCAGTAAGTATTGATAGTATATGAGGTGTCCCCACAGCTCCCTGACCTTGAGGGTGTTAATTTGCGTCTTGAGTGCAGCTGTGACACTCACAGTATTCACAACCAAGATGTGAAAGGAGATTCACAAATTGCAGATCAAATACAGGATGTTTGTTGTGGCAGAGAACACAGTGAGAAGGAGGAGAAGAATATCTCCTTTCTCCACGTTTGACTTTTTATCCAGCATTCTCTCACAGACGATCTTTCAGGTACACTCAGAAATTCTGCAAGACATTTTTTCTTTGTTCAACCTATGTAATACTGTGAATACAAGCTGAATGGTGGTTATTTTCCTCACATCGTTTAAGCATGTTTCTAACTGCCTGTTAATGGCAATATTTCATTACTGCTTAGGGCATGACAGTGCAACCATTTCACATTTATCCCTTCCAGCCTTCAGAGTTAATTGTACTGTTATATTACACACTCAAACTATAATGGCAGAGGTTATTGCATTGTTAGAATACAGATTATATAGCATGGTCTGCTTAGTAGTTTGGCAGTAGTGTTTATGGAATTGTGTTTTAAATACAGCTAACATACTAAACAATAAAGATATGTCTATGTTAAAAGGGCTTATCAAAGGAAAAAAATGATAGTATGGCAAAGCAAGAAACACAATTGTGTGAACAGAGGACTAAAATTCCTTGTCATGAGTCTGAAAGCAATTGTCTACACAGCACAAATTCTTCTAGCTGGAAGAAAGTTGAAATTCCAGTTAAAGAATATCTGAGAGTACGAGCTGTGGGAGGTGGAAGTGGTGAAGAAAAAAATAGCGAAAGGAAATCCAAACAGAGGAAAAAAGTTGAGAGATGAGGCAGACCACCTGTGACAGAGACCACATCAGAAAAGCACTATATAACTCCTGTGTTGCTGACAGAGAGGTCTGGACTTTGAGAATGTGAGACCCAAATAAGGTGGTTTCTGTTACTGCAAAGGCTTAGACTGTTCTGGATATACTGCTTAGAAAATTTCTGCTCACTGAAACTAAGGAGATACATAAGGTACACTGTGACCAGCACACTGCATCTAGGTTCCTCACTGCTGATTTCTTCTAAGTGAGAGTTGTACTATTGATGAAGGAATTTCACCAATAACTGCCTTGCTTCTTTCTTGATAGAAAATAGTGACGAAGCAATAAAACATCTAGTTTACATGAAAGTATTTCGTACCAAAGCTAGAACCATTTCAGTGTTTGAATTCTGCAGAAAAACAATCTTGTCTTTATTGATCAGTGATCACTTGGCAACGGATAAGGATCGAATATCAGAAAATCAGGAACGAAACCGTTGATATCTGTATTTAAGACTCCATTGATATAAATTTAGTATTGGCAATGAAGGATGCTTTTGATTTGCTGCTTGTTTTTCAAAAGTAGGATAGCATCCAAGAGTAGTTTCTTTCTGTCTACTGAATAGACTGACAATTTTGCTTGGAGGTTTTTCTCACCTGTCCACCAGAATGTATTCTGGTAGCATGGCCTACTTGCAACTGTAAAATGCTTTAAAAACTTTACCTAATATATTAAGAACCTAATTATTCCTGCAGCTCTTGTTCACATACAGTTCTGCACTTCTATGTTGGGTAATTGAATATAGTTGCATGTGACATTTATAGTTTCTCTTGACCTTTGTGTGCTTTTAGTGTCATGCTCCTGAGAGTATTAGTCTATATGCATGCGTGCAGCACAGTACTTAGAGCATCAAGTTACATTCAAATCCACCTCTTTGAACCTGTAACAGCAGCAGTCACAGGCTGAACCAAAGCTAGCAAAAACTGGCTGGATGGCTGAGCCCAGAGAGTGCTGGTGAATGGGGCAAAGTCCAACTGGCGGCCGGTCACTAGCGGTGTTCCCCAGGGCTCAGTTCTGTGGCCGGTGCTGTTCAATATCTTTATAGATGATCTAGACGTAGGGATTGAGTGCACCCTCAGTAAATTTGCACCCTCAGTAAATTTGCAGATGACACCAAGCTGAGTGGCAGTGTCGATCTGCTGGAGGGTAGGAAGGCCCTACAGAGGGATTTGGACAGGTTAGATGGATGGGCCGAGACCAACGGCATGAGGTTCAACAAGAACAAGTGCCGGGTCTTACACTTCGGCCACAACAACCCCATGCAGTGCTACAGGCTGGGGGAAGAGTGGTTAGAAAGTGGCCTGGTGGAAAGAGACCTGGGGGTGCTGATCAACAGCCAGCTAAACATGAGCCAGCAGTGTGCCCAGGTGGCCAAGAAGGCCAATGGCATCCTGGCCTCTATTAGGAATAGTGTAGCCAGCCAGTCTAGGGAAGTGATCATCCCTCTGTACTCGGCACTGGTGAGGCCACACCTTGAGTACTGTGTTCAGTTCTGGGCCCCGCACTTCAAGAAAGATGTTGAGGTGTTGGAGCGAGTCCAGAGGAGGACGACCAAGCTGGTGAAGGGTCTGGAGGGTCTGACCTATGAGGAACGGCTGAGGGAGCTGGGGCTGTTTAGCCTGGAGAAGAGGAGGCTCAGAGGTGACCTTATTGCAGTCTACAACTACCTGAAGGGAGGTTGTAGTGAAGTGGGAGTTGGCCTCTTCTCACAGGCAACTAGCGATAGGACAAGAGGACACAGCCTCAAGCTTCGCCAGGGGAGGTTCAGGTTGGACATCAGGAAGAATTTCTTTACAGAAAGGGTTATTAGACATTGGAATGGGCTGCCCAGGGAGGTGGTGGAGTCACCATCTCTGGATGTGTTTAAGAAAAGACTGGACATGGCACTTAGTGCCATGGTCTAGTTGACATGGTGGTGTCAGGGCAACGGTTGGACTCGATGATGCCAGAGGTCCCTTCCAACCTGATTGATTGTGTGATTCTGTGATTCTGTGAAGTATGGCACTAAGTCTTCCAGGTTGTGTGGTGGTTACTGCTTATGTATTTCCATACAAAATGAACATAAAATATTTTCCAGTGAGCTAAAAACAACCTGGACTTTGCTCTGCTTACTAGCAGCAAAAAAGTCCCAGAAGGACTATCAACTTCACTGACCAGCTCTCAGTGTTCACAGCACTGCTTGCAGCCATCCACTCTCTGTACAGACTGCTCTGCTGCCAGGGACCCTACAAACTCCCCTAGGATTACTATCCTTAGTGTTTCAGCCTTGAAGACAGGAGTCTGAGTGCCTTGGCTCTTTTTGGAGTTCTTAATACCTTCCTGCTGCTTTTGCTGTTTGGTTACCCTAATGTGTTTGCAGCCTTTGACCTGGAGCCACCTACCAGACAAATCTACCTGCTAAGCTGCTGGGGTGTACTTGGGAGGCCTGGCTGGAGTCCTGTGGGGCAGAGATTTCTCCACCACCCGGGAACCGGAGCTTACCAGATAACCAGCTTCAGAATGGGCCTGCTGCTGCAGCTACCTGCAAGCTAAAGGTAAGAGCCTGACAAGTCCAGTTTCAAGTAGTCCAAAAGCAGTTCCTATAGATTCCCTTAGAAGGCTCCTTGGACTTGGTGAAAGGTAATGGAAATTGTGATGCTTCATGTGAAAGAATTAAGGCTCAACAAGCACTTTTCAAATTAATTATTTTACTGGAGCATTATTAACTTCTGCAGTAACCAATGTGTGTTCCCTTTTATCTTTGTTCTTAGGTAACTGGAATAATTTTGGTTTTAAACCAAAATAACTCACAATAAATCCTGAGCATGAGAGATGAAGCAACAGAATTACGAGCATCTATATTAAAGAATTCCATGTAACATTGCATGCTTGGCCAATAATATTAGGTAATTTTTTTCTCTAAGTTTAATTTCATCTTTGCCACAACACTCGTGTAGTCTAAGCTATAATGTGGTCAAATTCATATCTCAAAACTATCAGCTGCAGATTTCACAGCTGTTTCTATGATCCAGCTTTACAAACAGAACATACTATGAAAAATTGGTAAAAATACTAAAACACATCCTACCTCTGCAATGGGGTGCCAGATGATTCCTCTGTTCACCCTAGTGTTTTAAGGCATGATGACATCATAAGTTGCAGATCTCTTCTGAACCTTTTCACCTTGGAAATATGTGTGTGTGTATGTACACATAATTATGAGCTGAATTACACAAGACAACATTTAGTAAGGAAATTAAATAAGGCAAGATCATCTAATGATAATTTCCTTTCTTTATACCTTGTTTAGAACCAGAAAAGGCCTCTCTGCTCTGCTTCTTGTGTATAGAAGCAATTAAGAGTGTGTTTAAACCCTAAACTCTTGCATTTGCAGTGACAGGGAGGGAAGGAAACAGTAATGCTCCTAATTTTACATGACTCCAGATACCTACCCAGATCAGGGTTTCAGAGTCATGTTGTTGATCATTCTGTCATTCTAGCCTGAGGTATACAAATATTTCCAGTGGTAGATGTGAAGAAATTTAAATTGGTTCATGTTTCTGGCATGTTCATTTCTTGTCCCTCCAGGACTAATCTTGAGTTCGCACTAAAATCTGTAGAAAAATCTTATCACAGAATCACAGAATCACAGAATGTTAGGGATTGTAAGGGACCTCGAAAGATCATCTAGTCCAATCCCCCTGCCGGAGCAGGATTACCTAGACCGTATCACACAGGAACGCGTCCAGGCGGGTTTTGAATGTTTCCAGAGAAGAAGACTCCACAAGCTCTCTGGGCAGCCTGTTCCAGTGTTCGGTCACCCTCACCATAAAGAAGTTATGGCTGATCTTTGTTTTTAAAAGCAGATAGCAATGCATACATTGTCTGATTTGGGACTTTACTAAAAAAAAATTTTAAATCTATCAACAGTGTTCTGAAATACAATCTATAAGTATTTCTGACAATCCCGTCCCTCCTCCCCACACCCTCTCCAAGTGATCAGAGCTGTGCAAGTTCTTGGCAGGTTCAGCAATAACCTTAAGAGAGTTTGGAGTTCTGTGGGCAGTTGTACAACAACAAGACACTTGTACTTTATCTTGGTTTTCAAGCTGTGTGTAATTCCCCTTCTGTACTGACAATGCTCTGAACTTTGTTTCAGAAGTACACAACAACATATTACGCCAAGATCATCAGCAAAAATATTCACTCCAGGCTGTCTTTTAAACTTCTAGGGAGTCCACTAATCACATCCCCACACAATGCTTTTTGGTTTTGCTACCTTCCCTATAGGTAAACCTTCATCCCTTTATTATTCTTGTAGTAATTCCCACCTTTTCCACTTGAACTATAACTTCCTACATGGCATTGTGTCAAATTCCTCTACTGAATTTCAAAGAGAAGAGACCTGGAGCATTTTCCTTGTCCAGAATTCTAATTATTTTTATCTGTGAAAAAGACTTGATGACACAACCTGCCTTTCTAACACTGTTGCATGTTTAGTCCGTTTTCAACTTACAATTTTTCAAGTAAAAGCTGATTTGAGCCATAACTATTGCCCATGTGGTTTCCCAACTAATTTCCCTTATAACTTTTCTACCCTTATAACCTTCTGTTGCACACTCTGTATAACTACAGGACAGCAGATGTACTTGAGTAATGGACTTGGTGGCTTGTGACAGCAGCTCCCAATTACTTGCGCAGAGGTGTTTCCTGGATCCTCAGTCCTGTACGTGAGCAGTCGCCAGGTTACAGACTCCTTGTTGATTTAATCATGACTCACAGATAACCAGCTCAAGACAGGCATTGAGGAGTTCCTTGCACCAGCTCCTGCCTGCTTCCCTGAGTGCAGGTGCTTACCTGAGCCATGGACCAGCCATCCAGCCATCTCCCCTGCCCACAGATCTCCAGGGCACTTGTCAGAGGTGGGCTAGCAAGGCAGGATGAGACAAAGAGCTCAGAACAACCTACACCAGGGTAGGAAAGCAAGGAGATAGGACTAGCACCTGTTTGTGGTGGGTGTAGGAGATGGCTAGAGGAAAGCTGGTATTGGGAATTTGGGGAGAAAGAGGATATGTAGCAGGGAGGAGTGGGTGGACAAGCATTCCTTCTTCCTGGCTGGACCTGAGCACATCCAGGTACTGTGGCTCTAGTTCACCAGGACTGATGCTGCTAGCTTGAAAATTAGGTTTGGGAATTACTGTGTTAAAATAAGCATCAGTATAAGCTACTCCAAGTATTCCGGTGGCTGTGATTTTGGGAAAGTATGAATTTAAGGTAGATGAAACCATATGCACAGGCTCTGAGCAGCATCACAGAAAAAGCCACATGCTCTTCAGCACTTTTGCTGCAGATCGATGCTCCCCACTTTTCCAGACAGACTGGCAGATTACTCACCATTTTTGAACAGAGGAATCCTACTCCACAGTGTTAAATTCCACCCTGTGAAACAGCCTAGCTCAAGATAGCATACTATGACTGCTTCTGGCTAGTGTTGTCTCTGTGCACCAGTCAAATGTTACTTCTCTGACCCCTAACACCTGCAATTTTCTTTCAGCTGCCAGAATGATAGAAATAATTTTGTACTGTGTGTTGTATGAAGTAGAATACTGCAAAGTAAGCAATGACAGTAGTAATCATATGGTCAAATGGTCTGCAGTTCTTTCTTTGAAAAAACGTATTTCCTGACTGGTCAAAAACTTGCTAGAGTTATCAATGTTTCATTGTCTAAATGAAAGAGTGTATTGAGTAGGATTCTACTGGGGATTGTCCTGAGTGATGTACTAGTCAATATTTTCTTTATGTTCTAGATGATGGAAGTGTAAGAATATTTATTACATTTGTGAGCAGAGCCAAGCCAGGAGGGACAGCAAGAACATTGAAGAATTCAAAAGAATCTCATCAAAATGGAGACATAGCCCTTCTCAACTTCAGAAGCCACAGGATATATGAATACTCCCTAACTGCCCAGTACAGTTTTAAGTTACAGTGACTATCTTGGCCTTAGTTATTTAATGACAACTTCACATGTGTAAAGTTCAAGTCATGGAGGCTTTTAAGGAACTGTTTTAATACTTACAGGGGAATTCAACACGTATTTTAACAAGGGTTTTACAAATGTGTCCTTTTTGGAAAAGTCATTTACAGGCTTAACAGATTGAGCCTTTAGTTACTTAGAGGTGTGCTAATGGGACCTGGAGCATAGTTTAAACTGTATCTGTGCTGTGGCCCTGTGAGACGTTTGCAACAAGAGCCAAAGCAAGAAATGTTGACTGGGTTGTACCTATGAGAATATTCCAACTCTCTGCACTCCCCAGACTAGAAATTAAAGCAGTAATAGGATGAGACATCTTTAATGCCCTAAAGACAATAAAAAGCTGACCTTTTCTCACTAAATACTAAAGAGCATCTAGTTGTTCCTTAATGGCAAGAAACAGCGGGCAATCGCTTTCTTACAAATAAGGAATAAATTCTTACCACATCCTGAGATTTCACATTTAGGTCTTTTCCTGTCTCGAACAGGAAAACCCTCAAAGCCATTACAAGGGGTATTGAATCTACTGCATTATGCCAGAGCACCGGGATCTGTCAGGCTTGCCTGGAAATGGCCATTCCTTTTGCCACTTTGCTATGCTTTAAAAGATGCTTCACAGATCAGTTTATACCTTTCAGGTTATTAGAAAGTTTATTTAAGTCCTTCTAGCCTCAAAGCAACTTTACTTAATGTTCCAGCTCTGAGGAAGCTGCTTTATCATACCCACAAGAAGCCTGTCTGAGAGCAATGGTTCTGGTACTGCATCCTAGATGTGTAGGTTTTCTGGCAGAAGAAAGGAGATTTTCAGTAGATTAAGGTAATTTGTTTTTTGCTCTTTGCTGGGAAAGCCTGTACATCTGCTACACTCAGATTCTTCACAGCCAGCTGCATGTCATCAGGGAGGACCCCTGCGTGGACACTTGGACCAGAAGGAGAAGGTATCCAGAAGGCAGGAATGGGTGGCCATGGGCCATGGTGGGGGGGGCGAGGGGGTCAGATTGTGGTTTGACAGCACCAAGTTGGGCTAGTTAAACACCTGTGGAGTTGAGGTATTGGTTTGTCTGCTAAACAGAGTTTACCAGGCTCTCACCGTACAAGGGTCTCATGACAATAAATAAATGCACTCACTCAGAAATTTAGGTGTTTGGTGCTGATTGCCCTACAGGAGCCCAAAGGGAAATTAAAAATTTTATCTTCAGAGCAGGGCATGAATAGTGTTATAACTACACAAGAACAATGAGGAGAAAAATAAAATATTGAACGGCTGCTTTTGAAGTAAGTACCATCATCCTGTGCAGTGAATAAATCAGGGATCCTTGGGAAAAAAATGGTATGTGATCATATGTTTAAACTGTGTCTTATTTTATATAGATTGTAGCAATGCATTAGCTCTGTGCAGAAACCTCACTTGTAATTGTAGCATTGCATTAGCTCTGTGCAGAAACCTCACTTGTAATCTAGCACGCTTTGTGTACTTAGTTGTGTGACTTAACAAAAGTCTCTGTGTGAATTGTGGTTTTCCACTCAAACTTTTTCCTTTAATAATTTTTGCCCCCCTTTTTGGTCCGTAGAAGGAGCTGCCACAATGTTGTAGGATGCTTTCAACACCTCTAGGCTAATCTGACTATGAACATCCCACCCTAGGACATACTGGACTGCTCTGGAGCTTTGATAAACCCCAGGATTTTGGGATGTTGCTCTCCCCACAGAATGGGGGGAAATCCTCCCTCGACATCTGTGTGCGCTTTGGAGGACAGCCTGGGAAGGCACCGTGCCACCTGCCCACCCACAGGGAGCAGAATGGCATAGGGGAAGCCCCGTTTCCATCTCCACACAGGTGTGTAACCCTGGTTCGCTCATACCACAGGAATAGTTTGCTGCTGCTGTTTTAGGAAGCAAAATATCGCCAGTCAGCTTGCCTCTTGCGTTTCTTTAGTTCTCGTCATGGCTCTGAAGTGTCAGGTCCCTAGGTGATGAGCACCCGAGGAACTGTGGACGCTGCCCTTATGGCTGCTGCCTGGCTCCAGTATGTCCCTACCTGTGGTAATGAGCCCAGCCAACATCAGCAGTAGTGAACAGTGTGTCAATTACACACAAGAAGGACAAATTTCAAGGGCAAAGAAGGAACTGTCAACAGTATTTGAGAAAAATGAAGAAAAAAAGTGGTAAATCAGAAAGGTATAAAAACAATAAGTTACACATTTGCACCGATGGTGAACATTTCTGTACTTCATGTTGCAGAATACAGTCTATTGCATCACAGTAATAACTAAAATAGAATGAGATGCATGTTACAATACCCTTATCATTTAATAGATCAAGTGCACAAATGTCATTGCTTATACACATTTACTGAAGCAAATATACCTGAAAGTTTAACTGAAATAATCAACGGGTCACCCTTACCTCTGCCTTTTAGAAGAAGTCAAATCAGTTTCCTACATGCACCCAGGTGCAGTAAGGGAGTACCGAGAAGGGAACTTAGTATGCAAGCAGCTGCTGTTCTGCTTCTGCCTAAGTGAGAAAACAGGATGGTTTCAACAAGCTGTTAGTAACCCTGCGTATGTGCTGTGTAATGGATTGTGTAAATGCACTCCTTTAAACGTTAATTTGAGGTCAGTCTGGAAAAATGCCAATATTCTTACAGTTAGTTGAGAAACTGCTCTTTGATAAGGTTAGTGCTAATTTTGTTAATTTATTATTGCAACTCATATTAAGCCATTTGATCTTGTCATTGCAAATACCAATTTTCTTACACTTTAATCACTTCAACACATTAAAATTGTACCAGCCTGTTCAGTTAATAATGGACCAAACAAAAGCCTGCACTCAAGTTAACAGCGTCATTTTCTTACTTGTGTAACTGCTACCAAATAGTGGCCAGCTGGGCTCATTGTGGGGCTGAATGCCCAGAGTTTTCAGGAATGACAGAGCAAAACAGTGTTGTATAGGCTGAGGCCAAGCAGTGTTATAAAGACTTGGACTTGAAATGACATACTATTTAGTCATATTTAGAAAACAAGAAGCCTGGTTATCTCTCCTGAGACCTAATTGTGACTAAACTGGTAGCTAAGGTGAGGTGCTTATCTGGAAAAGATATAAATTGTCTTTGTGATTTGGCTGCTCCTTGTGAAGTGATGAGTGTCGGAAGATTGCATTAAGCAGCTGAAAGTCAGAGGATATACAGATCACAAAGCATCTCAACTGGCTTTCACAGTTACATGGCATTGCTCATGGACTAGCTCTGCTTGGAGGGCCTGCTTCGTTTGTGGCTAGGTTAGTTAAATCATTAAGAAATATATTGTCAGTGTGTTAGAAGACTAAAAGCAGCATGAAAAAATAACATATATTTTTCTAAATTTTTGGGGAGCTGAAGCTCATTGGCATTGCTAGACTCTACAATACTGTCCCTTGACTGATAGCATACTTGCTATTGGCAGTATGTTCTTTGCCATACTGCCTTATGCAGATCAGTTAAGACATGAATCCAGTTCCAATCTAATCTTTGTTTAAGGCTAAATTTCCTGATTTGTGGGGAGACAGACAAGAGGACCCTGTAGAAACACTGACTATAGGAAAATGGCTGAAAGTGAAGCCATTTTGCCAGTTTTAGGAGAAGCATGTCATGAATGGAGCAAATGCCAGTAATCTTAGGCTGTATTTATCCTGTCATGCATAGAGGTCAAAAGCATCAAAGATTTGAAGGGTCAGGTAGTACTGGTGAAACAGGCGTTAAGGAAGGAAAAGGAATATAGTCTCGTCTCATACAAATCTTTTGTCAACAAACTTCTGCATGTGATGTGGCCAGTCATATATGCTAGTTATTTACTACTGCAAAAACATTCATGCAGTCTGCTGTTCCACAGAATGAAAAAACTATTAAGCCATGGGATTCTGGCATCCAAATGATATGTAAGAACATGGCTGAGAGGTGTGCAGTCAGAAGAGTTAATTTTCAATGAAGATCCTCCACAAAGGACTTGACTCCAGTCTGTGCGCACTTGTTCATGGCAGAATAAATACTGAGCACCTCCAGTTGTGAATACACACAGAAATTGTGTCTACTTTTAAAAATAAAGGCTGGATTTGCAAACCATACCTGCAATTACGTGGTTCAACTGCATACAAGTTTATGACAAGCATGCACACAAAATGTTTGTGTGTGTATATGAGCATGTATAGGTGTAGAGGGTCAACTATTTATTACTGTTGTACTTTAACCAAGAGTAAAACGTTCTTCTGCAAAACAATGGACAATTCCTGTTCCAACTCTCTAAGCAGACAAGAAAAACACCAGAGAGAGAGCAAGTATTTCATATATATACAACTCATACATGGAATGATCCTCTGCAACTATCTTTTTTGTTTGGGGTAATTTTTATCCTGAAACTTAAAAAAAAAATCACTTTTGTATGAAACAGAAGAGGTAAAGAAAGGAGAATTAATTTCATGGTCTTTTTGGCTGAAGAAGGAGTGGTTTGTCTCTGTGACTCTTTTCTTATATTCTGGACATAAAATCACCCATGTGCAGTATGAAAGTGAGTGTACACATTTGCTGTGTGTACCACTGCCTGTTGTCAAGCAAATAACTGATGGAAATGGTAGTTGTTCCACAGGCAAACTGGCATTGAATAGTGATTAAATTTGTTTGTTTCTAGTATGCCTCACAGATGCATGCTGACAGCTAAAAAGTGATGAGCAGCAAGCATCTGAAGTTCTGTTAAGGGAAGAGAGGATTCCCAAACCCTTACAGACTCTGCTTCTGCTTCAGTTTGTGCCCTTTCTGTCTCCTCAGCCCACCTATGTGTCTTGTTACTCCTTCCTGTCTGCTAGACCTTATCTCCTACTTTATGCTTTCTTGACATGCGTCTTCACATGACAGAACTTAATGAATAACTCTTCCAGTCTCAATATTGTTCTGCAAGCTTTTTTTTTTCTTTTTTTTTTCTTTTTTTTTTCCCCCCACCCAGCCTTCTCATCCCTTGCTGGTCCCTCTTCTGCCACTTTTGGTTGTGTTTCCACTTAGTTAGTTCCAGCACCATATTTTTCTGGCATGTCTTTCCCCCTTCCGTCCTCTCTACCCTGGTCTCTACCCTCACACTGAGCAAGAACGGAACCTGTAATTTTTCAGACTGTTTGACTGAAGGCAGACAACCAGCTTAGAAACTTTTGGTTTCAGTGGTTAAACTTGTCAAAATTAAAGTAATTATAAATGGGTGTATGTGGAAGACCCTCAGTCTGCAAAGAGCTGTGCTTTACTTGGGGAGCATAAGATTTGCTTGGGAACACTGCACTGAGAATAGTTTTTGCTTGCTTCTAAGATAAAGGAGCCGAGACCAGTTCACAGGGCTTTTTGAGGCATGAAAGAAGTAAACATGTGTTGAAGGTCAGTTCTGAACACAGAGCTGAAAACAAGGAATGGTTGTTGATGTTTTGAGTCCAGAACACTGGCTCTTCCCAGAATGGGTGATGAGTGCTTAGCGTGTGAATGTTGATGTTATCTTGAACTGCCTAGTCTGGCTCCTGCATTGTAGCAGTTAAATAGGGTAGTAGCATAACAATAAAAAGCCTTAGGCCTTTCGGCTTCAGGCCCTTGCATCCTCGATCTCAGAGTCTGTGCCTTCCTTGCCGCCCGCTGCAGGTATAGTTAGCTATGTCCCTAGAATCCAGTAATATTTGTATGAAAATATGAAAATTGAAATGCTGTTCTTGTGTACCTACAATACAGTCCTTGTTTCAGCATGAAAAAATAAAAAGACTGAAATTCAATATCAGTTAAAATTAATTATTTATTATGAGGCACTCAGAGATTCTGAATTGTGAGCAGAACCACTCTTCTAAATTATCCAAAAGTATACAGGACCCTAACAAGGTTGGTTTGAATTGTTTATGATGGGAAACACAAAGGCACTGATCCTTCTGTTTGTGATACATGAACATAAAAAATACATGAATGCAAAAATTGGCCAACAAAACAGACATTTGGACTGATCTCAAGCCTGCTTTCATGCTTTGCACTGTATCTCCTTCTTTATTAGATTTGTCCAGAGTTACTTAGCATATCACCTAAATAGAATTATTTAATCAATTTAAACTTAGGTTTGCTGTATCTATTCACATGCCCTCCCATATTAGTAGCACAGTATCTGTCCTTGTGCTGTGGATCTTGTCAATATGAGCTGACTGAAAACTTGAATATTGGATGCTCATGAAGTTCTGATAGGTCAACATTTGTTTCCATACTGAAATGGGATTAAATGTTTGATGTATCAAAAGTTTTCATTTCATGTTTTTAAAAAGAATAATTTTAAACTGCAGTGCTTTAATAAAAAACCCAATTACTTGTAAATAAAATCACGTATCTAGATTAAAGAGTTGTAGTCATTAGGATAGAAATTTTAGAAAAATACAATGCAAAGGACTGTACTGAGAAACTAGTCTTCAGGAAAATTGTGCTTTGGATTACCTCCCAAAAAGTTAAACATTTTTTTTTCCTAAAATGATTTAATAAAAAGCAAACAATACATCAGTGGTAAATAAAGGTTCTTTGTCACATTCTGCTTCTTTCTCAATAAATGAGAATATTTTCATTTTTTCCTTCGACATTTGAGAGAAATATGGACACAATTTTCCTAGGTTCATTAAACTTTAATTTTTCAATATGAGTATACCTCTGGAATAATTTGTGTTAATGTTTGTTTACCTCTGTGTAGCAAAATATATATATGTGTAATATTTATCATTTGAGACATAAGCTGCACTTTCTCAGATAATGATTCCCAATTTGAGAAGAATAGTCTTTCTGTTTCCAGCTTTGCATATGGAATGTGGTGCATGCTGCAAAACTGCTGATCAATATTTGATGAATATTAATTTTCAGTTAAGTCATCCTGGATGTGTAAGAACATTTTTCTTAGTTTTCTTTTTTGTATTTTTCTAAAACAGCACAGCTTCACTAGCACTAATATTCAAGGAAAGCTTGAAAACATGAACTTGAACAAAATTAATTTCAGTCTGTACAATTAGTGCTCCCATGTTGAGTATAACACTCAAATGCGTAACAAGTTCACACAGGTAATGATTATTGATGTAAGTTGTTCTGTTAGGAAACAGACAATATAACGTCTGCCATATTCATGAGCTTAACAATACAAATTAAGAGTTCTAAACAATGTCCTAACCTGAAATTATTAGCTCACTGTGTTCACCAATAATTTTTAATAATGAATGTCTGAGAATATTGCTGTTTGTTAGTGGCCGATTTGCAAAGAAATAGGAAAATTTGTCAAATCAGTTGTGCATTACAAATCATATGGTCTGTTTTCCTTGCATATGAGGTTGGCTTCACTAAATCTGTCCTTTGAAAATCCCTGAGCTCTTTCAGACTACCAGTCTACTATTGCTTCAGAGACTTCAGACTTAACATTTTCTCAATACTGATTTTATAAAAATCGGAGGATGTTTCACCTCCTAACAAAAGTAAGTATCCAGATGTTGTGGGATCATTATTTAGCAGTATTTTCTAAGGAGCAGTATCTATGTTAAGGGAGTAGCCACTTGAGCACTGATAGACCGTCATAGGAGTCACTCAGACCACCCAAGTCTTTCCTTCTAGGAGCGGAGTCCCTTCAGAGTGGGTGGCTGCACAGAGCTGACGGATGCCCCTTTCAACTCCTTTCACACACACATTCACACCCTCAAGTACTTCTCTTCCCCTCAGGTTCGGCCCTAGGTTTCCCGGAGCAGAGTCTCCAGCACAAAGTCTCCCAAAGTAATCTAATTGAACGGTACAGTGGCATATACACCTTGAGCCGTGTGCCTCTGCAGGAGGGACACTGAATAAAGAAATCCCCAGGCAATTCTACCCTTTTACAATCTAAGTTTCCCACCCCTCACACGGCAATTTGGACCAATAGTAATATTAGAGTCTGGGGTCTTCCTGTTCCTCATTGGGTCCCTTCATTATCTCTAGATGGGTCGTTTTTCTTCTTATCTCCAAGGCCGTGGCTTCTGTTGATGGCTGTTGCTTCCTTATCCCCCAGCTTGAACTGGCTCTGGGGCCTTCTCCTACTTAACTAGGTAGAAGCTCAACAAAAGTTCAGCATATATCTAGGCAAAAACTCACAACTTGTGGCCTAAGGCTTCAGCAAATTCAGCTACTAATGCTAAGCAAGTTACCTACTAATGTTAAGCAAGGCTATTAATCCTAACAACTCTTAATAATTTATCTTCTGATGTTAGATGTTATGAAACATTTAATAGAATCATGTGTTCTCATGGCTTATGTGATGGACTCATTTGAGTCGATACTGTTTTGTGATGAAATATTTTAATAAAATATATAATACGTAATTATAATCTACGCTATATAGTATGTATAATAATTATATATTATATACATAATGTGACTTTAACATATAAAACATATTTTATATATTATCATCTTATTTATATATGCTGCTTTTCTCTTCAGGGTTAGCTTTGAACTTTGTCAGAGTATTTTTCCCATAGCCTATCCTGCTCACACCAGAAAAACCTCTAGCAAGGCTTCGAAAGGTGATTATCTTAACATCTTAACATCTTAACATCTTAACATCTTAACATCTTAACAGACACGCCTAGCACTGTAGGCTTCAGCTTGGTCTATGTCCTGGAAATTACATATGCGCTCTCAGTATTCTTTTTAACCTGTAAGTTTGAATACCATTTCTGCTGCACTTATAAGGGGTTTAAACAGAAACGTGTACTGTTAGTTCAACACAGGATGTAAAATTTATAGCTCAAGGAACTATTCCCAATTTGTAGAGTTACTGGTCCGGAAAGGTATGGGATTACATCACTACAGTTTATGAAGATATTTTCTTAATGTCCCTTTTCTTAAAGTTCTTGCTGTGTGTTTTCACTTTCAAAACTATCTGTATGAATAAATGGAAGGTACATGTGGAAGTTACCTACATAAAGTATTGTCCTTTTCTCTGTCATGGACATCGCATCCATGTTAGGGGAGAGAGAATTGACTAGAGTTCCCAGAAAATTCATAATTACATTTATTGTAAATAATGGTTAAAATAATGGCTTATTCTAGCTGCAATTCATCCCTTCACCCATGTCTCCATACAAAAGACATACATCAATATTTACTACTGTTTTCTCATTTAGCCCTACAGTTCAAATCTCTTTGTCTAAAAAAAAGAAAAAAAAATCTATGGGTCAATCTTGCAGATTTTTTTATCATCTCAGTTCTTTGTCACTTGAATTTTCATTTTGGTATGTTCACTTTCTTTTCTTTGAAAGTACAATATTTTAATAGTGCTGTTGTTTCTGACATTTTGGGGAATGGAATAATATAGTAACTCTAGTTTCTGAGGGCAGCATCTTATAACATTTGACCTAAGTATTATAGAAAAAAGATTTTTTCGTAAGTAAAATATAAATGAGTGTATGTTATTTATTCCAAAAGCAGTTATGATGAAGGTACTGAGAATACTACTTCAAAATGATTTCTCTTGAGTAGTTGCACAGGAAGAAGATGTTTTATTTCCCAAAATACAGTACATTTTTAACATTAGTTTTCATTCTGAATTGGAACAAAACATTTAATTTTGAAACAGGTTTTTTTGTAAAATAGTTTGGAGTGAGCCAGTTAACTTTTATGTGGTAAATCACAATATCAAGTAAAAATATAATAAATATAAAATTTCAATGCAAAGAAGTATAACACTTTCTCAATAAGGTAGATATTAGTATATTTTGACCTTTTCAAATTCTTTCAATTAATTGAAATATCCTATTGCCTCAACTTTAAATGTATACATATTATGAATTCAACAATTAGAAATTGAATTATATGTTTTAAATTTTCCATCTGAAAAATATAGTGATAAAACATGAAGTGTCATAAAGTTGTTACAAAGACTTCTGGAAATCTTATTGTATGAGATTACTTGTGTGTGATTGAACAACTTCATTATATCTTATTGAATTAATATTTCTTATGTCAAATGTATTCTTTAAAGACTAAGTAAATGTATTTCTGCTTATCTGTTTATTTTGCAGTAAACCTCATAAAGCAAAAGGACTTTCCAGATATGAATGCAGTATTTGTTACTTAGTAATTTGCTCTATAAAGCGTGATGACCATGTTAGAATTAGTATTAGATTGGACACATGAAAATCCCAGTGCTTTTGCTGTCTTCCCTCTAAAGGAAAGTATAATAACTACCAAAAAAACTACCATATCAGGATTTTTCCCAGCAAGTTACACTAGATCAGTTCTGAACATAATTGCTTTTGTAAACCTTAGCAGCTGTAGGATATCAGGATTTTAATTTACCAGGGGAAATAACTACTCAACCATGCAGTGTATCTGACATTGACTTGATCCTGGTATATTTACAAGGTGATAACTTTGATTCAATAGCTGATACACTCATTGTAATTCACTGAAAGGTGACTGATTAGATGTACAGTGCTTGCATTTAAAAAGTTAATTCTCTTTTGGTTGCTTCCCTAAGTTTGGGAGAGAATCCACATAGTTAAAAGGTGGATACCACTGGAACTGATGACTTCTCCAAAGGTGGAATGAACTTTCAAAGTGAGACATCTGTATAAAATGTTTGCTTTGATAAATGTATCCAATTCCTATTCCGATAGGAGAAGTACCTTAGAATATTTTTGTAGAGCTGCTTGGTGTTTAGTACTGGCTGAACCCAGATGATAATTTAAACTTGAAATGTGTCATAGAATTTTATCATTTCAGCTCCAGCAGTAATACAATATTGAAAATTTCTACCCTAAAAGCACTGTGAAATTGGCAATCTGGGATTTTATTTTGTCTGTTGTTTCTGTAGCGAGAATGCTTACATTATATACTAAATGATGTTGATTTCCAGACTGCCAACACTGCAGGTTCAGTCAGGTATGTGAATATCCTATCACACTGGCTGTTTTCCACCTTGAACATCTTTGTTAGTAAGAGGAGGACAAATAAACCTCCACTTGAACCTTTGCTGCCCCATAGACTCCTGTTCTCAGTTACAGTCATAGCAAATCCACAGAATTTATCAAAGTATGTTTTGGGGTTTTTTTTGGTACAATCATGATATCAAAACATTCAGGGTTTCTTCATGAAGTTGTGCTTAAGCTATAACCATATTAAAAACCCCTAAAGTTAAACACTTTAATTTTTTATTAGTCACAACTCTAAGTTTGCATACTTCATTTGACATGCTTTCTTTGAAATATAGTTATATGCCTTGACCTTAAATCCAGCATTTGTGTCTGTCACTTAAATTTCTGGCAGATTTAGAAAGATAGTTATCAAATATGGATTGATGAATACCTGATTTTAAAAAGGGGGCAGATTTTGATCTTACATCAAGGTTATACAAGTTTAAATCTTTTGGCAGAGTGGAGTAAATCAGTGAGTAGGGTTATTCTGAATTTATATTTGTTTAACTAAGAAGACCACTTATATCTACTTTTTAAGAAAGTGTGATGATTTAGTGTCGTAGTTTTATGTTTTAGACTTCTGCAAAAAAACACATTCCTTCAGTCATTAGTATTAATAAAAATTAATTACTTTCTGACCTTCCCTGAAGTTGCTATAACATACTTTTTTTCCATTATAGAATCTGTTTTCCTCTTGCTGAATAAATGGGGCTTTCTGTATCGGAGTTGACCATGCATGTATTAAGAGAGACTTTACTCTCCAAATTTAATTTTCTTTGATTTTCACAGCTTTGCATAGATATCATGTGTGGAAAAGCTCTTCTACTGTCTTTTAAAAAATGAATTTAGTGACTGTGAATAGATCAATATGCCCAGAGACTGGAATGTTCTCTTTGTTCGCTGAAAACACAAAACAAAGTGCAGGAAAGTTTAAAATTTTGGCTGGTTTCATTGTGCAGCTAAACAAAGGGCTGAAATGACTTTCTATAAATAAGAATATTTTATGTTCATTGAGATTTGGGAATGAATGTTGAATCTACCAAGGAAAGTATATTTATGTATCATGGGAGTGTGTTAACTGCATGGCTAATTCATTCCTATTCAGGCTGCTAAGCAGCCTTCTCATGGTAAGAATCTATGAATTACCACTGAGTTGAGCTGAATTTGAAGAATTAAATGATAATGCAGAGCATCCAGTCTTATGATTCATTCATTTTCTATTGGTTAGAGTCTGGACAAGTTAATAATCCAGCATTGTCAAAAAGTAGAATTACAAGTAAATGCTATTCATTATTTTAGTAATGCTTATCTGTCCAGATTCGAAGTTAAGGTCCAGGAGCCTTCACATTCATACACTGTACAAACATGTGGAAAAAAAAAAACAAAAGCCCTTATGTTATTCAGTAGTTTGTTCTGTTTTCAAAAATCATTTAGGATCATAAAATGATCTAGTTTGGAAGGGACACCTGTAAACCCCATCTAGCCAATGCAAAGCAGGGACACCTTTCAAGTTAGAGTGTGTTGTCAAGGCCCTAACCAATCGAATTTTGAAAAGCATTCAAGAACGGAGGTTCCACAACCTCTCTGAGCAACATGTTCCTGTACTTACCTGCTCTCTCTGTGGAAGACTTTTCCCTTGGTTGGCATTTGCATTACCACACCTTTTGGCTCTTGTCTGTTCACCTCTGCGCAGAGTCTACCTCTGTAATACCCTACTAGGTAGCTGATAAAGTCAGTCTCCGATTGTTCTTCTCTAGGTTGGAAAATCTGACTTCCTCAGCCAATTTGTGCTCCAGATCGACCAAAGGTACTAATCTTTTAAGGCCAAAGCCACAAAGATTTGAAGTACCTGGATCTTACTTGGTATCTCAGTACTGAACTTCTTGATTTTTTCTTTTTTCTTTTTTTTTTTGTACTGTAGACAAATGGCTTTGTGGATTTAGCCTGAAAATTGCAGGTTTGCATTTTGGTTTGAATAATTTCTTAAACTACTACCCAGAAACATCGTAAATGACTATGAGGTAAAGTGACAGGGTAGGAGAAGAGAAACAGCTGAAGTATTTCAACAGCCAAAGAAGCTATATGTGCATCAAAGGGGATACTATTGAATAATTTAAGAGAATTTTCTCTTGTTCCCTGATGTAGACGTCATTTTAAATTATTTTATTTATTGTCTGTGTTTTTTAATATGCCATTTTAAAAATGAAAGAAAAAAAAGTAAAAATCAATGTTCACATTTTAAATGAATCCTACTTGCCTACGCTGTGCAAAAAAAAAAAAAGAAGCAGATCTGTCGTTCTAAAGACAGCATTAATCCTGTCAGTATTTGTAAAAGAGCTGCTATCCATAAATGTGTGTGCAATAGATAGTCTAATTGCTTCATTCATAGTTGCAGGATATGTGTTCTCTTCCTTGGTGACAGCAAACTTCATGTTGTTTCCTATTCTCTGTATTTCTTGACGAAGATCAGGACTGCATATCAATGACAGAAGCATCTGCTTGCATTAAACATTTCTTGCTCTTTTCCTGTGACAAGTGATTTATTGTCATGTTTGACAGTGCTTGTGTTTGTGTTATGTCAATGCTGTCCAGAATCTTTTTCTTACAATTCAGTAGTGTTTGAGCACGTGTCACTTTTAAATGTATTGTTTAACCATCACATTACTGGCATTGTCCAAACTGGCAGCCAAACAACTTCTTAGAAAGATCTGAAATTTTAAAAGCATTTATTAAACAAATGGTCAATTGTTGCACATATATATGCCTGCATGTTTCTTGTGGCCGCTCTTGTGTTTTTGTCTATTAGGAAATAATAGATGATGCTCCTTCTGCGGGAGAGAAAGTAGAAGATAAAATAGCTACTCAGAGTGCAGAGATACTTTAAAATAAATATGCATGTACAGCAGTAGCAGGGGAATGTCTGATGTTTGGTATATTTTATAATACAAAAGTCAAAACACATGCCATTTAAAACAGCTTACCTTTGTAGACTCCGGGGACGACTTTCTCACATATTTTCACTATTTTTTTTTTGTTTTTCTTTTTAATTGCAGCCAATTCCCAGTCTGGGTTTTTTTATTGGTTTAAGTGGGTCTTTTGTTCTTGCTTTATTTTTTCCTGCAGAGATGCATATTTTCTGACCAAATTAGGTGCAAATATAGTCATGCCACAAATCCAGATAACAGAATTGTCCATTTTGTTAAATGGACAATAAGCTAAAAGATAAAAGCTGGAACATTTCAGCAATAAAAGTATAAACCTCTATTGTCTGAGCTAATGGAGATATGTAGTTTTGCTTATTGTAGCACTTCAGCCACTTTTCTTAAAAGTAGTTTTATTGTCCTTGTCCTTTTAGTTTGCCTTTCTTTTTTGTTTACTTTCTTTTCCTTCAGTAATTTTTTTCCTTAATTTCTCTCACAAATGCCTTTTTCTTTTCATTTTTGCAGTACTTTTTGCCCCAGGTCGGGTTTCTAAGTTTCTTTTTCTTGTTCTTTTCTCTTCTCGTTCGTTTTAAAGCCATATATCCTATGGCATTAAAAATACCATATGTATCTTTTTTTCTTGTCCTGCTTTTCCCCAGGGTATCATCTGTGTATTCTTATAATTTATTCTGTATATATATTATTTGTTCTCTTTCTCAGTGTGTACTCATCCTCACCTGTGTAACTGAAGGGACAACACAAGTACTTGTCCTGCTGCATTTTCTCGTGTTTCTACATCACCAGGGAACAAGCAGAAAGGAAAGCTAACTTTAACTCTCACATGTTTTGATGCCTGCTTTTCTCCTACAGAAAAATCTTTGGCATACACTCCTTTTTTTCACTCTCCAGAAAGAGAAAAGTTGTGTTTCTTCTGAGCACCTCAGGACACTCAACAGTGCTTTTATTGAGAACCATGGTGTAGCTTCTTTTTTTTGGACTTTTGAAGTTTCAATCTATGGTGCAGGACATTAATGACTAAAAAATGCTACTCACTCATTCCCAGATTTTGCTTATCCTACTAGATTAGCCTTTAATTTATATATTTTTGTGGTTCACCTCATGTGGATTGCGTGTGTATACCCCTCATCAGTGAGTCCAAGGGGAAGAAACCTTTGCAAACCAGAAAAGGGTTTTCTTCTTATCTCAAGATGAGACTTTTAGGATTAGTGAGGCTCATTCAGAATTTGTATATTCCTTCTGACTTGCTTTTATATCCCACTGGTTCAACCGGTGCAAGAAGCTAGCCTAATGATCTCATGAAAAAGTTGTGAAGCAACATCTAATTGCTTGACTAGGAGACTCATTTCTGTAATTTGTTCCTGGAAGTACAATGTCTACACCACTTACAGCTTGTTCATGTAGCTGTAGCATGTTTATTCTTGGTTTGTGCAATTGTGAGCACATAATGCTTGATCTGTTTTATTTTGTCTGACAGTGGAGTAGCAGACTTCCTTTAAACCACCTCTGTGGGTTTTAAAAGCCTTTTGTGAAGCAGGACGTGGCTGTATTTAAGACTCGTTCCTTCCTTGCTGATGCAGACACCACACTATATACCTCTAAATATGCACCTTTTATGTCAGCGTGTGACTGAGCCTTTGCTGGATTGTGCCTTAAAATGCAGAGCTCAGTCACTGCTATATATAGTTAAGGGTCTGTGTCCCTCATTTTGAGAAAAACAGCTTAAATACTGTATTTCACTTGTGCTCAAACAGCCACAGGAATCTCTGTAGTTTTTGTTTATTCTCCATATGCTTCCTTGATCAGTTTGCTATTTTTTTACTTAGAATAATCTCTTTTTTTTTTAATGCTGGCATTTAGGTATATGTTTTAGTTTTCTATGGAGCTGAACTGTGTGAGCTGTTTTGTGGAAATGGAGCTGTTGTTACCTTGGAAAACAATCAATTACGTATTTAATTTTTCATTTGTTTTGTCAGCCTAATAATAATGTACTCTGTTTGTATAAAGACTATTCTCCTAGTAGTGTCCTTTCTGTACTTTCTTTGATCATTGATTGGCTTGTTGCAATCCTTGGTTCTTGAAACTGTGTTACTTTAAATGTGCTGGACTACCAATTAACTTCTGCCTTTATTCATGTGCAAGTACTCTGACTACCGTAGTGCACCCCACCAAAATATCTTGCTTATGCCTTAGTTACTGTTGAATGGTGACAAAGTGAGTATTTTGAAGGCAAGAGGCTGTTTTCTGTATAAATGAACCCAAACCCGTTGGAATACTCCTGTGCCTCACACTATCTGTACCACTGTATTGTGCTATGCCCTGCACTACTTTTGAAAGATTAAGGGTAAAAGGCTTTGCCTGCTATGGCAGAAGACCCTTGTTGACATAAAAGTGCCAGTCATCGGGTGGAGACATAGACTTTTCCACCTCTTTGAGCTCCTGCCTGCTTCAGGAATGAAGCACCATAAACAGCAGCCTGCTGCTTCTCGTGTTAAAGTTCAGATACCTCAGACTGGGTTATTGTCAACGTCTATCCATCTTCTCTGTACCACTCAGGATTTTTTAGATTTTTGTCATATTCCCTCTAGGTCCTCTCTTTTTCTAAGAAGTCTTAGCCTGCTCAACTGTTGCTTAAAAGAAAACGGTTTTATACTTTTAGCTAAAGCAACAGGAAAGTTTGAGTACCTTTCAGTTCTACCATATCCTTTCTGAGATAAAGAGACCAGAACTGCAGATAGTGTTCACGGCTCATGTGCAGCATGGATTTATGTAGCAAAGCAATTATGTTGTCTTCTTTATTTGCTAATTCTTTCTTGACTTTTGATTTGCTTGTTTGTTCTCTTATTTTATCTCTGCTGACCACCAAACTGCTTATCATACTACTCAGGAGCAAGGTCTCGGTGTTAATGGACAATTGAGAACAATTCTAACTTCACAGGTGGAAGTCTTCCCCCACATCACCCTCTGCCTAGTTTTACATTTAGTCACTTTGAATCTCATTTACCAGTTTAGATAGACTCCTTGGTCATGTGAAATGCAGTTCATCTCAATCAGTCCTCATCATTATGATGCTGAATAACAGGGCTGACAGCAAACTTAGCCACCTGATTGCTCACCCCCTTTTTCAGGACACGTATAAAAGTGTTGAATAGCCACATAAACCTGTGGAACTGGTGACCTCTCTCCATTTCAAGAATTAACCAATTTTTATTTTTTTTCTATTTCTTGTCTCTTAAATTTTTTTTTATTTGTCTATGCAAGGATCTTCCCTTTTGTATCATGGTTGCTTACTTTGCTGAAAAGTCAGGTATTGTAATGAAATCTCCACAACAGAAGGTCCTACCATGGGAATCTTCCCAGTTTCTTCTCCTTTGAAGGCAAATGTGAAGAATTCCTCAAATCCTATGTGGATGCAGTAGGCAAAGTGAGTTAAGTCAATTTAGGCTTCGCCTCTGTTCCCCAGGACTCTCAACCACAACCACAAGATAGGTACATATATCCATGCAGGAAACAAGATTTCACATGTGCACCAACCTTTAACATTTCTTCTTAGATTTCTTTGGGGTCCCAGTGCCTCTATTAGGAATAGTGTAGCCAGCCGGTCTAGGGAAGTGATCGTCCCTCTCTACTCGGCACTGGTGAGGCCGCATCTTGAGTACTGTGTCCAGTTCTGGGCCCCGCACTTCAAGAAAGATGTTAAGGTGTTGGAGCGAGTCCAGAGGAGGACAACCAAGCTGGTGAAGGGTCTGGAGGGTCTGACCTATGAGGAACGGCTGAGGGAGCTGAGGTTGTTTAGCCTGGAGAAGAGGAGGCTCAGAGGTGACCTTATTGCAGTCTACAACTACCTGAAGGGAGGTTGTAGTGAAGTGGGAGCTGGCCTCTTCTCGCAGGCAACTAGAGATAGGACAAGAGGACACAGCCTCAAGCTTCACCAGGGGAGGTTCAGGTTAGACATTAGGAAGCATTTCTTCTCAGAAAGAAGACATTAGACATTGGAACGGGCTGCCCAGGGAGGTGGTGGAGTCACCATCTCTGGGTGTGTTTAAGAAAAGACTGGACTTAGTGCCATGGTCTAGTTGACATGGTGGTGTCAGGGCAATGGTTGGACTCGATGATCCCAAAGGTCTCTTCCAACGTGATTGATTCTGTGATTCTGTAATTGGTTACTGCATAACGGGTATTGAACCCCAATTGTGGGATAACAGAACTAGCTACAGTTTGGATTTTAAAATAATAATAACTATGTATCATGGAAAATATAGCTGGAGGAACACATCAAAGAGGCTTACTAAAGGAAGTTCTGAATTGAAGAACATTTGCAGATGAGAAAACTGGTGACATAAAAAACTAAGCACGTGAAGTGGGAAGACCAAAACAAAGAAGATATTCTCAAAGTTTTATTTCTGTCTTGGTTGTCAGTGTTTAAGAAAAGATTCATATCTTGATATTTTTATGTTTTATTGAGATCTTGGTAAGAAGGAAGTTAGAAGGCTTATACGGGGAAGAAACTACTGTTTTTACAGGGAGTAACATATGGTCATGGAATAAATTTACTGAGCTGCCTTGTAGAAAAAAAATGGTACTAAATGTAAGAAGTGTGTGTCTTTGGGTGAAAAATTATGAAGAAATAATATTTTGTGTGAAAATAATGAAAGTCCTAAGTTTCTGTTTCTGGGGTAGTTTCCATGGCTGGAAGACAGCCTTGGAACTATAGGATCTAGAGTCACTGGCATCTTCAACTCATAGTTGCCTTAAAGATGTGGATTTTGAAAAAGCATCTTCCTCAGGAAGCTTGGAGAAAGTTGTTTTGCACAAATTTTATGCTGGATTTTTGTGATCCCAGTAAGAAAGGCACTCAGACTCTGTGAAGTATTATTTAGAATGCCATTTATTGGAGCTAACAATATAAGGAAAGAGCGGATAGTATAGATAATCTTATACCCCTTCAGATGCTGGGAACCCCACCTCACAAGGCATTGAACGGGCCTCCATTCAGGGCACAGCATGCTGTGCTGATCCCATCTGTGGAAGTTTACCCCATTTTGGTCTTTTGAGCTCTTACATAATTTTCGTAATATGGGCTGGGTTTTTGTGTAGAAATGTGCATTTATAGGGAGATTTTCACAGCAGAAAAAACAGAGGTCTTTTTTTTTTACTGTATATGTATGTGAAAATATGATGCATATGTTTAATTAGTTTGCTACTGAGATTGTAGCCATAATTACATTGTTTTAATCTCTGTATGGAGGGGAGAAAAACCCATGTACAGCAATAAAGTGGATTGCTAATATGTCAGACAAAGTGATACTGTATCAAGACCAGGTGAAGTAAAGCAGAAATAATGGCATAATGAAGATGAGTCACGAGAGATCAGGAACACCTCTTTTCTTCTTTTTCTTTAGGAGAATACATTAGAGAGACATTAACTAGTCTTCCTGTTTGTTTACAAGCTTTTTATTTCCTGCTAAAGAAATGCTGAAAGTCCTGAAATTTCATTGCATTAATCTAGAACTCTGACTCTTTCCTGCATAGTCCTGGGGATAGCTTTTGTCTTATCTAAAAGTCAAACCTTATGTGTGCAGTTTATTCAACCTGAATTGCACATGAAAATGGTTCAAGAGGCTAGAAAAGGGAAGGGACACACAGCCAAGCAGGAAAACCTCTTTGGAAGTAATCCTTTACTAAATGCAGCAAAGAAAGTGTACATGCATGCCAGGAAAGAACTTGCTTTTTTCTTTTTTTTTTTTTTTCCTTTTCTTTTTTTGTTTAAATTAAGTTTCATCAAAATGTTAAAAACCCTGATTTTTTATTATTCAGAATAAAACGTGCGAATGTACTTTGTCAACTTCTTCAATTTTCCATTTGGCAAACATTGCTTTTCCTTATACAATCATCCTGTACTATACACTCATCTTTCTCTTTCTCGCATGGCTTGCAATTAACGTGGTTGTTTACTTCACAAGTAGATACCCCAGACAAGACCCAGGCAATTCTGGGAACAGCCTTCATTTAATCTGCTATTATTGCAAAAACAGTCAGTGTAGCTTCGTACTTGTGGTTTCTGTTCATGTTACAGCAAAATCAATATAGGACTATATTGGCATAGCTGAATTTAGACAAATGCACTTATGGTTCTGTCTTTGTTAGCAGTACATTTGTAGGCTCTAGGTCTGCATCACGTTTCTACTACAGGGAGCTCAGCCTGTTGTTGTACAATGCACTGGCCACGTTAGTATGGCACTGTGGCCAGACAGTGTCCAGGTGCACAAATTGCCCTTGCATCTCACCTTTCTAAGGACTCATGGTATTCTGAGAGACACATGCCTCATGTATACCCTAAGACTACCTCATCACATTTTTTATTAGGGGCAAGCTAATATAAAACATCTGTAGCTTTTTGGTTTTCACTCTAAACTTGGTATGGGGCCATGCTCCTTGCTTCTGCTGCCATGACTGAAAAGACAAGGTAAGTGTTGCTCACCTTCTAGTCATCCACACTGAGGCACTGAGTGCAGTGACTGCACTTTCATTTTTCAGCTCTATATCATTACCCTAAAGGGTGTCAGGACAGTGCTCATGGCTGGGATTGTCCCAGCCTACGAGCTGCCCATGTCCTGTTCAGCCTGATTGCATACTGGACTTGGCAGTGGCTCCATATAGTACATAATTTTTATGCTTAGCTTTACTTATTTTTTCCTCTTTGCCCTTCAGCAACTGATTAAACACTTACCTGCAAAAGATAGTCTTTAGTCTAGGCAGTCTCAGTGCCTTCCAAGGCTTTATCCATGACAGCTATTAGGTGTAGTTTCCTGCCTAGCATTTGTACTGCAGTGGACACAGACAATGTTTTTTATTAAGGATCAGCAGGGGTTTTTGAGTTTTGGGGTGCGGGGGGTGGGGTGAGTGTTGTTTTTGTTTTGGTTTCTTTTTAACCTTTGAAGATTCTTGTGCTTTTTTGGGGGGTTTTTTTTACACATTCTTTTTGTACTGCAGCTTTGTCTCAAGCTATAGACTTTGAGAAAAAGAACTAAGCTGTTATTTTTAAGTTGAGAGCATGAAATGAAAGACTGTGCAGAGGTAATGCAACGATTCTTAAAGGTACAGATCTCAACTTTCCAAAGTGTCAGGAGCTTTTTAGTTCTGACAGTGTGAAGCGTGACGTTTTGAGTAGATGCATTATTTAGTGCATCTGAAAGGTGTGAAGTGTTTAAATTTGGGACCCTAAAAATTACCAGTCTGACTAAAAACCAGCAGCTAAATTGTTTAATTTTGAAGGGCTGATATTATCACCACAATCTGCAGATTTTTTCCTGCAGTGTTACTTCACTAGCTCTAAGCAAGAAAACTTAAAAATCCCCAGCCACACTCACACTCAGGTCATTTTTTGTGTTGCCTCAGTCAGAGAAGTCAGGCAGAAACATACAGGTACATCCTACCAATATAGCAAAAAACCTATGAGCCTTCATTTCGATTACTAATGGCTTCACAAGCACATTAAAGAAGACGGAGGAGAAATCTAAATTCTGCTGTATCCTGCAAGTGGACAGAGGAGCAGATGAGCATTTACCAATATGGCTGGTAGACTTGCTGTACCACCTGAAACTACACAGTTAAGTAAATACTGCAATAGTTCTACAACTCACACTTATTAAGACATAACTGAATGTATTTCTTTCTCTGAACAGTTTATTCATGTTTGGGATTTTTTAATCTCTGTATTCTTTACCTCTATGTGATTTGGATGTGAGCTGTCCTCGGGGTTGAGAAATTCTTTGCCTGTGAGCTGTCCTAGGGGTTGAGGAATTCTTTAATTCTTTATCTTATCAGCCTGATGCATAAATTAACTGCCTAAGCATATCTCAATAGAACAAGTTGCAGAACATTAAGGTTATACAAAACCCAGCGAGACTGGTCTTGCAGTTTGAGCCAAGATGTTACCACACATGTGCAAGAAGAAAAGGTGAGAAGTGCACAGCGAGGAAGACATACAGCCTTCATCCCTGAGACCCTGGCCCACGACCACCAGGAGGAACAACTTATAATAAAGACCGCCTTCTCGGGGAAAGTCATGAATATGTATAGGCATCCTTGAAATGATGAATATGTAATACTTTGCTACATAAATACAAGCTGAATTACCGCGAAGGGGCGCACAATTTTGGTGGGACTACCCCCCGTGCTGCCCAGCGCTGAATAAACATACCTACTTTACAACCTTTCCGGTTGTGGAGTCTGTTTTCCGCACGTCAGTATTAAAAAGCTGATTGTCAGAACAAGCAGGTGATGTGTTTCAGGTTCAATAGGCCGCGTTTAATCTTAATTTTCATGTATCCTTAGATATTAAAATAGAAAAATGTACTATTTTTAAAACAGGAAGTGATTTGACAGCTCTATTTGCATCTCCTCCCTCTCAACTCCCTATATGTAGATCTACAGTATCAGTATTGGCATTGCGGCATTTGCAGGCATGTCTTTGGAATTCAAATTTCTGTTTTCACTGAATCTCTTTGCTTTACTAATAGACACAGAATTTGCATCTCCAGAAATACATGGAGATTTTTAATATCCTTCACTGAACAGTCTGTTCCCTAGGGCATGCCTTTAATACTATGGGGCTATGCATGCAGTGTAACATGCCAAGGACTCTGAATAAAGATTGATATATATGAAGGAACTATACGATGACTTGTGCTCTCTAGAGGGAGGTCTCAAGCCAAGTGAATTTGCAGCCTGTCAATGCTTGTTGGCAGATAGAAATACCCAGGCACACTGAGGTCTCAGAAACACGGATTTTTGAGTGATCACCCACTGCTGCTACTTTTGTAACTATCCAGAAGATCGTTTTGCAGCTGCCTTTTCAGATGCAGGTCTTTCTTCCATTTCTGAACAAAAGCAAACAAATTAACCCTCTGGGACCTGAGAACAAGGCAAACCAGATGTTATTTCTTATAACAAGATTATGTGTTTAATTCCCACATGAGTATGTTTTATCACATCATGACTGTAACAACCTAAATAGGCAAGAAGGGCCACTAGGGCTCATTATTTCACTTGTTTTTTGTGCTGCCTTTTACCTATATTGAGCAAGCCCACTATGGCTGTGCTTGGTGGCTGCCTACCACGAAATATCACCATTGCTCCTAATGAAAGACTTATTCTTCTGAGATTTCACTTTCTACTGTTGAACTGCGTCTGCCATGAGAATAAAAATTATAAATACCAGGAAATGGGAGGCACTTATTTTATTGGAACTTCCATTTTGGTTCATATCTCTCGCTGTGCTGGATGATATTGTTTTATAAATGAAAGAGACAGAAGAATGATATCGAAGGGGGAGTAGGTTGTTCAATGGTTAAGCGCTAGAAAAAAAAGGGAAACATAGTATGTACCAATGTTCTTTGCCAGGCTCAGCCTCTGAAGGCATACTTCGAGGGTGTGCATGCTATTGCTAGGGAAAAATGGTCATATGAGTCTCTTACATAATGTCATTAATATTTTGTTTTGAAACATTGCATTCTTGTCATCTTGCAGCTTATGCCTTTAATAGCTAAAGCCCTTACATAAGGCACCTGGTGTGAAACAAAGGAAACAAAAGGTCGATTTAAAAGGAATAATGAAAAAGCTACAACAGAAGAGAGCAGATTACAGTGTGATTGAGATTAGCTGGTAGTGCCTTGGCTTGTTGTATTCCAAAAAGACAAAAGGAGACTAAATTATTAATTTGAGGCAGTTTTTATTGATAAACCACTATAGATATCCATTTGGCATAGGACACGTGGGAGGAGGGGATCACTAAAAGGAAGTGGAGGGAAGTTTCTGTGGTACCAGGATGACAGATTAAACTAATTTTATCTTGTGCCTTTCCAAACACATAATTGTTTAGGCATTTTAGATGTGTTCAAAGCTATGTGTGGTAGAAATGTGTAGCCAAACACATCCATATAATCTTCTCAAGACTTGCTTTTCCTAGAAATTGAATGCGTAGAAATTGAATGCTTTGTTATTCTAAGCTCTCACATGGTGCCTGAATTCCTCACTCATACTACATTCTCTGCATTGGCATCGGGAGTCTTGGAATGATAATTATGAACAAATAGACTTAATTAATTGTAACAAATGAGGTTAAAATACCTTTTAGAAGAGACATAAATTAATAGAGAAAACAACTGGCAGGTTGTTAGCTCCAGTGTGGGCAGAGTCTTCTCTTAAAGCCTGCCAAGATGTGAGAAAGATTTAAGATATTGTGCTGTTCATTGTAGAAAATTTGTCAAGAAATATTTACAGCAGATCAGACCCATTTCACACAAACACTGCTTTACAATCAAAGCATAGATAAGACTGTCAAGCCATAAAAAGTGGTGATATATGTTTACAAAAACAAAAAAAAACCAACCAAAAACCCTAACAAAAACAATTTTGACTAAGTTTAGTGATATAACAGATGATATTTGAACACTGAGATTGCACCTGATTCACGACTAGTGAAAAGTTTTTGTTATTCTAGTCACGAAAAGAGCTGCAGCCCTCTCTCCTTTAACTCACTCATGTAGGTGCCACCCCTCGAATTCTGCTGCATGTGCTAACAGCCTATATTGTCTGTACACTGGTACTTGCCAAAATTTGTCTGATTGTTCTGAAAAATGAGTACAGGACAATCCTTACCTTGTCCAGGTCTACCATTGCCTTTCTAAGAGAAGACTGTTAGAAGACCTGAATTTGAATAACAGACCCAGTGTCAGGCATAATGCTGCATAAATGCAGTTTATATTCAAGTATATGCATTAGAAATAGGATAATTTTGGTTGATGAAGTAACAATTATTTAGTTTTCCCAAAAGGATGGCACTTAATAACCTGATTTCTAGACAAAGCGACAGTAATGAAAGTCACTTGCAAGAGGATAGAAAAAGATACACTACCATGACTTCAGAATAGATTTTAGAGAACACTGCTGGAAGCTTTAATATTTGTCTTCATGTGAAGCTATAATGGATCTGACCCAGATGCAGACTTGGAAAACATAGCTGACTGAAAATAATGTAATTGTATTATATTATTGATTTCTATGTAAGAGTTGAATTAAAACGATGAACTTTAAATTCATATCTATATCAGAGAACATGGCAGGTAGGATACAAGTGCATAAGACACAAGTTAAATTTTCGTGGATAAACAATTCCTTACACAGTTAAGTTTAGCTGTATATGCAACATTTAAGTACAAACAGATTACGTTTGTCCCAAAATTATGTAAAAGGCAAACTCTGCCTCTACCATTTGATGAAAACTTGCACAATGTGTAAATGCATTCCTAAATCACCCCTAAATCACCATGTAAGACCAGGTAATTCAGTTAACTTTTCTGTGCCTGATTTTATCTGCATGAAAATGGACAATATCGATTGATCAGAAAACATTTTAGAACTTACTGTGCATTCATGTTTGAAAAGGATGGAAGCCACTACTCCATTAACTCATGATGGAACTGTAAAACTGTATTAGTTCATGTACGTACATCCTATCTATATTTCTTTGGGAAGCTAAGGTTCATCCCTAGAATATTCTGGCCAGAACTGAAGCACAACAAGTGGATGTTTCACGCACCATTTGAAGATTTGCAGAAGACGTAAATCCAAAAGACAGGCAGGAGAGGCAACTGGTAACTTGCCACTTTACTTACTGCTCAGACAGAGCAGTGACGGTGGGCTTACCTTTCTGTTCCCTGCTTTGAAGTTTACAGCATTATGAGAGTCAGCTGATGCCCCCTCAAGCCTTGTCCATGTCCACTGCTGTGTATCGCAGAGCTACAGGATCTTGAGCAGGGAGGCTCAGAGGTCTGTCAAACTACACTGCAAGGTGGATAGGTCATGAAGTGTTACTGTATTGTATTATTATGTTATTGTACCATCTGGTGCCCAAAGTTCTGTAATTTTTATCTGTTTATGCTGCTGTATTGGGAGTAGTTAATCTCTTCTCCCAAGTAGCAAGTGACAGGACAAGAGGAAATGGCCTCAGGTTGTGTCGGGGCAGTTTTAGATTGGATATCAGGAAAAATTTCTTCACCGAAAGCATTGTCAAGCATTGGAACAGGCTGCTCAGGGAAGTGGTGGAGTCACCACCCCTGGAGGGATTTAAAAGCCGTGTAGATGTGGTGCTTAGAGACACAGTTTAGTGGTGGACTTGTCAGTGTTAGGTTAACAGTTGGACTCGATGATCTTAAAGGTCCTTTCCAACCAAAATGATTCTATGATTCTATGGTTCTAAGCACCAAACAGTCGTAGGCTGTCAGCAACTCTTTATAGACATTTTGAATCAAGTGATTTGCCAAATGTTATTTAGGCATGCTGTGTGGTAGAAGGAGGGTTAAAATCCAATTTTGTGTGGCAATATTTTACAGCTTTACCTTTGATTGACAGATTTTGAGGCCAGAAGAGACATTAGATCATCTGGTCACATATGCCCTGTATATTACAGGACATTATATTTCTTCCAGTGACTCCAGACTAAATACATTTTCTGGAAAGGTGCCTAGCTTTGATTTGAGAGCACCAAGTAATGGACAATATACCATTGCCTTTGGGAGTTTGTTCCAGATGTTAATCACCTATGATGTTAATTTTTTTATCTCATTCCTATTTTGAATTTGCCTGTCTTCCTTTTCTATCCATTGTTTTCTGTCTTTCCCTTCTAGATTAAAGAGTTCTTTAGTTCCTTGTGAGGGTGCTTATACACTGCAATCAAGCTACCTGCCAGTCTTTTTTTTTTGATAAGATAAACAGACTGATGTTTTTAAGTCCTCACTCACCTGAATTTTCTTCAGTCTGGAATAATTTTGCAGCTTTTTTTATATATAATCTCCAATTTTTTCAGTGACATTTTAAAAAAGGACTGTGTGCAGTATGCAGAACAGGAGGCAGTTTGCCAGTATCAATCTCACCAGTGCTATCTAGAGGCATAAAATCACCACTGCTTTTCTTTACTCCTCCTCCTTTCTTGTTCTTTCTTGTTAATGCAAAATGAGTTTTGCATTAACCCACATTGTCTCTACGTTTTACTAGGAACTAATTTTTATTTCTTTGTCTGTAATGATGCTGAATATTTTTTCAGACTTGCTTCTATCAGGAAATAGTTTCTCATTGTGTAGATGCATACTGCATTTTGTGAGCAAGGGGTGGAGAAGGAAGGGAATTTTTGTTCCTCTGTAAAAAATACATTGTGTTACAATCCCAGAGCTGATCTCCTTGGCCTTACCCTTGTCTACCAGTTTCACAGAATCACAGAATCACAGAATCACAGAATGTTAGGGATTGGAAGGGACCTCGAAAGATCATCTAGTCCAATCCCCCTGCCGGAGCAGGATTGCCTAGACCATATCACACAGGAATGCGTCCAGGCGGGTTTTGAATGTCTCTAGAGAAGGAGACTCCACAACCTCCCTGGGCAGCCTGTTCCAGTGTCCAGTCACCCTCACCGTAAAGAAGTTTTTCCTCATATTTAAGTGGAACCTCCTGTGTTCCAGCTTGCACCCATTGCCCCTTGTCCTGTCAAGGGATGTCACTGAGAAGAGCCTGGCTCCATCCTCATGACACTTGCCCTTTACATATTTATAAACATTCATGAGGTCACCCCTCAGTCTCTTCTTCTCCAAGCTGAAGAGACCCAGCTCCCTCAGCCTCTCCTCATAAGGGAGATGTTCCACTCCCTTAATCATCTTCGTGGCTCTGCGCTGGACTCTCTCTAGCAGTTCCCTGGCCTTCTTGAACTGAGGGGCCCAGAACTGGACACAATATTCCAGATGCGGCCTCAGCAGGGCAGAGTAGAGGGGGAGGAGAACCTCTCTCGACCTGCTGACCACACCCCTTCTAATACAGCCCAGGATGCCATTGGCCTTCTTGGCCACAAGGGCACACTACTGGCTCATGGTCATCCTGTTGTCCACTAGGACCCCCAGCTCCCTTTCCCCTACGCTGGTCTCCAACAGCTCTGCCCCCAACTTGTACTGGTACATGGGGTTGTTCTTGCCCAGATGCAGGACTCTACACTTGCCCTTGTTATATTTCATTAAATTTCTCCCCACCCAACTCTCCAGCCTGTCCAGGTCCCTCTGAATGGCTGCGCAGCCTTCCGTTGTGTCAGCCACTCCTCCCAGTTTTGTGTCATCAGCGAACTTGCTGACAGTGCACTCTAATCCCTCATCCAAGTCATTAATGAATATATTGAATAGTACTGGTCCCAGAACCGACCCTTGCGGGACTCCGCTAGACACAGACCCCCAACTGGACTCTGTCCCATTGACCACCACTCTCTGGCTTCTTTCCTTCAGCCAGTTCACAATCCACCTCACTACCCGATCATCCAGACCACACTTTCATGTAACCTTCATCAGCTTCTTCTGTGCTAAGACAATACATACTCCTGAATCATAGTTAGAAGTACGGGGGTTTGTATTACTCACCTCTAGAAACAGCCCCTGTTTGATACTAAGTCTTTATTGCTGGCTGGTTTTGGAACTAATCAATTATCTAATTATTAGTCTTTTTAATATATGCTTTGTTGTAATGTTTATCATTAATTTGTTAGTTACAGCATAATAGATGCTGAGTCAAAAGCCTCATAAAAGTTATACTTGTGCAGTAAATTCACCAACCAGGATTCTAATCTCAACAGAGATTGAATCTGATTTGATTTACAAGAGATTTTTTTTTCCTCCTAGATGGTAACAGTTGACCTTGATCATATTATTTTGATTTAACTTTTACTTGATATAATTCCATACTAACTTTTCTATGTTTTGCCCTAGTATGACATAATTACCGGCAATTTCCCATTGGAGCATTCTTAATATTTTCTGAATCCTTTAGAGTATCTTCGATATGCTAGCTAACGTAATGTTAGCTAAGAAAAGTCCAGAAAATTCTTCAGTCAACTTACTAATAATGTGTGGGTGAAAGTCACACAGGCCTGTTGATGTAAAACTATGTGACTCTGGTACATTCTCCTTAACGTTCCCCTTAGTTATTAATAGATTTAATTGGATGCCTGTAAAGTGATGTTAGTAAAGCATTGTGCTTCTTTCCGAATCCTGAGCAGAAGTATTGGCTCTATTTTTTCTGCATCATTATTTACACATTTATGATATCCTCTGTTAAAATATTAATGGTATTTCTTTATTTCTTGGATACTTTGAGAGCTCCTTTCTCTTTTCTTAAGTTATGTCAGCCACTGTTTTTCCCCTATGTGTCTTTGTATTCTCATATAAATACATTTGCTATTTACTTTCCTTTTATTTTTGTTTCCACTTTTTTCATCTTTGAGTTTCTCATCACTGCTTTTACAAGACTAGTCTTTCACATTCACTGCAGCATAATCTGAATTCTGTAAGAGAAGAAACTGGTGCTCTACAAGGTCAGTTTTGTTCATCATACAGTCCCATTCAGCAAAAGGTCTGATCCATCTGTGTGCTGATGCAGAATACCAGTATGTAATGCAAGAGTACAAAAAAATGTGTTAGGTTTGCACAGGTCACATTACCTCTGACTTCCATCTCTTGATTGATAGCCATTAGTCTTTTTTTTTTATAGTTTTACCTGTCTTTTGGTATTTTAAGAAAAATAAAATGGAAACAAACCTCCAAAAACGTATTCCTTGAGTTCATATTGACACAGAAATAGGTCACCAGCAGGATTAGAATCTGTTCAGTCTCCAGAAAGGCAGTAAGCTGCGGTATACTAGAGTGCAGTATGTATGCTTAGTCTTCCTTGCAGGCCATAAAGAGCCTGATCACACTATACGACTGAGAGATGAGAAATACAACTTTAGCCTTCATTCATAATTTGCGTGTGTTTTTCTCAGGTATTACTGACAGATGGCAATAGTAAACTGTAAGAATCTAGATGTCTGTTCCAGGACACACTCTTCCATCAGAGGCTGGAAAGCATACTTCAGTGAGCATGAGCCCTTATTGCCCATCCCAGGTGAACCTGTTTTCCTAGTCCATCTGCTTCTTCCCTACATTGGTTTTCATGCCCTTTCCAGCCTCTCATCCTGTCTCTTTGCTTTGAGACTTCTCATACTAATTTCTTTCTCTCCCAGTTAAGCCTTTTAACTCATTGCTTTTCCTGTTTTCTCCCACTTCTACCATTGTTTGCTCCTTTGATCTTAGGCTTTTTCCCTCCCTAGCTCCCAAAATGCTACTGTTCCCAAATGCTATTGGTCTTAACCCCTGTCTCCTCACTCTGGAGTCAGTCTCTGGCTTCCCCGGTCGTTCCCTCTCTACAGAAGCTTCTCATTTTCTCTGATTTAAAATGTAGTTGTTTCTTTTTGCATGCTGGCATCCTCAGTAGTTTCTATGGTCTATTTGTCACCCTGGATTTCTTAAACGTTGCTAACATTTATTTTTTTCCTCTGTCAGAGAAAGGGAAAGGGGGAAACAAAAAGAAAAATATTAAAGCAAAAGAATAGCCCTGCTGTATTTCAGATCTTCTCTTCCAACATTCTTGGTGAAAGAACTGTGGGACTCTTTAAAATAAGAGTGGAGAGGACAAGATATTTCCATAAACTCTTTCTTTGAATTAAATGGCTTGAACTTACCAAAGCTTACCCTTCTGTCTGTGTAAAATAGACTTGCCATGAGAGTATCAACCTTGTTTTAAGTTTGTAAATCACAACTGCAAATAATGTGTAGTTACTTTAGCCATTGATATTATTGCTATATAGTTTAATTAAAATATTCTGATTTTATTCAGAATAGATGAATACTGTAAAAACTGACCTTAGAGGACAAATGCCTATTATCTTGTTTATACCAATGCCCTGTTAGTAGCTTGTAAATCACTTATTGCATAGCAGTCTGACACCATGTTGATGGGTGTTTTTGTAATAAATAAAGAAAAGGCAACCTAATCTATAAGATTACTATTTTTAAAAAACCTAAAGTAATAAATCTAAAAATATCTATTTTGGATGAGGAATGAGTATCACAAGATCACGAATTATACATTCATGATCTCTGGACAGACAGTATAGTTGTGCTTGCCCTTCAGAAGATTCCTCTTTAAAAAACTAAATTTAATGTTACTAGACTAGATTTCAAAAGCATTTAGCATTACCATAATAGGACTGACAAAAATACATAAGTGTGGTAGCTACCTGCTTCACAGCTTATGCTTCAATTGTACCTTATGTATCTAGATACTTTTGAAAACTGTGATGCATCTTTAGGCATTCAAATACTTCTGAATAACTGGATCAGAGACACTTAAAAGCAACAAGATGAAATGTCAGACTTTATATGAAAACTGGTTTCATGACTTTAGAAAATATTTATTTCAGATTTTTATAAATGAAACAATTAATAAGAGAACAAATAACTCATGAGCCATTAAAACAGATCATCAAGGAAAATTAGGAACTCTATGAACTATGAAAAAATATTTAACACAGTAATGTCTCTTTTAATTAACAGCAGTTGTTGGCTGAAACTTTAGATACCAATTTATGAAAAGCATTGTCTTCGTTTTATCAAATTATAAAAGTGTTTGTAATGTAAATTAGCATTGGGATATGTAGTAATAATAATGAAGAAACATTTGCCAAAGGAGGAGGTGAATGATGTGCGCATGCATGTATGCGCACAGATTTTTGGAATAACATCCATGCACATATATAATGTTCACTCCAAACATTGGTGAAATTATCTTCATTGTGCATGTGGATGTCTGAAAACCAAGAGAAATAATTATTCCTATGGGAGTCTCTAGTGTCATAGCGGACAATAAATAGCTTGTACAGAAATTATGATGAATTGGGTGTATCGTGCAAGATAAATTTTAGTATCCTGTTAAGAAGGCTGGGTGAGAGAGGAATTGAATGAAAGGTCTGACAGGTTGAAGGAGAAAAGATTCTTTTTTTTCCCTTTCTCTGTCCTTTTAATCTTTCCATCTCAAATTCTATTGTCATATTTTCCCAAATCCTTTCTTAGCTCCCTTCCATCCTGCAGACTCCCTGTTTCTTCCACTAGTGCTTTTTCACCATCTCTTCTACAGTGACTTGATAATATGAAGAGCAATAAGATAGGAAGAGGTAAAAACCATACATAGAGAAAGAGAGCCTGACATTTTAGTCAGGACGAAGAGTAGACAGCACATATTGCAGCCCTGCTGATAGGTGAAATAAGTGGTGCACTTGGAGGTGGCACAGAGACTCCCATCGCCTCTCCAGGAAGGGGGTTACAGGGCTATTTTGAGGTGTGCAGCTGCGCCTCACTGTACTGAAACATCTCTGCACTTACAGCAACCACAGAAGTTCCATTTATCTGCATTTAAAATCTTCCCCACCGATGTTTTCATTTTTCAGATATTTTAAATATCATTGAATCTCCTGTAAATTTTTATTGGTCTTCTCTGCAGAAAATGTCCACAGTTCAGAAATACGAAGACAGCTTGTGTGTTTGCCACAATGATAGATTATAAGAAATATTAGAATGATAATGGATAGTGCATTTCAGTGTTTGTCTGACCCTTTGAAATATTGGTCTGCTTATTCATCTGGAATTGCCACATTTTCTATTGTTTATGCTTTGCTTCATCAATTTCTCTTGTTTTCAATTTAAAACAAAAAAAAAACTTGTCACATATAATAAATTGAAACCAAAGAAAAGTTTACAGAAATGTAGATTGCTATTTTTGCCAAGTTTGTAAGTGGAAAGAGGAGAAATCTATTTTTATGGTTCCCTTTAAAATGTTTGTTTAAGCTGTTGCAGGTACAGCTTACGATGTTTTGGAAAGCTTATTTCATGTAAACTTTCCTTAGTTATTTTTTTGTATAATGAACTTGCCAAACATTGTAAGGCAGAATACTGCTTGATTCCACTGCATTATTCTATAAGTACTATTTTTGTCCATACAGTTGTCCAATTCTTATAAAAATTGTTTTTAAAAGGTATACCTCTGTTCAAAGAAATATTGAAAACACAAAATTGCGTTCTTATTGTTTTACCGAGTGCCTTTTTTTTAATATGAAAAAACCTGTACAACAGAAAAAAAATGCATATATTTGCAAGTAATCATGACTGTGATGGTATGTCAAGGAATAAAAAGAGTATATGTGCGTCAAAAGGAAAAAAAAAGGCAAACAAACAGAAAAGAAAACCTACCTGTAAGTATTTTTGTGACTGTGGACCTGAAGTGAATAAAATAGATAAAATGAAGGGGAAAACTAATTTTAGATATTGTTCTGAATTGAATGCCTGAAAGAGACAGTATCTACCTCAATTTTATTTTCTTTCACTTCACATAGCAATCTTAACTTCAGATGAGAGACTAGTGATGTCTCAAAGATGCAGGATAGCCCCCTGATTTCAAAAAAACAGTCATAGTGACAGGTGGGCAGAGCAGTCCTTGGCTTGCTTCTTTTAAGCCACTAACTCAGTGACTGAGGAAAGTGACTTTCCTGACAATATCTCAGGTCAGAAAAACTACCTCAGAAGCCTCAGGCAGCCAATTCTCATGGTGCTTTTTTCCTACGCATTTGACTGACCTCTCTCTCAGGAAGGCATTAGTGCCTCAATATTGATAATCTAATACATATGTGTGCAACAAAACACAGACCTCTCCAGAGTTTTGTGCCTAGAAATTCCAAATACATATGATCAAGACTGCAATCAAAATGAGGTAGAAAAAAATAGGCTTAGCTTTGGTTTATGTGCCTTTTTATTACCTGTGAATCTAAGTTGTAGCCAGACATTATCACTCATTGTCTTTTCAACCTCCTGAAGCACGAGAGGGTGAAGTAGTCCCACAAGTAAAATGCGGGAGGGAAATGTCATTAGGGCAAGAACCTCAAGGCAATTCCTACATTGCTGCTGTCCCATGGCATTCATGGAACAGTGGGTTGTGCCCAATTAATCCATCTATTGTTGATACCTTTTGTTCTGCTACCAGCCTGCTCCTGTCTTGCAAGGTTCACTTTGTAGAGCTCAGGAAAGCATATACACTTTCTTCTCCTAAAGATTCATGCTCAGGATGACTTTGGCTTAAATAGCACCAAATGCATTGTGTGAACTCCTTATGTTATCTTATGAATTCTCAACATACAGTCTAGCTCTCCGTGTGGATAGTATTTGCAGATTTAATTGTTACAGCTGTTTGCTTCTTTGATGAAATAAACCCGTTCACCTATCACTTTAATTGCAAGTTCATCCTGTAAGTTATTATTAATTCTGAATGGAGAACCACAAGTCAGAGAGAAGGGTAGTGCTTTTGGTTTTCATAAGACTGCAGCACAAGCTGAGGGCAATCTGTTGTAAGCAGTGGAGGTGGAAGCTGGGAGGCAAAAGAACCATTTTCCTATAATTGCTAATTAGGCTGTTTTGTTTTGTACCTCAGTGCATCAGTTTGTGAAATACTAGGTGGAAGCTGAATGCTTTTTTCTATGTCTTTGTAAACCTCACTCATGGCTAGCAAAATTTAAATTTGTAACCTTTTAGCCAGCCTCTATTAATAGCAATGTGGCTTCCGGTGCTTTTAAAAAGCTTGAGAAGAGCTGGTTGTATGTTTGCTCAGTTGACTGAATTTTGCCACATCACAAAATGGCAAAATTTTTGCCACATCACAAAATGGCAACAGAGGAGAAAGTGCTTCTTGCTTTGTTAAATCATAATGCACACTACAATGACTAAAGAGTAGTACATCCCAGAAAGGCAGCTGCAAGCCTACAGCTATGATTTAAAGGGCATTCCACGTCTCCTGTGTTATCACAGTTAATTACAGGAAAACTCACCAGTTTGAATTCTGTCTTTTATGTGAACCCATTTGAAATTCTGATTTGGAAGAGGACCCTTTGAGGAAGACAATCTATCAACTCAGTGCCAAGACTTTCACTGCATATAGAATGAGTACCTTCATTGGCCCTGAAGTTTAACTGAATTAGAAAGAAACGGCAAATAAGGAACAAACCAGAAAACCTCACAACGATTTAACAATATCTTGTTATTTCTCAGGGTAAATTTTGCAGTCTTTCTTTTTCTAAGGAAAATCCCTACCTTCTTCAATAAAATACTGGCGAAATTGACCCTCTTTCTGTTATTCATACTAATGTATCAGTAATATGTTCCAGATATGTTTAAGCATATGCCTAACTAAAAAGCAATGAAAATTTAAACATTTTTATTTCTGCACTGTATTTCACAGGAAACAGATGGAAGTTTGAGGGTTTGATTACCCTGTTGTTTGAGTTCGCATTTGTTTGGGGTTTTCTTCTGCCCTAAGGCAGATAAATGTACTCACCTTGTCTCCTGGCCCAGCTTTGTTATGGCAGAGAAAGACTATCAGTGAGATACACCCAGGGATGATAATACAATCAAACACTTTAACTAGACACAAAAAATAGGTTTGACCATAGTTTACACAGATCTTTGTGTCTTTCTCAAGAAAATGTTAACAGTACAACCTGCCTTTAGAAGAATTACTGTTTTGTCACAAAGGAAATACCTTACGAAAATGTAATGGATGCTGTGTAGAAGACAGAAAAGTTTGTATCTCTCCAAATGAGCTGTCAGACCAAATACCAGCAAGGTCATGATGTGTGTGGGTGGTGAAGAGCAAGGAAGTGAAGTAAAGAGAGATGAGCTTATCTGATTCCAGAGCTCTTTCTAAGAATGTAGGATCACTTGGGTTTTGGTTTATTTTTTTTGTTGTTGTTGTTGCTGCGTTTGGTTTCTTTAATGCAAATAAAAATACATAAGAAAAATAGAATACCCTGAAAAAATTAAGCTACATAAAGGCCAGGCCAGTTTATGAAGCTGATTTTGAGAGAGGAAAAAAGAGGGGAGCAAGGAACTTGAAAAGACAGTTCTTTGGAAGTGTGAGTGGAGAAAGCAAATAGATCCATTAGTACCCCAAATGTTCTGGCTTCAAGTGGTCTAAGAAATTGTACCAGACCAAGAGCTTGCCAATGAACTTGGATTACTTATTTAATAGAGACTCAAACATCTGGGGCATGAACAATTAATTAATGACTATTTGAAATTCAGCTGGTGCCAAACGCTTACGGGGGGCACATGAGACATGAGGCTGCTGGTGTAGGCAACAGTGATGCATTTGTCCAACAGTAATTGAACCAAGACCCATCTTAAAACCAGTCAGACTTTATCTGCACTACTCCTAATGAGAAGTTCTTTTACAGCCACACTACGGATTTTTCTTATAGTTTCATTTGAAGAAACAAGAAATTAATCTGAGGAAGGGTTTATAGTGAAAAGTGTATGGCAGTTTGGGCAATTTTCAGAAGATTTACTGGGCAAACTTGTATTTGCCTGAGAAAGAAAGAATGTGATAGCAGTACATGCAAAAATATTTAAGAGAAACCATGAGATTGCAAAGAAACAAATAGGCAAATTGAGGTTGTGCAACTTCAGAATAGAAACTGAAAGCACTAGAAAGCTTTCATCAGGGTAAATAAAAACAGTTGATTCACGTATAAGTTTTTAAAAAGCCAGGTGTCACAAATACTAAAATGTTGGCTGCATTAACTTGACATATAATATGAATAGCAAAAAGCCATCTATCTAAGCAAAATGTACTAGCAGGAAGAGAGTGACACAGAAGACTAATGAGAAAAACAACAAAAGAAACCAATTTAGAAACAATAATGAACACTAAAGAGATTGAAGAAAAACTGGCATGGAAATTAATTCGGAACATGTCCATAAAGCTCCAAGATCAAAACAGCATCCAGAAATTACTATCAAGTGGAAATGGGGAACCACTTTGTGCAGTGGAAGTGAGCCAGTATTACAGTACCTTGACTGAGAACAATAACTAAGAGAGGGCTTGAGGAACTGCAGGAACCCACGAAAGACTGAACCAGAAACATTCACAGGTCAAAAAGTGACAATAAATGAAACAAGTAGTAACATGTATAACTCAAAAAAAAAAAAAAAAAAGAAAGAAATTAATGTCAAGTGAAGTCTAGAGGCCAAGCTTGAGCTGCTTTGACTGAATGCCTCTCTGGGTGATACTGTAGATGGTTTGTGCTAAGAATAATGGGAGAATGTGGGTATTTTGTAGCAATTCACTTGCCATTTTAAAAGTAACTGTTGGGTTCAGCATCACTCAGTGGGGAAAAATGCTGCACTAACTTTCAGCATCTCTGTGCTTTTTACCATCTGTTTATGATCCTACTTTAAATTTGTGTCCTAATTTACAACCTGTTCTCAGTGTGATTTTGAAGACAGGTAAAAGCCTACAAATAACATGCTCTGTTGTATAATACCTTATTTAAAAAAAAAAATCCAAATATTTTGTAGCTGTCATGTGGATTTTTACAGGACTTTGTCAGGAACTACTTTACAGCAGGATAGTACATGCCTACACTTACACACCTGACTGAGAGGAATCAGCTTACCTCAGGGAAGAAGTAGATGGGCAGGATGAGCAGCTGATTTTATAGCCTCTGCCCTGACACCATACAGCAGTGGGGCAGGGTGACCTAACAGCTGCTCTGCTCTTTGTCACCTACCTGCAGGCTTAACATCTTCTTAGGGAAAACAGCTATCTGTGCATCCTTCGCCGCTATCAGTCAGTGTGGGGAGCAAGGAGACTCCTGATGCATTTAGTCTGACTGTGTTTTGCCATCTCTGTGAAACCACAACAAAACTGAGCTCCCAGCAGTGTGCAGTATGGGAGCTGCTATGAATCTCCTTAGCTCAGTACCAAACTGTGAGCTGTCAGCTATTACATTCTCAGAAAACTCTGCTCAACCTCGTGGTGTTTTTTCATACACTTAATGCTTGATCATCTGGGTGACTTGTGTTCATGCTTGTTCAGAGCCATAGTACTGTAGTTGCTGCTGTCAGGGTTGGGGTCCGTCACTAGCTGTACTGGTGAAAATGGCCACTCACTCAGTAGGGTGACACCCAGTTCATGTACGTTTCATTTTTCTGTGCATACCAGTCTGGAAGGAAGACACTCATGAACCGACACTCTTACAAAACATCTCATGTGCTGTGGTCTGAAATGGTAATAAAATTTGTCACTCCTGAGCCATAAAAAAGTGTAAGAACTAAGTAGGTATACCTAATAATAGATATATTTACCTAATAATAAATATAAATAAATATATAAATAATTAGGTACACCTAATAAATAAATAAATAAATTATTAGGTATACCTAATAATAATAAACCTCTGTGGCTTCTCATTAATCAGTTGTTCCTTAACTAAGTTGTATTTTCTGTTACCCATGAATGCTTAACCTGTCCTATCAGATGTGTGACTTTATGTATAAAACATTAGGCAGAGCCAATAGCATCATTACCTTAGAGAGTGTTTCTCTCTAGAAACACTTTGCTGTCTTTACAAGAGAAACCATGCAAGCTGTTCGACATGTTCAGTGATCTTAAAGCAGTCCTTGAAACCCTATTCAAAGCCAGAAATCTGGTATGCCTTTTGGTCTGAACACCATTAGTAAGAAGGAGACATGCAGATGCACTGGAAACCAAATAACCGCATGCTGCAGTATGCAAGGTGTAGCTACGTTTATCTCGCAGTGCAGCTTTAATGAATTCCACCAGCTTCTAGCTGTGTAAAAGAGCAGAGCAGGCAGCAGCAGCAATTTTACAAGCAACTCAAAGATATATTAGCCAGTTGCAGTAGAGCTTCCACCTGTCTTAAAACATGGAGTAACTGAATGCCAGGTATTACCACTTTGTGACCAGACACGCACAGAATAATTTAAAGATTAATCTGAAACACAGGTAAGTACATACAAGTCAGCATAAGAAAAACAGAAATTTTATGTACTGCATATTAATGCAAACCTCTCAGAGGTGTCATAAATTGAAACAATCAAAAAAGTATGGTTGCATGGCTGGTATTGACTGTTTTAATCTGATCTGGGATAATTAATGAATAATTATTAGAGCAACATTTATCAGGAAAAAATTGAATCTAGTTATTCAATTGTATTAATAGTCACTGAACTTTTTTAGTGCTCTAAGAAATGCATTATACCTGAGTTCTCTGTCATTGTTAATTTGACTGTGCTTAGAGGAGGGTGGGGAATGGAAAGAAGACTGAAAAGGAAGTTTGCATAAATGATTTCATTTGTGCACCAGGACATTCCTTGAAATAGTCATCACTCCTATGACCAGTAGATTATATTGATTTTTGGCAATCCTTTCTTTGGTGAAAGTTTTTGACACTTTGAAGATTCATCATCAGTATTGACAGGAGTTATCTATAGTTTGTCAATGCCATACAAGCAATGTTTTTAAGTTTAAGGCTTAACTTAGTGATGTATGTGTTACCATGTGCATTAATTTGACCCTGATGAACACAGAAAAAGTTGTGAGATCAATAATATTTAGATACTTTATCTGCCTAGCACAATCTGTGCTCTATTTGAGAAGACAGTATTTTCCAAGATACATTTTTTTACTGGCATGAAAACTGTCAAAGAAGATAAACTATCTTTAAATCAGAAAATAGCTTCTTTCCTGCTGTCTTATCAAACAACACCACATAGTCTAGAAATGTGTGCTTGCTGAATTACTAATGCGAAGATTTTTATGTATCGGACTAGAAGTTATGACGCTTGATTTGGGTAAACATATTTAAAAAAACCCTTTGCCTCCTAGGAAAAAAGAAAAGCATGTGGGAATGACATATTTAGTATTAGATTGTGCCATATGAATGGGAAAATATAGGAGGAAAATAACTGCAATTCAGGTGTTACCCTAAAAATTTAGCAGCGAAGTGTGAAGTATAAACAGAAGATAGAATTCGGAAGAGATGTCTTGGCTAGCTGAAGTATAATCAGTGCCATCAGAAGTTTAGACATGAAATTTGAAGCCCAGCTATGAATATCAGTGAGGCATCTTACATGTTAATCAAACATTTGCAGCAAGTTCAGTCAATATTTCAGTAGTGTTGAACTTTTGGATTGTATTGGTATTGGTGGTTAGCTGGGACATAGTAACATGGACTGCATAGTTAAATGGCTTAATGTGTGACACTGGCAATTGAGCGGAGTGCTGAAGGATCCTGGTTCTGATCTCCATAGCTGGAGCTCATCACTTAATGGATGCAGTAAACTCAAGGGCTGCTAGAGACCAAAGAGCAGAGATCATTGATCGCAAAATCAGGCTGCAAAACACTGCTCACACTAAAAATAAAAAGCCAAACCCTTCCTCTTCAGAGCCTTATGTCTATATTGGAGTGATCCCTGGCATGTCCTAGTCCCTGAAAGCTCCCCAGGAACTGTCTAATCAAGTTGACAGTTGATACACATCAAAACTCTGCTGTGCAGAGTCCTAAAGTGTTAACAGTATGAATAAACATAGCTCAGCACTTGGGCCCTGGCCCTATTTTTTTTACTGGTATGGATGTCACAAATCCTGCAGAGCACCTTCTGGGTTTCAGCTCTAATTCCTGGATTTCTATCTCATCTGAATTAAAAAGTATCACAATTTTATGAAAACCTGTATAAAATCAGAATTTCTGTTTTGAATCCTGCTTAGCAGAAGAGAAATGTTTTCCTGAGATTCTGCTTATAATGCTGACTAATATCACCTTACAATTTCTCTTACTTTTTTTTTTTGTTGTTGAAGTAGGAGTTGTAGCTCTTTGAAGTAGGTGTGCTCAGCAGTCTTGATCCCTTTGTGCAGTCCTAGGACACATTCTTGCTGCCTATCAGAACAACAGCCAAGCGAGTGCTGTTCCCCATTTCTCAGCCACGGTGTTCTCCAAGAGGTCTCCATGGAGCACACTTGCTCTGCAGACTTGAGCTAGCCAGGATAAACACACACAGAGACTGGAACTGTGAAGCACATCTCTCTCAAAACAGCGGTGGAGTCTCTAGTCTCAGGTATAGAGTCCACTCTGATGAGCTCCTAGGTATTATGTTCAAAGAAATAATATAGCAATGATTCGGCGAGCTATCACTGCTATTTCCTACGTCTCTAAAAGGAAAAAAAATTTTAGGTACCGTATTGACATTTTTTTTTATTTGGAAATAAAGAATATAGAAATTATCACTGGAGTTAACTCTCTAGATGTTCTATTTTATCTGAGTCACAAACTAGGCCTGAGATATATGACACCAAATTCACAGGAAAGTGCAGAGAAGTGCAAATATCTTAAACAAGGGATGTTTAAGCAATCAGATGCAATCTGATAAAATTGTAAAGAAGGTGAATTTTCCCTTGAGTGTTTTTTAACTTGACTATGGCACAAAAGAACATATTCTTTTTTTCCTGTGTTTGTTCACATGTTGATATATAATACATAATACATAGGTTTTCAAACCGTTGCCTGAATTTGTGATCTAGAATATATGTATGATAGCTAATTTGAAAACTTAATTAATTGTTTTTATTGACTAAAATTAAAATGAAAAAATTCTCTAGCACAAGGACATATTTTTCTTCCTGTTACAATGTTCTGTTCAAAGAATGTTCTCTCACTTAACATAAGAAAACTCATACCCTGCAAATCTGCATTATTTAGTACTCTCCATCTTTCAATGTATTATTTAGCTTTCAACAACAAACCTGAGGACATAATCCAACAGAACAGTAGCAAAGCAAACCCCACCTCTCCTGCCTAAAATTCTGAATAGAATATACTCATTATTTGTGGTACCTATTTTCAGAAGAATGAGCTGTGAAGAATAGCTTCAGGTAATGAACTGATTTTATTGCTATAAGCTTAAAACAAAGCAAAACAAAAGACAGAAGAATAATACTTCAGCTTTCATCCAGGAACACATTCTACCTCTACATTCCTCCTGTAGATGGCAAGTAAATTCAAATGTAAGTTTAAGAGTATGCCTAAGTATAGACTTGTTTCAAGCCAATAGAATTTGAAAATCAGTATAAAATCTTTAGAATCCCATCTTCCATTGGATATAATACTACCAATTACTTCTTTTGATAATGGAAAACAACAGCTGAAGTAAAAAATGAATGCAACTCTAAAATGTATGTTAAATGGAAGAATCATACATAACAAATATGCTTAAAAAGCTATATTTAGGTCAATGAAAACAATGAATTTTCCACACACAGATTTTGTTTACAGCACAAAATAATTCATATAGTTGTCCAAAACATATATACATACAATTATTTTTCAAAATTGTGGTCCCTTTAAGTAAGTTGTTAAGTAAATTGTTAACTAACTTAAAAAGACAGCGAATTCACTTACATGATAATTTGAATTTAAATCAGTAAATAACTCCCACACTTGAAGCTATATCGTTTTCAACCATATAAAGTACATAAAACAATAAGTATTTATTTCCCCATAGGAAAAATAACCCAATTATCTCACAAAATAGTGTTATCAGTTTAGCAACTAAAATAAGTATTTGCTGAAAGCAATTTTGCTCATTTTTTTCAGAATATTATCTGAAAGGCAAAAATAACTCAGAGACAGAGCAATATGTTTATCACTCAATATTTTTCATATTACACTCAAATCGGTATTTTTAGATACATTGATACACTTTTCTTCTTTTTCAAAATTTGTGCTTAGAGTAGACATAGGAGGGACTCTGGGGACTTATGGAACTTTCCTTCCTGTTCCTGTGCTTATTTCAATGTTTTTCTCTCACTTACCTACTGATCACATACTTTAATTTATTCAGGGAAGACATCCCTGAATTTTCTCTCAATGCAAGTTAATCGTATGTAGTATTCCATCTGCAAATACCTCAGACTTTAAAGGCAGAGAATTTATTTCTGTGTTTCTGCTGAGATTGAAACCAGCAGTGCAATGAAAAGCTCTAAAACTCCTACTGATGAATGAAAAATCAAAAGCACATCAGACTTTTGTGCACATGCAGAAATCATTCATATGTACCAAACTAAGCACCATTATTACTCCTCTCTGGTACTGATATATTATTACATTTGCTAAGTGTAAGTTAAGGGATTAAACAACTAAAGATGGAGGTGTTGATTTTAATGGCAGCTTTACCCTCTGAAGAATAGAAAATAAAGAGGATTCCCTCCATATGACCAATCATTACATTGTGCATTAAGGGTTTTTCATAATTGCTGGCTATTTGTAATAACAGAAATATGTCAGTGAGCAGTGGAAAGCCGCAGCTTTAAAATCTTTCATACTTTGCTAGATTCAATTGTTTAGTCCCATTAACCATTAAGACTTCTGTTTTCCCATTCATGTCCATAGGATACAGGATTTCAGGATTTAAATCACATGTATTTTGTGTACAGTTAGATGAATGTGTACACATCTATATATGCTATCTTTAAGACTCCAGATAAATTATAGATGGGGACCCATTCTTGCTACCTTTTTTTGTTTTCCTTGGTCTTATTAACTGTGTAGTGATGGACCTGATATTTTGCACTGGAAAGTAGATTAAAATCCACAAGAACAGTGTTATGTTAGTGAATATCATAAAGGCTTATAAGGCAGGCAAGGCTTATAGGGAAAAATATTTTATTAGAAAAAACAATATATCCAGAAAAAAAATACAGGCTTTCAGGTACACAAGCCCTTTTCAAGTCTGAAACAGAAAAATTCAAATCATCACTACCACAGTGGTTGCTGTTAGTGTTACACAAAAGATTACTACTGCTTCTTGGAAGATGGTGAACTGCACTATATCGCTTGTTTTTATGTATAATCTCTGAGATCATGCTTGTTTTACAAAGCAGAGCTTGTATTTTCTTTGGATTTGTTAATAAGCAAAGTCAGTTTTCATTAAATAATCAGCACTGTTTCATTTAGCAGGCCCTTACTTATTGTTGTGCATTAGCAAATTTTTTACTAGCGAGCTGAAGAAAGAACACTGGTCATTTTACGCATAGGCATCATAGTAAACAATCTAAGCTAAACTATTTTTTATGTTATTTTTATTGGATATTTATATTATGACAGCAATTTCATGCTCAAGTCAGAATTGTTGTCATGTTGAGCAGATACCAGCCAAACAGAATACCCTATTCTGCTGAGCTTAGAAATGTAGCAGTAACTAGATCTTCTGAAATAACATTGGGCCTACAGAGTTCAAGTTTCAGTAACGGTAAGGGAACAGCTTCCTTCCTGTATCAGCATGTTCTTTGCTTCTTGGAGCCTAGGAGGAAACCTAGACCCCACTGAAGTCAAAATATTGGTTAGCTGATCACTTGGTTTATTTCTGTTCTAATTATTGAAATCTATAGGATGCAGACAAATAATGCTGTATACAGTTTTCCTGTGAGATTTAAGTAGGTCACTTTGCCACATGAGCGAAACTCTGTTAGCACCAGAAGAACTGATCATTACAGCAACACTGTGTAGGTTCTGCCATTGGACCTAATACATCATTATGGGTTCCTGAAATGTCCAGAACAGCATCACTTCTCATTAGTTTTATTTATGTCGTTAACTATTCTGATAATAATTTTAGAAGCTTCTTCCCGCATTTCAAAGCAGCTAACAGTAATAAACTAGTTATCATGTAAGAGGTCCATGCACTAACGTCATTCCATTTGTCACACATAACTGCCTGGGAAAAGCTGAATGAAATTAATAAGTGCTCCTTTTGTTTGAAATGGTGCTTCTCTGCAGTCATGGGACATTCCCACTCTTACTCCTTTCAGAGTACTTAAAATATAGGTATCAAGTTAGTGGGAAATGATGATAGAATCATGTTGATCCACTTGGCAAGGATTAGTAAATACGAAGAGGCATTTGTTTCTTGTTAGCTTGAGCACTACTGACACTCTGTTCCAGGTGTGTCATTGTTTTCTCTACCTCCTGAGAGATCCTGCTCTTGCAGTATTGCCAAACAGTGCAAAGACCTCACCAATATGCTGGGTATTTACTGCAAATGAGTACCCGGGCTGTGGGGAAATATGCATTCATTACGCTAGTTCTGTCAAAGCCCAACCTCTCAGTCCTCTGAGATCTACTCTTCTGGCTAACAGCTCAGTCAATACCTTCTCTGCTATGCATCTTCAGATCTTCGAGGTAATATTTTGCTATAGGCAATGTGGATTGGAAAAAAAAGAATTTGTAAAAGCTAATTAGAACAAAATATTTCCAGTTTACTTTTTTAAAGTTCAGAATGCCAAGAAAAGTTGTATTTTAATTAAAAAAAAAAAGGCAGATTAGTGTTTTTTGAACTGCAGCACAAGTACTCTTGTACACTTGTACACATGGACACATGGCTGTTCCAAGCATTCACTCTGTGAAAAAAACCACAAAGATCTTAAAAGTACAGTGAGTGAGTAGAAAATCTAAAAGGACAGAAGGTGTTTCAAAGAGAGCCACAACAGCCTGCTCCCATTCTCAGGAGGTAAACTGGCTAAACCTCTGATCTGTGTTTCTTGGAGTTTTGTTTTCAATTTCAAGGAGGATTCAGAAGACAAAAATTAGATATCTGCCTATCTGAACACAAAAAAGCATCATACAGTTGTACTTTTTGTTTGCACTATAATACAACCTAGATGAGGAAATCAGATTGGGATCCCTTGTAGCTGCTGGGCATATGTATTACTAAAGCAAACCTTGAAGCTGTGAAGACTTAATGTCTTAGCAAAAGTCATGACAGTATAATGAATAAACTACTAACAGGGAGGACAAATAACTAGTCCAAATTACTGTCAAATTACTAGTCAGTAACCAGTTGTGGGCACAGTTTGCAGCTAAAGTTTTCACTTCACTTAATTCTGTTTTTATCAGTAGCAATAAGGAACAACTTGAAAAATGCCAGGTTAAAAGAAGAGTAACTGGCCCCAGTCAAACCAAGGGTCCATCTAGCATGATAACCTGTTTCGGAGAGTAGCTGATCACTTACAAATGGGGAAGAATATAAAAGACAGATGTAGAAATACTTTCGCAGAATACTCTCCTAGTCTTCAGCAATTCAACTCAGAGACTTACTGAAGTGGTGTTGTGGTGTTAATGGTCTGTGGTGGATTTTTCTTCCAAAGTTGTTCGATTGCTTTCTGGGCACAGGTTATCTTGTAGCATGCAAACGGTTCTGAAGCAAGGAGTTCCACACAGGCCTTATTTATCCTGCGTATTGAAAGGAACTGGTGTTACAAAGAGGCTTGAAAGAGGGTACAGCTGTGTTTTGGAGACAGGTGTGAAGCAGACAAATGAGTGCTGGACTGGCCACAGTCTTTAATGGCAATAACAGTTTCCAGAATAAGTCAGACTGTGAGGAGGTGATAACAAAACAAGCACTTGCGTTGACTGAGTGGAAAGCTTTATAGAACTCTACATTCTGCCAGTGGGGTTACACTCCGGGTTTTTGTGTTGCTTCTGTATGTATATGGCAATGCTACAAAACGAGGAGGAGGTGTAAGAGGAGTACTGCAGTTCCAGTGGCTGTGCCTGGTGTTATCTTGGCTATGATGCCCCCTTCTCTGGAGTTTATAATTTCAGATTTAGCTGTGGCTGACTCAGACAGTTTGTTACCCTGCAACCCTTAGGTTGAAAGCATGTGTGAAGAAACTTGTCAGAGGGCAATTTCCCATTGGCGAATTCAACCTTCTCCTTCCTTCATCCATGCTGGTTCTGTTGTTGTTGAAAAAATTTCTTCTAGGCATCAAGGAGAAAAGGGTAAGTGGAAACATCTCCTAGGGTCAGCTGCTTTCTGTTTGCACTCTTTGTCAAGCTGGAGTGAACACATGTTTGTTTCTTCTACAAGTCTGTTTAAAGAATGTTTAAAACGGCTGCACAATGACTTAGTGTGACTAAAATTGACAGTCAGAAAGGGTAAAAAGGTAGTAAGATGGGGATCTTTCCTCACAGCTGTAGAAACCACCAGCGCTCTCCTTTTGTTCAGCTTTACATTATTGTCAGCATCATTGTTATAGCTGGGATGTGACAAATTTTTTTTTCCTAAAAGACTCAATTTGTGATATAAAACATTTCTGATAAGCTTAGGGCACATTCAGAGGGGGTGGGAAACATCAGGCTTAATACTGTAAGGTACTTTCCGCACAGTGTAGGAATAGAAAGCTCTCAGCACAGTTTAAGATCAAGGTCAGTGAATGCAAGTAAACTCATTAAAGCATTTACGGGGAGCCCGGGTAGATTATATGCCCTTACTGTCTTCTGTACCATGCTTTCATTCTTCTGCATATAAATAAATAAAAAGGCTTTGTTAAAACCATATATTTTTGGTGTGAGTGTTATTATCAGTATAATTATAGCATATCTTCATACCTTTCTTTTTATATTTTGTATGCTTTGTGTCTTGTATGTAAAACACACGCTTATTGCTTTTGAAAATGTATCTGCAGAATGTATATGCAGTTTTGTACTTTCTGAATCCAGTGACACCTATGCTCTTGATATCTCACCATTCATTTTGAATATATACAGCAGGCATTACTTTTATCCATTTTTCTTGAATAAACCCATGTGTTGGCAGGGAGAAAGATTTTTGGCTGAGGATTTTTTTTTTGTTTTGTCGTCTTTCAGTTAATTTTAACTTCGTTATTAAGAGGAATCGTAATCATGTTTAAAACTCTAGAGGCGAACAGGTTTCATTTGATTTCTGCTGGTAGATGAGAAAAAAGTTAGCAGTTGCAATTTTCTGTGAAATGTATCCCATACTCTTAAGCTTACATTTTTAATGTGCCTTTCAAACTAAAATTGATTTCTCTCTTTCTTTTAAAATAAAAACCAATGCATATTTTATGAGAAAAAGAATACCTTTGATTTTTTTTTTTTAATTGATTGATAAGCATTCACATCTAGGATGGTGCGAGAAACAGTTATCTTCTTAACTATTTCTAAAAATCTACATTCTTTCACACTTATTTTTACTTCTTTTCAAAAGTTTTATCAAGCTAGAACTCACAAACCTTTGTGTAAAATATTTCACAGGTAATTATTATTTAAAATCACATGTTTCTGAGTTACTGTTTGCTTTATGTAATGCAAACCACCACTCCTAGGGTAATCCAGCCACAACCATTAGTAACGTGCACTGAGGTAAATGCCAAAAACTCACTTGCAGATGAGGAGAACCAGACATCTTCTACCTTATATCAATAAGTGATAAAAATACGTTATGGTTATCTCAAACAGTATTGCTGTCTATATTCTCCTATCTGAATCTCTGTATGAATCTATAAACCCTTAGGCTTGTGGCTTTGTATGGTAATTTGATATAGTAACTAGCATAATTGTATGTATTTTGCTGTAAGGAAGGGTATGACCTGTTTCTTTTTTTTTCTGTATTAAACTGGGACTTGCGAAGTTTGAGTACCTGCTCCTCCACCCTCTCCTGGTTAAAATCCTAGGTCTTCCCTTGTTGGTCTAATTATTAGTAAATTGCTCTTGCTAGATCAATGGACATGCTTTCAACTCTAATAAGAATTGGGAAAAAAATGTTCAAAGCTGAGGTAATTTTAGTCCTACAGTCTGATTGATTTTTTTTTTTAATGTGGTACAAAACTGTGGTATAAAACTTCCTTTGCATTCCAATCCAAATTCCAGATTTAAACCTAGCTTTTTTTTAAAACCTAGCCCTGTTTTCTGTAAATCCTGAGGAAAGGAATATCTCCTGGGAAAACCTTTTTGATTTCTCTGTTCCTATACCCTCTGCCCAATATAATCATGGAAACCTGCCACAGCTTTTTGATTAGTCATGATTTCCAAAATCTTTTTGGTCTGTGAATGATTACTCAGTCTGGTGGTGAAATACAGTTGCCCTACAGCAGAACACAAAAGAGTCTTCTTTCAGGATTTCTACGAAGTGTTTTTCATATTAAAGTCTTATTAAGAGTAAAAGGAAAACCATTCCTACAAAGACATTTCCTGATTAGAGGTGGCCAAGTAGTAGTAAATTTTGCAGGTAAAAATGAGCATTGAACTTTTTCTGATGTGGAATAAGAAAAAGGGGCTAATGCAGTTGCCTCCTGAAAACTTCCTGGTCAAAACTACATTTTAATCACCAAAGAATGCTGGAGAAGCCAAACTAAATTCTCGTTTAGCATAATGGGTTCACTAGGGACAGGACTGAGCCTGTTAGGAAGAGGCACTCTGGCACTTTTTACATACCACAGCTCCTCCCTCAGCAGCAACAGTTACCAAAACTATTGTCAAAGCTGGGAGAGGAGCAGAGAAAATGAGCAGCCTTCCCCAGTAGAGGCAAAACCATACGATTAGTATCCCTGCTTTAAGCAGGCGAGTGCTTTTCATGTGCCTTGAGCTCACTCAAGATGGTAGAACTCTGCATTATTTTTCTGGAGGTTTCAAGATACCATCTCCAGAAATATTTTTGTCTTGCATTGTTTCATTTATATATTTACTGTGAAAAAGATGATGCTGTGGCTATTCAGCAATGACATTTTGAGTTTACTTTGGCTGTAGTCTATGTTGCTAAACATACCTAGCTGCCTTAATTCAGAGTGACCAAAAAAGCACATGCATAACAACAGTGTGCAGCAAAAGTCACAGATGTGTTCATAGTTATCAGATTGCATTGGGGTCCCTAGTCCATGGAAACACAGAATTTGAACTGGAAGCTTCAGCCCATTTGACTAGCCATTTTGAGCACCTCCATGTACTTTTGCAATAAGATTATGTCTTGAACTTGAAGATTTTTTGGACTGCTTTTTCTGGGTCTGCTGGAAGGCTAACATTACAGCAGCTTTTCAAAAGAGTTTGTGAAGAAAACTTGAATAAACAAATACTTATAAATATATGCCTACATGAGAGCCTTGTTACCATGTTATTTTTACTGATGCCACCCACAAACCTGGATTCATTTTTTTCCTCCTCTATAAACCTCATTTTCAGTATACCTTTCAAGTAGACATTCAACAAGAAGAATTATGTACTAATTTTTTTGGTGTTTTCTTAGGGTTAGATATAAATGATAAAGGAGAGCATATGATAAAGGAAATCCATATTTGTACCTTGCCAATATGGGTTCATCTCTCTCTTCTGCTGAGATATGTCTTTGGCTAATGAAAATACGTATTTTACACTCTACCTGAAGAACAGGTTCTTCACTTAAATGAAATATCAAAAATTCCCATTTCTGAAATGAATTTCTGACTTGGATAAAACTGTAATAAACACAATGCCATTGTTATGGGACCATTGTCATGAACTAGTATCTTGTTGGCTGAATAGGAAAAAGAAACTGGTTGAACTCTTCATTTGGAATAATACCCCGTTCTTAGAGATAAAATTCTTCACATATTAGTCACAATAAATACCATCAGTTAATACTTTTCAGATGTAGTCCCTGAGTTGTCTAGCTTATACAGGACTAAGTATTCACTATTCATTTACAGTGAATTACATTCATTCACTTGCATTACCAGTCATCTAAGTCACACTGTTTGGTTTTCTTTGGTAGACTGAAACTTTTACAAAAAAGACCACAACAGACTGATGTTTTAGGTATTCAGATGAATACTTATTGTGCTAGGATTCAGGTACTTCCATGATTGTCTACACTTTCACAAATAAAGTGTAACATGACCCAACAAATCAAATAATTTTGCTCTAAGATCTACTATTGTTCAGAGAAATCTTGACAGATTTATTTTTAATCCATGTGACTGAAGTTATAGAAAGGAAGGAGTTCTCTATTAATTTGTTTGAGAACAGAGAAAATAATAGCTGCTACCACTACGTTTCAAATGGGTAGACAAGGTCACCTCTGTTTCTAAACTCACGTGTGCATGCAGGCTGTGCTTTGATCCTGTGTTACAATTCCTCTTTCCATGCCCCAATTCTGTGCAAAGGAAATTAGGATATGGAGGCTAAAAAGGAGCTGCAGTGTGGTTTGGTGAGCTCACCGCCTTGGCGTGCATGCTCAAAACTGTTCAGTACCATGCCCTGTGTTCTGGACAGAGGAGGTTTATCTGCTTAAATTATCTATTTAGAGTACATATGTAGAAGATCTATTGTGGAGGGTACATTTGCCACTTGTATGACTTCTGTTTGGTCATCAGCATGGCTAGCAAAGGGAAATGAATTTGCTTTTTCTGCTCCAGCATAATTTTGGAAGTTACAACAACTGAATGCAAAATCTTAGCTGCTTGGGAGAAAATAAAGAGGACTTTTAGACTTCAACCGAGAATAGAGCCCTCATTGTAAGGATACTGTACAAGAGTCTTTCCTGTGCCTGCTTTACCTCTCTCAAACAACTCTGTGATACAGGAGTCTCCAACAGGAGATCATCCATGGGACACTCTGTACTGAAGCCGTAAAGAACAGTTACAGAATCACAGAATCACAGAATGTTAGGGATTGGAAGGGACCTCGAAAGATCATCTAGTCCAATCCCCCTGCCGGAGCAGGATTGCCTAGACCATATCACACAGGAACGCGTCCAGGCGGGTTACAAATCTAAATAAACTTAGGCAAGTGTCACTGTGTTCAGATACCTTCTAAACCAAATTGACTACATTTGGATCAATTAATAGAGCCCAGAAAAAAATTGCGTAGGACTTTTTAGTGAATTGGAGAGAAGTCTGGTCCTGGGACACTTGAGATTTTACTGTCTACAGAAATCAAACTGGGAGGAGTGTTGAAGGCATAGGAAAAAAAACATTTCTGTGCTGCTTGTTTGCATTGGCATGTTGGGGACTGAGTTAATAAAGAGAGATCACCAGCTGGACACCCAAAAGGCTATGGGCCTGGATGGGATTCACCCCAGAGTAATGAAGGAACTGGCAAATGAAATTGCCAAACCACTCTCTCTATTATCTACCGGCAGTCCTGGTTAACTGGAGAAGTTCCAGCTGACTGGAAATTAGCAAATGTAACGCCCATCTACAAGAAGGGTCGGAAGGATGATCCAGGGAACTATAGGCCTGTCAGCCTGACCTCGGTGCCAGGCAAGGTGATGGAGCAGATCATCCTGAGTGCCATTACACGGCACATGCAGGACAATCGGGGCATCGGGGCCAGCCAACATGGATTCATGAAAGGCAGGTCCTGCTTGACCAGCCTGGTCTCCTTCTATGACCAAGTGACCCGCTTAGTAGATGAGGGCAGGGCTGTGGATGTAGTCTATCTAGACTTCAGTAAGGCATTCGACACTGTCTCCCACAGCATCCTCCTAGACAAACTGGCTGCCCGGGGCTTGCATGGGTGGACTCTTCAATGGGTTAAAAACTGGCTGGATGGCCGAGCCCAGAGAGTGCTGGTGAATGGGGCAAAGTCCAACTGGCGGCCGGTCACTAGCGATGTTCCCCAGGGCTCAGTTCTGGGGCCAGTGCTGTTCAATATCTTTATAGATGATCTAGACGTAGGGATTGAGTGCACCCTCAGTAAATTTGCAGATGACACCAAGCTGGGGGGGAGTGTCGATCTGCTGGAGGGTAGGAAGGTCCTACAGAGGGATTTGGACACGTTAGATAGATGGGCTGAGACCAATGGCATGAGGTTCAACAAGAACAAGTGCCGGGTCTTACACTTCGGCCACAACAACCCCATGCAGTGCTACAGGCTGGGGGAAGAGTGGTTAGAAAACAGCCTGGCGGAAAGAGACCTGGGGGTGCTGATCGACAGCCAGCTAAACATGAGCCAGCAGTGTGCCCAGGTGGCCAAGAAGGCCAATGGCATCCTGGCCTCTATTAAGAATAGTGTAGCCAGCTGGTCTAGGGAAGTGATCATCCCTCTGTACTCGGCACTGGTGAGGCCGCACCTTGAGTACTGTGTTCAGTTCTGGGCGCCGCACTTCAAGAAAGATGTTGAGGTGTTGGAGCGAATCCAGAGGAGAGCGACCAAGCTGGTGAAGGGTCTGGAGGGTCTGACCTATGAGGGATGGCTGAGGGAGCTGGGGTTGTTTAGCCTGGAGAAGAGGAGGCTCCGAGGTGACCTTATTGCAGTCTACAACTACCTGAAGGGAGGTTGTAGTGAAGTGGGAGTCGGCCTCTTCTCCTGGGCAACTAGCGATAGGACAAGAGGACATAGCCTTAGCCTCAAGCTTCGTCAGGTGAGGTTCAGGTTTGACATTAGGAAGCATTTCTTTTCAGAAAGGGTCACTAGACATTGGAATGGGCTGCCCAGGGATGTGGTAGAGTCACCATCTCTGGATCTGTTTAAGAAAAGACTGGACATGGCACTTAGTGCCATGGTCTAGTTGACATGGTGATGTCAAGGCAACGGTTGGACTCTATGATGCCAGAGGTCTCTTCCAACCTGATTGATTCTGTGATTCTGTGATCAAAGTTATTGAGGAGGTTTGCTTTATTTATCATTTACTATTTAATTCTTGCTACTTTTTCTAAACAGAAGTTGTTTTCTCTTTTTGCCATTGAAATTTTCTGAAGGTCTCTGACATGGTGTAAGTAAGAGCAAAGTATTCAAAAAAATCTTGGTTGCCAAAACTGTGGTTGGGAACTCAATCTTAAGCTATTTGTAGGACCGTGAACAGACGTACATTTTTGTAAACATCTGTAGCAGTTTAAGCTACTACTGCCCTCCAGCTGCTTGTTACTACCCCTCTGTTATGGGCTCTTGCTCACACAGCTATGCTAATAAACTCTTTCTTAGTATACTCCCTGCAATATCAGCAGAGCTAACAGGTTTGATCTGACTTGATTGTTACTACTTGAATCACATAAAAACTCACATGAACTGCTCTGTTCATAGGGCTTTTGGGGCAGTAACCTTCAGAAGAAATGAACAGTAAGAAGTAATAGTGTTGTAATGTCATATGTCACTGCAGCTGGATCTGGAAGAAAACCTCTGGTTATGGAATTTGTTTAAAGAAATCTGAAAGTCTTTGAATCTAGTCCTTGATGTGGTTGACATTGTTTGACATAAAGACCACTGATATGAATACTATTTGACCATCCATAGTAAGGAGGCCAAAAAGTAAGGAAACACCACCAACACTTGCTAACCTCATACATGGTCTTTCGCAGTAACTGATCAGGTGTTTTGCCAGGGCAGTGTCAAAAAGTTGCATGAAGCAGGCCGTGACCTGCTCTGTCAGAAGTAACTGTCAGTCACCAGGGTTATAAATCTAGCATTTTTCAAAAGTGGAAATGTAGTTTTTAGACAGTCCATGTCTGTAAAGTAGATACTGAAAATCACCCACAAGAGATTCAGTAGTTTTCCCATGTGAATCCCCTGTTACATGATGTATGAAATGAAGCTGTTTTCTTAGAAGACAGTATTTTAGTTTTATCACACATTCTAACTGCTGTAACAGATTTTTTATTAGAAATCTGCTAGGGAAGAAAAAGAAAGTTCTGCTACTTTCAAACATAATTGTCTGTGTCTTTCAGGCCACCATATCCTTTCCAAATAATGCTTGTAAGGGTCTCAGCCAGAATAAAGGAAATGAAGTACAAAATTGAGTCATTTCTTCACCCAGAGTGTTGCACCTCAAACTCAGAGAACTCCACTGAAGGTGGCCTAATGAAGCCTTTAAGTCATAGAGAATTACCTGTTTAATACCTGCAGCTATGTTAGGAGGTTGATAAACTGTTCATTACTAACCTTTTCTAGGAGAGGGTATCCTAGAAACTTTTACACAACAAGCTTCAATAAATAGCTCAAAACAGAAAGTTTCAGTAGGGCAGTGGCACGAGAGACACTTGACTTTATTACATGATGGCGGTTGTTGTTAAGTCCATATAATTTTTTATAAAAATGTTCTTTTCTTTTGCTATTCTCTGGTAGGAACTTAGTTTGCAGTGGTCAAATGAGAGCAAAGGAATCACAGAATCACAGAATCACAGAATGTTAGGGATTGGAAGGGACCTCGAAAGATCATCTAGTCCAATCCCCCTGCCGGAGCAGGATTGCCTAGATCATATCACACAGGAACGCGTCCAGGAGGGTTTTGAATGTCTCCAGAGAAGGAGACTCCACAACCTCTCTGGGCAGCCTGTTCCAGTGTTCGGTCACCCTCACCGTAAAGAAGTTTTTCCTCATATTTAAGTGGAACCTCCTGTGTTCCAGCTTGCACCCATTGCCCCTTGTCCTGTCAAGGGATGTCACTGAGAAGAACCTGGCTCCATCCTCATGACACTTGCCCTTTACATATTTATAAACATTCATGAGGTCACCCCTCAGTCTCCTCTTCTCTAAGCTAAAGAGACCCAGCTCCCTCAACCTCTCCTCATAAGGGAGATGTTCCACTCCCTTAATCATCTTCGTGGCTGTGCACTGGACTCTCTCTAGCAGTTCCCTGGCCTTCTTGAACTGAGGGGCCCAGAACTGGACACAATATTCCAGATGCGGCCTCAGCAGGGCAGAGTAGAGGGGGAGGAGAACCTGTCTTGACCTGCTAACCACACCCCTTCTAATACAGCCCAGGATGCCATTGGCCTTCTTGGCCACAAGGGCACACTGCTGGCTCATGGTCATCCTGCTGTCCACTAGGACCCCCAGCTCCCTTTCCCCTACGCTGGTCTCCAACAGCTCTGCCCCCAACTTGTACTGGTACATGGGATTGTTCTTGCCCAGATGCAGGACTCTACACTTGCCCTTGTTATATTTCATTAAATTTCTCCCCGCCCAACTCTCCAGCCTGTCCAGGTCCCTCTGAATGGCTGCACAGCCTTCCGGTGTGTCAGCCACTCCTTCCAGTTTTGTGTCATCAGCGAACTTGCTGACAGTGCACTCTATTCCCTCATCCAAGTCATTAATGAATATATTGAATAGAACTGGTCCCAGAACTGACCCTTGCGGGACTCCACTAGACACAGGCCTCCAACTGGACTCTGTCCCATTGACCACTACTCTCTGGCTTCTTTCCTTCAGCCAGTTCACAATCCACCTCACTACCCGATCATCCAGACCACACTTCCCCAGTTTAGCTGCAAGGATGCTGTGGGAGACCGTGTCAAACGCTTTACTGAAATCGAGATAGACCACATCCACAGCTTTACCATCATCTATCCACCGGGTTACATCCTCATAAAAGGCTATCAAGTTGGTTAAGCATGACTTCCCTTTGGTGAAGCCATACTGAGTGCCCCTAATGATCCCCCTATCCTTGATGTGCCTAGAGACAACACCAAGGACAAGTTGTTCCATCACCTTTCTGGGGATGGAGGTGAGGCTGACCGGTCTATAGTTACCCGGGTCCTCCTTCTTGCCCTTTTTGAAGGCTGGAGTGACATTCGCTTTCCTCCAGTCCTCAGGCACCTCTCCCGTTGCCCACGACTTAGCAAAGATGATGGAGAGTGGCCTAGCAATGACTTCTGCCAGCTCCCTCAGCACCCGCGGGTGCATCCCATCAGGGCCCATGGATTTATGGACGTCCAGGTTGCTTAATTGGTCCCTGACCCAGCCCTCATCAACCAAGACAGATTCCTCCTCTACCCTGACTTCTTCTGGGGCCTCAGGGGTCCAGGGCTCCTCAGGACAGCCTCCAGCAGTATAGACAGAGGCAAAGAAGGCATTCAGTTACTCCGCCTTCTTTTTATCCTCTGTCTCCAGGGCCCCCACCTCATTCATCAGTGGGCCTACATTGCCTCTAGTGTTGGCTTTACCTGCAGTGTATTTGAAGAAGCCCTTTCTGTTGTCCTTGACCTCTCTTGCAAGGTTTAATTCCAAGGAGGCCTTAGCTTTCCTAGTTGCCTCCCTACATCCTCTGACAACAGACTTATATTCCTCCCAAGTGGCCAGCCGCTCCTTCCATGATCTGTACACCCTCTTCTTCCACTTGAGTTTGCCCAGCAGTTCCCTGTTTAACCATGCAGGTCTCTTGGTACTCTTTCTTGACTTCCTACCTGTTGGATGCTCTGATCTTGAGCTCGGAAGAAGCAGTCCTTGAATGCTAACCAACTATGTTGGGCCCCCTTACCTTCTAGTACCCTGTCCCATGGGATTTCCCCTAGAAATTGCTTGAAAAGGCCAAAGTTGGCCCTCCTGAAGTCCAGGGTTGCAATTCTGCTAGCTATTCTGTTCCTGCCACATGAGATCCTGAACTCTACCATCTCATGGTCACTACAACCAAGGCTGCCCTCAACCTTCACCTCTTCAACCAGACCCTCCTTGTTAGTGAGGATAAGATCCAGCAGCGCTCCTCTCCTAGTTGGCTCATCCACCATTTGCATCAGAAAGTTATCGTCAATGCACTGGAGGAACCTCCTGGACTGAGGATGGCTGGCTGAGTAGGCCTCCCAGCAAATATCAGGGTAGTTGAAATCCCCCATGACAACCAGGCCCTGTAATTGCGAGACTGCTCTCAGCTGCCTGTAGAAGGCCTCATCACCCTCCTCATCCTGATCCGGTGGCCTGTAATAGACACCCACAACAGCATCACCCCTGCCAGCCTGCCCCTTAATTCGCACCCTCAAACTCTCAAGTGTCTCCTGATCCGCCCCTGGACAGAACTCAATACATTCTAGCTGCTCACTCACATAAAGAGCAACTCCACCACCTCTCCTTAGCGGCCTGTCTTTCCTGAACAGGACATAGCCATCCATGACCACATTCCAGTCATGCGAGGCATCCCACCAAGTCTCTGTAATTGCCACTAGATCATAGCCCCCTGACCGAACACAGATTTCCAGCTCCTCCTGTTTATTCCCCATGCTGCGTCCATTGGTGTACAGGATTTCAGGGAGTGAGCTGAGCACACCGATTTCACCCCAGGGGGATGGGAGGCCTCCTGGTCTACCTCAACACTAGAGCGTTGCCCCAGTGGTGCAAGCCCAGATACTTCCCTATCCCCCTTCGAATCTAGTTTAAAGCTCTCCGAATGAGCCCTGCTAATTCCTATCCCAGAACCCTTTTGCCCTTATGACATAAACCTTTCCCATGTGTTACGGTCACGCCTGGTGTCTTATAAAACCAGCCATTATCAAAGAACCCAAAGCCCTGCCTGTAGCACCAGTCTCGTAGCCAGGCATTTATAGAGAGAATCCTACTATTCCATCCCGCGTCATCACCTGAAAATGGAAGGAGGGAGGAGAAAACAACTTGTGCCCCAGACTCTTTCACCAACCGTCCTAGGGCCTTGTAGTCTTTCTTCATCCCCGTCAGACTACGGGATGCAGCTTCTTCCCCACCTGTCTGGAAGATCAGCAGGGGGTAGTAGTCTGTGGCCTTCACCAGGTTGGGGAGTTGCCTGGTGATATCCCTGATTCGGGCTCCAGGCAGACTGCAGACCTCCCTGTGATGGGGGTCAGCTCTGCATATTGGGCCCTCAGATCCCTTTAGGAAGGAGTCTCCAACCACTAAAACTCTTCTCTTCTTCCTTGTGGAGGAGGTAGCTATACGCCTGTCAGGTTTTTCTGACTGTGGTGGGACCTCTGATATAGGTTGCCTCTCCACCACATCCCCATTGGACCGGCTGTATTCCACTAGGGCTTCATATCTATTTCTCAGAGGCACCTGTGGAGGCGAGGTAGGCAAGGAGGGCACTCGCCTTTTGCCACAGCCGTAGACTTGCCTCCACTCACTCCTTTCCTCTAGGTTATTGTTTTCCACCTGAGAGGGGCAGAGTACAGTTGTCCCTCGATCCTGGGAGCTCTCCGGCAGGTGCTCCCATTTTTGTTGCAGGGAGGGCAGAGCCTGGCTCCATCAGTCTATCTCCATTTCAGCCTCCCGAATGCTCCTAAGCCTTTCTACTTCGGCTTGAAGCCTTTCAACCTGGCTTTGCAGCTGTGCCGCTCGGCCGAGCAGATCATCTACCTGCTCACAACACACACAGCCCCCTGTCACCACAGAGACGCTGTAGCATTCCCTGCAGCCTGCGACCTGCACCATTGCCTCCTTCCGTGGGAGCTCTGTCTGGGTTCCCACATCCATTTTGGTCTTCTTCCACCGGGTAGATACCATTGTTCTTTCACTGAGCTGGGAAATACCTGTTGGTGACACCCCTGGTTCACAGCTCCTTGGCGCCTTCCTCGCCTTGTGCACTGGGAGGGAGTCAGCGCCCTCCCCAGAGAGCTGCAAACTGCTGCGGCCTCCCCCGCCCTGGGACACACAGTCACTGCTGACTCACACAGTCACTGCTGACTCCCCCTCTCCCCTCTGACTAGTCCCTGCCCTCCAGGAGGCTTTTTATCACCCAATCAACAGGGGGGGGTGCTACGCCCCCTCCTCTCCTGATTCGTTGCCGGGAACTTCCCGGTCCGGGGTGGGGGGGGAAGAAGCTCGGGGCTGCTGCTCGGGGGGCCCAGAGTATGAAAACCGCCCGGTTACAGCCCGATGTCACCCTCGCCCCCGCACTCACTTCAAGTCGCTGCCGCCGCTGCCGCCACTGTCGCTGCTGCCGCCGCTGTCAGCTGTTTTTTCTGGTTTCACCACGTTTAAATTGCCTGCGGTGCCTCCGGCTACACCCCCTCCTCTCCTGATTCGTTGCCAGGAACTTCCGGGGTGGGGGGGGAAGCAGCTCGGGGCTGATGCTCGGGGGGCCCAGAGTATGAATTAAAAGACAGAGATAGAGAGAACTATCCCAGATTAATAATAGAATCACAGAACGGTTTGGGTTGGAAGGGACCTTAAAGATTATCTAGTTCCAACACCCCTGCCATGGGCAGGGACACCTTTCCACTAGACCAGGTTGCTCAGAGACCCATCCAATCTGGCTTTGCACACTTCCAGGGAGAGGGCATTCGCAACTTCTCTGGGCAACCTGTTCCAGTGTCTCACCACCCTCACAGACAAGAGTTTCTTCCTAATATCTAATCTAAATCTACCCTCTTTCAGTTTAAAACCATTACCCCTTGTCCTATAAGTGCATGTACTTGCAGAAAGTCCCTCTCCAGCTTTCCTGTAGGCTCCCTTCAGGTACTGGAAGGCTGCTAGAAGGTCTCCCCAGAGCCTTCTCTTCTCCAGGCTGGACAGCCCCAACTCTCTCAGCCTATCTTCATAGGAGAAGTGCTCCAGCAGGTCCATGTCCTTCTTATGTTGAGGGTCCCAGGGCTAGATGCAGTACTCCAGGTGGGGTCTCATGAGAGCAGAGTAAGAGGGACAATCCCCTCCTTCGACCTGCTGGCCACACTTCTGTTCGTGCAGCCCAGGATATGTGTCACGGTTTAAAGCTGGGCTGGGTATTAAACCTGTGGCAGATGCTCTCTGTTATTCCTCCCCCTCCCCCCAGAGGGAAAGGGAAAAGGGAGAGAGACTTCCGGGTTGGAAAGTTAAAACAGTTTTAATAAACTATAATAATGAAAAAGAGTATAATAACAATAATAGAAATAATCAAATATATACAAATATATATACAAACCCAAGATTGAGCTCCCCTGAAGTCAGCCACGTCACCACCGGCACTGCAGGGCAGGCTCCGGGAAGGCCCAGGCTGGGCCTAGCGACGGTCGAGAGCTGGATTCAGGAATGCATGGATCGGGATCGGGGGCAGCAGGAAAACAGTCGGAGTCCTCCTTGGACACCGGCCATAGCAGAAAGAGAGCGAGACCCTCATGATCCCTCCGCTTTATACTGAGAATGACGTGTATGGGATGGAATACCTTCGTTGGTCAATTTTGGGTCACCTGCCCTGTCCGCTCCCCACTGCAGCTGCAACCCCCCTTCGGCTCTTCACTCGTAAGCAGTGAGGAATTCAGCAGTGACCTTGGTTTCTCTAAGAACAAGTACAGCAAGAGCCTTTCTGCACAACATCCCTACCAGTGCCTCAGTGATAACTACAAACTTCGAGCGTTATCAGTCCTGGAAGCAGACACTGTCTGCAAAACATGCAGTTAGTTTCAGAAAGTGCAGTTACTTAGAGAAGACTTAGCTGAAAGTAAAAATCACTGAAAGGAAAATTGGCCTGGTTTAGGCCAAACCAGGACAATATGTTTGGCCTTCTGGGCTGCAAGCGCACATTGCCGGCTCATGTTGAGCTTCTCGTCAACCATCACCCCAAGTCCTTCTCCTCAGGGCTGCTCTCAATCCATTCTCCACCCAGCCTGTATTTGTGCTTGGCATTGCCCCAACCCACGTGCAGGACCTTGCACTTGGTCTTGTTGAACTTCATGAGGTTCGCACAGGCCCACTCCTCAAGCCAGTCAAGGTCTGTCTGGATGGCATCCCTTCCCTCCAGCGTGTTGACCGCACCACAGAGCTTGGTGTCATCAGCAAACTTGCTGAGGGCGCACTCAACCCCATTGTCCATGTCACTGACAAAAACGTTAAACAGTGCAGGTCCCAACACCAACCCCTGAGGAGCGCCACTCGTCATTGGTCTCCACTTGGACATCAAGCCGTTGACCGTAACTCTTTGAGTGCGACCATCCAGCCAATTCCTTATCCACTGAGTAGTCCATCTGTCAAGTCCATGTATCTCCGATTTAGAGACAAGGACATTGTGCGGGACAGTGTCAAATGCTCTGCACAAGTCCAGGTAGATGACATCAGTTCCTCTTCCCTTATCCACCAACGCTGTAACCCCATCGTAGAAGGCCACCAAATTTGTCAGGCATGATTTGCCCGTAGTGAAGCCGTGTTGTCTGTCACCAGTCATCTCCTTCTTTTCCATGTGCTTTAGCATAGTTTCCAGGAGGATCTGCTCCATGATCTTGCCAGGCACAGAGGTGAGACTGATGGGCCTGTAGTTCCCCAGCTCTTCCTTTTTTTCATTTTTCAAAATGGAGGTTATGTTTCCCCAGTCACTGGAAGATTAATTAGTTGAGAACTAGATATCACACAAAGCCTAAGACTGAGCCACATATGACATGATTTGTACACAATCCAGTCCTGTTCCTAGAAATTATATATAGAAAATACAGAAATTATACATAGAAAATATTTTATAGCATTCAATAAGCTATTATCATATCAAAAGTAATAGACAAAATTAGCTGCTAAGAAAAATAAAGACATTTTGGCAACAGAGGGAACAATAAATGTATTTAGAAAAAGGTTAGGGTTTTTTTTAAGTGAAGGCACCAGCAAATGGAAGGTGCTGTTGACTCTCTTGAGGGACAAGAGGCCTTGCAGAGGGACCTAGATAGACTGGAGAATTGAGGAATGATTAATGGGTTGAAATTCAACACGTCCAAGTACCAGATTCTGCACTTGGGATGGAGTAACTGAACACGAGTATAAACTGGGAGAGGAGTGGCTGGAGGGCAGCCCTGCAGAAAGGGATCTGGGGGTGCTGGTCGACAGCAGGCTCAGAATGAGCCAGCACTGTGCCCTGGCAGCCAAGGGGGCAAACAGCATCCTGGGGTGAATCAAACACAGCATAGCCAGCCAGTCAAAAGAGGTGATTATCCTGCTGTGATCAGCGTTGGTGCAGCCTCACCTTGAGTGCTGTGTGCAGTTCTGGGCCCCACAATTTAAGAAGGATGTGAAGGCACTTGAATGCATCCAGAGGGGGCCAACAGACCTGGTGGCAGGGCTGGAAGGCATGTCCTGTGAGGAGCAGCTGAGGACTCTGGGCTTGTCTGTTTGGAGAAAAGGAGGCTGAGGGGCAACCTCATTGCTCTCTCCAGCTTCCTGAGGAGGGGAAGTGGAGAGTGGAGTGCTGATCTCTTCTCCCTGGGATCCAGTGACAGAATGTGTGTGAACGGCTTAAAGCTGAGTCAGGGAAGATTCAGCCTTGACATTAGGAAAATTTCTTTACAGAAAGGGTGGTCAAACACTGGACCTGGCTTCCTAGAGAGGTGGTCGATGCCCCATGCATGTCAGTGTTTAAGAGGCATTTGGACAATGCCCTTAGTAACATGCTTTAACTTTTGGTGAGCCCTGGAGTGGTCAGGTAGTTGGACTAGATGATCATTGTAGATCCCTTCCAACTGAAAGTATTCTGTTCTATTCTATTCTATTCTATTCTATTCTATTCTATTCTATTCTATTCTATTCTATTCTATTCTATTCTATTCTATTCCATAGCCAAAAAGAGGAGTTTTTTTTCCAATGATGATATGATATTTGTTCAGTTCCAGACAGCCAGTTTAATAAAGTGTTGTGGTCATTTCTTTTTTTTTTATATATAGTTCACCAACAGTGTTCTTCAGCTATTCTGTGCATTTTACCAGCAAATTTATTGTGACTACGCTTTGACTGCAAAGACTCCAGAGTGTCTCCACTTTATAAACCTCTTGCTTTATTCTGTCTTTTAGCTAGGACTCTTTGTCTGTGGATAACATTTTATGCTTTGGATGGCAATCCACTGTGTCCATGGATCATGTGTGCTGTTTTATCATATTCCTGCAATCAACACCTTGGACTTACACAGATGCTTTATTAAATCCTGTCATGGTGATTCTCACATTAGTAGCACACAAATATAAATTCACTAATGAAAAGTAGTGAACATCAGATAAGACTCATTTAACACATGCGTTCAAGAATACCTTGGTTTGTTTAATTTAGACTGTACGGATTTCTAAGTGTTCAAGAGTTACATTAAGTGAAAAATTGTCCTCCTATATTTGATATTCCAGACAAAACATTCTTTAAATGTTCTTCACTAGAATCAAACCCAAACTGGATCAGAGGCTGAATTCACAGAAGGTGAAATTTACTAGAAACTAAACAGTTCAGAAGGATACTCTCTGGCAGCAGCTCTCAGCTCTGCCTATGGGGAATTATGTCCCTGGCTCAACAGGCACAGGAGCAATCGACACCGATGAGCTGATCAGAAGTCCCTTTCTCACTGTCTGTGTTCTCAGCTCCTCAGGCTGATCTGCTGTGCCTTGGAGCATCTGAAGGAACAAAAGCAGTGCCCCAACCTGTGCTTCTGGTTCAGCTTCGCAAAAAGAGAGCCATGGCAGCTAGCATGGGAGTCATGAAAGAAAATATGCCTTAGGTGGCGATGCCTTGATGTGTAAAGGTAAATGAAGGCATGGTATCAGGGCTCCTAATGGGAATTAAGAAGGTACAGGAGGCTGGAACATAGATTGGGGTCTTTGTTTGTGGCAGTGCGACATGCAGTAGATGAAAGGAGATAATTAAGGACTTGGTTTCAAAGACCTGGTTTGGGGAGGTGGGAAAGGAAGTAGAAGGTAGGAAGAAGGGGAGGAGGATGGAGGAATTTGGTCCATAGGCCCATCTCTTTCTCCCTTGTGCATGAATCTCCATTAAGCCAAGAGCTGTTACTGTTTCATATCAAAGGGTATTAACTGTCCAAGATTTTTCCTTGTTCTGTCTTTTCCCTTCCTTCCCCATATATTGACCCTGGAGAAAGTTCACGTTCCATGCTCTTACAGAAACTTCAGAATTACTTTAATTACATTTGTTGCAATGGCTTTTATGTGGGATAAGAATTATCATAATGCAGTGTAACCTAAAAACACTGTCTTCTGGTCTTAGTCTGCCTTCAGTATAGAGACAATCCTTTTATCATACTTAAAATTACCACCAAACTCCATTTATAACGCTTCTAGCAGAGCAACATTCAATCTACAACTTTTGACTAGGTTTGTCTCGTCTCTCAAGTGTGCAAGGTCTGGTAACTCTCCGAAGAACTATTATCTAAAATTATTTTGGTTAGAGCTAGGACTCCTGCTAAGTAAGGAAAGCCTTTCACCATAATTTTCGTTTTGCTTTGCTCTCATTTCTTGCTTCCAACATAAATCTTAACTGTACAGAGACAGACAGCCCAAAATATGCCAGTCTATAAAGGGGGAAAACTGGTGTTTATTTATGATGTGGAACTCTGGATATTTATATACAATTGTCCCAGATAAATCAAAAGGTCACAAAACTAAAAGTATTAAATCTTCACATCTTTCATAACAAGGCTGAAGATGGTGAATTTTTTTGGGGAAACCAAGATGAATTCAGGATCTGCCTGGATACACTACTTTCCTTTGATAAAGGTGTCACATTTTGTCATTTCAAAAATACATTTCTATTACAAATATTCCCCAGGAACAACTTTAAGCATCTAATAAACATCAAACCACTTCATCATTGACTTTATATGTGGCTATATATTCTCTATGGCACCTCTAGGACAAATTAAAATTAGCCATCTTTTGAAAAGCAACTTGAGTGAAACACGTCATCTTCTCTTTGATCTACAGTAGGTGAAATGTGCATAAAACCAGCAACCAGAGAGCTTGTTTAGCCTACTACTACTCTGATTTTTTTCTTTTTCTTACTCCTAAGCTTGTACCAATAGTGGGCTTTTAAGACTGTAAGTTGCAACAAAATAACGTGTCAGGTTTCCAATAAAAAGAAACAAGTTGGGTTTCTCCCAGAGACAGCAGCGTTTCAAATCTAGCTTTATAATTCATTCTGCTGGTATTTTTGTCTGACTGGGGATGACATACCTGTGCAGGCTTTTCTCTTTATCCCTTCTTATACTTCAAAGCATTTTTCTGCCTCAGACCTGACACTGACAATCCTTTTGTGTTTTCGTTGGTGCCTCAGAGGCTTAATGGTCCAGCACAGTAGCTAAACCTTTCGAAATTTCTTCTGTACCTCTGCAGAGACTGTTTCAGTAAGGGCCACAGAGCTGTCACCATGAAAAGTGAGAGGCCCCTGTGGTTAAACATTCCTTAGTGTTTTCATTTCTGAAAGCAACAGCAGAATGCGTAAATGGATTTCTTTCAACCACACGGTTGCCTTACAGCTGTACACAGTCTTCTTGGGGTCGTGTAATGGGGTGGAACTGTGCTAGGAAGTTGGGTAATTCCGCTTATTTTGCTATGGGTGATGCGTTTGATGAAGGGCTCGACAGTTAACAATTTGAAAAAATCAATTATTTACAAGCCTATTAATATTAAATACCTAAACATCTCCTACAAGCATGTAATTTAAACACAATTAAACAGTTATTAAATGTCAAATATCAATTAATGATTGACGGAGCATTCACTAATTGAGTAGAAATCTTGGGGGTACTGTGATGGCCCCAGTGAACTGGAAATTCACTACAAATAAAATGTTTGGGGATTTGAGGCATTTGAAAAGCAATTTTTCATACAGCTCTCTGTGAAATAAATAGTCTTATTTTAAAGTGAATTTAGGGCCTGCTTCTCCAAATATTGCCATGAACAGCCTGCTGACTGTAACTGGAATATTCGTAAAGATATGTGCTACTTGCAAGAGTAAAAGCTTTGCAAGTTACGGACATTCATCTTCTTTTTGTTTTATATGACTACCTCTTTCCTTCAGTCTGTGTCCTGTGGCCCTAGCAAATTTCTCACCTCTGAGAAAGATCGTTTGAATTTTTTCTTCCTTACGTGACCTTATGTTGAGATGTTTCTTTGGTTATTTTGGAGAAGCCTATTTTTTGTAAGCCTAGCTGTTGACAATTTCACACAGTTGTTCATGTATAATAGTTTCATAAATGTTTTATTAGGGGGACTGTTGTATAATGTTATACCTCACAATCTTGAAATACACCCTCATTACATAATTGCGTTGCACATAAGAGATTCAAGTGGTTTTTTTGGTGATAGTATAAAAAAGCCTCCTTCTCAATACTGTTTTTTTAGTGTTTCGTGTCACCCTGCTGAAACAGAGGAACTAACACATACTACATTTTCCTGAGAAACTTGACAGTGGACTTACACGTCACAGGTTATGTTAGATGAGGACGGTCTACAATATAGAAAGAAGTGATATTTTAATGGTTGGTTGGGTGTAGATCCAATGAATCCTGAATTATCGAGGCTTATCTTTAATTTTCTCCAACCAGAAGAAATGAACGTTCTGTAAGGAAGTGGTCGGTGTAGAGGAGAAAAAAATTTTTTTTTTAATTCTGAGCTGAGACATGAGAATTTTTTCCATCTCAGTACTGACTGGAGATTTCTACCGTGTAGCCAGCCTACTAGAACAGTGCAATGAAGCTATCTTGTTGCCCTGAGGCTTTTTACCTGATGAATTCTGCAAGTTGCCCACAAGAATTTGTGATACATATGACAACTTCTATGAATGGAGGGTTTGCAATATCAGGGCCTCAGTGCTAATAAGGACTACTTTGTGATCTTTGGTTTTGGCATACAATTTTGAATAAGAATAGCTGCTTCATTTACCTGTTATGTATTGTACTTGGTAGTCCCTTGTGTTGCTTTGAACAGTCAGTAGATAGTTAAGGAGTGAATGGCACAACACTGAGCAATTAAAATTCTTGCAGTAATGTTATCAAAAGGAGCTAAATGACTCTCATTTCTGCTGGTGGGCAGATCAAATAGAAACATCAGGTCCTGTGAAAAATCTCTGCTTACAAATTATTTCCTGTCCTTCCTTTCCCTGTCTCTCAGCCAATTGATGAACAGTTTCTAAAATCTTTAGCTCCACCTTTATTCTCTACACTGACCAGTCGAATCTGGAAGGATTTGGAGAATAAGTCTATGTGTGACAGGAATGAGAACATCTGAATTCTGTTCTCAGTGGCAGCATTCGGACTACAGAAGTATTGACAGAAAACAATTAGAAATGAATGATTGAAGAATTTTTTCACCACATCTGCAACTTGGGGACATAACTGATAAGAGTGAAGTGTTATTAATTTCAGCAGACTCACAGGCTATGACTGAATCATGTAGATTAATATTGTGACTATTGAAAACATGAAAACAGGAGTCAGGAGAGACAAACCATGCTTTCTGAGACTTATTTGAATACCAAGTAGCAATCAACATTCTGCAAGTAAGGACTGCAAATAGCTATCATCTTCATAGAAGCCAGAGAACACTGTGGGATTTGACAGACAGATAGGTTGTTGTAGGCATTCACAGGTACACAGGGCTGCCAGAAGGGGAAACATAAGATTTTGATAGATTTGGTGAGCATTGTGTACTGATTGCAGCTGATGTGTCTGGCCCCTAAGGTGTCTCTCATGTTTTGTTTGAGCAGCTCAACAAAACCTGCAACATTGGAGAGATTTTCTTGTTCTTTTATTGTCGTTTCAAAAAATGCTGTCACAACTTTGGGATCCAGCCCATGTGTTGTAAAGCAGCTGAAGTGTGAAGTCATGTAAGGAAAGTTGGTGAAGCAAACTGTCTGTGTTCTGCCCACTACAAAAGACTGTTACAAATTTTCGAAAGTGCATGCAGCTGGCAATACAGTTGAGAGAAGGCTGAGTGGTTAAAGTGGCCGATGTAGCTTCTGGCTGGTTGCAAATGTATTAGGTAAAGACCACTGACTAAATAGACATGTCCTACTGCAGTTACACATCTCTTCTTGTTGATTAACTGGCATGTCACCATGGAAGAAGCTATATGACTAGCAAGTTGGCGAGGTTTTTCTCAAACTATTGTTAAGGACATTTCAGACTGGGGAGGAACAAAATACCTAATCCCTTCTTATGCCTTTGATCTGACAAATAATACTAAAGAACATTGTAGGTCAAAATTTTGAAAAGCTCCTCAGTGTTTAGAAACCTGCTTGCATTCACATTTCTTGAGCAGTGTTACTGGCAGGGCAATGCAGTTTGACTTTGCCTGCACAAAATCTATCACATGCAAATGATACTGCCAGGAAAGTGCACATGCAATCTGATGTCTTGTCAAAGTGGGACTAGTTTGAAAACTTTTCAAAATGGAATCCAGAATGACACTTTGATCAAGATAAGTTCATGTGAGTTGTTTTTGTGATTTTATGTGTTTCCAATGGCAAAATGCTTTTGTTAGCAGCACAGCTTTGAAAATACTTGGACTCAAGGGGATTTTATCAGGAAGGTGTACTCAGGCAGTGAAGCAGTGACAATAATGTCTACCTCCCCCCCTGCTTGAAAAAATTTTAGAAAAAAAAGGTTTGGGAGGTCAAATGGGAAGAAAAAAAGCACAAAAACTAATAACAAATCCTTTTTAAAAAACATATTTGGAACAGGGAACAAGCCAGACACTCTGTATGGCCAAAGGCAAATAAAATATAAGAGGAAAAGATCAAGACCGAGCAAAAAAAGTGAAATGGATATTTTACATCCCTGTTTCATCTTGAAAGAGCTTGGTTCTTGCAGCAGAACCCTTTTTCTGAAGAGTTACTGTGGGATCCAATGGTTTCAAATGGAATTGATATAAAAGACGGCATAGAATAAATCACCAAAGTAAGTACTAAAGATCATGAAGATTTGTTGAGAGTTTAAGGGAGCTCAAAATCCAAATAGCTGAGCCAGTAAACTGTAATATGTAGTCTCATGATTAAAGCTGCCTTAGTGTCACAGAATTAGAACATGATTAATGCAATGCCAATTTTTGAGGGAAGTTCCAGGAGACATAATGGTAACGAGAGACTACTTGTATGAAAAATATTACTGGGCATTCTTCTCAAAAAGAAACTATTGTTCGTATGAGTAAATAGTAGACACTAAGGAAGAGTTAAGCAGATTTTCCCTCGAAAAACTTTCGTAGTTCTTTGAAGAAGATTGTGAGCATATACACTGGGGACATGCTGTTGATAAGCTCTGCTTGGATTTCTAAAAGGTATTTGACAAGGTCCCTTCTCAAAGTGTCTTAGAGCAATTCAGCTGTCATGGCATAAAGGGGAAGGCCATCACATCTTTAAATAACTGACTTAGAAGACGGAAAGCAGAGAGTTGGAATAAATGATCAGTATTCTCAAAGGGGAAAGGTTGGCTGTAGAGTCCCACACTGTGTGCCTTGGGGTTACTTTGTCCGTAAATGATCAGGGAAAAGGAATGAACAGGAAGGCGACAAAGTTTACTGATGAGAGTAAATGATTCAGTGGAGTAAATACAAAGGCTGACTGTGAAGATCTGTGCAGGGAGTAAGTAATAAAATGGCAGATTATATTTGCAAGTGATAAACAGAGAAGGGCAAACAGTGTGTAGGGAATTATTATGAAAAAAAACAGGCAGATTATTGTCACACCAGTTTAAAAAGCTGTAGCGCATCCGTGCCTTGAAAATTCTCTTCAGTATTTGTTCCCTCTTCTAAGAAGTGGTAAAATAAATTAGAAGAGATACAGAGACAGACTACAGGATACCCAAAGATATGGAATTACTTCTGTAGGAGAAGTGATAAAAATTGAGTAAGGATCTTCCTTTGCCCTATGGAAAAAAATAACTCAGGATGTTTTAAAAGAAACCTATCAATAGGTGGAATGGAGGTAAACAGACATGCATTATGATTTGGAGAGTCTCTTTTGTTTGTTTTTTGTCCCCTCTAGTACAAGAACATGCCAAATCAGGTGAGTTTATCATGCACCAAATTCAAACTAGGCAGAAAGAGGTGGTTTTCCACAGAGTGTGTAGTTATACTATGGAAAGCCTTTCCACGGGATGTTTTAGATGCTGAAAGTATATGCGGGCTTAAGGGAAAACTGGACAAGTTTGTCAAAGGGAAATTAATAATTCATTATTAATAGAGGGACACAGTTCTAATCCACAAAAGACCTAACTGTGATTTTCTAGGGTGTTAGAAAAACTGCTTTGTAATTGTTCTCTTCTCTAGATATATGTTGGATACTGTTGAGACAACATCCTGAACTAGATCAGTATATGTTGTTCTTGAATTTGTTAGATTCCTTGGTTCTGGAGGGTAACTGAACAGTACAACCTCAAATACAATAAGAAGGAGAATTGAATTATGTGGAGAGGTTGAGGGAGCTGGGTCTCTTTAGCTTGGAGAAGAGGAGACTGAGGGGTGACCTCATTAATGTTTATAAATATGTAAAGGGCAAGTGTCATGAGGATGGAGCCAGGCTCTTCTCAGTGACATCCCTTGACAGGACAAGGGGCAATGGGTGCAAGCTGGAACACAGGAGGTTCCACTTAAATATGAGGAAAAACTTCTTTACGGTGAGGGTGACCGAACACTGGAACAGGCTGCCCAGAGAGGTTGTGGAGTCTCCTTCTCTGGAGACATTGATAGCCTTTTATGAGGATGTTACCCGGTGGATAGATGATGGTAAAGCTGTGGATGTGGTCTATCTCAATTTCAGTAAAGCGTTTGACACGGTCTCCCACAGCATCCTTGCAGCTAAACTGAGGAAGTATGGTCTGGATGATAGGGTAGTGAGGTGGATTGTGAACTGGCTGAAGGAAAGAAGCCAGAGAGTAGTGGTCAATGGGACAGAGTTCAGTTGGAGGCCTGTGTCTAGTGGAGTCCCGCAAGGGTCGGTACTGGGACCAGTTCTATTCAATATATTCATTAATGACTTGGATGAGGGATTAGAGTGCACTGTCAGCAAGTTCGCTGATGACACAAAACTGGGAGGAGTGGCTGACGCGCCGGAAGGCTGTGCAGCCATTCAGAGGGACCTGGACAGGCTGGAGAGTTGGGCGGGGAGAAATTTAATGAAATATAACAAGGGCAAGTGTAGAGTCCTGCATCTGGGCAAGAACAACCCCATGTACCAGTACAAGTTGGGGGCAGAGCTGTTGGAGACCAGCGTAGGGGAAAGGGAGCTGGGGGTCCTAGTGGACAACAGGATGACCATGAGCCAGCAGTGTGCCCTTGTGGCCAAGAAGGCCAATGGCATCCTGGGCTGTATTAGAAGGGGTGTGGTTAGCAGGTCAAGACAGGTTCTCCTCCCCCTCTACTCTGCCCTGCTGAGGCCGCATCTGGAGTATTGTGTCCAGTTCTGGGCCCCTCAGTTCAAGAAGGCCAGGGAACTGCTAGAGAGAGTCCAGCGCAGAGCCACAAAGGTGATTAAGGGAGCGGAACATCTCCCTTATGAGGAGAGGTTGAGGGAGCTGGGTCTCTTTAGCTTAGAGAAGAGGAGACTGAGGGGTGACCTCATGAATGTTTATAAATATGTAAAGGGCAAGTGTCATGAGGATGGAGCCAGGCTCTTCTCAGTGACATCCCTTGACAGGACAAGGGGCAATGGGTGCAAGCTGGAACACAGGAGGTTCCACTTAAATATGAGGAAAAACTTCTTTACGGTGAGGGTGACCGAACACTGGAACAGGCTGCCCAGAGAGGTTGTGGAGTCTCCTTCTCTGGAGACATTCAAAACCCGCCTGGATGCATTCCTGTGTGATATGGTCTAGGCAATCCTGCCCCGGCAGGGGGATTGGACTAGATGATCTTTCGAGGTCCCTTCCAATCCCTAACATTCTGTGATTCTGTGATTCTGTGATTCTGTGATTCAAAACCCGCCTGGATGCGTTCCTGTGTGATATGGTCTAGGTAATCCTGCTCCAACAGGGGGATTGGACTAGGTGATCTTTCGAGGTCCCTTCCAATCCTTAGCATTCTGTGATTCTGTGAATTACCCTATTTTGGAAATGTTTTGTGGCAGGACATTGAAGATATTCAAGAAAGTAATACTGGAGGAATTTTCCCCTTTTTTCTTGTCCTTGCATTTAAAAATAGAGGATCCAGTAGATGAAGTTCTACTGTGATAAGTTAATCAGTCTTTTTGTCAAGATAATCTCTCAGTAAAACATTAGACTTTAAGATGAAATTCCCTTTGAAGCTTGGGAAGACAAGTAGCACAAGACATAAGCGAAGCCTTTAAAAGGCCTTAATAGAGTATGTAATGTCAAGAGAAAGAAGACAGCATTCATGGGAGCTTCTACCAGAAGACCAGAAGCTTCCCAGCTGCCAGAAAGCCAGGAAAGGGCAACAGTAGCAGTGCAGCTTGCTTCTGTCCGTTCAATTTTCTAAAGGCATGGTGGTATGTACTCTGCAGTTTATCTACCTAAAAAAAATAAATGGACATTAGACATCCACTGGGACTGCTGAGAAAGGAGTCTGGCCCAGTCATCATAGTTATCTGTGCAAATAATAGCTTTCATACATGAACAGATTACCTGCCGGAAGGATCTGTTGAATCACCATCTGACTATGCCTTCATTATTCATATCTTAGCCAGAGCACTGTTTCCCTATGCATAAATACTGGAAGCATACTATGCCTTGTATATTAAATAGGTATTAATGGAATCATTATCATATAATTACATGCTAAAGATATTTTAAATATGGTTTTACACTTAAAATCACTTGATATTTTGTCACATAAAAAATAACTTTTTAATGGGCATTGAGATTTGGATTACTCAGCTACCACTTGTGAGTTTATAGTTAGAGCTGACTGGAAAACAGTGTATAATTCCTATTCAGTTTTTTGAAAGAACATCTTTCAGATATTTACTATTTATTGGCAAAATTATTTGGGGATTTTCCTCAAAACACAAGAAAAGACTTTTGGGTATTATTTTAATTAAGATGATAGAAATTTTTAAATTAACCTGGGCTGAGTGGCATTTTTTAGCTCTAAAATGTTTCAGTGCTATGTTTTTGAACATCACTGGTTACTGCTTATTTCCTGTGAACAAGCATTGATTCAGTCAGTGCCAACTCCTCTGTAACAATGAAATAAGAATTCACAGTGCAGAAAAATGTGAACCAGATGAAAAAGACATGTCTCAGTTTTCCTAAAACTAGCATACCTATAAAATATATATATTTGTGTGAGTGTGTATATGTATGTGATTTCAAGAAAAGTAAAAGGAAACATGCTTCCTAAATTCTGAACATCAAGAGCAAGATTTGTAGCTTATGGATATTACAGGACCATTTTAGTGGGATATAGTGGATCCTGCAACATGATTAAGCTCCCCATATATGTTTTATGGAAATAGCTTTTGTATGAACAAGTTGCAGAATTATGTGTTATCTGATCTCTTTGAACATCCAGGTTCCTAATCTGAATGTACAGACATCTGGCTGCAGACACAAATATCTCCTCTGACAGATTTGTGGATTTAATGCATTTGCATGCAGTTTTGCTGTACAGGAGAAAGACATTTGCTTTATGATTACATCTACTCTGATATGCCTGTCAAATGACTAAGGGGGTCACACTATCGGTTCTGTGGTGTGTCTGCCTAGGGACAGTACTAGCAGGGAAGGACTGTTTGGAGAGATATGTTCATCCTTTTTTAAAGGTATGGGAACTGTTGTGACTTACAATACTTCTGCTGCAACTCACATGAGGAGGTCTGCCTGTGCCTGTCATGGTGTAACATCTGATTCCCTGAATTTCTGGAAGAGCTCTTCCCAATATCTCTAGAGGATGGCATTTCAAAGCTTAGGATTTCCCTCTGCAGGGAAATTCTAATGCCATAAGAAAGCTTTAATATTAACTCAGGAAAAAAAATAGACAACTTGAAATTTTCCACAGAAAGGAACTATTCTTGCTTGATTTTTCAGACAACAAGACTGAGACACACATAAAAAAAAATTACCCAGAGAAACCCCTGCACTGAAAAGCAGTCTCAGAAGCTGGCAGACCCTTGGCTGAGAGTGGCTCCCAGAGACTCTACAACTATAAAATTGCCACCAGAGTGTGTGGTGCAGTGGTGGAAAGTCCTGAGAGGACATCTCAAATGGGAGCTCTCAGGACTGCAGACTCCTTTCTCCCTTCTGCAAAACCAGTCATCTGAACTAAACACTTCAGATAGAAATGGAGGCTCCTGGGGCTCTTGACTTTGGGAGCTTGGATTCCCTGGAGATCCCAGCTGGGAGCTCATCTGCATGGTCAGGCTTCTTTGCAGTCCTAAGGACCCAGACATCCCCACAGCTCAATGGCTAAGCTAGCAGAAAGCAGGCAGGTGTCTTGTGGAAATCTATTGAAGATGAAATGCCTCTGTGAAACCTTCTGGGTTCAGTGTTTCTACATTTTTCAGTGAAAAACTGTTCACTTGGAAAATTCTTGACCAGCTTTTTCTGGAGGCTGTAATGTGAGTGAATTAGATATTTACCACGAGAAATGACAACAGATCATAGAGGTGAAAGGAGGAAAGGAAAAATGTTGTTGGGGGAACAGCTGTAACAAGGAATTTAGATAATGTTTTCCATGGTTTGTTTTTTTAATGTTGTAGTTTATGTCCTTTTCTGCATTTTTAGGCATGCACCTCTAAATCACAGACCAGTGCTGCAAAGCAGACAAGCAACATGAGTTATATTATAGATCACAGTTCACTTTTTGGGTTTTTTTTCAGTCAGGCAAGAGTTTGGATTGAATAGTATATATCTGCAGAGTACTGTTGGCAGTTTATATTTAAAAAAAATGTGGTAAAGAAAATGTTATTTCCAAAATAATACCAAATTTCAATCAGGTGTTTATAAATAAATGTAGAAATATGAGTATAAAAAATACAATGGAAAACATTTTTAGGAGCCTATTTAGCGAACCGGCCACATAACTCCTGCGGGGGTTTGTGGCAGAATTTCCTTTGAAAACATGGGCCTACATGTTTTGCTATCAGCTGGCCTGAATGTTTTCTGTAACGCTGTGGTAGGAGTCAGAGAGGCTCAGAAAAAAAAAGAAGAATCTGGGAGCCTAGACAGACATCTCTGTTTGAAAATTTGCAATATTAAGTAAGTTGTCTTCTTAAAAGCTCAAGCGTTGAATGCATACACACTAATTACAATGATTTTTGAGGGAGAAATAACTTTAAACTGTCTTGCTTGGGAAAGATTTGGAGTACTTGATGGAGTAATTACCTTTAAATGATTAGTCTATTGCAGGTGTGCATATACTCGAGCATATTTAGTTTACTCCACAGAGTTCATCCAGCTTTTAAGCACTGTTGGCTCACAGCTTGCAGGGTCCAGAGTGGGTTAACAGTATGAGTTTTATTACAACTTCCTTGACAGCAAGCAGGTAAAAGCAAAACTTCAAAACCATTTTCCTTTGTTGGGAGAGCCCCCTAAAGGAATTCATAGGAAATGGTGCTGTCTGTCTGACACTGTTACCGTCAGCCAGCAGTCTAGTGTCTCAAGCAAGTAGCACTGCAGTCACTCTGTAATTTGTGTGCTTCATGCCTCGAAGGCTATAAAATAGTCTGTATGATATACAGCAATAGCTCAGTTGTTAAACAAAAGGATTGAATGCATGTTAACATATGCAGGGATTCATCTGGATCGAGTCACCTATGCAGTACATATGTGTCACCTATGCAACAGGAAATATAGATCAACTGCTTCTATAAGGAGAGGCATGGAATTTTTTTCCTGAAATCTTCCACATTATCTGTGTTTATAAAATATACTGCAATACAGAGTCTGCACTGTTTTAAAACAGGGTTAATTTCCAATATCTAATATATGCGTAAAGTGTTATGTGAGTTTTTAAAAAAAGGACTGTATGACTACATCTCTAGGTGTCATTTGACCTACATATTTTAACAGTTTTCAGGGCTGAAAGGAAATAAGCTGACTATTAAAGGCATTATGGCTGTCAGTATGACCAACCTCAGTTCTACCGCTAGCTTATGAAATAGTGTCACGATCACAGTGACACAAACTCCTAGAAATGCTGAACCTGCTGTGGGGCCACGCACACCTGGTTATCAGCGGAGAAGCCTGAGGGGGAGAGGTGAGGAGTCTGCCTTTCTTCTGCGCAATACATAGTTCTGAATGCTTTCAAAATCTTTGCATGCAGGCAAGGGCAAGCTTATCCCAGCCTCCAGAGCACTCAGCAGAAGCTGAACAGCAGCAGATACTGAGTCGTTGTGCAGATTCTGTCTCCAGTTCCCATGATCTAGACAGCTCTAATGTAGGCGAGATTGGGAAGGCAAAAGCCCAGTTGGCCAGTATGGACCCTGAGCTCAGCTCTTGTACACAACATAATTCATATGCATTATATGCATTGAATTCAAGCTACAGCCAGAAAAGTGGATGGAAATATGGTGGTGGCAAAGTCCAGTGTGTTAAAACTGGCATTTACCTTGGTAGTGAAATATAACCGAGACTGACCAGCTCTGCCTCTGGTGGCAGAACTCCTGCAAGAGCTCAATTTACTTTGTAGCTGCTCTTTTCCCACCAGAGCCTTCAAGGAAGACAGCAGCAGTGCTATTTCTTCAGTAGATAATTCTTTAGGGGGGTGACCTTAAACAGAAAGAAAAACAATAAACCAAAACACACCGCTTTTTATGTGTCAGGATGTTCCCTAAATGCTGGAAACATTTACTGTACTGTTATGGTGCATTCTGCACCATTATAATGGTCTTATTTGTAGTTGGCAGTGTCTTTTGTGCAGTGATGGGTTTCTCTGAAAATTAATATCTATGTAACTGTTCCTGTAGACCGATTTTTACAAAACGTAGTATTAAAAAAATGTAGGCTCAAATGTATACCAAAGAAAAAAATATGAAAGTATTATTAGTTGCCTAATAATGCCACAAAAATATTACAAATAGGATAGAGTCATCCTCATTATCACTATATTGTAACAAAGGTAACAGTAATGAATAATGAAAATAGTGAAGCCTGTTCTTCTCTTTCCATATAGAGTGATGTCATATCTGCATGCGTATAAGAGTTAGCGCACAGCATAATTGTAATAATTTTGTCAGCAGCTGGTTTGTGTTAGACATCTCCTCCATGAAAGCATTTTATCTGGATCTAAATATTTAAATACAAGGAAGTTATTTGTCCTAGAGCTAAATGACACTTACTGTTTTTAAAAACTAAGCCTTATTTTAAATATATTTCTCTGATTTTAACTTGCAGCCACTCTCTTTTGCTATAACTTTGAGAATGGCACTGCCTGCTTCCACAGATGTGGTCCCGATGTTTGAGTCCCACCGAGAAGAGGTAGCATGGTGTAATTGGCCCTACCAGTGTGTATGTGATCCAAGTATAACTCAGGCACTCTCTTCTGCAGAGCTGCCAGTCTAGTGCTTTTCACAGGAATTAGAATTTGCTTTAAATCTTTATTCAGAAAGAAATCATGGTGCTGGGGCTGCACAAGTGAAAGTGCATCAGAAACATCACCTGTCCTTCACAGTAGTGACTGGGGAAATAGTGCTGCCTCCTACCAAGTGGACTGTTTAAAACTTTTTGAGAATATTAATATTAAACCAAAACTACAACATAAGCCCACCTAGTGCTGCAGTTCATATAGCATTTCTTGTGTTTCAAATTCATACTAACACAGTTAAAAAGAAACATAGAACTTTTTAACTTAAGTGCTTCACAGAGCATGTGTGTACATGTATGTATGTGCATGTTTCCTATTTCTCCTTGATATTTTCCCTTGATATAATGCTTGCTTTTCTCTCTTAGTTTCTACTGAATTTCTGAAAAGCCATTGTAATTATACCCTATTTTCCCTTGTCCATGCAAGACTAGCTCAGAGGCACAAGAATTCATGTCTAATTGACAGCTCATTGTCACTTGCTTCACCTCATGCCTTAAGTTCTGTGTAGAAGCCACAGACCGGAGGTTTACACAGAAGGATACCCATACAGCTATATTTGGTTCCTTGTAGAGACACCCAGCTTTGCTCCAAACAAAGTGACATCAGAAGAAGAACAGTCCCATTAGTGGAATGTTCTCCTGCATCCAATTAACTTCTCTGAACCCACAGTGAAGTGCTGAACTAGTGTGACCTTAATATTTCTGGTATGCAGAGCAGCTTGTTCTGAGCTAACCTGGTTATATCCACACTGTGCCATGTACTCAGCCAGTCTAACTATGATCTAGCAGTGATTGATGTGCAGCCCAGATACAGATTCCCAGCATTTTTAAGCTGATGACCTGCTTGTAAAATGAGAGACATCTTTTGATTCTCCTTACTTTAGATGTCTCTTCTTTTAGATCTCTCTTCCTTCCCTGACTGTAAATGAACATCTTGCTTACCCTTCTCTGGGTCATACTTTACTGAAATTTTTAGAAGTGAACTTTGCAATTTTAAAAATCAAAAATACAAGATTTTTAGAAGAGGGATATAAAATGTCCTGTTTCTTACCAGCTTCTTCTTTGTGAAGGTAGGTTACTTAGGAATTTTGAACATCTAGCCATTTATTTATCTAAATATAAAATAAAGAGCCAAAGTTTTCCATTCTTATTAAAAAAGAGACTGGTCCACCTATATTCACTAGCTGATGTGATAGATGATCTGTCTTGAAAGATCTCTCATACTTATTTGAACAGGGAAAATTTGCATTTTAACTGAGAAGTTTGCATTGATCATTTAATTTGCTGTCAATAAGATTGCAGAAAAGAAATATGTGTTTTACAGCTAGCGGGACAAAAACTGGTAGAAACCTTCTAGGATTTCTAGTTTTCTGCCAATAAAACAGATACTGTTCTTTCAAAAATTATCTAAATCTACTGAGATGACACATGAGGAAAAAAAGAAAGAAGTCAGCTATATTTGTGGCAGATCAATAACATCTCTGTCCAGTTCAGTAATGACAGAAGAACTGGATACAGGGCACCTGAAAAGTTCTTTCAGTTTGAAAATTCTGAGTCAAAACTTTCAGATGTTTCCAAAAGGAAAATATTTTTTAATCATTTTTTCACAGAATTTTTCTTCAAATATAGTGAATGTTCACTTTTGGGATAATTTCCCATGACAGCCAGAACTACCCTCCATGAAATGTCAGTTACAGAACAGTTTCATAAGTGTTATCTATCAAATGAGTTTCTGAGCCCAGGATTTTAAAGGAAAGTATATGTAAGTGTCACTGGAGATCATGTTTTTACAGGGGAAGTAAATTTGGGGTAAGCATGTGATGAAATGAATGATAACAAAGAGAAGCAATAAAAAGAAAGTTGAGCGGTGGTGGGTTAGAAGATGGGAAGCAGAAAGAAACTGTTAGATGCAGGAGCTGAGAGCTGCTTTGAAACAGGGAGAGCAAGAAAAAGGTGAATTCTGGCAGAGCTTGTTAGTATAAATGAACCTACCTAACCTGGAAGGTTAAAGAAGTTTTGCAGGGCTCAGACAAAGATTTGCATTGACCACTCGAGCTCTCTTTTAACAGCCACATTCAAAGGAATATAAACTGGAGGAAAAATCTGTAGTTCACAATAGAAAGCACTTCGTGTTACTGGGTTGGACTTTTTACTGTTTTGGTTTGAAACTGATCTCATGTTTGATCCCTCCAAGAGGAAACCTGGGAAGTTGAATGATAGTGACTGTCTGGCAAAAAATAACAACCCAGAAACAAGTACTCCTCATTTTTATCTGGGTTACTCATGATAACATCCCTTTTTATAAATTATATGCTTCTTTCCAGTTTATTAACTTCAGGGGCTTTAACTGAATTTGGGAATGCCTTCTTCAACAACTCTTAGATTGCTTCTTCCAGTTCACAGAACTGTTAAAAAAGAGTTAACCTGGGGATGATGAGAAATCTGGAACCAGTCAGTCCAAGATAAATCTGTGGAGTTTTACAAAGTGGGACAGAAAATCTGCAAAAGGCAGCTCACTTTTGCTTGTGAGGGCCAGTATTACGCTTTCTCTGCAGTACGTATCAGGAAAACCGTCAGCTTGGGAAAAACAAAAAAGAGTAAGCATGTTCCTTTGTTCAAACAAGTCAGCAAAAAAGTGTTACTTTTGCTATAAGTTTTGGCCAAGTAAGTAGAAATGTTTTGAATTATTTGATCTAACAAGAAATCCAAATTTTTCTGGGCTACTTAGCACTCAAAATCCCACTTCTGATACTTACTTGATTTCTTAGATAATCCATAGATATATGTATTCATATCCCATGTTTTAACTATTCTAGAGGAAAAAAAATCACCATACTTCTTACTGAATTAAAATGCTGGTTACTGGTATTCATCTGCAGGTTCAAAAAAAAAAGGAGGGGGGTGGGATGCAGTAAAATAAGGTATCATTGCCTGCTTTCAGGGAGAGTAAAATTCCTTAAATCTCTCTTGAGTAAGTTTCTTTTCTAAGAGCTCGCTAAGTTTTATGTCCAATTCTTCTTTCAAGTTAGATTATGTATGGGACTGGATTTTCAACCAGTATAATTCTGTTAGTCTGCTGCCCTCCAGTGCACTCATGGTAGTTTAAACCACCAAAGAAAGACTGGCTTTCAATCTTCCATGACGCTGTGTTTACACCAGTGAAAATCAGAGGACATTGGTCTCATCATTAGATTATTTTTTGTGCTCAAATGTGTCCTAGGGTTTGACAGGAGCGATGGTAATTCTTAGTGTCTTCATGTGCTAAGCCTTATTTTCTCTACTACAAAACAGTTCCATGTATTTTATGGCTTTGTAATAGCTTCATCTTTAGGAGGCTCAAAAATCACCACTGGACTTATCTCTATTACAAGGGTCAAGTGTAGTAACAGGGAAGCTATTACCTGACTGACGGATTTTTTACTAGTTTGTGTTTTGAGGATTTTTTATTGTCTTCAAGGCCAACAGTTTGCAAGAAGATGCCTGAAGAAGTAAGGGTATACTGGTTTCATATAGCCTTGTGTGACTTCAAAATTTTTCTGATTAAAAAAATTGTGCCTCCTTTCCTAAGCAAGGAAGAACTTGCCCATATGGATGATACAAGTGCATGTGATGAGTATGCCTACTCATGCTGTTCTATCTAGAGAAAATGCACTTGGATTTGGAGGAAAAAGTGGGGAGAGATAACAGAGAATAGTGGTCATTTGTGTTACTGGCTATTTCCCTTACACATGACAGTTAAAATGAAGGCAAATTTGAAAGCTCAGATAGCCACCAGAGTGTTCACTGGCAGTTTCATCAGTGCTTCCTGACTTGCTGAAGAGCATTTCTTTCTTCCAGGGCAGAAAGGAAGGTATCAGCTCTGTGACTGAGCTGACCATATCACAGTGATTTTTGACTGTGAGCACTTTTTTAAATCCACAGGGGCATGTATCCAGTCTGAATGAATAAGACATTTTGAGGACTCATGATGGAATTTGACCTCAGATTAGAGCTAGGGCATAGTGCTGTAGAACAACCTCACTGCTATCTTCTTCACCAGTACAGGTTAGGAGGTGATCTGCTAGAGAGCAGCTCCGTGGAGAAGGACCTTGGAGTCCTGGTGGACAACAAGTTATCCATGGGACAGTAATGTGCCCCTGCAGCCAAGAAGGCCAGTGGTATCCTGAGGTGCATTAAGAAGAGTGTGTCCAGCAGATCGAGGGAGGTCCTCCTCTCCCTCTACTCTGCCCTGGTGAGACCTCACCTGGAGTATTGTGTTCAGTTCTGGGCTCCTCAGTTCAAGAGGGACAGAGATCTACTGGAGAGGTTCCAACGGAGGGCTACAAGGATGATTAAGGGACTGGAACACCTGCCTTATGAGGAAAGGTTGAGAGACCTCGGGCTTTTTAGTCTGGAGAAGAGAAGACTGAGAGGGGATCTGATTAATGTGTATAAATATATGAGGGCTGGATGTCAAGAGGAAAGGGGCAACCTCTTTTCACTTGTGTCCTGCGATTGGACAAGGGGCAATGGATGCAAGCTAGAGCACAGGAAGTTCAACCTCAACATGAGGAAGAACTTCTTTACTGTAAGGGTTACAGAGCACTGGAACAGGCTCCCCAGACAGATTGTGGAGTCTCCTTCTCTGGAGACTTTCAAGACCCGTCTAGGTGTGTTCCTGTGTAACCTGCCCTAGACTGGTCCTGCTCTGGCAGAGGGGTTGGACTCTATGATCTCCAGAGGTCCCTTCCAACCCCTAACATTCTATGATTCTATGATACTATGATTCTCCTAAATGCCTTGTGTGGGTTCTTGAGGCACTAGATCAGTGGAATCAGAAACCATGCCCCCATCTGCCAAGGGCTATGGAAGCAGTTGGACCATCTTTCCACACTGACACCAAATGTGAACAGATGGATTAGAAAAATTGTTACAACAGTGAGGTAATTGTCAGCCTGCAGTCAGCAAACCCAGTAATAAAGGCAGAGCAAGTAAAAGTACTGAGCAAGAGGTGCAGGACTTCCGGCGGAACAAGACTCCGGAGGAAAACACGATTAGCATTAAATTCTGAAAACGTAAGCCAACATTTGTCTGTACACTGTTCCTTTTTCCAGACGTAAAGCAAGAATAATGGATCTTGCCTTTTTTGAAAAGTACTTTGACAATTGTACTTCATAAGTGCTATGTATTATCAACAGTACAAATGCTTTTTTGTGAATAATCCTTTATAGAACAGCAAGCACTCCTTCTTTTAATGTATTATGAACTAGATTCTTCTGTAATGAAACAGTGCTAGTTTAGAACTAATGCCAAAGTTCATTGGTCTTGTCTTCAAACATTCCCAGGTACATTGCTATTGTTGGGGAAAAACAAATTCTTAAGTACTTTCTAATTTCTGTCTTTGCATCTGTAATTGACATTGTGGCATTTCCCTTTCTGCCCACCCTCCGACATTCTTTACTTCAGGCTACCTGAGGTCTATAAGCGTAAGAAGTCCCTTTTGACCTTGGAGATATTTTTACTTTATGCGGAACGCAAATTGTTGCATTCAGTCTCAGAGGGAAGTATGCTTTTATGAGTACCTTTTGTAGGCCTTGAATCTCTGTTTGGCATATCATCTAGAAAAAGTCGTACAAAATGTTTTGAGCTAAATGAGGAGCATCTGCAGCTCTGAAACAAGGGATGGATGTGTGGGTTATAAATGATATGCAAATTGCAAATGGTTCATAGTTTCCTGTGAATTTGGTGAAACACTTAAATACTTGTCTGAAGCCTCTTCAAACACATTCAAATACTTTCAGCCTGTAAGGGCAAGACTGTGATGATTTTATATAGAGTGAGGATAGTGTCCTACTCTGCAAGTAATCTAATTGACAAAATAAATCTAGGTAATCACAATATGATTCTTAATTCCACCAGAGTCAGCTCAGGAGATTTCCAGTGTATTTTTTGAGAGCATACTGCATTTTTCTACATATATTGGGGTCAGTAACCCATAGAATAGCTGTGGGAACCTGTGAAAAATACATCTCCATTTTGTGATTCACCATCTAAGTATTAGCATCATGCATGGTAAGTATATTAATACAGCGTCATAGTGAATTTGATAATCCTTGCTTGTACAGCTTCTTAAAGTGGACCTGAGCTGATGTTGACACTCAGGAGCCAACTGCTTCACCATTATTACACCTTACCACATCATCCTAGAAAAGTCTAATATTACTATGGAAAGTCAAAGCTTAACTATTCTGCCCTGTATCTCGTCTGTTGTAGTGCTTGTCTGTCCTTTGCTTTCTGTTTTATCTCGCAGGTGTTTTCCTCTTTTCTTGCTAGTAAGATATTTTGATCATAAATTGATTTGGGAAAACTATGTCCCTATACTGAGCGCTGTGCTTTGAAATGTTTCAACAGCTATTCTGTTACCCAGAAGTGCACAGCCCTTCAAATTCTTATTATTTAAATAATGGATAGAAAGCTTAAAATGAATAGACAAAGAGCAGAAATAGACAGAACTTGAAACAGAGAGCCAGATATAAAAGGAAACAAGTTTAGAGGAGCCTCCTGTGTAGACAGAATATGTGGATGTCTTTACAAATATGTGTGCAGTGGTAACTCTGTCTTTTTTCCCTTTAAAGCAGCTTGTTAGTGTGGAAAGTTACACTTTCATTCAGTTTTCCCTGCTACACTGAAGACAGAAGACGACATTCTTAGATGAGAGAATGAGACCTGGGTGGGCCAGGAGCAACGGCGGCCAAGCCCCCTCTCAGTCATATAAAAGAAGCCCTTAAGGAGTGCCAGTGTCCAGAAGCGTTGCGAACAGGTGGGCAAATAGGGCATGGTGTGGCAGTTTGCATGGCAGTTCGTGCAGAACAGCATGCACGAAGTGTGCTGAAGCTCTACCAGCTTGACCAGGGAGCAATGGTATCAACTCATCAGAGAGCCATGGCCTCTCTAAGCTCTGCACCCACTGCAACAGATGCAGCTTCCCAGTCCAAGCTCTGGTGGGAACATGCTGCCACCCAAGCATCAGGCTGCAGGCTGTGCCTTGCTCTTATAGCAGTACCAGACTGCAGGTGAGAGCACACCTGTGGGAGGTGCCCCCAGGGAGAGGAACTCCTCCGCTTAGTGACAGAACTTGGAGGAGGTGAACAGGCTGAGGAGTATCAGGGAGTGCAGGAGAGAGAGAGACTACGGGAATTGCACTCTACCTTCCCTGAGACAGGCTCAACAGGCAGACAGGATGTGTGACATGGAGGATTCCCTATCTTCTCTCTGCCTGGCTGAACACAATAACTTAATGAATAGGGGGCAATGGTGACAAGTTCCTGTCTGGTACAGCAGGTGTGTGTCCTCTGTGACTACCCCACCTTTCTTGGTGCCCTTGCATAACAGGTATGAAGCTCTGCAAGTGGAACCAAACAGTAATGAGGACAATGGTTCATCTAGCTTGGCAGTGTCACCGAGGTTACATTAGCCTATGTCCCATGTCAAAACTACTTCCATAAAGAGAAAAAGACAGGTCATTGTCATAGGACACTCCCTTCTGAAGGGAACAGAAGGCCCAATATGCAGAATTCTTAGTGAAGTCTGCTGCCTCCCGGGGCCTGGGTTAAACATGTGCAGAGAAAGCTTCCTACCCTGGTAAGGCCCTCAGATTATTATCCGTTATTGATTTTTTAGGTAGGCAGCAATGAAGTTGCAACAACAAATCCAAGGGCAATCAAGAGAAACTTCAGGGCCTTGGGACAGCTGGTAAAGGGATAAGAGCACAGGTAGTGTTCTCCTCTATCCCTCCAGTCACAGGGAATTATAAGAGAAGAATCAGGAAGAGCCAGGAGATGAATACCTGTCTCTGAGACTGGTGTGACTGGTAAATTTTTGGGTTTTGATCATGGGTTGGTCTACATGAAACCAGGCCTGCTGGCAACAGACAGGGTACACCTGTCTCGAAGGGGTAAAAGTATCTTTTCACAGGAGTTAGTAGGGCTCATTGCAAGAGCTTTAAACTAGATTTGAAGGGGGAAAGGGATAAAACCAGGCTTGCTAGAGATAAGCCTAGGGGTGGCATGCCAGTGCTTGAGGGATGGTGTGCTAGCAAGGTCCTTTGGTCTGCCATGTCAGTGGAGGCAGGGGATGGAGAGCCATGTGACAGCAAAGACACAAGAGTTATTGATGGGTTAGAAAACATGAAAGTGCCTGAGAATCGTCACGTAGGAATTAGGGCTTCTTCCCCCAAAAAAGAGGAGTACTCACCTCGAGTACTGTGTGCAGTTCTGGGCCCCTCACTGCAAGAAAGACATTGAGAAGCTGGAATGTGTCCAAAGCAGGGTAATGAAGCTGGTGAAGGATCTAGAGCACAAGTCTTATGAGGAGCATCTGAGGGAACTGGGGTTGTTTAGTCTGGAGAAAAGGACGGTCAGGGGAGACCTTATTGCTGTCTACTGGTAATATGAAAGGAGATTGTAAACGAGTCAGGTGTTGGTCTCTTCTCCCAGGTAACAAGTGATAGGATGAGAGGAAACGGCCTCAAGTTGTGCCAGGGGAGGTTTAGATTTGATATCGGGAAAAATTTCTTCACCGAAAGGTTGTCAAGCATTGGAACAGGTTGCCCAGAGAAGTGGTGGAATCTCCATCCCTGGAGGTATTTAAAAGCCATGTAGATGTGGTGCTTAGGGACATGGTTTAGTGGTGAACTTGGCAGTGCTAGGTTAATGGTTGGACTTGATGATTTTAAAGGTCATTTCCAACCAAAACAATTCTATGACTCTAATATTCAACAAAATGCACAGCCACTTGTGCTGCATTACCCAGTGCATGTGTATTTCATGTTCATCATTACTGAAGGGAAAAACATTTTCTTTTCCCACCGTAATTTTAGATTAAAGCTAATTGGTTTCGACCTATAAGGCAAAGAAGACTTCAGATGATTTCTTTCCCTGTGGAAAAAAATAGAGTTAATTATAAATCTGATATTGTCACTCAGCAGAAGATAAAACTAAGTCTGTCATCCAGTATAACTGCCTTCCTATCACCACATGAATGCGAGCGAGAAAGTGCTGCCTGTTTGCTCAGCAGTAGTCCATTTGAGAACAGAAAAGGAGAACTCAGCTTCAGTAAATGTATGTCAAACAGCAATGCCAGGAGGCATTTTCAAGCATCCCAAATGAAAGAAAAGGGACACCTCAGACAGAAGTAGGCAACATTGCCATAAACACAATTAGTACAGTTGAATCAATACTAGAGAAATGTACCTTAAGACCTCAGTTGCTCAAAAGGTCTGAACTCTGAGAAATGCTGTCTACTGGGAGCAAAAGCATGGCTTATCAAAATTGAAGTGTGACAATATGTGTTACAGTCAGGGCCTTCCATTCATTGTACTTTCAGTTTGGCTACTCTCACCTTAAGATTTCTTTCAGTATTAACTCTAAGTGAGCAATCCAGCTGCAGATCAAAATATAGATAGCAATGCCTCCACCTCCCATGGTCCATTTCATTTTTGGCTCACATCTGTCAATGAATGGGAATGTCTTTATTTTGTAGTTGATGCATGGTCTACCCTTCATGGCAATGTTTGCAGTAAAAATTAATACTTCTTTTATATTAAATATGCTCGTTATTCCAGGGTTTTAGTAGAAGACATCTCTGGGGTTTAAACAGATAAAGGTGCAAAATTTTGTCACTGCTTCCATAAAATGTGAAGATTTGGGAATTCATGTATTTCATTAAAACAAAAACTTTTTTTGTTTTAAAAGCATAAACAGAATGGGTAATCCATGCAACAGACTAATCTGTGCTCATCCAGGATATGTTAGTGCCTTGCTTTTGTGATCTATGTTGCTGGAAGAGGTAGTATGGAGCAATATTCGTTGCTTAGAGCTTGCAAGAGAATGGGTGTCTAGGGAAAAACTTCCCTGTGGAAAGATTTTAAAAACTTGTCTCCGTCTGAGCCATTCTGAAGGCAAAAGCGAAAAGTGGCCCCACAAAATGTTTTTGAAGCTGGGAATAAAGCTGCATTTTCTTAGGTTACTTAGAACCCTGGCAGAGGTAGAAGATTCAGGGAAATTCTGAAGGCTTCCAGTTGAAAATAACCTGTGGAAAATGTGGGTTGTATTCAGGGAAGAATTTCATATATGTTTATGCTGCAAAATTACTTCTATGTGTGGAAAACAATTGCTTTCCTTAGATAGACAAATATATTTTTATACAAGATAAGAGAGTTTATAGGTGAAAAAGATGACATTAGATCATTTTCTCTGTCCCCTTCCAACAAAATAATTTTAGAATGCTCTATACTCTTTGAGAATGGCTGTCAGCAATTTCATACACATGTCAGTAGTGTTTTTCCTTAAAAATTCAATTATTTATTAGCAAAAGCACTCTAAGTAGTAGTGCCTTTCTGTGAAATGGTAAGCTTTTTAAATCTTCCTAGGTGATTATAATCACTAGCCTTTCAACTTTGTGCCTTATATCATGACACAAAATTTGATATTAAATTTCCCCAAAAGGCACTGCCAGAATTGCTTTGTTTTATTATTTTATTATCACACATTTCTAAAGCAACCATCATTAATATCTTCATACACAAAAGTATCCAATATAGGATTTCTTTCAAAATGATAATAAAGCTCTATAACCTCTTCTGTACATCAGAGTCTCTTAATAAAAATGACAGATATTAAGCGCAGTCCAGAGACCTCAACCCTTGTTAAGAAGACATTTTATGGGGAGATATATGTTATACCTTGCCTTGAAAATGGTAAAATACAAAAATGTGAGATAGGAAAGATTAAGCCTTTTACATTCAGGAGGAAGTCACAGCTACAGAACTTTCCTTATGTTTATGTCCTTACAGGATGAGCCATCTGAGCACACTTGCCTTTCTGGACACAGCTGAGAAATTGCAAGTTATCAGTGAGGAGTCTAGTCCTCCAACTGTTCAGGATTCGGTAAACATAAATTTTAGAAATTTATATAACTACATATAACATATACATGGAGTTTGGGCCTTGGGTTGGGTGCAGAACTGAGCAGGCAAACCTCTATTGCAAGCACTGACCGGGTATATTTTCTGCTGCAGGGAGCATCATGATCTGTTGGAATCCGTTGGGCAGTTACTGGGTTGATTTTTCAGATAATTTCAATCCTGGTACAGTACAGAAATCTGCCTTGGCTATGGCACAAGTGATGTTTGTGCTCTGGGATAACTCTAGGGTAGACTTTCATTCAGCAGAAAATGGCATGACTGCCATTGATCTTTTCAGACTCTGTGACTGTCTGAGTGCCAAATGGACTTTACAGCTAGTACCTATCTGAAAGTGAGCAGATGAAAAGTCTCATTCCAGTCAGGGAGCCAGTCTGGAATAATGCAAACAGTTTGAAAATACTTCTGTTCATTGCTTCTTTTGTATTGCAGCTCCTTGCCACTTTCAAGTGGCAAGAATCTGTCTTCTTTAGTGATACATCATTGGGAAATTTTAATATTACGAAGCATTGAAAATTATTGCATGTGGAAATAGGATACTGAACCGGGGAGACTGCTGACACAGTGTAGAGGATAAAGTTTGCTGTCTGGTGAGTAGTAGGGACTTGAAGGTTTCCTTTTGCCTCCATAATAAAAAATATTTGGTTTTCCTCCCTAGGTGTCACCTAAAAATGTCCCTGCCTTTGCAGAGGCATGGGGGATAAATGGCCTCTTGGTTTCTCCTGTTCTCACCCTGGAATACACTTTGGATTTATTTTTACTGGGGAATAAAACATAGATAAGGTTTTTGGGGATGCTGCAGATACATGTGTAACACATGGGAGGCCAGTCTAGAAGTAAAATCCAGCATCCTCTCTGGTCTTGATTTCTGTGAATCTTTTTTTCTGCTGAAATAAATTCAAGCATATATCTAGAAGCAGAAATACCCTGTGGTATCTGTGCAGTATTCTCAAAAAATTGTTTGGACAAAGCTATCATGTAATTATAAATGGAAAAGGAAAACTCTGTTCCTGTCATTGTTCTCACTGTTGCCCGTGTAACTCAGACATGACTCCACGTAAAGTCACTAGAACCCACCCAGCATGAGTCAAACCAAATAAAATCATAACTGACACTGCAGGTGGTGGTTAGTTAAGGTATGGATAATAACTGTTGGCTATTTTTTGTGGCTTCTTATCTGTCTGCTCATTCAAAATCAGGCTTATGGTCTTCAACAGTAAACAAGAGACTAAATAGCTCATAGCGGTCTCTGAAAACCCTTTGGTAGTGCCACAAGTATCCATATATGCAATAAAGTAGCAAGGAAATCTTGTCAGATGTCTGTAGTGTTGTATGTTTGTGCCTGAGAGTACAGCGTTTTCAGAAAATTGCTTTCCCGGTGTTTTGCTTTTCCCTCCCCTGTAAGGATGCCTCTATTAACGGTGCTCGTCACTTGCACTCATTCTGCAGGCAGCCATGCTGGGCAAATAGCTAGATCGCTGTACAACAAAAAAAAAAAAAAAAAAAACCACCACCTCTGATGATCCTCACAAATTGTTAATAAAAGAAGAGTCATCAAGTGACATTTGCCTTGTTATATGGGCATCATAAAAAAAACCAACACAAACCAAAACACTTTACTACTCAATTTGTGAAGCAAATTTAAAGTTGTGTAATATTATCTCATTTGTGTCTGAAGGGCTTTCTATTTCTATTTCTACTTGTGACATCCTCAGCACAGTGTGATATTGTTATTTCTTCTTTGGGAACTTGAGTACAACAGAGTTAGTTAAGGACATTCAGCAAAAGCAGAGTAGGTGCCATAATTTGGGTTGACTTTGTGATACAATTCCTAATTTAAGTATTTAACATGGTGCATAGATTTTTATGACTCAAAATCTATCTCTGTTTCCATTTTATACTTCTATTACTATAGGTTTTAAGGATTTATTCTAGGAGGGATTCTTTTCTTGCTTTTGCTGAAAAGTTTGTGTCAGGTTATTTCTCTCCCAGAGCCATAATTTAATGAGTTATTTGTGAAGCATGTAACTATTCAACCTTTACAGTACCACTAAATCAGCTGTGCATGTGGACTGTGAGCAGTAGCAAGCAACAAAAGAAGCAAAGGACTGTTGTGTGCTATTAAAACACCCTCGTGAGTTTAACACCTCACCCCCAGTTTAATGTGGATGATGAAAATTGTTGCCAGGAGAAGAAATAGAAAAATGTTGGTAGAATTTTCCTCCCTACACCCCCAACACACTTGAACTTCAGAGTTCCGGTTACACAGATACACCTGTGATGCTGGTGAATGAGCTAGTTTGTCTACAAACACAATCTAGTTCAATTTTAAGATACTAGCTTGGATGCCAGAAGCATTATGGCCCTATTACCACTGTGTTGTGCCCAAGGTACCATGTCCTTTTGAAATACCTTATGCACCTCTTCTTTTTTCAATTAGTACATCCAAAATTAAGTAAGAGATCTCCAACAGCTTCAGTACATATTTCATGCATACTTGTAGTATATTTCAGCGTATATTTCAGCTCACAGATTTCAGGTTCTTTAAAAAAGAAATCACTTTCTTTGACATACTCTGTGATAAAGCAGAGATCTAATTCTGATGTCCTTGGACCTTGTGCCATCATTCACATCTGAGGAAAGTGCATATTGCCATTCAAACATAATGATGTACAATTGCACCAGGTATGACTGGCTGTGTAAGACACACGGCAGGGGGGAGCCAGTCCCAAGGCCCTGTTCTGGCACACATCAACTTGTGTGGTCTTTTTTGACTTCAGTGATATTATATTAACTTTATAGTATTAAAAAGCATGAATAGTCCCTCAGTCTTCATGGAAAGACAAAAGTCCTTATCGAAATGGATCTTAAGGGAGTGCATAATTACTATAAACTAAAAGACCTGAGTAATCTCATAGTTTAATGTTTCTGCTTATGCCACATGAAATAGCACAATGATACAATCCACATCAGAATTAAATACTTGGTTTATACATCAGATTTTGTTATTGGATTTACATTGCAGCCAGATATTTTCCTTCTAGTTTTAAAAGGCAGGAGTCAGAAAAAGGTTGACTGCTTTACCTCAGTCCAAAATGAAACTAGTTTATCTCATAGAGTAAACAGAATCTAATTTGAAGGTTATTTCTTTGCTTCATGTTGGAACATAGTAGGTTGCCTTTATGGTCTGAGTAATTTTATTTTGTATTGTTAAACTGATGCTATTACAGTCAACTAGTAGAGACTCAAGAATAGAGACATTTCTCCATGCCATTATGTTAAATTTAGCTTTTCTGACCTTTATAGGCTATCTAACAGAGAGAGAAAACTTGAGAGACATATCTTATTATGCCAGATAATATATACAGTAAAGACAAGCTGCAAAGAGCCATGGTTTCATAGCATAAATCCTTTTTGCCTCAGCCGGGTTGGAAGTGCTCAGTAGTTCACAGAAACAACCTTTAATTTACTGTTTTCCCTGGATACCACTGAGGGCTGGTAGGAGGGAAAAAACTCATTACAAAGAGCATCTTTTCTCTGTTGGAGAACAAAGATGGTAGGCAAAGGATGCCAAAGATTGGTTATCGCTTCTCAATTGCTTATCAACTTGAAAACAGAGCTTAAATCTCTTTGCAAATAATAGTTTCAGGGTGTGCTAGCAATTTCTTTAATTTTGTAGTAGGCAGAAAATAAAATCAGAGACAGTAGTTAAATTATTTTAAACAGCTAGTTCTTGTTTTAATATGTCAGTAAGCTCTGAGGATATACTTATTCCCTGCCATGATAAAATATCTCATCCTGCTCAAGTTCTGAGGTCTCTCTATAAGATACAAATGAAATTTTGCAGGATAAAAGAATATTTGCAAGGCTTTGTCACAAAGTCTTGTGGATCTTGATTGTTCTCTTTGCTTATGTATCAGAACAGTTGCTTATAGTTCTTAAGTGGAGAGAAGAAGAAAACGAAAGAGCAAAAATGTGAAATATAGAGAATATGAAAGGAATAGAAACTACAGAGTTTTTTCTAGATCAAAGAAAAATATTATTTATTTTGTATTTACTTGCTTTCCCGCTATGGTAAGTTTCTTGCTTTTAGTGGCTTCAAGTGCATTTTCATTATTCAGTAGCAGGAGGCATGGTTGCCAGTACGAAAACTGTGGGCTTTTCAATGCCATTAGGCAATGAAAGTCAACAGCATTTATGGTTACTTCATTTACTGTAGGCTCTATTAAAAGACACACACAACCATGACAGAGAAATTTGCACAGTATGGAGAAAGACAGCAGCAGTTTAAAGCATACTGCTTCAGACCATGACTTCTGATTTCTCAGAGACTTGTTCACAGAACTATGCACTTAATTGAATAGAAAGTCATATTTCAGTTCTCAAGAAGAAAGGTTTCTCTGAAACAAATGCTTAACATGGTGTTTCAGGGCCATTTCAGGAGTTCCCAGAGTGCTGCAGATATCAGACGCTTGAAGAAAAACATCAAATAGTGTATTTGTAATCCCTAAGTCATCTGAAAATGACATTAAAGTTGGACTGGAGTGTATAGAACAGAGAGAGGTGAAATATCAACTAATGTCCAGGACAGTCTTGCCCTGGTTCTCTGCTTTCATGTGAGAAGTGTAACCTCAAAATCATCATATTTTTTTCTGGTATGAAAGGAGTTCCCTCTTTTAAAAACTATAGAGACAATTCACTGAACACTGTAGAAGAGAAAGTCTTTAGAAAATTACTTGAATCTGAAGATCTGAAATATGAACTTTTGAAATTTCCCTGCTGTAGGTAGGTAGTGTTTAGGACTTCAGTAGTACAGTACAAACAATGTTCACAGTTAGCAGAGTTAATGTAGCTTTTGTGTTATACATTGTTGGTGGTATTTTTATTCCAATATATGACAATTCCATTTCATGTTTTTAATATATGCAGTTTTATTTGAATAACATTTCATTTCAGTCTATTTGAATAACATTTAATTTAATTCTAATACCCAGTCTTTCAACAACTGCTTATGTTGGAAGGAGTTGTTCAACATCAGCCTGTTTCTCAGTTCCTTGGCCTTTTTGAAAATTTTATTAATATGGGCTTGCTACAACATTTAACACTGATGCATGCAGCAGAGCTTATACCACTAGAATATTATGTGTGTTATAACGTTAATAATAATGTTCTTCAGAGTATGGTATCTCCCTCTCCACACCATGCTTGGTAACAACTTTTTCCTTCTTCCATCAGGAGGACATGCTTTACCAGCTTTCACCTGGAGGCAATTCCCGCCCCCCCTCTTTAAGGTGATTTCCTCATTATTTATGTTGCAGGTGGTTTAATACCATCCTGTGTTGTATGTGTAACACAAAGCAGTTTTATCAATAAAATGTACACCTGGACAGTATTAGATTGACATCTCAATAACTGTAGTCATTATAACTATCACTAGCTGTATTAACAAGGGATTTAAGTCCAATTTCTGTATATCTTTGTCTTTGAAACTCTAAAGACTCATACAATAACTTGATTTCATTATAATTAACTAAAAATTGAAAACTTCATATGGTGTGAACAATAGCTTGAGATTGTCACCCATGTTTTAACTGACAAATGAGTACTAAGGCGGCGTTTTCTAAATTAGAGTGTTTATAATTTTTCTTCTTTATAAACAGAAAGTACAAAGTATTTAATTACTAAACTTTAGTTTTTACTATCCTCCTTATCATTATTAATATTGTTGTTGTTGTTATTATTGCACAAAGAGTGAAATTACCTGCAGGCAACATGTGATACCAGTGTTTACCTGACCTTGAATCTTTACTCTGAGGGGAGCTCCAACGCAGGTATTACCTGACTTTCTCACTACTTTTTTCCAACTGATCAAAAATTCAGTCTCAGTTTCTGCATCACAGAAACTCTTCTTCTTTCTTCTTCAAAGGACTTAGAAGCGATAACAGGTTAAGTCGTGCTGGGAAAAGCTGCTGTGTACGGTCGCAATAGAATCATAGAATCATTTAGGTTGGAAAACACTCTGGATCATCGAGTCCAATCGTAAACCTAACACTGCTAAGCCCACCACTAGACCATGTCCCTAAGCACCACAACTACACGTCTTTTAAATACCTCCAGGGATGGTGACTCCACCACTTCCCTGGGCAGCCTGTTCCAGTGCTTGATAACCCTTTCGGTGAAGAAATTTTTCCTAATATCCAATCTAAATCTCCCCTGCCATGCAGGCAGGCCAAATGCACACCCTTCCTACTGCTGCCACTGGTGTTGGAAGTCAAAGGTGTGTCACGGTTTAAAGCTGGGCTGGCGATTAAACCTGCGGCAGATGCCCTCTGTTATCCGCCCCCCCCCCCCCTCCCCCCAGAGGGAAAGGAAAAGGGAAAAGGGAGAGAGACTTCTGGGTTGGAAAATTAAAACAGTTTTAATAAACTATAATAATGAAAAAAAAAAGAATAATAATAATAATAGAAATAATCAAATATATACAAATATATATACAAAACCAAGATTGAGCTCCCCTGAAGTCAGCCACGTCACCACCGGCACTGCAGGGCAGGCTCCGGGAAGGCCCAGCCTGGGCCTAGCGACGGTCGAGAGCTGGATTCAGGAACGCACGGATCGGGATCGGGGGCAGCAGGAAAACAGACGGAGTCCTCCCTGGACACCGGCCATAGCAGAAAGAGAGCGAGACCCTCGTGATCCCCCCCACTTTATACCGAGAATGACGTGTATGGGATGGAATATCCTCGTTGGTCAATTTTGGGTCACCTGCCCTGTCTGCTTCCCACTGCAGCTGCGACCCCCCTTCGGCTCTTCACTCGTAAGCAATGAGGAATTCAGCAGTGACCTTGGTTTCTCTCAAGAATAAGTACAGCAAGAGCCTTTCTGCACAACATCCCTACCGGTGCCTCAGTGATAACTACAAACTTCGAGCGTTATCAGTCCTGGAAGCAGACACTGTCTGCAAAAACATGCAGTTAGTTAGAGGAGACTTAGCTGAAAGTAAAAATCACTGAAAGGAAAATCGGCCTGGTTTAGGCCAAACCAGGACAAGGTGTTACTCCTTTCATGTTGCTGTCCTGAGGAAGTGTGGGGAGGCCCACTAAGTTTCATGTGTTAGCTCTTTGAATTGCCTGTGCAATTTATAATTCACAGTGCTAAGACATGGTAAGGTCTCTCTCTTGTCCTCGAAGTGTGTTACTGTTTTTTTCAGGGTATTTTCTGACATGCTTTTCTGCTGACTGGTGATGTTATTCGAGTAGGTATCTGAAGAGCAGATTTTATTTTCCCAGGTCATGTATGTTGCTAGGCATGTATCAAGTAGTGGTGGAGACAGGAGAAGGGATGGTGTTGAAGCAATGCAACTGAGAGAAGAATTGCATCTGTCTGGCAAATGTCAGCTTTAAGCTGGTGTGAATCAGCATGATCATGCTAGGCTGTGTTAGCACAATGCCACGGTGTCATCCTGTCTTGTACCATGTGACACTTTATTATGTTAATGTATTTATGTAAGTAGATAAAATTAGTTGCCATTAGTAGCAACTTTGGATTGCCTAGATTTGCATTTTTAAAATCTTTTTTGTATGTCATGCATTTTGTTATTCCTCCTACATGTGACAATAATGGTAATGAATACAATTTTATTATCAGTAATATGATACTATTCTGCTTTTTTATAATTGCTATGCTGTTGCAAAACTGAGAAGCGTTATTTTAAAAAGCAAAATTCTATTACTACATTTTAAAATCATAGTAAGTGTATCTATACAAAGAAATGACATTTCTTGGTGAGAAAGCATCATATGAGCTAATCTCAGTTTTTGTTTACTTGTATTATATTAGAGTCCACTACTTTTTTTACAATAGGGACCAAGCACTGTATAAATTCCAGATGTTATTACCTTTCAGCAAAAGCTGTAAATATAAGTAGAGAATACTGACAAATAAGAGTTGCAAAGAAGCCTTATAAGCACCATTTTTAAATCTGAGAGGGCTGCTTAGCTAGGCAAAGACAAAATCTGTAAATTGTTCAGTATCTTAAAGTTTGTCCCATGTGCTGGATTCTGTAATGAAAATGAATTTCTGGTGTGCTCAGTGGTATGGCAGGCATGTGTGAGCTGTGTCATCGAAGACGTGGCCTCATATTCACTGCACACATGATGGCAGATGCAGGTGCATCAGAGCTTCTCTGAGCACCGGCCCCAGTGGAAAATATACAGCTGGATGCAGCATGGTACCAAGGCTTCCTCCCTGTCCTGGATCCCTGTGTACCAGACTCAGCTGGCTGGTGGAGCAGTGGTCATTGAAGCACTTTCTCTACACTGTTGAATCGTAGTAGAGACAGAGACTGCCCTGCTGTGAGAAGCATACAGGGAGCATACATACTGCTGCAAGGAAATGTGAGAGGGAAACAACTAAGTGAGATTCATGCATATTAAGTGAGTGTTCACACATCATAATCTATGGCAAGGAAAGGAATTGAAGAAATTTCAGTGTAAACCTTACCTCAGTTCCTTAGCCAGAAGTACTTTTTTGTTGTTCACTATTTGTGCATTTGATGCATGCAGATATTTTAGAAGTGTGCGGGCATATCTGAGTGTGGTACATGAGTCTGCAACTAATGGCTATGTAGATTGTGAGAGGAATTTTCTGTGCAACACCTAGTCAAATGAATATTATTACATTCATTGTGTGTTTCACTTGTTAATGAAAGGTGTCTGTTTTTATCTAATGAGACTTAGTGCTCCTGCCTTATGCTGAGGTTGGTTTTAGAGACTTCAACAAAAAATAAATGAAAATATTTAAATGAAGATCCCTATAGACAGGTAGCTTTTATCCTAGAAGATCTGACATGAGAGCTTGTGATGTAAAGTGTCATCCTCAAGATGAAAGATTTAGTTATGTATTGCTCCTCATATTTTCTTAAAATTTAGTTTGACTCCATTGATGGATTGTATTATATTAGAGATAACTCTTTGCAAAGTTTCAGAACTGTTATAGTTACTGCATGATGACTGCAGAGAGAAAAGCAGTAAGCCTTCAGTTTATGATATTGTATGTTCTTTTCTGTAATATGTAATTGCATTCACATATTTCTGATGTACAGTTTTTCGGGCCATATTTTCCATGTGGAAAATACATGTAATGATATTAAAGACTTCATTTTGTTGATTGGTTTTCCAGTCTGCTCCTGATCCTGCCCTAACACAGTGATAACTGGACTCTGTGTCTGATCCCTTTAGAAGTGATTGAGCCTCTTCCAAGTTGTGCACAGGATAAACATGTAAAACATGCTACTATACCAGTTTCAACTGCAAAAAACACCTTTTGCAGGTTTTTTATTTAGATTTAATGAGCAGGTGACTCAGAATCACTGCCATCACCTAATGTCCAACAGTTGTATGAAATAAGTTGGTGGTCTCATGATGTGCTAGTCCTGAGCAATGACATGCATTTCTATTATCCCCAAGCTGGCCTAAACAGGCTTCCTTTAGGACTGATTGCCCTGTTTTTCCCAGTGAATTACTCAGGCTTCTCTACATTAGGCTCCATTGCACTCTAAGAATATGCCTGTAGTGCTCGCACTTGGGGTGAACACACTGCTACTACGCTGACTAACCTCGGGAAAAACTTTCAGAGAGTGAATGTGTGAGGCAAGATCATTTGTTCAAGTCTTAAGTAAAATATGAAAAATCTTGCAATGTTTGCAGCCCTGTTGTTAGCAACACCCAAAATATTAAGTAAGCAGGGATACAGAATTGCATCAGAACATCAGAAGATGCAGCTGATATTATTTAACTAAATTTCAGTTACATAAAACTGACTTGTATGTTACAGCCTGGATTTTCTGTTTTCTATTTCGATTAGTTTAACAGGAATTCAAATTTTAAGCTAAGTAGGCAAATGTCAGTCTTTCATAGGAATTTTTTTCTGTGAAGGGAGAATGAAAGCTTTGTTGAGAAATGAGACTGGGTTTTAAAAAACAGGTTTTGATGCTACAAGGGTAGTTTAAATACAATATAACTGATTCCCTCATGTTATAGGAACTTTACACAAGCTTGCACCAAATATTTTTAAATAATGGTGAACATTTACACCATACTAAGTATATGTGGATGGTCATTGAGATTTTGGATATGGAAGTTTCAAATAACTTATTTTGTATAAACAAGATAGTCCTGTTCTAACCAAAACCACAGTTAGATTACAACTTACATTATTAATGCAACTAAGTGAGTTAAAAGAAATACCCATTCAAGATTGACATTACATATAAAAATCACTGCATCTTTTGGAAGGTTAATGTTATCCTCTCTAGGTTTTGTGTATGTATGAATACTAATGTTAACTTACATTCAACAAGATAGCACCAAGTCTTTCATAAATATACCAGCTCATTTAACTGTTGTTTTAAAACATTGCTGTCCAAAGTCTGTAGTGGATTTTAAAAATTTTATTTCTGTCATCAAAGCCATAAAAAAGACAAGCACAAAAAAAAGCTAGTTACAGGAACCTTACCACCACTGTTACCTCCAGGGTAAATGTCTTTCATGTTGAAAAGAAGACCTAACTAGCTTTTCAGTAGTCTGAACTCATCAGGGATTAACTGTGGTTTTTGTCAGATTCCTTGGCTGTTCATTCTTGTTAGGAAAATGGATGTAGATTGCGATATTTTTCCTTGTTATAAAATTCACACAATGCTTGATCATTTGAGCCAAAATTTGAAAAATATTTTGGTACACCTCACACTTATTTCTTATCTTTTGCTACCCAAAATGGTATGTACTGTGTTTGAAAATATATTGTTAGCATTGCAGGTATTGTTACAACCTCCTCAAAATCCTCTAGTGGATTAATAATAAGAAAGCATTTTGAGATACGGTGATGCTGGGTGTAATTGAAACATCCAGACTGATTTGCTATGATAGGTTGTAAGCAGAGATGTATGTGAGAGGAGGAACTAATGTCGATGTTGTTTTGAAGGGTGTGAACCTTTACAGGACTTTGATGACAATGGTGAAGAACACACTGAAAGTTCTTCAGAGGCCTTTTCTGCTTCACTGTCAGCAGAATTCCATCTTTTCTCAAAAACAACAGAGAAGCTCCATTGCTAATACCTAATTAATGCTCTGTTCCATCAGCTATTTGTCTTTGACTACACAGATCCCATCTCTAAAAACCTGTCTGGTCATCCCTTGGATTTCTCCTTTTTTTTTTCAAGCTCTTTTGCCTGCTTAACTGCTATAGAGGTATTTTTTCCCAAGGTGTATTTTTTCCCTCTGTTGCAAGTAAAGGTTGTGAAGATAAACTTCAACTGTAGAGCCAAGTATCCAAATCTTTGTAGATACATTCCTCACAAATATTTCTCAATGGTTGAAGTAGATAAGGATGAGATGTGGAAAGCTCTGTTGCTGTCTGCAATTGCTGCTGCTACTTCAAGATGGGATTGATGGTTCCTTCTGCAACTGAGAGTCAAAGCTAAGAGAGATACTGCAGTGAAAGTCAAGTAGCTGCCCGCAGGGTCAGTTATGACCCTGACATGTAACCATGAGTGCAGGAGAAAGCTGTTTTGCTTGTGCAAGCCCAGGGCAAATATAAATGTGGCAGCAGAAAAATAACCTTGAATACAGTTTCTTATATGAGATGGTAAGTCTTCACGCAATTTTGACAGTAAGGACAACAGTATCAAAATAAGATGTTCTTTGGAAAAAACAGAACTTACTCAGTAGGTTTAGGAAAAAACACTATATTCAATTAAATGTTTGAAAAGTTAAGCCTTTTACTGGTATATTACTATTCAGTTTTCTACAGAGCTTCCATGCTTCAGCCACTGTTTGTTGTCTTTTAAATGTCATATAATGTTGTTTTCTGTTACATTCCTTAAGAAAGGACCAGTTACTGGATGCCAAGGTTTTTCTGCTTGCCCTCTGTGCTGCAGGTCCCTGGAATTCTTCAGAGGGATCTTGTCTATTGCTGGTAGCTCTGGCCTGGAGATTAATGAATCATGGTGACTATTTAGAAAGTGAGATACCATTCAGGACATGTTCTTCTGTGGGGAAGAAATTAAGAGTGTATAATGTGAGAGAGGAACCTTGGCTGTGGCTAATGTGTTGTTATTTAAATAAGAAAATCTAAGCAGGAGAAATTTGAACTGGATGAAGAATGACAATCCCAGCAGCTCACTCCTTTATCTCTGTTTTTTCTCTTTAAGCAATCTGGTAGACTGATCTGTGTAAGGAGAGAGAAATTCAGTGCTAATACCTTTTTCTGTACTTCCCCAAGGAAGAACTGAAATTATATTCTTTGATACTGAGACAAAAACTGCAACTCTGTATTCCAATTCTTCCCAAGTTGGTGTGAAAATACGTGAGTTTCAATTTAGTGCCTCAGATAATGCTTTCCCATCTGGAAGAACTGATCCTAGAAAAATGTATTGCCAGCTACCTTGACCTGGGCAGCACTCATCAGAGGCATTTTTTAAAACCTGTAATTCTCTGGGAAATAGATTGAATGAGCACATCCTCTTGTTTCACTGGTAAGCAGAGGCTATTTTCTGGAATATGTTTGTGCATTTAAGTTTCCACATCCTCTGTTTAGGTAGTTTGTCATTTCTGGGCTGCAAGCGTGGTTTGTTCGAATGGAAACTAACATAAAACTGAACTGAGTCTTGCTATTTAGTATGACTACACTGGATGGGTTATGCAGTTTCTTTATCTAGTGCAGTTATTTGCAGGTGTAATGCAATATTATCTATGAATATCTATATAAGGAAATTGCCTGTATTGGCGAAAGAGAGAGGATCGTTGTCATAAGACACAGACACAAAGACTGGGAGGTATTCTGTTCAACTCTGTCAAAGACACTGCTTTTGTTTTGAATTGTTGATCAGAGTACTAAGGACTGGAGTTACAGAGCAGAAGTGGTGCCCTGAGAATAAGCAGTGCTTGTGTCATTGGTGACAGGACAGAGTTTATATCCTTTCTTGTTTTTATGACATTTGAAAAAAGGCTAAAATTATTGTGAGGTAGATAGTTTTCTTCCTATTTTACTCTTGTGTTCAAGAATAATGTGCCTTAAACATATTATCAGGATGAGCCAGCTACCTGTTTTTTGTCAGACTTTCACCTCATGAGAAGGCAAGCTGCAGAAAACTAACTGCATACAGAGTATTCAACAGAGGGAGCAAGACAGTGCTTGGAGGGGAGAGAATTTGTACGGTGTCATTTTGGGAAGGCTGTGCACCCACTAAAAAAAAGTTTCGCAAAACGAACGTGAGAATTTGAGCAAGATAAGGTTTTCAAACTTACTAGGCTAATGTGAAGGAAAAAGGCCAGAAGGCCCATGGTATTTAGTAATCCCTGTGGAGGCACAGCATGCATCTAGGGTATAAATTCATAACAGGAGGATCAGTAACTTCTGTTTCCCAGCAGTGTTATGCAATACCAACACATACTGTAATATCCTGATAGCTGCTAAGACTTGGACCCCTGGTTCCTTGGACTGCAGTTCATGGCTGCTGTAACCAGGTATCAGTTTTCTTCTACAGCACTTGATATTCTCAGAAACCCTCCACTTCTGCCCTGCTGTATGTATTGCTTACTTCCACTGCAGCACTTGGACAAAGTTTATGAAGGCAGCACTCCCATTCTGATCAAATTGTTTTGCACTTCACTTTGTCACTTGCATTCTGCTATCAGTGGAGGAATGAAACCCCATGGTTCGACTGCAGTAAAAATCAAATGTCTTGCTTTCTTTTCGTAGTAGAACATCCCTAAAATAAAAGACCATAATTCTAAACATACCTTTTGACTATGTGTTTCAGATTATCTTATTCTTGTGCCTTGTTTTTTTTTTTTTATAAAGTATGCACTACCTGGTTAAAAGTAAATGCAAGATATTTTTTTTAACACCTCCCCATTTTTATTTGAACCTTGCCTTACAGTCTGTTGAAAATCATCTCTGTTTAGGCAGGAAGCAGGGTGTGCCTGGTGTGATTCATTAAGATGATGCTGCTGCTTACCCTTTCCCTTCTGCTCCAGTACATCTAAAAGCTTACCTGTATAACTCTAACTTGCTGAATTGAAAGGAAACATTACTCAGTGTACTGAGTGCCATGACTTTGAGCTGGGTTTTTAGGAAAATATATTCCCTTTCACAGAGTGTGTTCAGAACTGCCTTTTTAGGACGCTAACTCTTAATACCAAAAGAAATTTCCATGGTAAAGAAAATAGCATGGAACAGAAAAATGTTGGAAACTGAGAGGAGGGGAGAATTGATAACGAACTTAAAAACATAGAAAAGAGAAGGAAAATATAGAGATAATTTATGAATAGGAAACCGTTTTCCTAATCATGACCAAGCTTTACTAATTTTCTTTTCAAGGGATGAGTTTTATTCAATAACAGGAAAATCCTTCAGGTATGTAGAAAAAAATTGGATGGAGGGGTTTTCATTTTCCAAATTTCAGGATTATATTAGAATTCCTGACTCCTACTTATTTATCTCAGGTTTCTCTTCCTTTTCTTTTCATTTTTATAGTGGAAGCTAGATGACCCTTATTGTTCCTCACCTAGAGCATCTCTGCCTTTAAGTTCACAAGTTTTAGTTTTGGCTTATTGCAGACTCTAGGTGAGAAAAACTAAAGGAGATGAGGAAACCAGGGAGAAAAGCATCCATGTCACTCATTTTTTTAAATATATCTTAAGGACCTAAAGAAATGGAGCATGCATAGGGAAAGAAAGGGCTAGCAGTTCAAAGGTCTAATGACAGGACACAGAAGGAAGTCAGCTAATGATTCAGGGAAAAAAAATGAGAAAAACTCATAATGAAGAGGTAACTGCTCTATGTTAGAAAACATGTTAGGAAGGAGTAAATTTTCCAAGAGCAGGTATGTTAAAAGCCACCAAGTCTTCCAAAGCTGTATGAGCATCAAAATGGATATTGCCGTGGGCCAATACTATTTTTGAAGTGTTTGCAAGGACTAACAGAGGAAAAGGCAGAAAAAAAGGGTGTCATGAAAACCCCTCAATCCCACTGAGGCTTCACTGTACTCACGTCAAAAGAGATGTGTTTTTGTTTGAATATTCCACAGTTTGGCTGAGAAGATTCATAGCTGAGTGTGAAAACAGGAATAAAGTGTGTTACAAGAAATCGGTGCTTGCAGTGGAGCCTCTGCTTACAGCAACAAATTATTACCACTCTGTATGCTGTAGTTTTATTTCATAGGCTTCAGCACCACAGTCCAAGATCTGATATAATTCACATTGTTTGGGCTTTCCTTTTTTTAAATCAGAAACATGTTTTGCTTGATCTGCCATAACACTGACTCTCTAGCTGTAGTGACAGACATCCACATAAACCAAATTTTGCCCTCAGTCTCCTCAGTATTATTCTGAAGTACCACTGGTACAGACAGTAAATTTACTTATAGTTTATAATGCTATATACGACTGAATGTAGTTATTATTTATTCTCTACATCTGTGTTGTTATTTAGCTAAATTGTTGTGATAAGTCAGGAGAAATACAATGTAGTCATTCTTAGATTTATTTATTTTTTTTTAGACTTATGACCTTTGCAGTCCCATCTTATCATTCCTTATTTCCAGGAATATTGACTATATTCATGAACATCATCCTCTGACCCTGTCAGCTTTCTTGCTTGAGGTGACAAAGAGAGATCTGATTGGAGTCACACATTTGCCAATAAAAAACTGAATTCCTGTCTCTTGATTTCTTCATAAGATGCAGTCAGTAAATTAAAACACCAGTGTAATAACAAAAGCATCGAATTTTCATGTGGCAGAAGTTACACTTTTTAGTGTAATATATAATGAAGTTGGTTGGTGAGAAATGCTTAAATCCATCGTCATCTTCAGTCACTGTCTTCAGGAAAGGAAAGTTTTAGTTTTACTTTAGCAGTTAACTATTAAAATCTTATCTATCACAATAATTGTCATACATACTTTGGCAGGATAGTGAAGCCTTAGGTATTAAAACAGGTTCTTCATTGTTCATTAATGTATTCTGACATCTCACATTGTTAAACTAGTACAGTCTTTGACTCTGAAAATATAGCAATGTTATTGAAAGCCTTCCTGGAGATGTGAAAGATGGTACAGCAGCATTATATTATGCATAAGTTGAAAGAAGCTGCTCTGTTCCTGGCTAAGGAAACACTAAGATTTTGATTACGTGTGAGCAAAAACCATGACTGAAGTATCACATTGATATTCATACAGTAAAAGCTCAAAATGTAGTGTGTTTTGTCTAGGTATAATTATAATACTTAAAAGTTACTCTATAAGTTTTACACATGTATACATTAATAAGTAAATGTATAAATGCAACATCATGAGGAAAATATTTAATAATCTAAGAATATATTTTCCCCATGATGGAATATTTTCCCCATGATTCTGTGAGAATATATGTCAGACACAGGCTTCTAGTCCACCAAATGGAAGTGTGCAGTAAGAGCCAGGGCCTTGTGTACTCAAATCTCATTCCAATGTAATTTATTCCAGTGTTATAAAGTGCCCTTTAATGTCCTTATCTCCTCTTTTATAATAAGTGTGGTATGTAACTGAACTGTGTTCAGGGTACATACCCTGAATAGGGTAAAATCCAGTAGCTAATATTTCTGGGGATAAGTTCCTCCATTGTCTTCTCTGTATAACCTGGCTTCAGCCTTGGAAAGTTTAATTCAGTTATTCCAGCAAGAGCTTTGCAGCTGGAAAAGCTCTTCATTAACTTTGGTTGCTCCAGACCTTCGTTTCACTGAGTCCAGTGCACCAGCATGCCTTTCTGGCTCACCCTGCGGTGGTCTTTGCTGTTTGTACGTCAGTTTCTTCCTTTCTGCCTACAGTATTAGAGACTGAAGAAAGTATGCAGAGTCATCTCTTTCGCTTGCTTACTGTTTTGTAGAAGGCTGGATGAGTCAGTCCATCTTTGCCACAGGTAAGCTGTAATACAGTTTTGATAACAATCAGAGAATTTAAAAACCTCTCTGGTGGAGGTGGCCGAAGAAATTTATTCCTTGACTGAAGGTGTCAGACAAAACTATTTTCCCACTGCATCATTGACTTCAGAATCCTGCTTTCCAGATGCATGATACCATCACTAGACTGTATTATCTCTACTGTAGATGAGCATTATGCAGATACAAACAGTTATCGCTGAACTGAAGTTTCTGTCTACACATGGGAGGTAGTCGTCTATCAGTATTTAACTTGGATGTACATATAAAAGCTTAATTTTTAAAGCACATCAATTTTGGAATAACTTTTTAGTATGAATCTGGTTTAGCTAGGAAATTTTATTAAAGGTATGTATTTCTGGGACTTTGGATCACACTGTTTTGTATGTGTAACTAGCAAAACTTTTATTAATGTAGGTTCATGTCAATGGGTGTTTTACACCTGCTTTGCTTTAAATCTCATTCCAGGACATCTGGTACATGACTTCTGTATGCACTCACACACAAACATGGAAAAATGCTCCAAACTCTCAGTTCTTAATCTCTTTCTACATTTCAGCTGACTTTGATGCTGATCGTCATAAACCCTTCAATAGTGTGGAGCAATCTACTAACATATTTTAATGACCTTTTCAGAAAGCAATTTCCTTCCTTCTGTGTGGATCTAATATTTAGAACATAGCCCTTTCTTCATGCAAGTGAGGTACAAAGGTTATACAGCTGGCCTTGTGCCTGAAAAGTATTCCCAGATGTTTACCATCTTATATTAACAATTTTATATGCAGAGTGTATTTCCAAGTGTCTCAGTCCCTTAAGCAAGGGATACTGTGTTTGGCTTGGGCCTACTCCAAACAAAATGAGATTCCATCAAATTTCATTGCTGCACATCCAAAATCCTTAGCCTTAGTGACTGTCCCTCCAGCTTGTAAGCTCTGATGTAGTTGTGCTACCTTCATACTGAATAACTACATCTCTGCAGAAGCCACCGCTGATGTCTACCGTGATTTTGACACTGAAGCATTTTACTTTTGGGGTGTAAAACATCAGTAAGAGACAGATGTATACAAGTTGCTGCCATGGGCATTGTCAACATAGAAAAGAGAAGACATTCATTATTCTTGTAAATCGCTGTACTTCCATAAGCGTGTGTTATGGAAAAGTATAAGATTACTCTAGGTTTCATCATATCTGCTAGGAATGAGAATTCCAATAAGAATTAAATTCATTGGAAACTTTTCTTTCCCCACCAAGATGCACTACAAAGGAGACTTTCTTGAGGAAGAGCAATGTGAGAACAACTCCAGTGCAGCAGTCAAGGAAAACCTTGGTGCACCTTTCAGAACAGGACGGTTCTCCATGAGGCAATGTCATCCCAGCTCATCCATTTCACTGCTAGAAGAGGACATAATTGTGTCTTATCTCTAAACTGCTTTTTTTTTTTCTGTATTTATAATCTGTGTCTGACCTATGTCTCTTGATATTCATGCTGAACGGAAATCACTCTCTTCATAAAATATTCACAATAACATTCAGAAACCTCACATTTCCGTTTTGATGGTCTCATTTAATGAAATTTTATCAAATAGTTTTACAATCACAAAAGAAATGCTCAGTGCAAACATGGAAATATTTTTATTGTGATGTTATCTGTTTTCATAGTTCTCCTTTATGCTCTCTGCAAATCACATCAGCTTCCTCATGACACTGAAGTCATATCATAGAATGCAATATATTTGATGGTGTATCTGTCATTGAGAGATGGGTTTGGTTAGGCAACTGTGACCAGTGGTTTTATACAGATCAGAGCTCTGTTGACCAAAATCTGGCTCACTGTTTGAGGGGAAGTAGCTGAAAAACATCAAAGAATAAACTTCAAGTCATACTGTGGTGTGAGTGTGCTACTTCTTACACAACGGGACAGACAAGTCTGGCCTTCGGATGAGTTTGTTTTGTTCTGAATGCACAACACTTTAATGATTGTTACCTGGCTGTCCCCATGGAAGGTTACATGCAGCTGAAGCAGTGATTCAAGGTAGAGGGTTTTTTCCCCATGAGAAACACAACCTATTCCCACCTTAATTTTTCAGGTTTCCTTAGGAAACTTGTCTTCATGGGAACCACAAAACAGTGTCCTGTTTGCAATACTTTTTTTCTTTCTGAATTTTGACAGTCAGGAAAGTGCTGTCTCTTATTTGATATTTAAAAGCATCACTTTATTCATGCAGCCATTAAATCCTTCCATCATCATTGACCTAATTCAGTATAATTTGAATTGGCTTGCACCATGGGACAGTATAACCATAAAGATGGGCAGGCAACCTTTTAGGATTCTTCAAGAGCTTAATGATTTATTTTATAATCAATGCCATTCCAGTGAAGCTGGAGATGTTTTTATTAAGTAATTCTGTTTCATGGGGATTGGTTGTTGAACATATTTGTACAGAAATAGAATTCTTGGGAGAATGTTCATTTTTATTGTTTCTATTCTAACTGCAAAGATAAGCACAGAAAATTCCACCTATTTAAATAATCTGTTACTTTTTGAAATAATTTCCTGTAATTTTCTCTAAATGAGCTTTTTAAAGAAGGTGTTGTGCATGCTCTTGGGCGCTAGTGTCTCTCAGTTCTGAGGAAATTTATTCATAAATGTATTCACCTACTTCCAGTAAGAGCAGCAAGAATAAAGCTGCAGGCACGCAATGGGTCCTGGGTGAAAGGAAGAGGATGAGCAGTGGTACTCAGTGTACCCTGTTCTTTGACATAACACATGGACGTCTTCCATCACCACCACAGAAAGGAGAGGACAGAAGAAGCATCAATGCCGCGCAGGTGCTGCTGCACTATCTGTACTTGTGAGGAGGTGGGTGGAATTTGATCTTGAGCCTCCTCCACTCCCTGTATCTAATTTAAAGCATTTAGATCATTTAATGCTTTCACTTTTTCACATATTGCCTCCAGTAATTATGCTAAAATGCAACTAAGAGAGAGGAGGAAAAAAAGCAAACCTGTCACGTGTCTGTACTTAAGCACCTCACATTGTATCCACTGATCCTAAAATAAACTTTCCAGTTGTGACATCCAGCTTTCAACCAAATTGCGTGTTTTTCCTTTGCCTGAAATAAACAAAGATTAATATATTTGATCAAAGTCCTTTGGTGCCTTTGTCTGCAAGAATACCAAATGTGTTTCTTTTTTTTTCCTGCCAATAACTTCCACAAGACAGGAGATTTTTGAGGGCAAGGAGGCAAGCTAACAAATGATACGGTTGCCACAAGATGATCTGACAGGTCCTCCCTGGCCAAAGGCTGTGAAAGCTGGAAAGGGTCTCATGGTGCAGCCGAATTTCATGTCCTGTAGTCATTTCCTTTCACAAAACAGCCTGAAGCCTGTGCTGCCTCCCGATCCCCATATTGCTAATTCTGCTACTTTGACGAAGGTAGCATGGAAAGGTTTGCCATATGTCATGGTTTAACCCCAGCCAGCAACTGAACCCCACCCAGCCACTCACTCACTCCCCCCTGCAGTGGGATGGGGAAGAGAATCAGAAGAGTGAAAGTGAGAAAACTTGTGGGTTGAAATAAAGACAGTTTAATAGGTAAAGCAAAAGCCGCTCACGTAAGCAAACCGAAACAAAGAATTCATTTACTGCTTCCCATCAGCAGGCAGGTGTTCAGACATCTCCAGGAAGGCAGGGCTCCACCACCTGTAACAGTTACTTGGGAAGACAAACGCCATCACTCCGAATGTCCTCCCTTCCTTTTTCTTCCCCCAGCTTTATATGCTGAGCGTGATGCCATATGGTGTGGAATATCCCTTTGATCAGTTGGGGTCAGCAGTCCCGGCTGTGTCCCCTCCCAGCTTCTCGTGCACTCCCAGCCTGCTCGCTGGTGGGGTGGTGTGACAAGGAGAAAAGTCCTTGGCTCTCTCTAAGCACTGCTCAACAGTAACGAAAACATCCCGGTGTTATCAACCCTCTTTTCATCACAAATCCAAAACATAGCCCCATACTAGCTACTGTGAAGAAAATTAACTCTATCCCAGCCAAAACCTGCATACCATATTAATAAAACTTGTTAGGGGGCACAGCATCCTTTTTCTGCTGTACACTCTGATGAGGCCATTCTGGTATGCAGTCTCTCCAGTACCATCAGGTTTTGTAACTTCAAGGAGGCACTTGAACTGTAGGCCACTCAGTATTACAAAACTTGTAGGTTCGTTTTCTTCCTTGGTTTTTAGGATCTCTTATATCTCAGTGCTAATGTTTCATGGATTTTTTGATTGAGAGTGAAAAAATTATTTTTCTAACTATGTGCCAGTTAAAAGGACTCAAAAGCCTTCATCATGATTTTTTCCTAATGTTGACAAGGACACACTATCCTGCACCTCCACCAGTATTTATTGTTTATCTGAAAAAGTCATGATCTGCAATCGTAAACTCCTTTGGGCTGGAAACAGGAAACAGCTGGGCAGGCTGCAGTGTGAGGGGTGATACCGCTTATAGCCAGTTCCTTGCAACAGCAATGGTTCTCTTTAGGTCTCTTTCAGACTGAAAGGAGACAACGTATGTGAGCAACTGGCTTAACCACCCAAAGTAGCCACCAGCCATTGTCATGTTGAGGACAATAGTGAAAATTTCAAAAAGAATAAGAAAGGTGATATTTGAGCACAATGAATGAAGCCGGTTGTTAACAGTTTTGTTTTCATGTTGCCTTGGCTGACTAGATGGCATTCAAAATCTCTGTCTTGGAAATATGACTTCTTTGGCTAGCTGGACTTCCATGTATTTATTTGAGTAGTATCATCTCATGCACACGTTCTAAACATAACTAAAAGCGGGCTCAGCACTTGTCTTAGTTCTTTTGTGTTTCCCATCTTTACCAATGAAAGCATTCATTATGATTCCGATCCTCTTTATTGCAAATATAAATAAAACATGACAAAACTGTAAGTAAATCCTTTAGTGTTGGAAGTTGATAGAATAGGGCAAAAATTAATTTTATGCATGAAAAATCTCATTAAGCAGCTTCATGGAAATAAAAGAAATTGGCATCAGAGCCCATGGTATATGTAGTTCATCGCTTTGTCATTGAAGCCACTCAGCCTGGTCTGTTCACGTTGCTTATGTGACCCATGTTCTCCTTTACGGGTTCTGTGTTCGTCTACCTATACAACACAAAGGTCAATGGGATCTGAGGGAAAAATACCCTGCTTTTCTCATATGTGATCAGAAGCTTAATACAGATCAGCTGAAGCAGCATAATTTTCTGAACTGGTTTTATCCTGATGTGTAGCAGTGTCCCCTAGAGGCTACAAGGACAAGCAAGAAAAGACTTAGAAAGGTCATTTAGGACTCATAAAAACCATTAACTAAATTGCATGAAGCATTGCTTGTAACTAAATTGTATTTCACAGAATAAGCAAACACACAATCCCTTCAAGATTCAATTGCAAGGCATTGGCTCCTCTTCTCAGAACACTTCAGTTTCTAATTTTAAAGGCAGAGAATGTCCTCAAGGTACGAAGGGAAGATAATCAAATGAAGTGGGGGATTCGAAAAGGCCAGAAGCTGCGCTTGCTAATTCCCCTACATTAAATGTGGAGAAGCCTTTATAGCTTTGTGACTCCTCCAGCTTTGTGCAAGTACAAATATTTCTGCTTTTTCCTTTGGGCCAGAGATAGGTAATTTTGATTAATAACTGACTATCACTAAGAATGTCTAAACACTGCATTATATGTGCTTGATTCTGAAAGTTTTAACATCAGCAAACCCTTCAGAATGTTTGATAATTTTTTTTTGCAAAAATCATATTTTACCATAAAGAGGGATGTAATCTCCTGCTTAATCTGTACTATGAACTCTTATCAATTTTGCATCTCTACTATATGTCTTTTATGATTAATATTATATAAGTAATGGTTGTGTCCCTTGTAATCATTTATATAAGTATGTACCTGACTAGCTCAGTAATAAAAATCTTCAATTTTTAATTGAATAGACATTAGTAATACAGGTAAATACATGTAAATTGTCTACATAAGAATTTAATATCTCAGTTTTAATAATAAATATGCATTGTATTCACATGTGCATATTGAACGGTACCACGGTGTAATATCAGAAAGGGAGAAAACCATCTCACTCAGGGCTCTGACTCCCAAGCAAGAACAGCATAGCTTGGTAGGACTTGGAAACAATTGCCTCCACCTGTGCCTTCCACCTGCAGGGGACAGACATCTGAGATTCTTGTGCAGATGTTCCTGAAGCACTGTAGTTAACATGAGAGTGTTTTAGCATAAACTGAAGCTAGCGGTTCTTCGTCCTAAAAAGATGTGGTGCAACTCTGGCCTGTTCCTCAGCTGAGTCATTAGTGGCTCAGCAGACTGTGTACAGAGGCTGAGACAGGTGACTGTGGCAATAACCTGAGCACTCATCTGAAACTGTGTCATCTCTGAGACATGCTCTAGTCATGCTATCTGATGCTAAGGCTAAAATCTGAGAAAACGTGTAAGGTAAACCTTAAGATTTAGGTTTTTCTCTTTTGCAGCAGCTCAGAAACCCTCAGTTATCTCTAGATATGAGAAAAGAATTAGAACAGCAGTAAACTGAAGTTTGTTTGTAATATGTCTGAGTATCACTTTTAATATCTCTTTATCCAGATTAGGATACCCTTTGGATTTCAGTATCTCCTCCTTTTTGATGATAATTCTTTTTTAAATCATGCGGCTCCCTTATTGCTTGGCCCATGTGCACATCCTGCTGCTGGGTTTGCCCTTTGTTTTGTGTATGGCTAGAAGAGATAATATCTTGGCTATTAACACCTCATTTAGGTCTGTTGGGAAATCATCTAGCTAGCTACTATCCATAGAACTCATTAGGAAATTAGCTATTTATGTGTGAGTGAAGAAAGTTTTTTTTATGTAGTAAAATCTAAAAATCTACTAAGGGGTGCAGTCTGTTCTTGAAAATAAATTTCTGACAATACAGCCAAAAGAAAAGCAGGAAAACTCTACTCATACATTTTTAGGAACTCACATTTTATATTATTTGCTTTTCTGGTACTTCAGTAAGCTAATTCCTCCACTGCATTCAAATGACTAGACTAAATGAGGACAATGTGTCAGTAATTTAACATCCTTAGTTAAGAAGCACTAGACTGAGTTTGTGGTATTTAGTCACATGATTTGAGCTAGAAATTGCACACTTATCAGCTAGTTGGAAGTGATCAGCCAATTGTAAGAGTGGTTTAAAATTTGCCTACAAAAGGATTTCAGAATTCAGCTTATTCTCTGTGTATGGATATTTTTTGCTCGAAAATAATCACTAAAACATACACTGTAATTAAGGGAAAGAGTATTACAAACTGACTACGCATTCTGCAAAATGCATTAAAAAATTTCTAAGGACTCCATGGCTTTTGCCAGATACATTTCATAGATTTGTTTTTCACATATTCAAGGCGCAAAGGAGGGGAAACGTCCAGTAGATTCCACTTTAAAGGACATAAATGTCCTTTATGATTCCGTTAGGTCTATTATTTTTCCCTACTCCGCATAAATGCAGTTTTTATGTTTTGACAGAAAGGAAGAAAACATATGAACCTGTATTTTCTGACAGAATATATTTTTTTTTTATTTGCAATCTAAAGCCATAACAATCTTTCAGCTAGAGCCAGCTCATGATAAAAGGCTCATTAAAAGCTTCAGGTACGAAAACTCTCCTGTGTGAGACTGAGTTCTTGCTGAGAAAAACCTAGCATAGCTCCTAATAGTTCTGCTGTACTGTCATACATTTCTCTTTTACTCCATGTGCCTCGTGGCCTCTTGCAGCCGTGGGGATTGCAATTTGTGTTCCTTCTCTGAAGCTGTGATTGTCACACTTGCAGCAAGTTCAGCCACAGAATGTGGGACTGCAGTAATTGGTTAAGTCAGCCTAGAGTGTCTTTTCGCTTGTCAGCAGACACCATCGACCTAACGTTTAAGTAGCAGCACAAAGACATATATTAATCTTTTATTTGCTCAGTCGTCATGATTTCATACATTAGTATGTGCAGCACGCCCTACCAGCTGTGACTGGAGTTTACCATCAGTATTTTCCCCCACTAGGAAAATATGACTTAAAAAAGTTTCTATTGTTTGGCTTCATACAGTTGCAAATACAGTTCTTAAGTATTTCTGGTAGTGATAAGCCCTGTATCCTAATACCCTTATGTTCTAGGAGGGAAACACTGTTAGAATTTGAAGATAATATCTCCATGACAGTTGTGGAAGGGGAAGTTGAGGCTATTGTTCTCTCCAAATTTTTGCCCTTTCACTATAATTCTTCTCCTGGTTCTGTGTGGGCAATGTCTGTCTTTATCTAATTCAGCTTGCAGCCACTGATCATGCCCTCTTCTGCCCTGGGAACTCACCACATACAAAGATAAAAGAGACATATGTCAAAGTTAAGCAAAGGAAAAAGTGCAGAAAGATTAATTCAGTTACTAGGATCTTCATCTGACCACAGGATGGCAGGATTTAGGAGAAAACTTTGTGGTCTCTTAAGATCAGAGAAGGTGGTATAAGAAAATATTTTGATGCTACACTGTGATTCAAACATTATTTTGACTGAAATACTGAAAAATGTTCCAACACAAACATTTTCAAGTAGCCATGGCATGTCTGCCTGGCCACATCAGGCCACATTTGAAGTTCAACAACCCAGAGCTGGAGGACACTCAAGAGCAAGGTAATGCTGTATTTGAGAGCGTGTTACACAGACTGCTATAGGAATCAGGGCTGTGCGTAGGTCCCAAGACTGATCTTCTCATTCCTGTCATTTCAAGGTAAAGGGAATGAGCCAGGGACTCTTGTCTTGTAGATGTAAATCTCCAAACGAGTTAATAAAAGATTGTGTGAGAATTTCTACTCCATTTCAGATTAACCAGATAACACTGGTATCTTCAATGTCAGAAGCAAGATCAGCCAGTTCCCACCTAGGACAAGTGACCTGACTGCTTGAGTGCCCCTTCTCTCCTCTCCTTTACAGTGGTGTTCAAAAAAGTATTTTAGCCACTGGCTTAAGGTCATCCATGTACTCATCACTGGTCTTGGCTGAAGCTGGCAACCTCCAACTTCTCACCTGTCACGTCCTGGGTGAGACCAGTGCCTCGGTGTGTCTCCTGCCAGGGAAGACAGGCACAGAAGCTGGCATCTTCTTGGTGATATGTGAGTGCTCCTTCTCCCCTTGGTCCCTCTGAAGAGGTAAAGAGTTCAGCCTAAGGTCATAGTGTTTTGGACTGAGACAGAAGGAAGCACTCAGTCCTGTGCTCTGCTAAGGGGCGGTGATTAATAGCAGCAAATCTCTGCGCTCCAATATTACTTGTAGCCCAAAATACAGCTCATTTGTAGTTAACATGTCTGAGTTTGCACTGAAAGGGAGAGAAGCAGAAGAGCAGCACTCACAGTTGGAATCAGCTGATATGCAGTTTAAGAAACTACTACCTCTCAGTGTCAGCTGGTTGCTGCCTGCCTTCTGAGTGGTGCCGGGCTGCAGCAGCGTGAATTGGTTTTAGCAGATGCTTGCACCTCAAGTGTGAGAGCGCATTTGGTGTGCTCACAGGCATACTGTGAATAAACTGGAGATCGTGACCTCAGCTGCCTGCCCGTGCAGGCATAGCTCCAGATTATCCGTACCACAGCCTTCTAGAGCATGCAGTGCTCCTCACAACTGAACTGTCCGGTAACTCAAGCATGTGCTTGCTGGATGTTGCTGCTTCAACTCCCAGCCTTGTTTCTGAGGAGAAAAGCAAAAGGAGAATAGAAAAAATAAAGTGACAAAACTGAAAGGGTCTGGAGAGGAAATCTGTCAATAGCCAAACTCATTTGATGAGAGATTACCTGTGCTAAGAACAACTTTCCTAGGAGGAAGGGAGAAGATCTTATTAATGGTCAGAAATTAGTTCGTATGGCAGAGTGACCAAAGAGAAACATTGTCGGGTTTTTGACTCACTATTTTTATGTTTTAGCACTGAACAAGGAGTCAGACATGAGTAGTCTTCTGCCAGTTTGTGAAATCTAAACAAAAACCCCACTTCAAATCCAAGTAATAACCTACGGTCAATCTGCCAGATTCCTGCCTCTGAGCAGATATATATGAATTTAAGACACAATGAGAAATCAAACATTTGTAGTTTTTTTCATGGTAAACTAAAGAAATAGCAGAAGAATTGGACATAAAGTACAATTTTAAACTGAGAGTAGTCATATTATTAGTGAAAGTGGCTAACAGTTACTACAGATTCCAGCAGTATTATGAAATGCAGATTTTTGTAAATTTATAACTTATAATTCCCAGTTATAATGATTGGGAAACTGAGTGCAGAAGCTTGACTGTGAACACTTAGCCCACAGTAGATTTGCCGAAACCTAAAGACCTTTTAAAACTAGTGGTTAGTGCAAAGCTGGCACAAGTAACTCTCCAAACAGAACAGAAAAAGCGTGAAAGTGAAAGGGGAAAAAAAACACCATATAAAAATCTGTGGAAAAGCAACTGTGCAAACATAGAACAAAAGAGACAAAAAGAATCATAAATTGTAGAAGCATTTAGGTTGGAAAAGACTCTTAAGATCATTGAGTTCAACCGTTGACCTAACACTGCCAAGTCCACCACTAAACCATGACCCTAAGCAAGCACCACGTCTATGCGTGTTTTAAATACCTCCAGAGATGGTGACTCAACCACTTCCCTGGACAGCCTGTTCCTTGACAACTCTTTTGGTGAATAAATTTTTTCCTGATATCCAATCGAAATGTCCCCTGAAATAGTAAGCAGATCAAGACCTATGTCCAGTATGGAGAAAGATTTTACTGGAAAAATCCTCCAAAATACATTGTATTCAATAATTTTCCCAAGAAAAATAAAAATAAGATACTAAAACAACAAGAAAAACTAATCAGGAACTCAGAAGACAAAATTTTGGATGTCTGTGGCATACACGTAGTGCAGAAATGTGGAAGTAAATGATATGCAAAACTCAGGTGAGGACTGGGTGTAAAGACAGAATTTAAGAAATCGAATGATAAATAGCTACTAAGGGTACAAGGTTATTGACTACAGACATTTTATCTGGCCTTTGTGATTTCAATTTCATTTTATACAAGTAGAGACAACTTAAAGGTGTATAATGGCATGGTCTTACAGACACTGTGCAACTTTTAAACAGAAATGTTGTAGAAAAATATGTAGGAAAAATTTAGGTTAGCACTGGAAACACCAAATCCACTACCTACAGCTAAATCAAGAGGATTCAAGAACGTAGTATCATTAGTTTCACGGCAAATGATTCATATGGTATCACAGAATGACAGAAGGGTTGGAAGGGACCTCTGGAGGTCATCTTGCCCAATCCCCCTGCTCAAGCAGGGCCACCTAAAGCAGGTTCCCCAGGACCATGTTCCGATAGCTTTTGAATATCTCCAGGGGTGGAAACTCCACAACGTCTCTGGGCACCCTCTGCCAGTGCTTAGTCAACCAGTGCTCCAGGTATGGCCTCACCAGTGCTGAGTACGTCTCTTGACCTACTGGCAACACTCACCCTAACGCGGCCTAGGATACCATTAGCCTTCTTTTCTGTAAGGGCATGTTGCTGGCTCATGTTCAAGCTATTGTCCTTTTGTGTAAAGCTGTTTTCCAACTGGTTGTTCCCTAGCATGTACAAATGGCTGGGGTTGTTCCTTCCCAGGTGCAGGACTTTGCACTTCCCCTTGTTGAATTTCATCAGGTTCTTGTCAACCCATTTCTCCAGCCTGTCCACCCTCTGGATGGCAGCACAACCCTCTGGCATATCAGCTCCTCCTGCCATTTTTGTATAATCTGCAAACTTGCTTATATACAAGCACAACAAAACCAAAAATATCAGCAATATATTTTGCAATTATTGTGGCAAAGCATTATTGAAATGTTTTTTAAGAACTAGAATATCTTTCAAATTTGTTGCATGTGAAAGTACACAAACTCAGTCATTTCAGTACAAGCTTCTTCCTCTAGAAATACCCATGTACCAACCTAAAAGACCACAGTTGGTTCAGCAGCTTGGTTGACCATTTAGATGTCAGGCAAACTAACTTTGAGCATGTCTTAATGAAGCACCGAAGCCAACTGACTGCCAGATGCCTGAAGTTTAAGAGCTACCTGTTGTCTATATGGGTTTCAAGAAAAGATACCATAAGTTTCTACTTGGTATGGAAACCATGACTTCACTGCATTTAGGCACCAGGGTGGATACAAAGACAGCTCGGGATGCTGCATTGTACCTGTTTTGCAAGGAAGAATTTTGATAATGCTCGATAACATTATCAAAAACATGTTAACAGGAGTAACATAGATTAGATGTCTGACTGATAACCGTCTGAAGTAAGGACATGGAGACGATATGGCAGAAATAATGGTGTTTCACTCATAGTCTCATTGGTCTTCTTAAAATTAAATTAATTACAATATATATATTACAACCATTAGTATTACAATATAAGCAATATTTGACGACTTCCTGTGGACTATATCATGAACAGTAAAGGCTACAGGCTGGCTACACTTGAAGACAGTAGATCAGTTATATATGCATAGAAAAAGCATTAGATTTGTAAACTGTTACAATGCCTCAACTATCTCAAATATATGTGAATCTTTAGGATGGCTACTGAAGAAAACCAGAGCATAAGCATGGTTAACACGGTTAGATGTTGACATCTTTCAGCCATTGACTGTACTAACCAATATTCTCCCTTTGTTTGTGTGATATTATATGAACAAACGGATACTTTTCTGCTGGCAAAGGGACAGATGGTAACTGTCACTTATGATCACAATCACCAGTAGAGGCAAAAATACCCCCAAGGTAAAAACGAAAGTATTGCTGTAACATTCATAATTTGAAGAGTTCAATAGTTTCCTTAAAGGCAGCTATTTCTACTCTTCAAGTAGAAAGTGACCATAAGTTAACAGCAAGCACTCTTTAAAATACTGCTATTAGCCTAAAATGCTGTCACTATACATTATGATTTATATATATTTGGGTTTTTTAAGTATATGCACAAAGAAGATTTCCCCACCTCAAAACTGTGTTACATATCACAATCATAGAATCATAGAATGGTTTGGGTTGGAAGGGACCTTAAAGATAATCTAGTTCCAACACCCCTGCCACAGGCAGGGACACCTTTCCTCTAGATCAGGTTGCTCAAAGCCTCATCCAGCCTGGCCTTAAACACTGCCAGGGAGGGGGCAGCCACAACTACTCTGGGCAACCTGTTCCAGTGTCTCACCACCCTCATAGTAAAGAATTTCTTCCTAATATCTAATCTAAATCTACCCTCTTTTGGTTTAAAACCATTCCCCCTCATCCTGTCACTACTTGCCCTTGTAAAAAGCCCCTCTCCCGCTTTCCTGTAGGCCCCCTTCAGGTACTGGAAGGCTGCTATAACGTCTCCGTAGAGCCTTCTTTCCAGGCTGAACAGCCCCAACTCTCTCAGCCTCTCTTCATAGGATAAGTCCTCCAGCCTTCTGATCATCTTCGTGGCCCTCCTCTGGACTCATTCCAACAGCTCCATGTCCTTCTTATGTCGGAGGCCCCAGAGCTGAACGCAGTACTCCTGGTGGGGTCTCATGAGAGCAGAGTAAAGGGGCAGAATCACCTCCCCCGACCTGCTGGCCACAATTCTTTTGATGCAGCCCAGGATGCGGTTTGCCTTCTGGACAGTGAGGACACTTTGCAGGTTCATGTCCAGCTTCTCATCCATCAGTATCCCCAAGTCCTTCTTCACAGAGCTGCTCTCAATCCCTTCATCCCCTAAGGAAGTTGCAAAAGGGGAATAAAATGTATGACCAGTCATGCCTGAATTAAGATACATTTCCACAAAAGGTCTTCTTGTGTCTTGTCGAAATGCTTGACGTGAAGATGTGGCCTGTAGTCCCAAAATTATCACAGTCAACAATGATGAGAGAAATAATTAAGAAAAATGAATCAGTCAAGAGTCAAAGCCTGTAACAGCTACTAAACTAAGCCTCTGAGAACTAAAAACTTGGTAGTTTAAAGATTAGACTAATTCCATATGTTGAGTAATAGCAAATTATATGTATCAAAGTACATTACACTCAAACACCATGGAGGATAAGTTTCAAGGATATTTTTTTTCAGTATTCAAGCACGGATAGACTGGGAAGGGTCCAAAGGAGGGCCACAAAGATGATCAAAGGACTACAAGAAAAGACTGAAGGAGTTAGGTCTCTTCTCTCTGGAGAAGAGAAGGCTCAGGTGGGACCTCATCACAGTATTCCAGTACTTAAGGGGCGGCTACAAAGAGGACAGAGGCTCTCTCTTCAAAAGGAGCCACATGGAGAAGGCAGGGGACAATGGGTACAAGTTGCATCGGGAGGGGTTTCAACCCAATGTAAGAATGAAATTTTTTACAGTGAGAACAATTATTCACTGCAACAACCTCCCCGGGGATGTGGCAGAGTCCCCATCACTGGAGGTTTTCAAGATGCATTTGGACAGGACTACTAGATAATCTCATCTAGTCTCTCTTTCCCATGAAAGGTTGGACCAGATGACCTTTCGAGGTGCCTTCCAGCCTCGACTGTTCTATGAATTTATGATTCTATGATAATATTGCAAATGCCATGAGTAGGCCTCTGTACACAGGAAAAGAAAAAAAAATCCTGGAAGTGGAGCATGGTGTAATGTGCGTCTGATGAAATTTTGTTAGTAGGACAAAAGAAGGATGTTGTAAGGAGTGGGAAAATAATCTGACATTGGACCTTCAAAATACCACATCATGAGGTCAGCCAGCATAAGGTGAATTGCCATTTGTTACAAGAAACATGTCCACCAGCTTAGAAACATAAGTTGTCCACAAGGTATAAATAAGACACCAGGCACTGCAAGGCATAAAAGAGCGATTCTTTTAAAGGAAAAAGGAAAAAGAATTTGTTTCCAAGCTAGTTAAGATGTATCGATTAGCATTGAACCAGAAACTAAATGTAATGATTGAATCTGAAGTATATGTGCAAGTTATGATAATCATACTTAATTTTGCTATCTTGTGTAAATATGATAGAAAGCAAGTGAAGAGTAATAGTTTTTCAGTGGAGGTGAATATCAGGTCTGGAATGCAATGCAGGTTCACAGATCACGAGCTAGAGAATGACATCCCAGGACAGGAGAATGAAAGCTTCCATGTTTTTTTGCCTGTGCTTGCACCTGCTTTTAATACGTGAACATTAAGTCAGGATTATTTTTGTAGCAGGTCATGGCTCAATCACCATTTGAAATTTTTACTTTCTGTTGAAAAGCTAAATTAGGAGTCTAGTTTACTTTATTCAACAGAAAATTACAACTGTAGAGACAATAATTGCACCATAACAGGCCAGAAAGGGGAATGCAGGGGGAGAATTTAATTGCTAAGTGCAGGAAACTTACTCAAAACAAAAATGATTTTTGCAGAATATCATCTAGTACTGAGTGTTTTCCAAGTATCAAGTAAGTTATGTTAACTTTTTCTATCCTGAGGTTTCTGATTTTTCTACCTGGACCTTCTAGAGGAGATAACATCACAGAACCTCCCCTCTCTTCACCTACATAACTTATTTAATAAACTTATTGGTTTCAAAATAAGTAATGTGTTTCAGCATGCTTATTATCTACTGCGGCGGGTGGAAAAGAAGGTATGGACTCTGAGATCAAGGATGCAAGGGCCTGAAGACGAAAGGCCTAAGGCTTTTTTATTGTTATTCTACTACACTATTTAACTGCTACAATGCAGGAGCCAGACTAGGCAGTTCAAGATAACATTAACATTCACACGCTAAGCACTCATCACCCATTCTGGGAAGAGCCACAGTGTTCTGGACTCAAAACATCATCAATCATTCCCTGCCTTCAGCTCTGTGTTCAGAACTGACCTCCAACACATGTTTACTTCTTTCATGCCTCAAAAGGCCCTGCAACTGGTCTCGGCTCCTTTATCTTAAAGGCAAGCAAAAACTATTCTCAATGCAGTGTTCCCAAGCGAATCTTCTGCTCCCCAAGTAAAGCACAGCTGTCTGCAGGCTGAGGGTCTTCCACAATCTGCTACTTGTAAAATGTCTCAAGAGATACAGTTGACAACATGACCAAGCAAACAACAGTTGCTTGCTAATAACTTTCTTCTGTATGTTTTAAAAAACTGCTAAGAAAAACACAAGCCTGAAGACTCTGTAAGCGGAGTCCTTTTTATTATTAATTTTTAATAAGATAGTGTATGTCTTTATATTGGTAAGCTATCCTAGTTTGCTGCAATTCACCCCAAAGCACAGCAAAAAGTCTACATTTTCACTAAATGAGGCCTGATACTATGAATAGCTCTTGTGCTGGTTCTTCATATAGGGGGGGGATTATTTTACCCACTGATGATGACTTTAAGTGCGTAAGTGCTCTTAACTGATGAAAATTGTCTAATAGAAATTGGTTTGTGATTCCTTGTAGGGAGAATTCTGACATTGTCCTAGGTGATGCTCCAATGCTCTCTCCTAGTTTCTTCTAAGCCTGTATCTTTGGTATCTTTGGATTCAAATTAGGGATGATGTCTGGCTAACAGTGTATTTGAATGTTTTTCCCATTGCAAAGCAGCATTTCATACTTAGCAGCTTGGATACAGAGCTGTTCTTCCAATTATTTTCTGCTGTATGAGGGTTGGGCAGACAGCAGCCTCAGCGATGAGCATAAATTACTTTGTCCGTGATACAAACTGTATCATTCAGCTAAACTAATTCTACAAGGAGTTGAGTGTAGACGTAACATTTCATAAAGGCCGAGTCACCACTGCATTAATACCAGAGTCACCACTAAGACAATTTCAGTCCATGTTCCTTGCTGTTATTCACTCCTTGTGTAACATCTTTCTGAAGACAATCCTGGCAGTTGGTGATATCTCCTAGTGATCAGCACCAACAACACAATAAGGAGTACTTTGTATTAAGATATCAATTCTTTCTTTTTATTTAAAACCATAACTTCTGTATCATGCTGGAAACTATTCATATTTTTATTCCCACATCTATTATAACTCTCTTCAAAGCAACCTGCACAATTCTATCCGTCAGCTGAATACTCCACATTGAAATTCAAACATATAAATGGCCATCCACCTTTGTATGGCCACCATTTTTTTATTTAGCTAATTCTTGCTTATCTTCATCAATCAACTGGAGTGGAGCAACAATAAAGCCTTATGTCCTTTGGTGTATCTGGACTTCAGTGAACACGGCTACAGTAGCACAATCCTGAATAGCAAGACTAAGCACAAGGATTAGCCAACTTTGGTGTTTGGTGTTATGAAACTTGCACGCAGATGATTCCCAAAGCATACTGTTTTCTCTAGGAAAAGAGAAAGCCTTCCTTTAAGTGGGTGGAGTTATTCTGCAGGAAGGTGAACATGGAAATAGTTTCCTGAGCAGTTGGCTCAGTTGTAGAGCTGAAGTCGAAGGCAATGAGGGTCACTGTGCTGAAAGGCAAACTCTCTCAGATCAATAAAGTTTCTTCCTCTGGGTTTAATCAATAAAAAATACACAGTCTTTCTACAAATGGTGTACAAGCTTAGCCTGCTTTCATGGAAACTATCAGAGTTTTATCAGAATTCAAGATTAATCACAGCCTGTAAGCTGGGGCCATTCCACTGTGGCTTCATTTGTTGGCTGAAGCCAGATTCACCACATACTGGATCACATTCCAGCTGATTAGACAACACTTGCCTGCTGGCTATGGAAACTAAAACTTCTGTCTAATGTAAACTTTGTAGACAATTATTTTGCCCCATTTATGACTTTTTATGTGCTGCTTTGGTCTGGTGAATCATGAAAACAACCAAACATCACACACCTGCAGTGTTATCTGACAGGAGGAAGGAACATCTGAGCACTTCACATCTAAAAAGCCAGTACAGTTCTGGTGAATAGTTACATTTTAAAGAGAGATATCCAAGCGTAGGCCAGAAACACGTGATCCTTTTGCTTGCTTGTTAGATAGTGTATAGATAAACACCTTCCAGCAATAGGAAATGTTGATTATTAGACAAATTTTTATTTGTCACATGGTTATAACTCCTACATTTTTGTATATTTGCTATTTCTTTCTATTTACGATTATACATGTTCATTTTGATGATCATACATTTTGTAATTACTGCTTTTTGGGGCTACATAAAACTGAAGCAATAATGTGTAAATGAATGTAAATCTGTACGGGATAATCATGCCTCTTCAATATTGAAAAATTTGAGCTACACCTAAATTGCTCTCATCCTTTATGAGGTCTGAATAGTCATCTCATGACATTTAAATTAAATGATATTGCTATTATAAAATATGTGCCATGTAGGATAACTGGTACAAGTTTCGTCAAAGTTTTGAGTTTGCTAAAGCGAAAGCTGAGCCTTTCAATCAATATTGTGCCAGGAAAAATAATCGGTAACTAACACCATTTTTTATGTCTGTTTTTTATGCCATGCTCTCTGGCCCCATTATTATTTTTTAACATGCTACATCCAGATATCTGTCAATGAGTAGCAGCTTCCAAAATATCAGGAACTTCACATGAATTCAATCATTTGCTTCCCCTGACAAAAAAAACCCAAACCAGATAAGACCCAAGCTGCCTACATTCTGAATTAAAATGGCATTCACATGCATGTCTGCTTGCTTTTGAGCACATCCTGCCCCAAGATACCTCAAATCAGTCAGTGTCCCTAGTTACTTTAGGATGGCCAGTTGCTCGAGCTCAGAAATCTTCCGCTGATTAGGTAGGACTCATCTCTCCATGGAGAAAGAACAAGGAGACATCAAAATCTCTAAAGGTACCTTATCTGTTAAACATATCCAGGACAATAGGTTACACACAGGCTTCTGGGCACTGAGTACAGCAGTCTTCACCACTTTCAGAGCTGGAAGGGGAGGCTGGGTTCTTCTGATTTTCTATAATAAAGTAGCTAGACCCCTCAGGTAGGAAACCTGTCTCTCTGTCATCTTAATGTGGGAGGGTAAGGAAGGAATTGACCTCCGAATCCCTGAATCTCTGCCGTGTTTTGAGCACCAGCCTCTGGTCTGGACTACACCCATTAAGCCAAGGCACTCAAGAGAAATGCATACATGACTCATGGGATTCAGTGAAAAATGAGCAAAGATTCCTGACCCTCTGCCCTTTATCTGAGTAGTACCCAGGAATTGGATTTCTGGGATTTGGCACACAGTGCCACCGTTATTTACTCAAGATTTTGTTATAAGACTGAAAGATTTTCCCTTGAACAGGAACCAGTGTCTCTGTTACTCTTTTCACCGGGCTACAGTGTCAGATATTTTCCTACTTCCGTTGTGCTTATTTCACTGCTACCTTCTTCCACACCAAGTCTAAGAAGACTTTTTGCAGAGAGTGCATTTAGTTAACCTCACATTGCTCTGCTTCCTTCCAGTGTCAAAGTTTCATTAACCTTCATGTGTATCAGCCAAACGTTTACTCAGTTTTCAAAGTTATATTTCAGAGAATTATGTTCAGCTTAAGCAGAATAAACCAGGTTTGGTATATGAGAGAGCAGAGAGAAAAGATATAAATCTAAAGGGTTAGACATTCCTACCATGCCTAAATGAGTAGTGTGAAAAGAAAGCATTTCCAGATTGACACTAATGTTGAATTAACAGAGTCTCACCTTAAAGATTTTATCTGGAAATATGCTGTGTTCTCTTCTGGTTTCAATGGCAAGAGGCTCTCCAAGCTAGACAGTGAGTTTTAGCATATGCACATCCCCACAGAAATTATCTGAAACATGTCCGGTTTAGCGTCCCAAGAAAAAACTCATCTCTGCATGGAAATGTACTGGCAGTTTCGTGCTGCAGTTTCCACTAATGTAGTTACATGCTGCCATTAACAAAGTTCACATTTTGTCATATGTAAAATGTAGCCACATTTTAAAGTATGATCAAGTTTTCCTGTTACAAATGCATGAAGTGAAGCAACAGGCCCTGCTAAGGAGTTTGTCTCCATCTTTCTTAGAAGCCCTTTTTAAGTACTGAAATGCCCTGAACACTCCTTAGTGTGCAGATCAATGCTGTGCAGTATGCTTCACTTTCAACTCTCAGGCAGCTCTGCTAGCTACCAGGGAGAAGGGATGGCCCCCTTTATAATCCTACCTTGCTTGTGTGTTATGTCATCCAGCAAGTGCTAGGAGTTTTGATAGGAGTACTAACAATCCTTTCTACATGAAGCTTATCAGTCTTTTTCTCCCCACTGAAACCACATTGACTAGTGATAAAACCAAGTATATATTTTCACATTCACTCTCCTCCCCTCTCCAGGCAAGGCTACGCATTTCTGTTGATATATGCCTTTGATGTTATGATTTCATTTTTTATCACCTGCAGTAGCTTTGACTGATTCAGTTAAGGACCATTGTCCCAGGAAAAAGAAATACTGTTACATAAAATGTTATGGTTTCTACCTGAACAAAGTTAATAAATCCACACTGATGTTCAATAGAAGTCTAGGTCTTTCAACAGACTAATTCCAAATTCACCCCATAGATCTATTCTCAGATGAAGAGTTCAGGTTTGAAATGAAATTAGAACTGCAGTGAAATTATAGGAATAGATATTCAGCTGAAGTCAGCTAATGCTGTTCACTTCTGTTTGCTTGTGAGTTGCTGGCTTTATTGTTGTCCACTGGCTTGTTTTCTGATAGTGTAAAAAGAGGTCAAAAACTGAACAGCCAAAGGAAAATGAATTTATGGAGAAATCTTGTAAAGTGTCAGTTGGTATTTTATGCTTTAATCTCAAGGAAGATTGCTCATCACTTTCACCAGTAGTATACTGAAGTTAGGACACTGAATTATAAAAAGTTATCCTATTGTCCATTTTCTCACTAAAACTAAACTTGGCCATAGAAGGGAAAAGAGAACCTACAGTAAACCTACCTTTCCCCTTCTCCATTTAAATACAGATGCAGAAAGATTAATAAAGGATTAACAGACACATATATATGTATGCAGGGATTGAAAATGGAGAACAACTGGTGCATTTTAATGATGTATTAATTTTTTAATGCTCTAGGACTTAAAGTAGTGCAAACAGACACAACAATGTTCTTCTGAGGGGATTTGCTTTGCTTCTATTCACTTCACTTCACTTCACTTCTATTCTATTCCATTCCAGCCTAGCCCAGCCCCACCCAACCCACCCTACCCCCATCCCACCCAATTCTCCTCATTACTGAGGATATACCTGGATTCCCAGTGCTGCAATTTGTGATCTATTCTTCTTCTCCTTCTTTGTTAGGAGACTTGTTAGTTGTACTCTGGCACTCATAGGATTATGGGTTTTTGCTGTTGGCTTTGTAAAAAAGTTGTTCACATAGAGCTGTTTTTTTACGATAGCACAGGAAAGGTAAAAGAGATTTGCTCTGGGAACAGAGGGTGATCTAATTTCCTGTCATCCTTAGCTTCCCTGGAAGCTTGTTGCACAGTAATGACCTTAAGAAAAACCTTCACATACAAACTTCACCACTCTAGCAGAAGGTTTCACTGTGCCTGAGAAGTGGGGCTGTACCTTCAGTTCTCCACACATGGCATAGGAACTCATAATATCATGTTTCCAAAGATTTTGTTTCAGGAAATAATTTGGGAGATATTGTGATGTTTCCTCAAGACACTTAACCTTTTATGTAATAGGCTCCACTGTTACTGATCTTGACTTTCTTCTCAGAGGCACACTGTTAATATAAAATATGAATATGTGTTGTGGAGAAATAACAGGTCCCATCTGGAGATATTAAACTATTATTGCACAACTTCTATCTCTGTTTCTAAGTCAGACAGGTTAGCTACTAGCTTCTTCCTTTTAATCCTCTTGACAATCCTTCTCACATATTAATTTCTAGCTTTTACTGATCCTCCAGGATGTTTTACACATTTCTTTCTTTTTATTCTCTTGATAAATGAGTATGTGATTCAAATACTATCTTTCCATTCAAATGTCTGTAGCAAAAATATTCAGACCTATAGATGCTCCAAATATGGTTACATGATCAGTATTTCAGCCCGCAAGGTTATAGCAAATAAGGATAAAAAAAAACAACATCATTTTTAAAAGTCTTGTAGAAAGCCTACAGAAAGGATTACCAATCAAGAGCCATCCTCTGTATTCCAAATAAAAAAAACTCAAAAAAGCAAATTATCCTTAATATCTAATTTTAACAAAGGTACAAAATGGAGAGAAATGGATTTGGAAAGTGTTAGTGGTTAACTTTAAACGTAAACCATAAATTCGTCTTGAATTTACGAAGTAAAACCAAACTGCATCACTCAAAATCATTAGTATACAGACAGTGCTTGATTTCATCTGGGTGAAGATAACATCTTATATCAGTATCAACAATGGGGTAGCGACTGTGGTGTAAAGTTGTTGTGACCTAGCCTTTCTTGGATCTATGTTTCCTCAGGGTACAAACTCCAGAACAGGGTAGCATTGGTTGAAAATGATACATTGCCTGAGAGTTGAATCCAGTGCTTTTCCATAGGGAGGTTCTGGAGTCCAACTTTCATGTTAAAGCTGTCCTTGTCTGGAAGAAATCTCTTGAAACGAGTACTGCTCTTACTGGGTGAATGCCAGGGAAGTAAATAAAACTTGTAAACATAGCCATGGTAGAGCACATTCGAGCTCTGAAACATCAAAGATGACATACAATTCATATATGATCTGCTTACTGTAATAACTTCTAATTAGGTACTAAATCTTTTTTCACTGTTAGGTTTCATGAATTTCTGTATGGTAACAGGGCTGGGAAAATTCAGATATCTTCTGCCAAGTTTCTTCATGATGAGTCCACTGTATTAAATTAGCAAGCTTTCATAAGAACATGTTAAGATGTCTTGCTGCATCAGTAGCTTTCATATCTAATGCTAATGAGAGATGATGAATAATTGCTGATACCACTGCCAATTGAAGTCAACCTGGCAATTTGATTAGTAAAATTAGCATTAATATCGTGTGATTAAATATTTCTGGTATAATATAAAGTATTTCCTATCAGGAGTGCATGCTACTGTTAGTCTCTTCCAGTGTTAGAGCTAAAAGATAGTTGGAGTAAGGTTTCCATACTCCTCTGCTCCCACTTTTGCAAAGCCAAATGCTGACAATACTCACATGCTGTGCAGTACTATCCAATTTTATTCAGGGATGGAGTAGAATTGGAACTGGGGCAGAACTTCTCTGTTTATTTACAGACAATAAAGTTCTGCATTCTACATTTCTTGACCCTAATTAAATATATTTCTTATTTGGTAATTTTCCTGGGTATCTGAATGAATATATCATTACCTGTGGCATGATGACTACTGTTCTGCTGTCTATAGAAGAGATCAAAAAGAATTTAGACTCTCACACCACTAAGACTTCTGATGTTCAGGGAGGAGGTACACTCATCTTTATCCTATGGAACCAACGGCTTAGTGTTTAGACTCATGTAATCCAGGACAATATGTATACAATCATGTTAAAGTTTTGTATTTATTTTTCAGATACATTAAAGCTATAGTGTATATGATGGATAGTATTTAATTCTGGTTGTTTCACATGAAGCTAAACACCATAAATACTTTCAATCCTTTATCCTGAGAGATTTTAACAAGAGAAGCTCGTGGTGATGGTTATTAAAATAAAAAGCTGCTGATTCATTGTTTATAATGAGGCTTTGTACAAACACAAATACATGCCTTTATTTTTTTTTAATCAGTTGATTATATATTAGCTACAGGGCATTTTGTTTCTGTGTTTATTTTCAGTGAAAAACAAAAGCAAGTTTTTCACAGCATGACAATCATTCCTGCACACTTACTGCTGGGACAAAGTGCTTAATACCCTTCTGGTTTTCCTTCTGAAAAGAGATTTCTTTAGCTCATGGAGTTAAAGAATACTCATTATCCGAGGAAGCGGTTCAAGGTCAGGCATGAGTACCTCCATCTTCCCTTTTGATGAGCTATCAGCAGGATAAATATTCCCATTCTTCCTCTGTTTTCAGATTCAGGACTCTAGAACTATTTGAATTTTATATTTCCTTTTGTGAAGTTTGTACCTTTATAACTTGATAAAGGGAGGTTATTGGAGAAAGCAGTCCGTTACACAACTGTTATAGCACAAGCACTAACAGTGTGAACTCCGTATCTTGTTCTGCCAAGATGGACTCACTAGTCAGTGGGAGAAGACATATTTGTCTCCATGCCTTTATCTGTAGGACAAATTCAGAAATCAATCACTAGAAAGCCTTAAATAATGTTTTAGCATACTGTTTATAAGTCATGTTTCTGTGAAGAGTGTAGTTGCCTTCAAATTCTTTTATTATGGCTGATAATCTACTGCATTAAATTAAAATGCTTTGATTTCAAGTATTTCAAAATCAGATATTTTCAGAAACAAGTCCCATTTTGTGGCAGTCGGTACTTGCACTTGGGTCTTATCCTATAATATTTTGGACGTCTGCTGCGTTTCTTGAGTGAGGCTTTTATCTGCACCATTACCACTGCTGCATATTTTCATTTTACTTCTGGGACTGGGTGTTACCCAGTAAGCATTAAGTGCCAAGGACTATGACAGAGGGCTATCTTTTCCAGTGTCCTTTAACCACTCAAGATGAGGTGACACAAGCTTCAGTGGGATGTAACAACTAAGTTCCAGCTGAACTGTTGAAGTAGCTTTCCAGGAAAACTGACTACCAGCATTGCATACCGAACAGATAGTCCTTAAATTTAGTTGGTTCTGCTGTGGAAGTCCTTGCGCTCTTGCACTTGAGGTTTTAAAAAGAAGAATTGCATTCCCTGTTCTGGCATTGCTGATTCTTTTCATACAAAAGTCTTTAAGCAGAAATAATCTCCAGTTGCTCTGTTGAACAGTTTTTCTGTACTTCTGTGAGGATCTTCAGCTCTAGGGGTGAGAGGTCAGGGTAGTTTGAGGAGTGATACATTTTTGCTTAAGATGCAATAAACATAATAAGTAGCTGAATGCTAATTCAGGCTATCATCTTTAATTAGGGTATCAAGAATGGAATGAACAGTCTTCACTCTGGAAATGAGCACTCATGATCAAAGAAGAGCTACCTTATTTAAATAATTTAAACAGAGATAAATTTTAATCAAAGTTGATATTGAGTATTGCATATGAAAATGACTACTTTTTTTTCTTTAAATTTTCATGTTACTGTGTAAATGAGCAATTCCCTTGCTCAGAGATATGTGGCATCTGGCTGGCAATATTCCTTTAGGATTGAAAATTTGAATATGTATTTAAAGCTGGCTTCATGACTAACACCCTCCACGCAACTGAGGAATCAGGAATCAGTCTTTCTGTTTTTCCAGGTATATATTCTATTGAGTTTTAAATATCTTCTGATTCCAAATGTTTTTGATGTTTTCTAGCTTAGTGAGTATAATAATTTATATCTTTAGAGAAATTAGAGAAGGAAAAGTTGGTCAAATTATTGGCTTCAGAGAGGATAAATATTCACTAGGATAAATTATAATAGTTTAGTGTAATTTTTTTTTAAGTTTCTGTAAGGAAAAAGTTTTTTAATCACAGATGCGTCAATATACAAACCCGGAACAGCTCACATGGACTATTCCAGGGATATGCATTTGTATGCAAGCAGTTACATATCCAGAAGCACACTTGAGATCAGAAAATGAATGTAAAACTCTTTATCAGGTTTACAATGCAATAAAAATGAAGAAAGCTGCAGAAACATGCACACTCTTTTTACTGGAGTCACTGATAATACTAGCCAAAGCCACAGAAAGTTTTCTGATATATAGACTCACACCAGCTCATATATGTAGAATTAAAGCTCTAAACTTCGGGGGGTCAGAATGTCTTTTCCTTCCGTCATGCATCAGTGGATCCTACCCATAAACTCAGCTTCTTGCTGTGGGAACAGAAGAGAAGAAACCTGAGCTCACCTGCTCATCTGGTTGTGGACCACTGTGCTGTCCCCTAGTAGAACTGAGTTCCAAAAGACATTGCTGACACCTTCTTTCATTGCTTCTTTTAACCTTCCTGTTGTGTTCTAGTTCACTTTCTGGAAATGTAATACCCCAAACGGCTGAAAACTTCTGAAAACTACTTAAGTATTTTCTCCAGTATGTAACAGTTACGAATATTCAGGCAAGAATTCAAGTTCACCTCAGTACAGAGCCTGGAAACACAGGAAAAATATTAGATCCAACAAATTAGAAGTCAAAGGTGATGTCCCGTCGATTCTTTTCTGCTTGGTTTATCCACCGAACAGTGGCTTTCATGAAAGGATGTGGATCTTTGCATGTCTCAGCTTTTTTTCTCAGTTTTATCATTTTCAAAACTTAGGAGTTTCTTTGTGAACAAAGATTCTTTCATTTGACCGCTGTTACCATTCCATCATAAGATTTTGGTCATGTCAAGCATCCTATAAAAACAAGTGGGTTTGTACCCTCTCAGCCAATTATTGCTGCTCCTAAGGAAACTGATCAATTTGTACTAAACGGTGGTAGGTTCTCCTCAACTCAATGTTAAATACTCTGTTGCCTAGTCTCTCCCATGTCTTGCTAACACAGGGAGCCAAGGATGAGCTGAAATAATTGTTGCTAATGAGTCGTAAGAGGTGTGAGTTTGCAGCACGGAAGCCTGGATGCTGTTTTACCAGGAGTGGAACCTGAGAAATAGTCTGGTCTAGCCTTCAGATTCCTAAAGTTTCAGTGCAGGAAAAACAAGCTGTCTTTCTATTTTAGAAAAATGATTTATCCAGAAAAAGATTTAGTATAAGCTTTTATATATATGTAATTTATACTGGGAAACCTTCACAGTGCTTATAATGTCAAACATGTTCACTGTGACCATAGCACTCTTTTTATTGTATACAGAATATTCTTGCTTTTAGTGTCTTCTTAACCCTGGTGGAGTTTTGCTAGCAAGAAAGTATTTTAGGAGTTCCTCATGTCTAAATCATTGCTTAGTAAAACTACAAACAACAAAGCTGTTTTGTAATAACTGCATGCTCAAAGGCTGTCCAGCAAAATAAATCAGCCATATCTACCACATAACTCTGTATTCAGTAGCAAACACAAAAAACCCTATCTATCAGTCCCAAAAATTAGGAATTGTCACTGTGCTTCAGATAGTAACAGGGGATAACAGAATTAATTTAGCTTGAGTTTAATACTCAGAGATTCTAATTTCATGTTAATCTAAAATGTTGCCCTCACTGAGAAGAAGAAATGATTGTCCATGACTGGAGATTGCAGAGTATTGTCTTAACTTTATATAGGAAAACTGTTACGATACTAGTAAGATTTGAAAATCAGTCCTAAAAAGAGTAACTGAAAGTAAGGAATGCTCTCCTTCAAATGTGGACACAGGTAAGCAAGGTCCTTCCAAAACTGCACATTGTTCAAGATACAATTAAAAATGCTTTTACATAATGAAGCCAGAAGGAAAACAAAAATTTAAAAAATGAGCACAAGGTTAAGGCTAAGCAAAGCCTTCTCTTGTTTGATATAGACAGTGTGGGCTTTTTCAGGGCTGAGCAGAGGTCTCCTATCTAATTTTCACGTAGATACTAAGGAACAAAAAGGGAGTTACCAATTTGCTTCTAGCCCCCCACATTTTGAGAGTGATTGAGACTTAATAAGGACATTTTCTGCTACTTTTGATAGCCATGTGTCACGGTTTAAAGCTGGGCTGGCGATTAAACCTGCAGCAGACGCTCTCTGTTAACCCTCCCCCCCCACCCGAAGGGAAAGGGAAAGGGAAAAGGGAGAGAGACTTACGGGCTGGAAAGTTAAAACAGTTTTAATAAACCTATAATAATGAAAAAGAGTATAATAATAATATTGCAATAATCAAATATATACAAATATATATACAAAACCAAGATTGAGCTCCCCCGATGTCGGCAACGTCACCACCGGCACTGCAGGGCAGGCTCCGGGAAGGCCCAGGCTGGGCCTAGCGACGGTCGAGAGCTGGATTCAGGGATGCACAGATCGGGATCGGGGGCAGCAGGAAAACAGTCGGAGTCCTCCTTGGACACCGGCCATAGCAGAAAGAGCAAGAGCGCGAGACCCTCGTGATCCCCCCGCTTTATACCGAGAATGACGTGTATGGGATGGAATACCCTCGTTGGTCAATTTTGGGTCACCTGCCCTGTCTGCTCCCCCCTGCAGCTGCGACCCCCCTTCGGCTCTTCACTCATAAGCAGTGAGGAATTCAGCAGTGACCTTGGTTTCTCTAAGACTAAGTACAGCAAGAGCCTTACTGCACAACATCCCTACCGGTGCCTCAGCGATAACTACAAACTTCGAGCGTTATCAGTCCTGGAAGCAGACACTGTCTGCAAAAACATGCAGTTAGTTTCAGAAAGTGCAGTTACTTAGAGGAGACTTAGCTGAAAGTAAAAAATCACTGAAAGGAAAATCGGCCTGGTTTAGGCCAAACCAGGACACCATGAGCCCTCACACACATTCTTGGTGTATTTAGATGCACAGTAGGAAGGTTCCCACATCTGACAGGGTACAAAGAATCAATTTACAGAAAAAGAAAACATCAGATATTGGCACTTAAACACCACAGCGGTACATAACTTGGAAATACCTCAAATAAATTAGAAAGACCTAATACCTAAAACACGGGATGGAAACAATGCAACTTCAGACTTAATGTGCTTTTTATTTTGACTGGTACTTGAGTAAATGTTACTCATATATTAGACTGAAGCTAAAAAATATACAGCTCCTTTACTGTCGTATTTGTGTGTTTAAAAAGAGGTCATCAAAAATTACCAACCAGAAAGTTCTCCTAATAAAATGTAAGATGCTTTACAGAAATGCTAATGTGAAGGTTTTTTATTCCAGAATTTTGAAAATTCCTGGGTTTGTTTTCCTTTTTTCTCCCTTATGTTTTGCTGTCTGCAACATGAAAGATGTCTACATCTTCCTCAGGTTTTGTATTTCATAAATTTTTGCTCTGTATCTTCTCAATGCTTCCTCTGTGCTTTAAAATCATATAAAAATCATTCAATGAAATTAAAATTTCTATAAGTTCTTCATTAGCTTATGAAAAATGCTTGTGGATGCTTTCTCACTGCAATTCCATTGATGTAGCATGATGCTCTCTTGTAGCACAGGCCAAAAATCAAGTCATAAAGGTGTTTAGTGATTTGAAATGAATGGTCATTAATGGGTCAAATGCATCCTGACAAAAAAAAGGACCAGTACAATTCCCTGTAAAGCTCATATTAATTTTTTTGCTCTGATGCTAAAGATGAATTTCTCTCAAAGCTTGCTACAAAATTGAATGTTTATATAAGAAAATGATCTGTTTAGTGTACTTGCTCTAAAGCCTGGAAATGTGCTTTCTCTTTTCTAGGAGCACTTCAGGAATATAATATACAGAGCTGTACTGGGAACACACAGCAAAAGTTTATGCAGCAGGCTTATCCTTTTATGTGCTGCCACTAAAAGCATGGAATATGGCTTACCTAATATCCCTGAAATTGCCTGGGTATGAGTAAAATACCATTTCACTGTAGGATAAAGTGTTCCATTTAAAGTGCAAGTGCAGGCTCTAGGGTAATATTGACAAAGTGGAGTTAAATTATAAACTAATACCTCTCTCTAGAGGACTGGGAAGATATACCACTAATCCCAAGAACAGTACCTGTTTCCCCTCATGGCAGAAATAGTGCGTATCAGAGAATTCGTTATTTTTACATAACAAGCTCAGTAAATGTATTTTATAAAAAGTAAACCGTAAAATACTGGGAATAACAGTGCAGAACTGAGAAATAAACTGGTTTCCCGGATGTCTTTTCTTGCGCTGTGGAGAGCATAAAATGGACATAATTCTACACTGGGAATGCCCTTTCTCCGGCAGGACTCTCTAACTGACTGAGAGCTGGAATAATCTGCTCCAGCCTTTAGCCTCCAGCTTAGGAGGACTACCTGCATGAAGAGGGGTGGGACATCTGTGGCTGGAGTGTCCTCAGCTGTGGTTACTTTCCTCTGTCCAAAGTAGACAGTAGCTGAAGTGCTCTTTTTTTTGAGGCAAGAAATCTCATTACAAGGAAGCACAATGTTTGAATGAATGCTAGAGTATTCTTCACTAGCAATGGAGAACCAGATGTAATATTTTGAAAAATATGTTGCATTTAAAAGTTACGGTCTTATGGCAAACCAGTACAGGGGTCCTCTCAATTCTTGTTAATTTGTCTTCAGAGTAACTTAGCTTCCTCATGCAGGCAACCACCCTTCTCTGAATGAAGATCCATTGACCACTGGTTGAATTAGGCCTATGGGGGGTTAAAGATCAGAGTGTGTATATCTGTTGGATCCAGTTTTCTGACTACACAAAAAAAAGGCCCTTTGTTTTGAAATTTAACTGACAGAATAAAAGTAAGGGAAAATTACACGCACTGGGTAAACAACAGAGATATTTGATGAAAGATGAACCAAAGGTTTAAACAAAGGTGTACATCTTATCATTCCCCAGATCTCACAATAGCCAAACATGGCTCTGACTTCTTGCTTTGCATTTCTGATAATACAAATTTCTGATTTGTATCTCTTACATATAGAAACAGTCTTGTAATAGTCTGCTGCTTGGGAGCGGTCTTTTAGAGGAACACATGACAGGTTTTTACCGCTTTCTGATTACCTCTAAATTCCTGTGGTCATCTGCCACTTTTCGGTATTGCTGTTTTTAATTATATGCATTGGAACTGGTATTTCCTTCTAAAGCCTCATGGAAATTGGTGCTTGAAGGAACTCTAAGGTCGGGTTAGAGTCTGTATATGTGGCTCTGTACCTTTCTTCAGTACCACACTGGATCCATCTGTGTGTGTTGGACATCTACCTGCTGCCAGGCTTTGATTTTCTCTCCTCAATGTATCATGAATATTAAAACCTAGTAATTTTGAGATAGATGCAGCATCCTTTCTAATCAAAGCATTCAGCCAGGCACTACCATTGGCCTGAACCTGGCAGTAAGCTCAGCTGGGTAAAACTTGTTTCCCTGAGTGGTATACGCTGCCTTCTGCCTGTCACAGGGTGAACATGCGTCCATGTGGTCTTTGTGGAATGGGTGATACGCTCTAAATTCAAACTCCTGTTTACCTCAAGGTAACTTGGTCGTGTGAACATGCCTTTAGACAGGACTTTCAAATTTATGTTTATAGAATTTATTTTGTCTTTTGTTTTATCCTCGGAAATTTATTGAGGAGGGGAAATTTATTATATATGCTTTTTAATGTAAATAAATTAAACACTCTGTAATAAAGAGTTCTGCAGTGTTGTTAGTTATAATAATGCAATGAAGAACAGACAAGCTAAAAGCTAATTGTTTAGTAAAACCATCTTTTTATGCTCGCTATATCTGATTAAATTAACAGGCTTCTCAGACCTACCTTACCTAATATGAAGACTTTTTGTTCTTTCAGCTGTTCTCCTGAAAAGTGGACTCTGCTGTAGTCCAGCATTGCTCTTTTGCTGATACTCAATTTCTCAAGCAACGAATATTAAAGTATTAATCATGGAGGATGGTTACATGAAAATACATATTTTGTACCTGTCATTTCACCTCTTTAGCATTCCTAGTATTAATTTTTCCTTTGCTCCCATGTAAAATGAAAAGGCAGTGGTAATTGTTCCATGGTAAGGGGATGGCCCAAAGGAGGATTCTTGCAGAAGCTTCTGTAGTCCAAAGACAATGTACCTGAAATGAGACTGTGGGAGACAGAGGAGGAGAATGCATAGAAGGGATATATAACTGATGGCTCCTGAAACAGCCTCTTTTCACAGATACTCTCCATGCATTTGCACCACTTCCATTTCAGCCTCTTGTACCTCTTAGGTAAGAGATTTATATAAATGTCTCAATGCTTTAAATCTGTAAAAAACTTCTGATTTCTCCTCAGTTCCTTCCATTTGCTGACATTTATGCACTTATTGATCTTTTACAAAGCACTGCACTTTTACAACTACATAAAATACAAATGCCATTCTGAACATCTGGAGAAGCAACCACAAGGTAACTCTGGTAATTTACTCAGTATTTTAGGATATTAACTACAGACATCTGGAACACACAGATATGCTAATAGAGTGTTTGGAGATATTCATGGTTATTTTGACACTAAAGTTCCTGTGTTGCATCCTTGCAATACAAGTGTGAGATTGCAGTGACACTATCAAGTGTTAACCAGTGCATTTGAGGGCTGCTATCATACATCCCTGGCCTTTTTTTAAGCCAAAAGGCCAAGAGCCATGTTGTACTACCCTTCTGAAAAAAATTCAATTAATTTCAAAACAATGCACTGCTGGACATGTTTAATTCTTAATTTTCAACGACAAAAGGAAAAGGTTAGAAAATGAGTCAGAAAGGAGTACAGGAGGCTGTCTACTCGAAGGTTAAACTCTTTAGCATTCAGCGTAAAATTTCCTTTTTATTTGTCTTTTCCTATCTTTCTGTAATATAAAGTAGAAATACATCTAAGCAAAAGCAAATATGAAGTGTCTGTTGAGTTTTCTAGTCATATACTGGGATTTTGTATCCCTGAAAACTAAATTTTACTCAGATCTAAGCCAATGAATGGGTTTAATTACTTTTCTCTCATTATTTCTGGGTCAACTGACATTTGATTTTTAAATTCACAGTCAAACAAGCCAGTTGCCAATTTGATAAAAGTACCAAGCAATGCTGTTCTTGCACCCTGACTGTATGGAAATATATCCTGTCACTTCTCTTGAGGTCACAAGGTGGATGGCTGTCCTAAGTGGTATTCCAGCTGCACTGACCCTAGGTCTTCAGCTGCTGGAGTTTTTTGCCATGAAGCCCTTAGCTGTGTTTTCAGCACTGGTGTCAACAATATCTTGGAGTGTCCTTTTGTTGTCTCTCTTAGGCTGGCATCTAGAAGCAGCTAGTAGCAGGAGACCATTGCATTAGGCAGCACTTTTCCTTTGTCTTGTAATTTATATATAGCAAAAAGAATGGCTATCAAGTTATTTTCACTTCTTATTATTTCTTATATCTTGAATCTGCGTTCTCAAGAATTCCTGAACTAGAGGCAATACTACTGGAAAGAGATGCTGTGGCACACCATGTCAGCACAGAAAGGCAAGATGAGATGCAGGATGCTAAAAAGCAGAAATAGGAGGGTTTGAGCTGCCTGTGCAGGATTAGGAGGCTGCCTGGCCTCTTCTGCCCATCAACAATAATGGAATTGAGTTCCACACTGAAGATAATTGCCTCAAGTCATTCGCCAGCCACAGGGAAGGTAAGATTAATAAAGAGCATTTGTTATAATTCTGCAACCAATTTATGTAATGGAACACATAATAAATAAACACATTTAACACAAGCATTTATCATAGCCAATTTATGCATCAATTTTTTCAGTGTGTGTTAAACCAACAATTTGTATGAATAAGTGTTGTTCTCTTTGTGTCCCTTTTTTCTCTGTTGAAGTAAAAATTATTGTTAGTGAGGTTTGTTTTTTTTTTTTTTAGGTACAGAGGTGACAGTGACACATGTAAACTTCCCAGCCACCAAAACACAGCATAAAGTTTTCCGCAGAGGCTGGGCTGCTGCCTGTTGCAATAGGAAGCCATTATTTGAACAAACATCCACAAGGACTAAAACCCTCTTGCAACTAGACTGTATGTATGTCTAAACTCCCTGATTAGATTTGAATTGAAACAGCAGTGTGTCACTGGAGACGGAAATGGTCATGTTCTAAAAACCTGATCTGGGATTCTGTCCTTGAAAAGAGGGTCTGATCTGGCAGGCCAGGAGAAAAGTGTCCTAAGTGTTTCAGAAAACAATCAGCTGGATGTAGCAGATTACCAAAAACAGACAAAGGATCCTTTTATGAATACGGAAAAAGTAAAAGAAGATAAAATTTAAGTACTTTTCCTGAATATAATTTATAGCAAGACTTTATTTCAAGTTTATCTTTCCTTTCACCTGTATCTGATTAAAGGGAAAAAGGTGTTCTTAAACTGATTTATGATGACATCGGTTTCATTACGTACTTTTGTTGCAATATGGGCTATAGTATTTTTTTTTCCACATCAGTAATATTACACTGTGTGTTTTGTGGAAGATCCATTCTCTTAAATTCTATGCTGCTGAAAATAAAACAATTTAAGTATGCCAACTAACAGCCTGTATCTTTTCAACCCCATTCCCCTTCTCTTCTGTGAGGTGTTGTTTTTCATTACAGTTTATTTTCCAGTGTCAGGCAGCACGTATAGCTCAAAGCTCAGATTACAATCTAAAAATAGTGTAGCTAGACTGAATCTATTGTTAATCAATAGGAACCTGAAATATCAGTCTGTGCTTTCCTCAGTCTCTTGCTTCCTCGTGATCCGCATGCTACACACGATCACTGAATTACACAACTAAATTTTATTTCTGAGAGGATTTCTTCTAACCTCCATATATGTATCACAGCATGAATGCAAGAATGAAAACTAGATACTGTGTTCTATAAATAAATAAATAAATAATTGTGAGCTATTATATGTTGGAGGGAATAGAGACAAACCTTTTCCTCATCTTTTACACTGTCTTCATCTTTGTACACTAATACTTATATGATGGCCCAGAGGAGCTCTGAGAAGTGATGAACAAAGAACTACGAAAAGGATTTGTCCCTTTTTATTGTATGCCTTACACCAGAAAAGCTCCAACCAGCAGTCATTGTAAAGTAGAGCAGGACATAAAAAGAACCTTTTATTGCCCTATGAACAACCATAATCATTTTGTTTTCCATCCTGACTAAAAAGACTTTCTGATTATTATGGTGCTAGGAAAATTATTGTAATAAGTACATGTTGACTTCTGTTGAGATGCATATCATTATTTATTGATGGAATACATTAATGTGGAACAAGGAGAAGACAAAGTCAATATTTATGATGAGGAAAAATAAACTGATGTTCACTGAAACAAGTCATTAGATTCTCAGTCGGGAAGATAACCCCCCCCCCTCTGAAGAATGTAAGACTGAGATTTATAAATCCCATAGCTTCCTTGTGGTCAAAATTCTAGGTATAAATTTAGAGGCTGTACAGAAATTACTTTTGCCATTAGTTTATCCAAAACTGTCTTGGTAACTTTGCATTTTCCTATCTTTAGATATTAAGTTAAAATCATCAGATTATAGAATCATAGAACTATGTAGGTTGGAAAAGACCCTTAAGATCATCAAGTCCAACCATAAACCTAACACTCCCAAGTCCACCACTAAACCGTGTCCCTAAGCACCACATCTACACGGCTTTTAAATAACTCCAAAGATGGTCACTCCACCACTTCCCTGGGCAGCATGTTCTAATGCTTGACAGCCCTTTTGGTGAAGAAATTTTTCCTAATATCTAATCTAAACCTCCCCTGGCTCAGCCTGAGGCTGTTTCCTCTTCTCCTGTCACTTGTTACCTGGGAAAAGAGACTGACACACACCTCGCTACCGCCTCCTTTCAGGTACTTGTAGAGAGCGATAAGGTCTCACCTCAGCCTCCTTTTCTCCAGGCTAAACACCCCCAGATCCCTCAGCCGCCCCTCATCAGACTTGTTCTCCAGACCCTTCACCAGCTCCGTTGCTCTTCCTTGGATGCGCTCCAGCACCTCAATGTCTTTCTTGTAGTGAGATATAGGTTTCAAGACATTTGAAAATATTTTTTACTTGGACTGGTTGATATTTTACATGTCATTGAAGCAATCTGGTATTTCTAAAGAAAAGAAGGTTTAGGCTAACATGCACAGGCCTGTGTTTTGTTTGCATTATATCAAAACAAACAAAAAAACCCTACCCAACCACACATCCCTCTACCTCTGTTAATTCCAAGTATCTTCTGGTTTTTGGAGAGGTATAAGAGAAATTTAGGAATTCCTATTTTAAAGATAGAATTTTCTACTTGAAAAAATTGTTAGAATTACTTTAGCTGTGAATACTTTGCTTTATTTTTATATATTTTTATAGCACTGTTTTCAGTGTCTCTTATGCAGCATAATAGATGAACATGAAACAACTCATAAATCTGGACACCAAATACTAATGGCAATAGCAATTTGTTACAGCGTGTATCTCCAATGGAGAATTGCCATCTGTGTACTGTGACTACCCTTGGGTTCTGAAATAAAATTAAATTTCTAACATTTCTTTCCCCCAAAATGTCTTCCAGTAATCAGCTTTGCAAGAGGCCATATTGTTGCCTTTGATCAGCAAGAACCCGTCCGGCGGAGGCGACACAGAGGCATCCCCAGCCGCTGGGCCAAGAGAGCACAAACACCAATATGAGGATGCTGCAAATGGCGTTTATTTTAGCTGCGCAACAGCCTTATATATCTTCCGGCTTCGTTACCGCCTACTGGTAATTTTCCACTTGCCCAAAAGCGCCCGCCCTTAGCAAGCCATTTACTTCCTTATTATTAAGCTCAGATACAAAGATATATTTGCTAACCGAGGTGTGTTCCCCACATCAGCAGTTTCGGTCCCTAGTCTTTCCGTACAACCCGAGGTCTTCCGTACGCCGATCCCTACATCTCCCCCTCCCCATGTTTCAAGTCATGCGAAGTAAAGCGTATCGCTGATTCTGGAGCCTTGCGTCAAAGCATAAGCGTAGCTGGCGGATACAACATCCCGAGCCCAGGTTCTCCAGTAAGATTCCCCTGCAACTCCTGAGATGCAAAGCAAAAGCAAGCTAATAATAATAAGTGCATTGTTTAAAGCTTTTGTTTCACTCAGCAACGGCCGCCGTTCCTCATCTTTCTTGGCACCCCGCCGCTTTACCAGACTCTCTGTACTGTCATGACTCCTCACGTCTGAAGGTCGAGGCTGGTGCTGTTTCGGCTTCCCCCACAGGTACTCCTGCAAAACACAAAGCTCGGACAGCGTACATATTACTGCAGGTTAGGATTTTGTTTTAAATCAGGGCGCAAACAGCGTGTAGGGACCCACTGTATAACATCATCCCGTTTGATGGCGGCATAGTTTGATGGCGGCATACCCCTTCCCGTGATGTAGCAGCTCCCAACCTGTTTCCCACTCCGCTGTCCCAGGGAACTGAACCTTGACTGGGGGGCCCACTTCTGGCACCCCTGGACCCCAATGTCGCTCAACTGGGGCACGCTCTTGGTCTCCCCGGGTAAAATGATTTAAAGAATAAAGAGGGCGATGTAAAATGTGAGATTGGTAGTTGACAGGAATTACGTCTGGGAATCCTTCCCCCTCCCCAAGAATCTTAATTCTGTGTTTTTGTTTCTTATTTAAACCTGGTTCCTTGTGTCTCGCAGAGCCCAGTCAGAGAATCCCTGTTACAATATTTACAGGTAAATCCTTCCATTTTACAAAAACCTGATATATCGCAAAAAATTCAAGTGTCTGCAATGAGTCCTCAGTAAATTCCTGAGAATTTACAATGTTTCCATTGTCCATCCTTTTGTCAGGTAATAACTGCTGAATGTGATCGCTTTCCTGCATCAGTAAAAACAGTTAGTCCAGTCATAGGTATCTCTGATCTGATAGGTTTTTTCTTCCCAATCCTGTTTGCAAATAAACTGTAGCTTTTTATCTTTTGGCAAATGTGTTAACAATTGTCCTTTTATGTACTTTGATAAGCAATTGTGTTATTGCTTCCACTCTGGTACAAAGTGTTGTTTTAGGATGAAAAACCAAAGAGTACACTCGAGTATTGGCTTCTGCAATAAACCCAGGCAAATTTGTATGATTTCTTAGATATAAAACATAAAACAATGCAGTTCAGATTTGAATTTCTTGCCACAGAGCTCGCAGCAATTCAAAAACACACTGGTTACATGTATTGTCTATAACAGATCTATCCAATTGTTTTACAATGCCAGCTACATATGCTGAATCAGTAACCAAATTAAAGGGAATGGGAAAATTCTGAAATAT